>NC_133536.1:115998387-116671304 GCF_048544455.1 Silene latifolia | reverse complement strand
TATAGGGGACTCCTATATAGTAGAGGATGATGGGTAGCTACTGTTTTTAGGGTTTTCTCAAAAGTTATTTGCCTTTTTCTAGCTTAAGGTAACATATTTCGAGTTACTCGACGATTAAATGTCACATTCTTTGCTTTTTGTATGATTTTTGTGAAGGATATTTGAGTAGTTTATTTCACATGAAAATATAGGTTAAATTCATGTCTTTTGTACGTTAAGTTCACTTGTTAGTATGGAAATGAAATGGGAATGATTAATTGATGCTTCAGACGATGTTAAACTGAACAAAAATGGAAAAAATGGAGGGTTTGGGGTGGCGGCCAGCAGCAGCCAAAGAGTTCGCAGGCCCACGGCGGCCCTGGTTGGCCCGGGTTGGCCCGTTGCTTGTTTCGCGGTTTTTCATGCATTATTTGTCGTTTCGGGTTTATTAATATTATATTTAGTATAAGTAACAAATGGGTAATCTTTTGAAATGAATCATATTAGTAGTAAATATAATGTTGATGGTAAAATTATATTTATATTGGTAGTTGCACATGTTAGGATAGGTTATGATATGAAATTGTAAAGAATAGGCTTAAAATGAATTTTATAGCGATAATTGCAATGTTTTGGTGATTAAGCCAAAATCGAGCCTTGGTCCCTTTGATCAATCAATGTCGATCAATCAGTGATTGGTCATCCGCGATTTAACCCGTACCTGTCGCAGGACTGGGGTTGCGGGTAAAAATTCGGTTGGATGTAAATTATTGTGAAAAATGGATAATTGGCCTTATTCTTGTTTTAGGCCATTTATTATGTTTTTAGTTCACATGTGTTGTTGGTTGAATTGAATGGTTTCTTATATTGTAGAAACGGCCTTAGATTCCCTGGAACCTTTAATATTGTTAATATAGCTTGAAATGGAATTGGTATTGAATACTTCTTGCAGGTTGTTGTGTTTGTCATAGATAGGCCTTTATAGTCTTTGACGAGTATATGTTCACTTTGCTTAATAGCCTTTGTGTTCCCGACTTGGTGGGATTATATCCAAGTTGGGGCATGACCTCGTTACTTATTTTGATAGTAAGTGGTCAACTTAAGTACTAGCCAACCCTTTGGTGGACTCCTTAGGGTACTCACTTTGTTTTAGAAAAATTGTGAGTCTTGGGTGCGGTGGTGTGTATCCGCATGTCTAGGTCTGCTTAGATTTTAGGCTAGGGTTGTGTTGTGTCCTGGCCATGTTTTGATAGAACCTCGAGCCGGGATACCGGTTCGATTACCTTCCCTACCTCGTGGTATAGACTCGAGTTACAGAGTGACTATTGACCGTACTAAGAACTTATGCCTGTCTTTGATATATTGTCCTTTCTTGTATGGTGATTTTATGAATTGTAATAGGTGAGATGCAAGCCGGTTACAACTGATAAAGTTTGGATTACTGCTTGTTATATGTTTCACATGATAGTTTAATTTGGTCAGTTTAGAGTTCACTTGTTAGAATATTTGATATCTAGATTATTTGTGATGTGGTTTACATGTTACGTTACATGTTACATTAAATATGACATTCCGTGCCTGGGAGGACTCGAAGTTACTCCCCACTGAATTGTGGCTTTCGTGTTTGTATAAAATGCGATTGACAGGTTGCTGATGATTAGATGGGGTTACAGACGAGCTAGTGAGCAAAAGAACCTTGGACTTAGTTTGGTTATTTTGTAGTAAACCTTTAAACATTTGGTTGTGTTTATATTTTGAAGGGACATATGTCTCCCTCTCTTACTTTGGTTTGTATCACTTTATTCTCGCGACTTTAGCATGTTATGTAATTTAGGGTGTTAGTATTTGCAGGTTTTGGCACTCTTCATTTGGAAGTGTTTGTGGTTGGTTTAGAAAAGTTCTTAAAATTACAGGTTTTATCTGGTTGAACCAATTACAAACATATCCTGTTAGTTTTTCTGTAGAATTTTACGTGTTTATTTTACGCTAAAAATGAGGGTGTCACAGTTGGTATCAGAGCTTGTTGCTCCCGACGCACGTTTGTGCACCCCAATATAAATCACTTGACCTTTAAATAATAAACTTGAGAGATGGGTAGGATGGGTAGATTTAGGATTTTATGTGGTAGTCTGTTTGTGATTGCTATTTGTTAGGTTCTAACCGATGTTCTCTTTTGCAAGATGGCTCTCTAAGAAATGTAGATAATGCAATCTTACAAGCTAGGTTTGTTGATTGTTAGTTAATAATTTTGGTGCTGTTAAAGATTGGTTATGCCAAATGAAGAATGCTTCCACTTTCTCGATATGTCTTTCCGTATTCAGTGTATCTTACCTTAATCTTCCAAACTCGTTGTTTATTCGTCTTTCAAATTCCTCTTCTCTCGCCTTGGTAACTACTCTTCAATTCTTTCTCCCGATTCATCCTTGGTTCGTTTTCTTCTTATAATAAGAGTCCTTGTGGACACCTTCCTTTTATTCCGCGGGATAGTCCCCTTGTTCCAGAGAACCCGGTTTTGAGGGAATGTATCATTGGAGGGCGTGAACGAGTTGAGAAATTGATTGTTTAAGGTTTGAGTTGTATATGAGAAGATAACTTGGGATCCTTTGCTTAGTCTTGTTAGTTGTGCTTGATGTGAGAGCCTAGTGAGTTGAGAAACACCTTGGGAGTTATGTCTATTGAGAGCTTGTTTGTTATAGGTGATTGAGCATGGGTACTACCTTAGCACATAAGTTGGAATGAACCTAAGCTACTTCATTTGAGAGTCTCGATGTTTCTTGTGGAGAATTAAAGGAATGATAGTTAGCCCAATCTTTGTAGGCCTTGAAAGGAATACAATAGGACATTGACGTTGCTTAATGGATTGGTATCGTACCTTGGAATTAGTTAGTTTGTTAAACCTTTTGAGTTGACCAAATCAAGTATATAGTAGCCCTTGTTGACCTTTTGAAATTTGAGAACACGTGGTTGACCCTATTAATCATATCTAAATTTGGGAATTTTGGTGGAAAGTTGTTTGATGTAGTTCGTTAGTTCAAAGATGCGATTCTAATTTATGGTATCGGACACTAGAAGTACGAAGTGGTGAGATGATAGAGTAAACAAGCCATGGTACTTGGGGATGACATAGCAAGTGGAGTTCGATGACGAGAATTGTAAAGGAGATACTTTGGGACTTGGATGGTAACAAATGAATTTGTGTGGTGAATTGATTTTGGCTCTTGGAACCAATTGAGTTGAGGAAAACCTACCAATGTGGAGTCCTTGTTAGTCCTACGAATTGGTAGACTTTTGAGTCTTTGTTGAGCACCTTAGTGATGTAACCTTATCATAGCGATCATAAGCTTTGAGGAGTGTTTGGTTAAGCGGTAACCCTTTCTTTATGCCGCTTCTGTTCTCCTTTCCTTCTCTTTAACGTTTGTTGAACCCTGTTCTTATGCCAAAGTTTACGTATCTTCTTCTTGCATGAGATGTCTTCTTAACTCGAATACCTCTTATTTTTGTCAACCGTTATCTTTACGGTCCGACTCCTTATTTCCTAACATGTCATTTGTTCCTTGCTTATCCTTCCTTAACGCCTTTTTTATAATACTCTCTCTTTTGAGAAATGTTGGCCTTGGTTGGACATCATGACCTTTGAAGGGATTGTTGTGTTTGACCCTTTCCTGGTTTTGAGAGGATTTGATATTGGAAAGACTTAGGTAGTGTGATGAGACATACTTGATGGTTCTTATACCTATAGATCCTTGATAAAGTGAGTACGTTGGATTGGTGGATTTTGTGTGTCAAATGTGAGTTGCATTGGTTACTAAGGTTATGGAACATGGCATTGTTGTTTATGTTTGGGTACTAGTGCCTAGTACTTGACTTAAAATGGATGAAACTGAATGGTGGATTTGAGGATATAGGATTGACTAAGTAGACGAGTTTTTGATTGGCTTCCATAATCACTCTGGATATGAGGGTTTGATAATGTATATGTTACCGTGTGAGAAATGTTAAATGTGGGATTATTAGTTGGTTTTAGTGAGTGATATTGATTACTACTTGAGCTATGGTATGAGAGTGAGAGTAAGCTACATTATTGGGAAGTTTTAGCACTTGTTTTAATAACTAGAAAGGGTAATGGTATGGTTGACACAAATTGCTAGGTTAAAGAACATAGTTTCAATTTATGGTTTTAGGAACTCTGAGGTGATAAAGTGTTGTTACAATTAAGACTTTGTTTCTTGGGAATTTGATGGTAAGTAAGTTTTAGGATGTCAAATTCGAAAGAATACTCCTTGGGATGTTGATGACCATAATGGATTGGTGATGTGATTTGGTATTAGTTGGCTCTTGAGAGTTCTTGAGTTGAGAGAAACTTAGTGTCGAGAAGAAATTGTTAACCCTATAGACTTATAGACCTTGAGGTCGCATTGAGTACTTGAGATGATGGGATGATGTTGTAGCTGAGTGTAGATCCGATTTTGGAAATCCTTAATAAGTAAAAGGATAGAGAAACTTGAGATCCTATTGATTTTTCAGATTTTGGGGTTGGTATGTTGCTACCTTGTTTTGAAATGAGAATCTTGTGGTATATTTGAGGAAATTTCTCTTGGAGTTTATAGCTTGGTATTGGGATTCTTGATTAAAGGTTTATTTGTTTTGAGGAAACCATAGTTGACACTAGTTGGATACGAATATAGCTTTGTTGGAAGCCTTGACCTTAGACTTGTGAAAGTTGTTTCTGGATGTTTGAGGATTTGGAGCGATGAGATCACACTTATAGTGGAGTACCTTGTCTCGGGGAAAGTTAGGATGAGGTAACATAAGCGATTGAGGAAACCCTTGGGAGTGATGTGGTTATGAGTTTTGTTGTTAGGAAGTTTTTGGAACCGTTTTGAGTGTTGTTGTTTGTGATAAAAGTGTCTGGCGTTTCCTTGTTGACTAATTTCCCTTCTTCCTTGATCATGAGCGTTATCGTTCATACCTCTCTTCCTTACTTCATCATACTCCTCTCATAAGTTTGATGTTGGTAACCTATGAAACTCCATCTTTGACACCCTTTTAGGTTCGACTTCAATTCTTACCCCATGAAATTCATACAGCCCTTTTGATTAGTTAAGCTTGAATCCTCTTAACATACTTGCTCCTATGATGTCTAAGTTACTTTTCACTTCGAGGAATTTCTAAATATTTCAAGCTACCAGTTTCGATTCATTCTTGAAAGTTTATGTCACTTCGCAAAACCTAACCTATTTTTGAAGACTTGAAAATGAAAATTTGATTTAAGTTCCCTATTCCTTTCTTGAATATAAACTCGTTTATCGTAATTTTAATTTCTAGACCCGAGTTTCGTTAAGATTTGTCCAATTTCTGTTAATTTTGATCCATTTTTGACTTCTTTGTCAAGGTTTAATGTTACATTTTAGGAAATTGACCCCAATTGGGTTTAAAAGTGAAACCTTCATTTCTATTTTGGCTTTTTGCAAAAGAAAATTTGAGTAGACTACCTTTCTCTTACTTTGATTTTAACGTTGATCGGATGTTAGAACTAGTTATTGGAGACATTTGATAACTTGTTCTACGCTTATCGGCGAATAGTTTTTGTTTAAAATTTGTCTCTGATTTGGAAAAATAGCGTTCTTGTGTGCACGACAAGAGCAATTCCATTCCATGAATGAGACTTACATTCTTGAAAACTCTTCATTAATGTTTTGAAGGTATTTTGGTTTTTGAATTTTACAAATGATTTGCCTTTTTACCTTATCTTTGATATGAAATGTGGATGTTCCTGCCTGATCAACAAGAGTATCACCGTTTCATTGAAAAGATACCTATATTTTCTTATGATGATATTATTAAGATGTTGTTTACTATAATTTCTCCTTCTAAGTTTCGAGGACGAAACTTTTTAAAAGGAGGGGTGATTGTACTTTATTAATCAAGTTTATTAATCAAGTTATTATTTTGCGAAAGTACTTTATTATTTTGCGAAAGTACTTTATTAATCAAGTTGAATTTAAAATTAATGTATTTGAAGTAATAATAATTCAATGAAATGTAATTCTATTATATTTTGAAGTAAATTATTTAATTTGATAGTTTCGAAATGTTTAAAAATAGTTTAAACCATGTAAAAACCTTTTATATCGAGATAAGGGCATATCGGGAAAAATGGCGATTCTTTTAAAAATTGGGCAAACGATTTTGGAAATGGGTCATATGAGTACTCAATCTTCTTGTAATCTCGTGTTTAAGAATTTTGGCATTGTCGGAATTTGCATTTGACGAACGGTTCTAATTATCGTCGAAACGAGCTAAAACCGACTAATGAAATTCCGCCACATACCCCGCTCCTTCCCTCCTTTCCTCGGCACACCTCCTCTTCCTCCTTCCCACTTCTACCTAGGACTTCTTTTGTTCTTGTTTTGTTCATCTTGACCGAAATCCACAAAGAAAAATAATCAAATAATCTTACAATCGTAATTACATCATAATTTCTTCGTTTCTACTCCGATTTTCGCAAAATTTATATTTTCGGAATCCTCTCTTCAAGATCTACATCCTAGTATGTTTTAATTTCAGTTTTCATGATGTCGATTTAAGATGATTTTGGGCATAATTTCGGTTTTAGTGATTATTGTTGTGTTTTTGTTGTTTTTAATAGGTGAAGATTATGAGGATGATATAGGGGACTCCTATATAGTAGAGGATGATGGGTAGCTACTGTTTTTAGGGTTTTCTCAAGGGTTATTTGCCTTTTTCTAACTTAAGGTAACATATTTCGAGTTACTCGACGATTAAATGTCACATTCTTTGCTTTTTGTATGATTTTTGTGAAGGATATTTGAGTAGTTTATTTCACATGAAAATATAGGTTAAATTCATGTCTTTTGTACGTTAAGTTCACTTGTTAGTATGGAAATGAAATGGGAATGATTAATTGATGCTTCAGACGATGTTAAACTGAACAAAAATGGAAAAAAATGGAGGGTTTGGGGTGGCGGCCAGCAGGCCCAGCAGGCCCGGCAGGCCCAGGCAGGCCCACAACTAATAATAATAATAATAATAATAATAATAATAATAATAATAATAATAATAATAATAATAATAATAATAATAATAATAATAATAATAATAATAATAATAATAATAATAATAATAATAATAATAATAATAATAATAATAATAATAAAAATAATAATAATTAATAATAATAATAAAAATAATAGTAATAATAGTAATAATAGTAATAATAGTAATAATAATAATAATAATAATAATAATAATAATAATAATAATAATAATAATAATAATAATAATAATAATAATAATAATAATAATAATAATAATAATAATAATAATAATAATAATAATAATAATAATAATAATAATAATAATAATAATAATAATAATAATAATAATAATAATAATAATAATAATAATAATAATAATAATAATAATAATAATAATAATAATAATAATAATAATAATAATGGTAATGGTAATGGTAAATCGTATAATAATTAGAAAAGGCAACAATTTCCTATCTGGCATCTCTATACTCCCTAAACCTAGACTATGAATACATAATAAATCTGAAAAGTAATTCATAAAAGTAGTGGAAGATGATTTAGAAGACAGAAGTGTTGGAGCTTGTGTCCTCCAGTTAGTGTGGATAACGTCATTGCACATACACTTGTACGGACAAGTGGGAGCTTGTTGGGGTTGATGTCCTTAACAGTTAGTGCAAGGACTTATAAACCTCTAAAAGGATCAAAGGGCATACTTTGGTATTATTATCAGTTGATCCACGTTTATCAATAACGGTTGGCTTGCTAGATAAGTTTGACGTTATTGTCATACAGATGGCGGTGATCAACTGGTCCCTAAAAGTCACACCTATAGGATACGTTCGAGAGATGTGACGGTATGAAAATCTTTGTCATGTAGATGCAAAACGACTAACCGGTTAGTCCGAGTTATTTGACTAGTAATTAGTCAAATATGTGATGTTGAGATATTATATTTAATACGGATTAAATATCATGGGCTAAGGCGAATTAACCAGTTAATTCGTAAAATTAAATATAAGCGATTTATATTTAATTAAATGTATATTGAATATAATTATACAATACTGTTTTGTCGGACACGTATTAATAATTCGGGTAACCCGTATTATTAGCGATGCCTTAATTTCCGATAACCGATAACGATTTATAATCGGACCACGTCATATACACTTAGCGAGTTATGGACCGGACCGCGAGTTTAAGTGAAGAGAAAATGAAAAGCCCATATGGGCTCCTCTCACTCGGTTGGCCGAGAATCACAAAGACAAAAAGGGGAGTTCTCTCCTCTTGTCTAACCTAATTCACTTGCTAAAAATTATTAGGGTTTCGAGAACAGTGCCTCTCGAAATTCGGATCTCTCATCTAGTGAAAAACTCACATCAGTTCTCCCAATATTGCAAGGCAATCGGAGAACACTGTTCTAGCACAAGGGCATATCTCGGGCAAGTCTTGGGTGCAACGATTAGGAGGAAATCTGCTTTGATTTCTGTTCTTTACGCCGCAATTTAAAGGACCCGAGGTTGATTTCTTGTTCCTTATCGTTTCTTTATGTTTTTCGTTTTATGACGATATTCACATCTAAATTTTACGTTATAGTCCTACATTTTAAGGGGTAGTATACGGATATTAACCTACAAGTGGTATCAGAGCCAGGTTACGTAAATTTTTCTATGTGTTTTTCATAAAACGATCTTGAAACGACTTTGCTTTTGTCTCGAAAACCGTGCCTAGTATACACGGCAGAAATTTTTTGAAACCGTGTCATGTATTACACGGTAATTTCATCTTTTTCGATTTGTTTTTTATGCATATTGTTGTTTTATGCAGAGATTATAACAATATGTCATGTTTTGTCAATTGTCAAATTTGTTTTAATGTTTTTTTGATCGAATTTGCAATTGTTTTTGTCTCGAAATATGTTTTCACGAGGGTTTTGAATTTTCCAGAGACTTTTGCACTCGATCGACCAAGTTTTTAATCGATCGAGTGGCTTTTCAGATAATTTTTGCTCGATCGAGTCCCCGCTTTGTACTCGATCGATCGACCTGTTCAAAACCTTTTGCTCGATCGAGTCCCCGTTGTACTCGATCGACCCCCTTCAAAACCCTCCTCCTCGATCGAGTTGTCCTCGTACTCGATCGAGTAGATTTGCGATATATAAGTTCTCGATCGACCTCCGTTTAGTCGATCGAGTACTCCCCGATTAGCATACCCCTCGATCGACTTGCGATTGATCGATCGAGCCCTTTTAGTTCCTCGATCGAGCACTTGTGTCCCTGGATCGAGGATTTAAATCTTTAACAGACTTTGAAAATTTGTTTCTTTTGATTTAAATTTTCTTTTAGCTTCAATATGTACTTTATACGGATATAGTACACTCGCTTAATAGTGAATCGGTTCACTCACGTACCATATAGTTGTTTTAAAGCGTCTTTAAAATGACGGATTATAATAGATTAAAATTATATGATAGAAGCGGTTTTATCACACGAATTTTAATCATTAAAAGGTGGTTTGGATAAATTTAACATAATTACGGAATTATGTCACGAATGAATTTGTTTTTAGTTGATGCATTTTATTTATCGTTTATCTTGAATGCCGTGAATGCCTTTTTATTACGTATTTAATTTTTGCAAACGATTGTAACTTAGTGTGGCCTTAGTAGAACGTGTTACCGTAATGATGGAACACGGTCTTGGTTGTATTTTGTGATCTCGTATCTCTGTTTTGGTTTTTTCACTTGTAATTACAGTTTTTAATTAGAATGTAAATAGGTTTATTTTTGTAATCTTAAATTGTAATTTTTGAGAAGACCAAAGATGGAGACCAGATGCTCACTCCCGCTACTTGGATCAAGATGGAACATCAAGACAAGCTTTTCGGGTCCAACGGTGGATTCCAAAGTTGTATTATGTTCTTATACTAGGATAGGCCACACTAGGAATTTTTTTTATTTACGTATTGCATTCCTTTATTTATTTATCGTTACGATAACATGCATCATATTCCGCCTAAAAACCAAACCACCTAATTATTGCATGAAAACTGACACATATAGAGGTCACGAGTTAGTTTTCATTGACATTCTCATGTCACACGTTTTAAAGCCATCATCCAAATAAATTCATTCACGACACACGCTAGTTATTCGTTCACTTAAAATGAATTATAATTTAGTTGATGGGATCTTCCTCGTATAAACTAAAATTGAGAACGGTCTTTATAGGTCAAACTCCAATGAGTCCCTTCTTCGTCGGTAGGCATACTATGACCCCTTCTACGTCGGGTAAGTTGGAACCGATTGACCTATTTTATCTCAACACTATGGTCACTCGTACGATCCTGTGATCATGGTGGACTATAGATAGGATTTACGGAAATCTATCGACCAAGAGTTCTTCCGGAAGAATTAGCTAAACAGTTGGCTTATCAATTTACAGAAATTGAGTCTTGGGATCACTTGTATCATTCTTGAGGGAGATCAATTATGCAAGTGCGAGAGTCTACATGTTTAAAATGAATTTTAAAATAGACTTAAATCACCTCGATGAGTTGCTTATTTCGTTTTGTTTTTCTTTCTTTTCGATGTAGATCACGATTTTAAATCATCTAAACATCAAATGGCTGGTTCAAGTGATAACCCAATGCCAAGTGCCACATTGGACCGTGAGTCCTGGCTTCGGATCTTCATGAATCAGATGAATCAGTCTACTCGACTGAAGAATGATGGATCCAACTTCGCGGACTGGGAGGCGGCATTACGGAATGCTGCCACTGCTGACGGGAAGCTCAAATTTTTGTTAGAGCCCCTCCCGGCAAACCCAGGTCCCACGGCTAGAGCTACCGAAATCGCCAAGTTTAACGATTTCTGTATGGAAGCGGGTGCGATTAAAAACGTACTCATTTTTGCAATGGAATCCAATTTGCAGAAGCGCTTCATAGCCCATGGTGCAAACAAGATTTTCACCACGCTCACTAAGGAATTCTCGAAAGCACCGAGAATCGTGACCTATGAGCATACCACTCGCTTCTTTGATGCGAGACTCCAGAAGGGCCAACCGGTTAGCCCACACATTCTCAGCATGATTGAGAATGTCGAGAAGCTGGAGACCTTTAACTGTAACATCAGCGAGAACATTGTTATCGACCGCATGCTTCACTCACTCCACGATGGTTTTTCGCAATTTAGAGCGAATTACTATATGAATGATTTGAAGAAAACTCCCCATGAATCGCACTCCCTTCTCGTGCAGGACCGAGAAGGACATGAAGTTCGGTGGGAGCTCAAACAGATGTTCTCGTTGTGTCAAACAAAGGGAAAGGAAAGGGCAAAGCTCCGGCAAACCTAACGATGAGGTAAGGCGAAGTTCAAGAAGTCGGGTTCGGGTAAGAGTGGACCTGGTGAGTCGAGCAACTCATCGGGCATGACAAAGAGCAAGAGTGAAAACATGGAATGCCATCATTGCCACAAGACTGGGCATTGGAGACGCACATGTCCTGTTTATCATGAGGACTTAAAGGCAGGTCGTGTTAAACCCGTTGGTATGTCTTCTCTCTCTTCTACTTTTATTCATATGATTGAGATTAACCACGCAAGTTACGGAACTTTGGTACTTGATACTTGGTTGTGGTTCTCATCTTTGTAATCATGTGCGGGGGCTCAAAACATCGAACCCCTCGTAAAGGGTGAGGTGGACCTGCGTGTTGGGAATGGAGCAAGAGTAGCTGCCATCTCCAAGGGGACATATGTGATCCAACTTCCTAGCGGATTTGAGTTATCATTATATGATTGCTATTATGTACCCAGTCTTTTCAAAAACATTATTTCGATTTAAGCTTGATAAACTTGGTTTTTCATTTGTAATAGAAAATAATACTTGCATTTTCTCATTACACGATATGATTCTGACAAGGCGAGTCTCCATGAACGGAATTTATGTTTTAGATCCGACCACGGAAATATTACACGTAATGAATAAAAAGTTAAAGGTTGGTGACAAAGATCAAACGTATCTATGGCACTGCCGCATGGGACACATTAATGAGAAACGCGTAAAACGGCTCATCAAACATGGAGCTATCTCGGCCTTTGATTTTCAATCATTTGGCACGTGTGAATCATGTCTCATCGGTAAGATGACTCGGATTTCCTTCAAAGGTGTTGGAATGCGCGCTGCTGACCTATTAGGGCTCATATACACGGATGTATGTGGTCCTATGTCAATCACCGCACGAGAAGGCTATAGGTATTTCATCACTTTCACGGACGATTTGAGTAGATATGGCTATGTCTACTTAATGAAGCACAAAAGTGAATCCTTTGAGAAATTCAAAGAATACCAAAATAGGGTCTGAACCTATTAGGTAGAAAGATTAAAACACTACGTTCGGATCGTGGTGGCGAGTATCTTTCTCACGAGTTTGATCAACACCTAAAGGACTTGTGGGATTGCCTTACGATTAACTCCACCGGAACACCTCGGTGAATGGTGTGTCCGAACGGAGAAATCGAACACTACTTGATATGGTTCGATCCATGATGAGTCACACGATATTACCTGATTCATTATGGGGTTATGCTCTTTTGTCGGCCGCTCTAATACTTAACCAAGTCCGTCTAAAGCTGTTGACAAGACTCCATATGAACTATGGAAGGGAACGGTCCCTAACTTGTCCTTTATACGGGTTTGGGGCTGCGAGGCTTATGTCAAGTGGAGACACGAGGATAAGCTCGGCCCGCGATCGGTCAAGACATACTTTATAGGCTATCCTAAAGGAACGCTTGGTCATTACTTCTATTCGCCAACCGAACAACGTGTTTTTGTTGCGGCTAGTGCGACATTCTTAGAGAAGGAATTTCTCGAGAATGCAAAGAGTGATAGAACCTTCGAACTGTCGGAGGTTCCAGAACCAAACACCGAGCAACCATTGGAGGAACCGATTCCTTCAATCACGGCTGCAGTGAATATTCTGAGGAACCTAGGAGGTCGGGAAGAGTCTCTATTCCTCCGGACAGATACATCGGTATGGTCGAGGAACATGACATAGATGACATTCTACTCTTAACGAGTAGTGAACCCACAACCTATAAAGGTGCCATGACCGATTCGACTCAAAGCTATGGCTTGAGGCCATGCAATCCGAGATGGACTCCATGTATGAGAACAACGTGTGGGATCTTGTTGACTTACCTGCTAAGGTTCGTCCCCTTCAATGCAAATGGCTTTACAAGATAAAGCATTCTGTGGAAGGTCAACAAGATATCTACAAAGCACGACTAGTTGCTAAAGGTTTCACCCAAGTGCCAGGTTTGCACTACGATGAGATTTTTGCACCCGTAGTCATGCTGCGTTCCATTCGGATTATCTTAGCGATTGCCGCATTTCATGACTATGAAATTTGGCAAATGGACGTGAAAACCGCCTTCTTAAACGGCTTTTTGGAGGAAGAGTTGTACATGGTACAACCCGAAGGTTTCATTGATCCACAACATCCTAAGAAAGTGTGCAAGCTTAAGCGTTCCATTTATGGACTTAAGCAAGCATCAAGGAGTTGGAATCATCGCTTCGACCAAGTGATAAAAGACAATGGATTTACTCGATCGGTCGAGGAACCATGTCTATATATCAAGTCGAGTGGGAGCAAGATTGTCTTTCTAATATTGTATGTTGACGACATACTCCTGATTGGGAATGACATACCTCTCTTATCTTCGGTGAAAGTATGGTTGAAAAACCATTTCCGGATGAAATATCCGGGAGAGGCACGAGAGAATTCTAGGCATCCGTATCTATCGAGATAGATCACGACGGATGTTATCTCTCGATCGAGTCTTACATAGACAAAGTCCTAGAGAGATTCAGCATGACTAACTCCAAGAAGGGGTTCCTTCCTATGGCTCCGGGGTGCATTTGAGCAAGTCTCGGGCACCGGACACCGGAAGAGAAAGAGCGCATGACACGGATTCCTTATGCCTCGGCTATAGGATCAATCATGTATGCCATGATATGCACACGTCCGGACGTGGCATATGCATTGAGTATGACAAGTCGATTCCAACAAAGAACCAGGTGAACCACATTGGTTGGCTGTCAAGAACATTCTTAAGTACCTCCGGAGGACTAAAGATTGGGCATTGACTTATGGAGGCGATCAAAAGCTATGCGCAACCGATTCTGTGATGCTAGCTTCCAAACGGATCGAGATGACTCGAAATCTCGGTCTTGATTCGTTTTTACTCTTAATGGCGCTGCGATCAGCTGGAAGAGTTCGAAACAAACTGCTACAAAGAGATTCTACGACCGAGTCCGAGTACTATGCCGCGTCTGAAGCAACAAAGGAAGCGATATGGATGCGTCAATTCGTACATGGGCTCTCTGTAGTGCCTAGTTCGAATGACCTGATCACCATCTATTGCAACAATAGTGGTGCCATCTTCCAAGCTAAGGAGCCAAAGTCTAGCAACAAGTCTAGACATGTACAACGGAAAGCTTATCTAATCCGAGATTACGTGGAGCAAAAGGAAGTAGTGATAGAAAAGATTGCTACTGATGATAACATAGCAGATCCTCTCACTAAAGCATTACGACAAGATAAGCATGAAGGGCACGTTAATTCCATGGGAATCAAACGTGTTCCTGAGTTGTAGTACTTTTTATGGATTAGATTCATTCACGTTTGTACTCTATATGACATCATCGTTTTGATATTTTATATATATATTTTGTTTTTCATGTGGAATTGTACGACAATTTTGAACACCACAAAGTGAACTGAACAAACATCATATATTTTTCAGTCCTTAATTGCCCACATGAGCTGATAACTCTGGCAATTATTTTGTGACGTTGGTTGATGGTGGGTTCAACGAGCCATAAGTCAACCGGTTGACTGACCAATCACAGAGGCGATTTATACGGATATTTCGTAGGACACACTTGTGACATCGACGTGGAGTCCTAAATGTTTTATAACATTCGCTGCCCGGTCGTGGATAGGACTTCCATGGTGATCCTAAGAGTCGATTCTTTGACTATCGACTGTCTCTTGAGACTAAGGCATTTTGGGTGACTTTGGTTTCTTTCTCACGGTCATCCGTAACAGGGGGCCAAGTAGATTTTTTCTGGGTCATTTCATGCTGTGCTTAGATCGGAAGGAGTCGAGTTGAAGGAAATATTCAGCCTTTATCAGGTACTCGATTTTTCTCAGGGCCACTCGAGGAGTCAGAATCGAAATGCATGGCCATGCTCGGATACGGATTCGTTTTATCGGTTAAGTTACTCTCTAGTCGGGAAACCACTCTAGATACGGTCGATTGTAAAATATGACCTTTGCGGATCCGGATCTGCAAATTGTTTTACATTGAGTGGGAGAAATTTTAAATGAATATGAGAATCGGTTATCGCACATACACTTGTTCGGACAAGTGGGAGTTTGTTGGAGCTTGTGTCCTCCAATTAGTGCGGATAACGTCATTGCACATACACTTGTACGGACAAGTGGGAGCTTGTTGGGGTTGATGTCCTTAACAATTAGTGCAAGGACTTATAAACCTCTAAAAGGATCAAAGGCGGACTTTGGTATTATTATCGGTTGATCCACGTTTATCAATAACGGTTGGCTTGCTAGATAAGTTTGACGTTATTGTCATACGGATGGCGGTGATCAACTGGTCCCTAAAAGTCACACCTATAGGATACGTTCGAGAGATGTGACGGTATGAAAATGCTTTGTCATGTAGATGCCAAAACCGACTAACCAGATTAGTCCGAGTTATTTGACTAGTAATTAGTCAAATATGTGATGTTGAGATATTATATTTAATACGGATTAAATATCATGGGCTAAGGCGAATTAACCAGTTAATTCGTAAAATTAAATATAAGCGATTTATATTTAATTAAATGTATATTGAATATAATTATACAATACTGTTTTGTCGGACACGTATTAATAATTCACTAACCCGTATTATTAGTGATGCCTTAATTTCCGATAACCGATAACGATTTATAATCAGACCACGTCATATACACTTAGCGAGTTATGGACCGGACCGCGAGTTTAAGTGAAGAGAAAATGAAAAGCCCATATGGGCTCCTCTCACTCGGTTGGCCGAGAATCACAAAGACAAAAAGGGGAGTTCTCTCCTCTTGTCTAACCTAATTCACTTGCTAAAAATTATTAGGGTTTCGAGAACAGTGCCTCTCGAAATTCGGATCTCTCATCCAGTGAAAAACTCACATCAGTTCTCCCAATATTGCAAGGCAATCGGAGAACACTGTTCTAGCACAAGGGCATATCTCGGGCAAGTCTTGGGTGCAACGATTAGGAGGAAATCGCTTTGATTTACGTTCTTTACGCCGCAATTTAAAGGACCCGAGGTTGATTTCTTGTTCCTTATCGTTTCTTTATGTTTTTCGTTTTATGACGATATTCACATGTAAATTTTACGTTATAGTCCTACATTTTAAGGGGTAGTATACGGATATTAACCTACAAGAAGAGCAATTAGTGATAAAAATTTAAGATCGTCTTAAATAATTCAACTCGTATTTTATTTACATTAAAACCGTATAACATGACCATGGCCGTATAGCATGACCATGCCTTGACCTTAACCGTACCTCTGCCATGAGACCTAACCTTAACTGACCGGGCCACCGTTGACTGTCGAAGGAGGGAGGTTGACCGCTAGTGTAGGGTGGTGATTGGGTATTAAAACCGTGTGTTTAACACCGATTACTGGTTGTGGGACGTACAACTTGGGTTGGCTGGGTTGTAGGTGATGGGTCAACGATGGTGGTGGTAGTGGGATGGTTATGGTAGTGGTTTGGGCGGAGCTCATGTGGGTTGTCGGGTGGTTGGGTGTTTGTGCCGAGAGATTGAACACAGGTTTTGAACCCTCTAAAGGTCGAGTCTTGACTTGGGTTTGGTGGGGTTGTGATATGGGGGAGTAGTCGACCACTGTGGAAGCGTCAGGGTGGTGGCAGGTGGCAGTTGGTGATGGCAGTGTCGGTAAAACAGGGGAAAGGATGCGACCGGGACCACCCTTGGAGTCACCGTGGGACAGTGGTGGCCAGAGGTGGATGTGGTGGTGTTGGCGAGAAGTGTTTTATGCGGTTTGTGTTGATGTCGGGTTTTCGGTAATTGGTAATATTCGTGGTTGTTGTTAGGGCGTGAGTAAGTAAGTTGTAGTGGCCGATTGGGCTGGTGGTTGGTGGTTGTCGAGATACGTCGTGGTGCGGGCTAGGAGGTGGCAGGATGTGTGGTGTTTCTAGGTAGCCGGTGGTGTCGTGTATGGTGGGTGTAAAGGGATGGGGTACACGGGATAAAAACCATGTATGGGGTTATGTGTTTGGGGTTGTTGCGTAGATATGACATGGTTGGTTAGTGGGTTTACATGGGTATTGGGTTTTGGATTGTTTATTTATTAAGATGGATTTCTACGTAATAATAATTTAAGCGGGAAATAATTAATATAATTAAATTACAATTCAATATTTAATATAATGAATTGAATAATTAATGATTAAATTATATTATTTATTTATAGGTGACGGACTTGTGGAACGGGTTGTTGAAGATTATTTTAGTAGATTGCATTAATGGGAATTGCTTGCCAGGTAAGGATAAATCCTACTCAACTCTTGTTCGATAATGTTCGGTATAATGGATGGTTTATGTTAATGTGAATTTGATCATATGTGAATTGTGTTGGTTGATATTATCGTAATTGTTAGAAGGGAGGATTATATTGAATTGTGTTGGTTAATATTAATAATATTGATGAGGTGAATTAGATTGTTATCGTTTATTATGAATGTGTAAATTATGAAAAGCTGTGCTACAGTCAGACGTACGTTGTTGAGGAAGTTTGTACTCTGGGTGATGGTAATATGTACGTTGTGAGGGAGGGGTACTATTACATGATGCCGGTACGTTGTTAAGGGACGGGTACCAAAGTAATGTGAGCTCGTTGTTAAGGGAGGTGTGCTAAGTCATGGAAAGGAGCACGTTGTTCAGGGAGTTGTGCAATGTGAATAGAATTGAATTAGATTGCTTATCATATATTCTTGTTGTTAGTGTTTATTCCCACTAAACCTCGTGGTTGACTGTATATTCGTGAACACCTGTGATGAACCATAATGGGGAGAAGATTTGACAGGTACTAAAGATTAGCTGACTTGAGAGCTATGGGATGCCTGAGGACTTGACCAGTCTACCTAGAAGTCTAAATCACATAATATTTAATCACTTTATTTATTTCCACTGCGAGTTGTATCTTATTTTATATTAAGTTTTAGTTGGTTAAGTTGTAATAACCATGTAATCGCTAAGTTTTAATTTAAAGTACTTATGTGATTTGGACTTTGTTGTTCACTACCTCGGGAAACCGAGATGGTAACACTCTTATTTACTTGGGATGCCTAGCTAAAGGCTCCTAAATAAATGGGGGTGTTATAATGTTAGCCTTGTTTTAAATTGGGAGAAGTATCATTTCATGGTCAATGAAGGGATTGTTTTGGGTCATTTGATTTCGGAAAAGGGCATCAAGGTCGATAAAGCTAAAGTTGAGGTGATAGTGAAATTGCCACCACCCGTGAATGTCAAAATGGTGCAGTGTTTTTTCGGTCACACGGGTTTTTTCCGACGATTCATAAAAGATTTTTCCAAAACTGCAAAACTTCTTACTCAACTTTTACATAAAGATGTACAATTTAAATTTACTCATGAGTGTGTTGAGTCCTTTGATAGGATTAAAGAAGCTCTAATTTCGGCACCGATATTTAACCACCAAATTAAGAGTCGCCATTCGAAATAATGTGTGATGCAAGCAACTATCCGTTGGCGCAGTTCTTCGCCAATGGATTGGGAAAGCTTTACATGCCATATATTATATAGGCAAAACCCTTGATGCTACACAAGTCAACTATGATACCACGGAAAAGGAACTTCTTGCTATAGTGTATGCTTAGGAAAAGTTCCGCTCCTACTTACTTGGATCCAAAGTGAGAGTATTCTCGGACCACCTTGCTCTTAGACACCTCTTGGTAAATAAAGAATCAAAACCACGCTTGTTGAGGTGGATATTTTTTCTCCAAGAATTTGACTTAGAGATAAGAGACAAGAATGGGGTCAAGAATGTAGTTGCGAATCACTTGTCAAGGATTCGGTTTGACAACAATGAAGAAGATTGTGGACGCGGGCCTACGGGGGTCGCTCGGGTGGAAAGCGAGCAAGCTTTTGCATTTGTGGAGTCACCACCAATTTATTGTGGAAAATTGGAAACCGTTCGAATACCTCATGCCATGTCAAGACACAAAGTAGTGACATGAACACCAAGAACTCGTTACCCTTAGCATTCTATGTCTAGAATGACTCTCGTGGATGCCAATGAACACGGGTGTTCACAGAGATCTAGAGTAAGGGGTGAGGGTACATATTAGGAAGCTCTTTTGATCGAACACCTAATCCCGCCCGCCTCGATAGTGGCCTCTACTAATGATTAGGGAAATTGTCTATACTCGATATGTTGTCGACTATATGCATGCAATGCAACATCCATTAGATTAATCCTAACATGTGAGAATTAACTAAGTCGGTGAACACGTAATTTAACATGCATTAATGTCGAGGTAGAAATTTAGTTTAATAACATGTGAAAACAAGTAATAAATAGTAAAGAAATACAATAAAGAAAATTACAATAATTACAACGGGTTAATTGATCTACGTCGAAAATACACTTAAAACGGATGATTTGAGAAAAAGAAAGGGAAAATAAATTAACGAACAGATTAGTAGGTGATAATACGAATAATAGTTAATTAATATGAAATTAATAAACTAGGTCAAAGCAGAAACGGGAGTTCAAAGACATAAGTTAACCCGGAACAGGCGTAGCTGTGCTGCGTCCTTTGGAAGAGGCGCAGCAAACGTTGCGTCTGTTCCTGAGTTCAGTTCTGGCTGTGAAGCCTGAATTGTAAATTGTTAATATTTATTGGTGATTTAAGGATCGATTATGGACATTTGACTCGGATAGAAGTGATTTAACATATTATTTACATATGATTGGGTCATAAAAACAATAAAACAAGGATAAAATTAATTAGGACAAAATAATAAAAAGGTTAATTACGGGATTAATGATACAAATTAACAAACTAGTTAGATTAATTAGATTATTAATGCTAAACTATTGATGGCAATGATAATAAACAAATGAAAATATACCAATGAATGAATTCCAGAGACTCAATATTGATGAATCGAACTTCTAAAAACCCGAATTGATTTCAATGACGAAAACCCGCAAATATGAATTATTAGAGATTTAAGTCGAGATTTAAAAGATGAATTAATTAAAAAAAAATTACATGTTAAAGATATTATACTAGAATTATCGTGTCAATGAAGCATGAACAAACAAAGACAAAACAAAACAAAGTGACGAACAAAAGACGAAGGAAGAAGAAAGGAAGCAGGAACTGCGGCAGCCTCAGGAAGAGGCGCAGCAGGTGTTGCGTCCCTTCGAAGAGGCGCAACAGTTACTGCGTCCTTTCTCGACGTTCGTCTCCTGTTAATCCGTAAAACGGGTTTGAAACAAGGTTTTATAAATCGGTTTTGAATGTGTTTTCGACGTAAACCTTACAACAATGTTTACAAAAACAAAGTACAATAATAAAAGAAGGGATTTACACCCTCAGACTTACATGTTTGACTAAACGAGATTGACTAAGTTAACGCTTAGTGATTGCTCAACTCGAATGTATGAAGAAAGTGCCCTCTACGAGGAAAGTAAACAAAGTTGATTAAGTTGATTGATGTGGAGTTGGTAAAATTGGTCGGTCATGCAAAATGAGGCTGTTACCCGGAAGGATCCGAGCTTACGTGGTCGAAAGTTCAAGCACGTAGACGCCAAAAAGCAAGAGCGTGGTCTTAGAATGCAAAGGGAGAAGAGAAGGGCGGACACTCGCGTGAGAAATATGAGGACCGAAGGTCTCTATTTATACTAATCACACAGAGGAATCAGGATTTCGGAGAAACATTGGAAGTGAATCTCGAAAAGATTTGAAAATATGCAGAAAGGAACTGGGGAAGAGGCACCGCAGCCACTGCGTCTTTTGGAAGAGGCGCAGCACCTGCTGCGTCCTTTCCCAGGTGGTTTCCTCCTGCGGAAGAAAGATTTCCGCGTTTCTATTATGGAATTGCGGTTTGATCTCAATTTCCTTAATATTTTACATAATATTTCCGGGATATAATTTGTCAAATATATTTAAAGATTGAAGATATGGAATAGAAATATCCGGAACATTCCAGAATATTCTGACTCGGTATTTTAAACGGTTATTAGAAAATGAAGACGGTTTTTGACCCGGACTCCAAATGTACTCTAATTACTGCCAAAACGACCGTATCGGCACGTAGATGACGACTATGAGGTAGATACAAGTATTTGAGCGATCACTTGACGATAAACTTATAAACTATCATAAGTCATTCTGTGTACCAAACATGCGGCCCAATCATCACCGGGTGGCTTGCGGTAGGTGCAGAAATGAGGTATCTACAGAGCCCCCACTTTGACTGAGGCTTGGACAAGGCGAAACTCAAAGTATAGCCATCAAGTCAATCGAAGATTACAACCTGACGACTATGGCGAAGCGAGGCGGCTCAAGGGGTCTGAGCCAAGGACCTGTCGTCGGGAACATTTTAGAGTCTGTCGACTATCGGGGAGGGTTGTTTAAAGTCCATTAGACTACGTAAGGAGGCTCGCCAGTCATAAGAAGAGACCATACCTGAGATTGCTTGAGACTCCAAGGGAAGGCAAAACGTGAAATCGAAGAGGCAGCAAGACGTCGGCAGGAACTGCTGGGGAAATCTGCTCGGGTCGGTTTTCAAACAAATTTCGGCAAAACATGAGGTTGATGTGGATCTCCATGTGTTGAGAGGGACAATTGGCTGTCTTGAACTCTCGCTAGGAAAAATCTGCTTGGGCAGTCTTCAAACAAACTTGGGTAAAACTTGAGATTGATGTTGAACTCCACGTGTTGAGAGGGACAATTGGCTGTCTTGAACTCTCGCTGGGAGAAATCTGCTTGGGTCGGTCTTCAAACAAACTTCGGTAAAACTTGAGAATGATGTTGAACTCCACGTGTTGAGAGGGACAATTGGCTGTCTTGAACTCTCGCCGGGAGAAATCTGCTTGGATCGGTCTTCAAACAAACTTCGGTAAAACTTTGAGATTGATGTTGAACTCCACGGGTTGAGAGGGACAATTGGCTGTCTTGAACTCTCGCTGGGGGAAAAAAATTGAGGCTGATCTCCACGTCTTGAGAGGGACAATTGTCTGTCCAGAACTCTCGCTGGGGGAACAGAATAGAGGTGTGTCGAACCACCTGTCAGAGGGTACTCGCTTGTCGTGGCAAGCGAGGTCTTGATAGCGTACCACGCCAGTTTGCAGTTGGCTTGAAAATGCGGGTCCGGGCGAAGAATAAACATCAAACGGGCCAAAAATATGACATATGGTACTGAGGAAGAGGCGCACCAAAGATGGTCCCACAAATAACGAACTTATAACGAATCTTCGAAAATTAATTTGGAGGGAAACTGAGGAAGAGGCACATCAAGAGCTGCGTCTCTTGGAGGAGGCGCAGCACCTGCGGCGTCTTTTCCTTGATGTGGCTTTGTCTGGGTAAAAACTCGATAAAACACGGGGTTTATTCATTATTTCGAAACACATATCCTCACAATACTCTCTCAAATTCCAACCATTTCTTGCCAAAATTTGATCAAAAGCTTTCATTTGCCATGACTAATCGAGGTACGTGTATTATCTTTCCATTAATCTTCCATATTTGATCAATTTGGATCGACAAATTAGTGTTTCCAACCCTAAAAATGTCGAATATTTGGGGGTTTTCCCCAAAATGATTTTGCCTTACAAAATTGACTTTGTAAATGGATAATTGGTAGTATACGGATCATAACCATGTCTTCATTTCGAATTTTCATTGAGTTTTGAGCGTTTGAGTGAAACTGAGACGGTCTCACAACTGAACGGTAAATTGCTTCGAAAATAGCCTTAGGATTGCCCATTTGTGATGAAACTTGATATTTATAATCCTTGTATGATGGGAAAAATTTCTACCATCTCGGATTTTTGATTTGTGACGGCTTTTTCAGGACACTTTTCTAGGGCATAATCATCGTAATAATGAAATGCTGTCGAAATTCCAATTCGAACCCATGACTAGGCTTCAATTTAGGCTTGACTTGACCCATACTACCACATGAGCAGACGGGTTTGTGGGAAAATGGCCAAAGATGGCGAGAAAAGAGCGATTTCGGAGCTTTTGAAAACACGAAAATCCCCTAACTAAGGATCGTCGTCACTTGACGCGGCCTAAATTCACTTTAATCTTGCAGGTGACAAGGCTTCTACGTCAGGGAGGGGTCCCATGGACGTGGATACCGTTCTTGACCCTTCTCGTACGCTCGAGGAGGCGTTAGAGTAGGCTTTTACTGTTGTAGTGGCAGCTGCTGAGGACGGGGTCGTCGAGGAGGAGGCTGTTGAGGAGGAGGAGGCCCCGAGGCGGGCCAATGTTGGACAAGGTGGTCATCAGCACAGGGGAGCACCAGAGTGGGCTGAGAGTTTGGACAACAGACACCTCATCTGGGCAGCGGTGAGTCACCTGTCCTATAGGACGGTGAAGAGCTTGGTAATTTGAATTCATCACTCTTTCAATATATCTTCTTTTATTCTTATTTGCTATTCCTTTTCTCTTTAATTCGAGCTAAAGATAGCTCTTGCTTCGAATCAAAATAGGAGACCGGGAACATCAGGTCTTTCTCGGGCTACACGACGATGATGAAGTTTTACGGGAGGTTGTCGGCGGAGGAGCGGACCATCATCGAGCGGGGAGCGTTTGGTGCCTTGGTACGAGCTTGGAGGAACATCAAGGGAAGGAAGATTCAGGCTAACCTTA
This sequence comes from Silene latifolia, assembly GCF_048544455.1. Taxonomy (NCBI): domain Eukaryota; kingdom Viridiplantae; phylum Streptophyta; class Magnoliopsida; order Caryophyllales; family Caryophyllaceae; genus Silene; species Silene latifolia. The sequence continues at coordinate 116,647,273 of NC_133536.1, read as the reverse complement.
ACCTGGTTCGAGCTTTCCTTGATCGGTTTTGGGACACGACCTCTACCTTTCACATGCCTTTTGGCGAGGTTGGGGTCACGTTGGAGGATTACGGCATGATTTATGGCTTGCCGTGTGGGACTGGGGCTGTGGTGTGGCCGGAGACAGCCTTTAGGGTGGACTCGGCCGAGGCTAAGAGCTTGATCGGTTGGAATCTGATGCCGAAGGCTGCTGCGGTTCCCAGGTTGGTACCGAGTTCCTACGTCCGGGATTACTTCGCTAGGAAGAGACCGAAGATGGTGGTGATCGATGGGAGGGAGAAGGCTCCTCCTCCTTGCACTGCAGAGCAGAGAGCTCGTTTGTGGCTCCGGTTGTTCTTGTCTTCGATCTACCTCAGAGACAAGGGAGAGAGACTGTCGACGAAGCTTCTTCCCTTCCTTTCTGAATTGAGTGACCTAGGCCATTGGGACTGGGTCACTGCTGGTTTTACGGTCCTCATTCGCTATATGAGGGCCATGGTTTGTCCGAAACTGATGGAGAAGGGGACTTGTCCTGCCACCGTTGGTCCTGGACTGTTGCTGGAGGTATGAACCTTCATCTCGTATCATGAAAGATCATTTCCTTTTCTTATCGAATCACGAAAGATCGTTATTGATTATCTTGTCTTGCAGGCGTGGGTGTACTCCTACTTTCTGAGTCTCGCGCCCAAGAGGACGGAGCCAGTGGAGAGAGCCTATCCCGTTGTGAGGGATTGGGTGGTATGTTGCACGAAGATCCAGCGTTCGTTTCACGACGTCTGTCGACGGGACGTGAACGCTCTGCAGTTAGAAGGCGTGAGTACCTTCGACTCACCCTTGTTTGTTTGCTTCTTCATTGCTTTCTTTTTGAACTGATCATAAGAATGACCTCTTGTTTGCTTTTCATAGTGGTTGTCCAGGCCTTGGGTGGACTACACTGGCGTCCCTCCTATTGTGGCCGAGGTCTTCCGACCCAGGAGCTCGAGCCAGTTGCTGCTGAGGACGTCGATGGGTCCTGTGTGGTACTTACGCGAGCGTTTGACTCGTCAGTGCTCTCGTGATGTCTTGAAGGTCCGCATCGATCCTCCTCAGACGATGTTCAGGGAGCCTTCCGATGCTGAGAGGGAGGCAGACTTAGCAGATGTCGGTGGCGACGCCCTCCTTCTTCCTAGTGAGGACTACTCGGCGTTCCTCTACCGGAGGTTGGCGTACTGGCCAGTTGTGGTAAGTACTTTATTCTTCTTTCAATTGCCTTGAAAACATGATGAATGATCATCAATTAATGGAAACCATTCGAAATTTGCAGGTGGTTGAGGTGGCGGGCATCGAGCCCCAAGTGTACCCCGAGACCCTCGAGTACACTGATGCGACGGGAATGACGACGATCTCCGAGCTTCGCGACTTTGACGTGGCGGTGACAGATGCTGGCCTAGATGAGTGGCAGCATCTAATTCGGAGGTTATGTTCCCCAACTTGTTTAATTTTTGTATAAGAACACATTTGTTTAAACTTATCCAATCATTGAGAATCCTTGTTTATTGAAATATAGGTTGCGCCATCCCGGTTCGTGGCTTTGTGGAGGGTAGCCAACCGGCTACGGGCTACTGCCATCGAGGCACTTGGTGGCGGACGAGGACGTCAGGTATGAACCTTCTGTTTACTTCTTTTTCGAATTTTCTAACTTTCTTTATGTTTGAAATGATTGACATGAGCCAATTCTTCTCGTTTGCAGAGGGAGCGTGACTTAGAGCGAGAGCTAGTCCAGTCCCGAGAGGAGACGACTCGCCTGCTGAGGGAGTGATGTGGCATGATGTCGCCGGGTCACATCCAATCAAACACATTTATAATTCTCAACAAACAACTACTTCGTGGTAAGTCGAGGTCGAACCATGGGACGGTGTGCTTTGGGTTCTAAGTCTATCTATCTCAATTAATGCTAGTGTCACAGTTTGTTTGGGTTTGTAGTTGTGTCCTAGACTAATGCAAGCAATAAAGTAAAGCAAACAATGAACTAAGATATCATGGGGTCATAGGGGGTTGATGGAAGTTGATCATACAAACATGTTCACAAAGTTGCAAGCAATTTATGTTGTAAAGGAACCGAGTTGGTTTATGTCTTACGGTTCTTAGGAAGGGTTGGGTCCCGGAGCCGAATCGATTAGATTGTACAACACCTACAAGTCGACTTACTTTCCTCCTAATCACTTTTATGCATGGTCTAACAAGACTCGAGTTGGTTTATATCTTACAAGTCAAGTTGAGTAGATAGGAGATGGTTGTAAATGCAAGGATTCATAGGCTTAGCATTTCATTAAACATAACATGTGCATAGGTTGACATCACAACAAACAAGCAATTTTAATCATGGAAACATATTAAATTAAGCATGATTATTCCTCATGTTTTTCTCCATAATTACCCACTAATATTAGTTAAGAGACAACTCACTTATTATCATGGTAAACATGTCATTAATGGTGTCGAGCATCACAACAAGTGTAAACATGATAAGAGTGAGGAAATAAACAATAAAGAGTAAAGAGTAAAGGAGTTATACCAAATTTGAGATGATTCCAAATAATAAAGCAAAGAATAAAAGAAGAAACTTGATTGATTGATGAAGGGTTGTCAATCCTCCAATAATAACCCAATAATCTTCAATTACCCAAAAGTAACAAACTTGAACAATTATTAAGGAAAGATTAATGTGTAATTTGTGGAAAGATTCAAGAGTAATCTATTCTAATCTACTCCTAATCTAATCTAAGAGGAATTTCTAATGTGGGAATTTTGTTTAATCTCAAAACTTGAACCTTTGGTTATTTGCAAATGGGGTATATATAGTAGTGCTTCATGAGGTTAACTAAGGCTAAACTAGTAATTAACATTTGTGAGTTCTAGGTAGGGGATTGCTAGTCTTTCGGAGAGATGAGCATCTCAGCTGAAGACGCCACGATCCGCTCGTTCAGGAGGGGAATCCGCTCGGATTGTTGCAGGGGTGGACGAGCGTCTTTGGGTAAATCCGCTCGGATTTTTGCAAGGGAATCTGAGCGTCTTCGAGGCTTGGACGCTTGGATTCTGGCTCTTGGACGGGCGTCTTGTCTCCTTGGCTGCTCGGATCCTTCTTCAGAATCCTTCTCTTCACTTACTTCTCATTCTTGAGGGATTAGTCTTTAGTTCTTGCCTCTCCTTCAATACTCGTTCAACCAAGATCGTTAAAGTCCTTTCAAATAAGCTCAAGACGGGAATTTCCGCCTAATTGTCTCTTTTCCTACAAATCAAACACAAAGCGATAGGAAAGTAAAATAGGAAGTATTTGACGGGTAAAACGGCTATGAGACGCTATAATAATGTGCTTATTAGGCTCAATTAGGGGACTAAATGTGCGCAAATAATGTTCACATCAAATATCCCCAAACCGAACTTTTACTCGTCCCGAGTAAAGAGGTGACAAAAACTAGACCTTTATTTAAACTAACCTAATTACATAACCGATATGAGACAATTAGCGGGTCTCACTCCGCCCTTTCAACTCACAACAAGACAACCATGAGGTAGGATGCCTTCTTGTAAGGCAAGGTGGGTCTTGCCAAAATGGCGACACATCCAAACATTAAGCACACAAAATCAAGTAATGGATGCATCTACAAAAGAATAGCCACTTTCCTCATCTAAGTGGCGGAAATTATCTACAAGGGAAGCAATTGAAGGGTACACCCTCCTTCATAGATACAATTTCTTTAAACTACTAAGCCTAGAAGGATACTAATAAATCACCTCCAAGTTTTGTCAAGCTAGAGTACCTTTGTCCTCAATCGTTAAATGCTTTCGTCAAGAGTAGACTCCCTATGGTGTTAGAAACACTGGAGGATCGCGGAATTCCCCTTCTTGCCTAGACAAGAAGAAGGGTCGTCCCCTCTCTACCATGCACAAAAGTGGATACGATGGAAAAGGGATCAATAGTTTTTTATTTTCATTTTGGGAGTTTGCTTTTGTTGTTGTTTTTCCCCCCCAATTTCTTGTGGCATTTGACATTTTGAGAACAATTTATTTGCCATTTCTTTTGATTTTTGGCATTTCAATACTTGACAACTTTCAACTTTTGCATTTTCTTTTTAACATTTTCAAAGTCACCCCAATTAGTAACGAGGGTGCTTATATTTGAAGCATAGGAGTTTTCATTTTTGTTACTCCTCTTTTCTTTTGATGCATTTGCAAATTTTTTGACTTTTCATTTCATTTCTAATTCTTAAACTCAAATTTTTGAACAATTTCTTTTTGTGCCCATTCCCTTTGATGACAAATTGTATGGTAGAACATGGATGAATGATGGTTGCATGGTTTCAAGGGTCACCTTCGAATAAACGGTAGCCAAGGAGTTATCACACCACAAGTTACTCTTGACTAGGCCTTAATCCATGGGTCAAATGATACTAGCATGACACATCCTAGGGTGTTTTACAAGTATTCTAACAAGCAAAGTCTTAAGAAGAAAAAAGTATCTACAAGGGGGCCTATATACACTTGTCAAGCTTCCCAAGTAGACGGTTTCACAAAAATTTTCTAACATGCAAACTACATGCCATGATGCAACTAATATTTATACATCCTAATGCATATGCTTCTACCAACTAGTATGCCATATAAACTAAATGCAAGTCCTAAATTCACATTGTTTTTACCACATCCATCAAAATAAAGCCACATAGTCATCAATATAAAGAGGAAAAAGGAGATTGGAAAGATCATACCATGCGGTCTTCAATATCATCATGTCTCGGATGTGGCGTAGTCAATCAATATGAACAAGGATGAACAAACACAATATATACAAAATTATACTACAAAGGAAATGAACTTGTTTTTGGTTTTTGAAATTTTCAAATTTTTAAGGATTTTGTTTTTATGAAATTGAAAGACATATTTTTGTGATTTTTTGAAATTTTTCAATTTTTATGCATTTTTGGAATATAAATTCCCATCCCCCACTTTATTTTGGACATTGTCCTCAATGTACATGTAGGAGTAGGAATAAAAAGGAAAACATGTTTTTGGATTTTTGATTTTATGGAAATTGAAGTACAAATGCAATGATATGATATGAATGAATGCGTGCTCTAACTAAATGCAATTCTATATGACATGTATAACAAATGAATGCAATCTAAACTACCCTATATGATGCATGTTTTCTAGTAAACTATGGTCACTTATGATCAAACCTCCCCAAACCGATTTAAACACCATTTCTAGTGTAGAAAAGAATAGGATTAGTCATTAGTGATTATCCTTGAATTCTAGTCTATATGCAACTATCTACATGAATCATGTGAGATATATTACAATGCAACTATACTAATAAACTACCTAGTGTAAATGCGATATGAATTATAATACAAATGCAAGTGAAAGCTAAACTAAATGCAATGTATATACAAAAGAGAGAGGGAGAGAAAAGTATCATACAAATGGAGGTGATGAGGTAGGCATCTTTCACTCGTCATCATCATCTTGAGGATAGCCATACCGGTGAGAACTTCCTCCTTGGTCATACCCTCCTCCTTGGATAGAATGCCCTCCACCTTGGCCACCAAGATTCCACGCTTGGTCCTCTTGATTAGGGAACAAAAGGTGCGGTTGGGCCCAAGAGGCCGAGGGCCATTAGGGTCAATATACCCTTGTTGTGCCATTTGGTAGTATTGGGGATAAAGGGCCATGTATTTATCGACCCTCCCTTCATATACCCCGAGGTCAACTCTATTCATAAGGTTCATCAGGTCATTAATGCCCGGGGTATCGGGATTTGCGGCTTGAATTGCGTATAAGGAGTCGGGTATGGTGGGATGGGCACATAGGAAGGTGGGGGAATAGGCCTTACCGGTATCCCACGAGGTATTTGTGGTTGGCGGAGTGCCTCTTCCCTTTGAGGGGGATGCCGACGATTTGGATGTCGAGAAGGTAGCTCGGCCTAGGCGAATATGGGCTCAACCGTGGGTCGGTACCCAGTATATTCCACCCCGAAAGAATAATGGAGGAGCACCCTTTCGTGAACTATTCTACACTCCCGCCTTCAGTGTAGACACACCACCGGTGGTGGTTAAAGACGGCGTCCTCATCAACAAAAGTAATCCCCTCAAGAGGAGTATAAGTCCCACGGGAGTTGAACCGGGGCAAAGGAAGTTAGCGAAGATAGTAATTAGACCTCCCATCACGAAGGTCTTGAGTTGGGTGCTCCCTTGAGAAAAGTCATAGAACCTTGTAAGCATCTCAAGGGGGGTATTGAAGATGTATAGCCTCGTCCCCAGAACATTTAGATAGGACTCAAGGAATGATAAATCAATGAGAGTGCACCTATCTTGTTCATATCTCCCATTGATGGTGCCGGCTACGAAACGTTCGGTGATCCGAATCACCGGGTGTTGGATAGCGAAGGTATAGCACTGTTTTTGGTGGATGAAATCCCTCCCGGAAATAGCCTTCCAAAGTAGGTCCACATCGAAATCGGCGGGTTTGTCGGTATAGTCGGTTGGTACAACAAGACCGAAAATGTGAGCAAATTGATCAAGTGTGAGGCTATGGTCTAGGTTGCACAACCGGAACTCCATGCTCACGTTGGTTCGTGTGATCGTGACAATACGGAGGCTACTCAAAAATTCCATGGTGAGACTAAGGTATGTCTCCTCATGGGCATGGAATAATATTCTAATCCCTAAGCCATCGAAGAACATTTCGGTGTGGTACCTTATCCCAAGGATTTCTAACACCCTAGTATCGATAAATTGAGTGGGTTCATAATGCTTACCTAGCAACTCGACAAACTTTTTACGGTGGGCATCGGAGGTGAAGAGTACCTCCGGGAAGTACTCAAGTTGCTCTATCCCTCCTCTCATGATGGGGCGGAAGTTCCTTGGCGATATCATTTCTTGTGGGGATGACGAGGATGAACCCTTAAGTTTCCTAGCAGGGGATTCAACAAGTTTCTTAGCCTTGCCCTTGAGATTCATCATCTTGAATTGGGAAGATTGGGGTTTTGTTGGTTTTTTATTGTGAGGGGAGTGTTTTGGGGATGAAGCTGAGTGATTTAGGGTTATATAAGGTGAGGAAATGAGGGAGAAAGGGGGTGTTTTTATAGAAAAAGGGAGAAGACGAGCGGACACGGGTGGGGCCTGGGCGGATAATTCGAGAAAAACGCCAGAATCCGAGCGGCTTCCTTGCGGGACGAGCGTCTTGCCTCTGGTAGTCCGAGCGTCTTACAGAAAATCCGCTCGGATTTCGTTACAGGAACTTTGCATTTTTTGAAGTAGGCGGAAGACGAGCGTCTTCTGTCTTAGACGAGCGTCTGACTTTGGACGAGCGGCTTCTCAAAAATCCGCTCGGATTTTGATACAGTTCCAAAACTTTTCTTCAGGTGCCTTTCAGGCCGAGCGTCCAGAAGTAATTCGAGCGTCTTCCCTATGGACAAGCGTCTTTGGCCAAATACGCTCGGATTTTGATACAGTGCTGAACAGTACCCTGATGAAGGCTTTGGACGAGCATCCATCCCTCGGGACGAGCGTCTTTTCGTTGTTTCTCTTCCTTTCCTTTCTTTTCTTTGCAAAATTATACCTTTACACCAATTTGTTGTTCCTCCTAATCTTTTTCTGAAATTTTGCTCAATAAAAATGTAAGAAAACTCTCTCTCACTACTCTCATGCAAGAAATTAAATAAAAATGCAAAAATGTACAATATTATACAAAGTAGAATTCCAAGAAATATCTTACAAATGGTGGTTTGAGATAGAACTCCACCAAACTAGTTCAAATTGTAGAAATTCTTGTCCATAGAGCTCAAGGCTCTTAGTAGAAGATCGAAAGCTTGTGAACAAGCTCCAAATAAGCATAAGTATGGGTTGCTCCATTTAAACATGAAATTAGGCCAAGAAAGCTTGCCATAAGTTCTTTCTTTCACCTTGTCCTTGGTACTAGAGCTTTCCCAATACTTCAAACCAATAAGCCCATGATTCTGATTAACACTAGGTATGAAGTATGGTTTATTTTCGTCCGAGGACTTCCACTCACCACCTTGATTTTTGGTGACGATAATAGCATTTTGATTTTTCAATACTTCCAAGGTGGAAGGAGAATTCTCATGGCTTTGATGATCGAGTTCCTTAGAAGTTGTCATTGTGGGTGCCAAATTTCCACAAGTAGCTTCACGTGCAAGTTTTTCTTTGAGCCTTTCCACCAAGTAGCTTTTGTATGATGCTTTGATTTTTTGAAGAAGGTCCACCATATCCTCTTCAACAATCATTGGCTCCATGGTGGGTGCGAAAAGATCTTCATGGTCAATAGGGAAGGGACATTCTTCTTCATCATAAGATATCTCAAATTTCTCAAGGATAGGCTCCTCAAGGAGAGCAACCTCAAAAATCTCCGCTCCCTTATTCCATGAGTTCTTGTAAAGCACGAATTGGTCATCATGGCTATCTTCATATGAATAATAAATGGGCGCTTCATGCAATTCTTTCTCCAACATCTCAATGTTCACATTAAAGGACACACCCTCATACTCACAAAGATTAAGAGTATTTGGCTTAGTCAGCCTCAAATCTTCCTCATCAAACACAACACTTTCATACTCACAAGAGCTCAAGGAGATTGGCTCTTCCCATTCTTCATTTTCCATGTCAAAAGTTACTACATCAAATTCACATTCATGATCAATGTCCAAAGAATGGTGGGGAGTGATGGCTTGGGATTCTTTCATTTGGGCAATTTGAATATCCAATTCCTCACCTTGGGTAACAATGCCTCGAAGAACATTGTTCCTCTTTTGGCTTTCCTCTAGCGTTTGTTTGAAGAAGTTTTGTTGATCTCCCATCATTTGGAGAATCACATTTTGAATGGAGTCATCTTTTTGTTGTGGGTAAGTGTGAAAGTTGTTGTATTGTGGCAATTGAAATCATTATGGAGTGGGTATTGGGTGGGTGGTTGCTGTGGATATTGGATGTGGGGATTTTGGTGGGAAAAATTGGGGTAGTAGTTAGGATTTTCATTGTATGAGGTGTAAGGTAGGTTTGTGTTGACTTGCTCCTCAAAATCCCCATACCCATAGTCATGCTCAAAAGATCCACCATATACTCCATGTATCAAGTCTTGAGCTATCATAGCTAAGACAAGGAAACAACTACAAGCATGGAAACTACACAAAATGGTAAGAACGAACCTTGAGGAACAAGTTCCTCAAGGTGAAAGCACAATTAAAATAGACAAACAAGTAAGCACTTAATCACATAGCACCGTCCCCGGCAACGGCGCCATTTTGATGTGGGTGATGATGTCGTCGTGTCACATCCAATCAAACACATTTATAATACTCAACAAACAACTAGTTAGCGGTAAGTCGAGGTCGATCCATGGGACGGTGTGCTTTGAGTACTAAGTCTATCTATCTCAATTTATGCTAGTGTCACAATTTGTTTGGGTTTGTAGTTGTGTCCTAGACTAATGCAAGCAATAAACTAAAGCAAACAATGAACTAAGAAATGTAAACAAATATTAAAGAGTATATTAGGATATCATGTGGTCATAAGGGGTTCATGGGAGTTGATCATACAAACATGTTCACAAAGTTGCAAGCAATTTATGTGGTAAAGGAACCGAGTTGGTTTATCTCTTACGGTTCTTAGGAAGGGTTAGGTCCCGGAGCCGAATCGATTAGATTGTACAACACCTACAAGTCGACTTAATTTCCTCCTAATCACTTCTATGCATGGTCTAACAAGACTCGAGTTGGTTTATATCTTACAAGTCAAGTTGAGTAGATAAGAGATGGTTGTCAATGAAAGGATTCATAGGCTTAGCATTTCATCAAACATAACATGTGCATAGGTTGACATCACAACAAACAAGCAATATTAATCATGGAAACATATTAAATTAAGCATGATTATTCCCCATGTTTTTCTCCCTAATTACCCAGTAATCCTAGTTAAGAGACTACTCACTTATTATTATGATAAACATGTCATTAATGGTGTCAGTCATCACAACAAGTGTAAACATGATAAGAGAATGAGGAAATAAACAATAAAGAATAAAGAGTAAAGAGTAAAGGAGTTATACCAAACTTGAGATTATTCCAAATAATAAAGCAAAGAATAAAAGAAGAAACTTGATTGATTGATGAAGGGTTGTCAATCCTCCAATAATAACCCAATAATCTTCAATTACCCAAAAATAACAAACTTGAACAATTATTAAGGAAAGATTAATGTGTAATTTGTGGAAAGATTCAAGAGTAATCTATTCTAATCTACTCCTAATCTAATCTAAGAGGAATTTCTAATGTGGGAATTTTGTTTAATCTCAAAACTTGATCCTTTGGTTATTTGCAAATGGGGTTTATAGTAGTGCTTCATTAGGTTAATTAAGGCTAAACTAGTAATTAACATTTGTGAGTTCTAGGTAGGGAATTGCTAGTCTTTCGGAGAGACGAGCATCTCAGCTGAAGACGCCACGATCCGCTCGTTCAGGAGGGGAATCCACTCGGATTGTTGCAGGGGTGGACGAGCGTCTTTGGGTAAATCCGCTCGGATTGTTGCAAAGGAATCGGAGCGTCTTCGAGGCTTGGACGCTCGGATTCTGGCTCTTGGACGGGCGTCTTGTCTCCTTGGCCGCTCGGATCCTTCTTTAGAATCCTTCTCTTCACTTACTTCTCATTCTTGAGGGATAAGTCTTTAGTTCTTGCCTCTCCTTCAATACTCGTTCAACCAAGATCGTCAAAGTCCTTTCAAATAAGCTCAAGAGACGGGAATTTCCGCCTAATTGTCTCCTTTCCTAAAAATCAAACACACAGCGATAGGAAAGCAAAATAGGAAGTATTTGACGGGTAAAACGGCTATGAGACGCTATAATAAAGAGCTAATTACGCTCAATTAGGGGACTAAATGTGCGCAAATAATGTTCACATCAGAGAGCTAGAGGTCCGCGACGCCGAGATCGTTGCTCTCGAGGCGAGAATTACCGAGTTGGGCGGCGACCAGCAGTAGTTTGTTGCTTTCTGTTCTTTTTGTTGTTGGCTATACTTCACACACTTTTTACATTTTAGGACCTTCATTTTTCACTTTATAAACTTTGTTTCGGGCTCGAGCCCCAAGTTTAGGGTACATATTCCTTTTAGTTGTATATATGATGGCCTGAGTGCCTTTGCTGCTGGGTTGTATATTTGTACCTGCAGGTTAGCTTTAAATAGGTTTGGTAGATGACGGTTTATGCCGACATGCTGCCGAAATCTACACAGAAATTGCACATAAAACACATATTCGTACATATGGGCTAAGTTAGCGCAAGACAAAGACTCGAGAAAATGCAAAAAATTTGTCGAAAATGACCGGACGGGAGGGAGGGTTACCCCCTAAAAAAAATGAAAATAGAAACGTATAAGTTTGAAATGAAACGAGAGTGAAATGATTCCCCAAAAAAGAAAAATTAAAAGAAATGGCTATGTTTGAAAATGAATTATTAAATTGGTGAAATGATTCCCCAAAAAAAAAAGAAAATTAAAAAGAAATGGATAAGTGTGCTGAAATGACGAAAATGCCGGTGTCACCTCGAAATGCGTGCCCGTGGAATTAGGAAACTCAAAACATGGTAATTTGACGGAATTTCCTAAAATAATAACCTGTATGAATAGGAAATTATGCTTTAAGGAATTAGGAAATATACAACGCGGAAAATCACAGAAATACAGCTGAGATAGAGGCGCAGCAAGAGCTGCGTCCCTTTGAAGAGGCGCAGCAAGTGCTGCGCCATTTCCTAAGTGTGTCCGTCTTGACAAATTTTAGGAAACAACTTTTAGTATAAATATAGACGTCGATGGAGGTTTTATTCACATAATTCTTCCGTCTTTCTCCGTCTTATTACATAAAAACTCTCTAATTAATCTGTAGATACCCGTATCCGTCGATATTGGAATTTATAGAGAACCCGACAAACACCCGATGATGATAGGACACATGTATTCTTTAGTTGTCATTGTCATTATTTGGAGCTCGTTTTACGAGGTAGAATGGGCGTCGTCGATGAAGTATTTTATTAATTTAAATGATATTTAAATTAATGTTTTTTTAAAGGGAATTCATTTTATTATTTTAAATGATATTTAATTTAATGTTTTTTAGTGAGTTCATTTTGTTAATTTGAATGATATTTAAATTAATGTGTTTTTTAAGTGAATTCATTATCCATTTAATTTAAATGATATTTAAATTAAAGCTTTATTTTGAATTTATTTTCCCAAGTTTATTTTATTGAAAATAAAATAAATAATTGATTTGAAAAATCATTTTATGAGTATATTTGATTTGAAAAGTCATTTATTTTAATTTATTAATTGATTTGAAAAATCGATTTTAAAAGCGAAGAACTCGTTTTTAACCGTGTGTTTTGAGCTCGATTTTAGCTCGGTTTTTAAGCCCGTTTCCTTTACGAATTGGCACGAATCTCGAGTACACTAACCCACCTAGACCAATACCCATCAACCCATGTTCGAACCCCCTCACAAGCAGCCCAAATTCTCGTCCCAAACCCCTCCCAAGCAGCCCACGCATAAACCGAGCCCCCTGTTTTTGCGAGCCAATTCTCGAGCCCAAACCCGCTCCAAACACTACCAAGACCCGTACCCATTAACCCTAACCCATACCCTAGTATCCTACCCATATTATCCTAGCTTAATCACCAAGAAAACCCCAAAAACGAACCCTAGAAACCCCCCCAAAAGCTGCTGGACAGCAGCTATGTTCAGCTAGCCCGATTTGCCCTCCCTCTCTTTTAACCTATTTTAACTCCCTATAAATACCACCCCTCCACCATACAATCATTCCTCTAAGTCCTACATACATCCAAGCATCACATACAAGCTTTAAACCTCAGAAACAAACCCTAAACATCCTTCAAAAACCCTAAACAAAACCGACACACAAAACTGAAACTGTTTGTGTGTCCTCTTCGAAAACCCTTTCGTTCCTCCATCAAAACTCCATAAAAATTCGAGTTTCTTGTTCCTAATTAACCACATAACATCCATCTACACATTAGACAAAGATTTACGAGCCAAATTGCCCTTGAGAGTACACGAGATCCCTCGAAAAACAGAGTGAAATAACACTCTGTTTTCGCGGTTTACTCTTGTCTGTCCAGTTCTGTTTGTGCTCGTTTTTCGTGCCCAATAACCCAAAACGAGCAGGGGTTGCTTTAAGATCCTTGTTCTACTCTCTTTCTAGTTTCCAAAACATCTTTCGGATTGAATTTTCGTCGTGAAACGAGGGAGATATCACTGTTTTAAAATCGCTGTCCAGAAACTTTCCAAAACCCGTGTTTGCTTTGTTCTTCGTCGACGACGGCCTCTCGAGATAAAATCTACCATCGATTACGACCCAAGACGGTGTCAACGATACAATGTAGGTTGAGGGTGCATCAAATCCCCTTCTCTTTTCTCTTTTTATTTCGTTTTTTTATGCCTTTTTTATTGTCTTTTTTTGTTTGTTTTTTCGCTTGTTTATCGATTGTTTTAAATTAACTATGAAACTAGTTAGTCCGAGTATGAGTTAAAGTACCACCATGAACACCCGCGTTGACTTGAGATGGGAAAAGAAACCGCTACTTCTGTCGGTCGTACACCCCCGTCTCATTTACATATCCTCGTGTTCAAGGTAGGGCATAAATAAAACAATTATCTAACTTTGTTCTTCGTTTTCGACCCCCTTTTGTTTCGGCCAAATCGACAGACCCTAGGACCCGTTGCATGTTAGTTTAACCTCTGATTGTTAACCTATGACATATTTAGATAACATTAATTTAATTTAATAACCTAATTAGACACGATAGGTGGCTTCGACGTAAGTTATAAAATCAATCGACGATTACTCGTAAATAATTGAATGCATCTCTCTCTTTCACCTAATTTCTCGCTAGTATAAGAGTGCGTGATTAGCACCTTCTTATTGAAACTCGATGAGTTAAATTAATTAGCGAATTTGACCTAATTAGACCCTTTAGGCCGTGTAGAATGCACCCTTGCGCGACAATCAATCGACATCGTTTTTAACTCGTTTTCTAACTTGTTTCTTATCCCGTTTCGCAATCACTCGATCTAATCAATGAATCTAACTTAGGAACTAGGTTGGCCTTGTCTTGGCCGTGAGGGTGGCCGTTGGTTTGGGCCGTGGGGTGGCCGTTTTATTTACCTTTCTCGTTTTGTTTTTATACCGTTTGTTTCCTCGTTGTTTCATTGTTTGTAATTTATCGTTTGTTATCAAGTTGTATTTTTTTCAAGTTAGCTTTCTTTTATTGAGTCAAAACCTTTTCAAAAACCTTGGTCTTGTTTGGTTAGACGGTTGCTTCCCAATGCTTGTAGGAGCGTAGTAAACCGCATGTTGTTTAAAGCAACATGGCCCGGTTTATGCTAATGCATGCTTTGGTGCGTAGCCTTATGTCTAATTCGATGAGATTAAGCGCGAGCACGCATTACGAGGAGTGGCCCAAGGACCGTGGGTCATGTGAGCCGTGGGCCACCCTCATGTGCACGGTTTTCAAGGCCCAATGGCCGTGTGTTTTGTGTCGTGTTTTGAGTTGTATGTAGCAATTGTAATTAGATCGAGTTGTAATTTATTTATCGTTGTGTCGGCATGAAATGCCTGGTTTGTAATAGGTAGATCCCAACGGCTCCCCCATTCCCCCTTAAGCCTTGTTTGTTTGCTTTACATGTTGTTAGATCAATCAACCCACATGCTAAATTACAACTTTGACAAAGTTAGTTTAGTTGCATCTAAAACGACATAGAAATTGTTGTCACATGATAGGGTTAAAACAACGTTTGCATATCATATATCGCAAAGAGCTATGACCTTGTTTGAAATCCGACACTTGACTTAGTAGAGGCCGTTATTGACGGGCGGGGTTGGGTGTCCTTATGGGCTTCCCAACACGTACCCTCACCCCTTACTCAAGATCTATGGTTTGTGGATCCGTCTAAATACCATTGGATTACGAGAGTCATTCAAATCGAGTGATATAGGGTACAAGTCTTTATCTTTAATCACTCGTAGTCGATGGGCTTTATGCTTTTCGATGAAAGGTGTAAAGTTGACTTGAACGGTTCCAAGTTCCCAAAAAACTTGGTGGCGACTCTAATATGTCTTAATTCGATTCGAAAGAACCTCGAGTCGATTATGCCTAGTGTGGATCCCGCGGACGCAGCCTCCCGAGGGCCTTGTCCACATGATTTGGCGACTACATGGGGAAAAGAGGACTAGTTACACTGTGTTTCTAGGGTCTTTTCCTCCGAGGTGAAACTTGAAAAGAAAGTGTTGGAAAGTAAAACATTACTCATAGTGCTACGATTCATGCATAAACCCTTAAGGACTTGCCCGGGCCGTCCCAGCGTTTCTTCGTGATGCGTGGGGGGCGACGTCCCACTATGCCGGGAAGCTGCACATTGCTCGCTTCCACTTCGCCTCGCGTGGTTCTTGATGGTGGGGACGATCTTCTAGGTACTTTACCTTAAGACACCTTGCTCTATAAGACCGCAAAAGGATGGAGGGCATAGACCTTCTTGTAGAAGACTTGCCGAGACTTAGAGATGTCTAGGAGCATACATCCTTATAACATGAGAATGACAATGTGCAATTTGTTTTCCCAAGTCTTTTTTTTCGAAAATTCCCATGTCCTTTTCAAAACCGAACTTTTGAACAACTTACTTTCAAACTAGCATGGTTTTAAAAACGCGGAATGCTGCCCAAATAGGACTAGAATTTTCGGCCCAAAAATGAGCTTTTATAGCCGGCATGCTGCCCATTTCAAATCTCATTTTCAAATCAATCCTTCGTTTTTTCCAAATCCGATCCAAAATGTTTCTCGAACCTCAACCAAGCATGAAATGCGTCAAGTCGTGTCCGGGTCCTGGCCGTGTTAGGCTAGACGTTTTTTTCATTCCAAGAGTCTAGAACACGACCTTGTTGGGTCACCCAAGCTCACCTCTTGGGCCTTGAGTCATGTTGGTCGACCTTTTGGTCTAGGATAGTCCACAAAAACGTCCAAGCTAGGCCCTTATGGACGTTTCACACGAACCCATGGGCTATGTTAGTCCAATCACGGGTTTAGTCACACCGAGTCTAGTTTAGAATCGAGTTATGACAGTTTGAGTCACGTCATTTTGTCGAGTCTAAAATGAACCAAGGTCTAGATCAAACCGTGAGTCGAACCCTTGTTTAATCAATCTCAAGTCGAGTCTTTGTTTGAGTCAAGTTGGGGTCGAGTCCTTAAGTGTGCAGGGGCTCTTACTTTAAATATTGACTCAGTATGGGGTTTTCTTGTAGAAAGGTCGCCAAAAACCCGACGTCAAGCAATGGAAGATGCTGTTAACAAGCTTACTGAGGCCGTGAACCTCATGATGACCCGAATGGATGCAATCGAATCCAAGCTAGGTGAAGATTCCGCTTCATCTACCCCACCTCTGACTGATCTGGAGAAACGGTTCAAGTTCATTGAGGACCGTTTGAAGCTCTCCCAGGGGAAGAACATCCACTATGAGAATGCTAGGGCCTATGCCCCAGTTCAGGATAAGTTGCCCACGAACATGGTACTCACTGACATCCCAAAGTTCAAAGGCACCGAAGATCCAGTCCACCATGTTAAGGCCTATAAAGGGTACTTAGCATCAAGGGAGTACTGCCGACATGCTCTCTGAAATTTTCGCTCAATCTCTGGATGAACACCCGAAGGCGTGGTTTTATAATCTTGACCTTAAGAACTTCCCCACTTTCGAAGATATTACGGTGGAGTTCTCAAGCACTATGCCGACAATGTTGAGATTCAAACCAACATAAGGACTTTGGAAGTAATGACACAGAAGGAAAAAGAGGGCTTTACTGAATTCCTCGCAAGATGGCGCGCTGAAAGCGTGAAACTAGCTAAGAAGCCTGATGAAGTCGAAATGGTGGATAAGTTCGTGAAGAATCTACGACCTATTTACCGTAATGCTCTGAAATACCAGAATTTTGGCTCTTTCAAAGAATTGATAAGAATCGGGATAAAGGTAGAAGATGATGTCATAAGGGCAGAGGCTGAAAGGCCGAAAGGGTACCAAGGGGCTTCATCGTCTAAGAGCAAAGCCCCAGCAACGACCCATATTGATGAAGCCATCAATCTCTTAGAAGGTCAATCGAAGAAGTCACAGCGCCAAACACCTAGGGCATTCACCGATATCGGATGCACTTATACATATGCTCTCCAAAGGCTCATAGCCCAAGGAAAGCTGAAGCCTATTGGTCCAACTCCGGACCCTCCTGCTGATCAACAAGGTAAATGGTATAAACCAAATGCCTACTGTGCCTTTCATCAAGGGAAAGGCCATGATATCGAAAGGTGCTTTCGATCAAGCACGAAATCCAAGACATGATTGAGAACGGAACGCTCCCGATCCCAGCTGTTAAACCTAATAACATCACCAATCCATTTGGCGATCACTCCAACTTTGTTTCTGTCGAAGACAATGTCGATTATTCCCATCTTATCCGCCCATATCACTCGAAAGGGGTGTTTATCGGGAAGATATTTGTGGATTGCTTTGAATTCTTGCCAAACCCGAAGAATGAAATTCAAGTCGGGAGTCTTGCTCTAGAACGTACTCCTCTCATTAACGAAGTTAATAAAAGACAATTCGATTCACCAACCTTCATCACTGGCGTAGATCCTCAGAGGACTACCTCGGGATGGAGGCCGACCATCAAAGGGATCAAGGACTAGAACCGAGCATCTAAGCTGACAGCTGAACAAGGGAAAGCTCAAGACCAGATTTGAATAATTATGAGTCGGGATCTGTTTTCTTTTCTTAGTCGAGTCGAGTCTAGGACTTTCTTTTCTTGAAGTTGAGTCGTTTGTTCCGCGATGACCTAGGGTGTGTCCTAGGAATCGTTCTTTCGAATCTGTTAAACTTTTGCCATTCCAATAAAAGGTTGCAGTTTTGTTTCCCAATATGTCTTGTTTTCAATCCTCAATCATTCCGAAAAATGATAAAATGCACAACACACTCAAAGGCAACCCTGGGGTAGAAGTATGTCCCGTTTCAAAATGTAAGGATACTTTAGGATCCTGTGTCTGTTTACTTTACCTATTCCATGTCTGGTGGTAGAAAACCTCCATCTGAACCAATGTTTGTGACAAGCTTTTAGATGATTCTATGACAAACCCGGACTAGCTCCTTGTTTCCCATATCGATGACGGAAGGCAAGCCTTTTTCCCACAGAATCATCCCCTCTCGAAGAGAGAAGAAACCAACCCGTTCTAACAAGGAATTGTTCGTTCTGACCCAAATTAGTTGGCGAAGCCATGTTTTCAAGGTGTATCCATTTATGACTAAGAGAATGAATAGAAGATCATTTTCAAAGAGAAAAAAAAAAGATGAAAAAGAATGAAAAATGAGAAAGAGAAAAATTGGAAAATTGAAAAAAGATGAAAGAAAAAGAAAAAAGGAAAAAAGATGTTGAAGTTGTTGCAGAACGCTTTTGGTTGAATGTCGAAGTTACGGAAGCCAGAAGTCAAGTCAAGTACCCATAGTTGAAGTTCAATGGGCGAAGCCCAAAAGCTTAAGTAGCAACCTCTTTACCCTCTAAGTCCTTCCTGAGACAGTTATAAGGGGATAGTCGGGAATTTTGAGAATTATTCCGCTTGTGTTGTTACACCCAACCTTTAGGGTCCAGACATGGAAATTTGAACCCACATCATTTTTCAACCCATTTGCACTCGTGGTTCATCAAACCCGAGACACCCATTCCAACCACATCAGCAGCCATAGCCCTTGGCCTTAGCACCACAAAACAAACCTTCAGAATGATGGTTAACCATTCCAACTTGTTATTACCAAGCTCCACATCCCAAAAGATCCAAGCCTTTTACACCTAACCCCAGACACGGGATTTAACGGTACCTTACAGGCTAGAATGGGATACGACATGATACCTTAGGTGAAACCTTCAAGTGTGTACACACAATCAAAATGCCAATTTAATGCACCATGATCGAACTACGTCGGATTTGATTTCGCTCTACGCGAATACGTAGGCAGTCCTTCAGAATAAGGGATTCAACCCACCCATCATCCAAGTTGTCATCTTGTCGGTTTCTTATGGGTCTCAACCAAGTCCAAATGAAGCCACCTTTGTTTGAGTTGGTCTTAGTACTCGATGTAGGCTATGATAAGGATATAGGTTCAGATAAGTAGTGTCAAGTCTCAGAATGAGCTTTATCTAACGGTGTAGGCAAAGATGCCGAGTCATATAGATGTAGGTTTGTGTTGGGAACAGAAAATATGAAAAAACCCGCTGAAAAGAAAGAAGGCGTGGAAGAAAAATAGTAAAAGCCCGCTGAAAAGAAAGAAGGCGGTGGCAAGAAATGATGAATACTCGCTGAAAAGAAAGGAGGCGAGGAAAAGAGTGACAGAATGTTCCCAACAAAAGTCATGTGTGATGTCTAACTGTTGTCATAAAATCAGTCTGTGTTTAGTGTCTAGGCGAAGCTAACGTTGTTGCTCCGTGAGTTTAATCCACCTTGTCAATGCCAAGTGATCTTGATTCCCGTGTGCCCTCGGGAGCACACCCATGACATACGATATCTACATCCCAAGTCGACGACCTTGTGATTCCCATTTGCCATCTTTTGGCACCAGAATGGCCAATTTACATTTCTACCCCCAACAAGTCAATAATTGAATTAAAACCCGTGCACACTTACGGTTTTATTTTCCTTTTTTGTTTTACGGTAGCGGGCTACGGCCACGTTTGTTTACGGGTCATACGGAGTGTCTGAGTCGTATTTCATGCTCACCCATCAAGGTTCGATTTCAAAATGCCAAATATTTCAAAATTTCAAAATTTCAAAAACTTTTTGCGCATTATGGATAGATGATCCAAGTCAAGGTTCAAACCTCAGAGTTCAAAATCAAATTTTGGGTCGACGACCCAACATCCAAATGATTCGTTTCAAATTCAAATTTCGGGTCGATGGCCCAATATCAAAGTGATGTCAAATTCAAAATTTGGGTCGATGGCCCAATTATTCAAAATTTTCAACTTGTTCAAATTTCGGGTCGATGACCCAGTCATTCAAATTTAATTTTAGGTCGACGACCCAACATTCCAATACTTCAACTTCAAACCTCAGGTCGATGGCCCAATATTCTAAGTGATTCAAAATTCGGGTCGATGGCCCAATTATTCAAAATTTTCAAATTCAATTTTCGGGTCGATGACCCAATCTTTTAAGTGATCTAATTTTAGGATCGATGATCCAAATTTTCTTATGTGATGATTATTGCTAGTACGTTTTTGTGTTTCAAATATAGCAGGATATGCTTCAACTGGGGGCTCTAAAGTCTTCGACTTTAGAGCCATTGCAAATTGGGGGCTCTGAAGCCGTTGGCTTCAGAGACCATTATCAAGATGTAGAGGATGATATCCACCAAGAATTCAATTCAATACAAGAGTATGAAATGGAAGAATTCCGTAGCTGAAAGCAAATGATAAAAGCGGCGGCAACCTCCTTGGAAAGTCCCGTCCCATTCGGACAAGCGCCAGCAGATGATAAATTTTGGGCAAATGTCAGCAGATGATGAATTTTGGACAAAGGCCAGCAGATGATAAACTTTGGGCATGTGTCAGCAGTTGCCGAACTACGACGCGGGTTTGATTCCGTCAGAAACGGATACGTAGGCGCCTAAGGATAAGGCTCAACCCACCATTTATGCAACTTATGGGTCGATGACCAACGAAGATAATTCGACGCAACAGAAGGAAGAGTTAATCCCCGACGAAGTTTCAGGTATGATCTCTTCTTATGGCTGGCGAGCTTATATACGCAAGTCTAATGGACTATAAACGACCCGCAGAATCCTCAGGTCGAAAGGGACCTGGGGTATACTTTGACTTTCGCCTTGTCCAAGCCTCAGTCAAAGTGGGGGCTCTGTAGATACCCGTATCCGTCGATATTGGAATTTATAGAGAACCCGACAAACACCCGATGATGATAGGACACATGTATTCTTTAGTTGTCATTGTCATTATTTGGAGCTCGTTTTACGAGGTAGAATGGGCGTCGTCGATGAAGTATTTTATTAATTTAAATGATATTTAAATTAATGTTTTTTTAAAGGGAATTCATTTTATTATTTTAAATGATATTTAATTTAATGTTTTTTAGTGAGTTCATTTTGTTAATTTGAATGATATTTAAATTAATGTGTTTTTTAAGTGAATTCATTATCCATTTAATTTAAATGATATTTAAATTAAAGCTTTATTTTGAATTTATTTTCCCAAGTTTATTTTATTGAAAATAAAATAAATAATTGATTTGAAAAATCATTTTATGAGTATATTTGATTTGAAAAGTCATTTATTTTAATTTATTAATTGATTTGAAAAATCGATTTTAAAAGCGAAGAACTCGTTTTTAACCGTGTGTTTTGAGCTCGATTTTAGCTCGGTTTTTAAGCCCGTTTCCTTTACGAATTGGCACGAATCTCGAGTACACTAACCCACCTAGACCAATACCCATCAACCCATGTTCGAACCCCCTCACAAGCAGCCCAAATTCTCGTCCCAAACCCCTCCCAAGCAGCCCACGCATAAACCGAGCCCCCTGTTTTTGCGAGCCAATTCTCGAGCCCAAACCCGCTCCAAACACTACCAAGACCCGTACCCATTAACCCTAACCCATACCCTAGTATCCTACCCATATTATCCTAGCTTAATCACCAAGAAAACCCCGAAAACGAACCCTAGAAACCCCCCCAAAAGCTGCTGGACAGCAGCTATGTTCAGCTAGCCCGATTTGCCCTCCCTCTCTTTTAACCTATTTTAACTCCCTATAAATACCACCCCTCCACCATACAATCATTCCTCTAAGTCCTCCATACATCCAAGCATCACATACAAGCTTTAAACCTCAGAAACAAACCCTAAACATCCTTCAAAAACCCTAAACAAAACCGACACACAAAACTGAAACTGTTTGTGTGTCCTCTTCGAAAACCCTTTCGTTCCTCCATCAAAACTCCATAAAAATTCGAGTTTCTTGTTCCTAATTAACCACATAACATCCATCTACACATTAGACAAAGATTTACGAGCCAAATTGCCCTTGAGAGTACACGAGATCCCTCGAAAAACAGAGTGAAATAACACTCTGTTTTCGCGGTTTACTCTTGTCTGTCCAGTTCTGTTTGTGCTCGTTTTTCGTGCCCAATAACCCAAAACGAGCAGGGGTTGCTTTAAGATCCTTGTTCTCCTCTCTTTCTAGTTTCCAAAACATCTTTCGGATCGAATTTTCGTCGTGAAACGAGGGAGATATCACTGTTTTAAAATCGCTGTCCAGAAACTTTCCAAAACCCGTGTTTGCTTTGTTCTTCGTCGACGACGGCCTCTCGAGATAAAATCTACCATCGATTACGACCCAAGACGGTGTCAACGATACATGTAGGTTGAGGGTGTGTCAAATCCCCTTCTCTTTTCTCTTTTTATTTCGTTTTTTTATGCCTTTTTTATTGTCTTTTTTTGTTTGTTTTTTCGCTTGTTTATCGATTGTTTTAAATTAACTATGAAACTAGTTAGTCCGAGTATGAGTTAAAGTACCACCATGAACACCCGCGTTGACTTGAGATGGGAAAAAAAACCGCTACTTCTGTCGGTCGTACACCCCCGTCTCATTTACATATCCTCGTGTTCAAGGTAGGGCATAAATAAAACAATTATCTAACTTTGTTCTTCGTTTTCGACCCCCTTTTGTTTCGCCAAATCGATGCACCCTAGGACCCGTTGCATGTTAGTTTAACCTCTGATTGTTAACCTATGACATATTTAGATAACATTAATTTAATTTAATAACCTAATTAGACACGATAGGTGGCTTCGACGTAAGTTATAAAATCAATCGACGATTCTGTAAATAATTGAATGCATCTCTCTCTTTCACCTAATTTCTCGCTAGTATAAGAGTGCGTGATTAGCACCTTCTTATTGAAACTCGATGAGTTAAATTAATTAGCGAATTTGACCTAATTAGACCCTTTAGGCCGTGTAGAATGCACCCTTGCGCGACAATCAATCGACATCGTTTTTAACTCGTTTTCTAACTTGTTTCTTATCCCGTTTCGCAATCACTCGATCTAATCAATGAATCTAACTTAGGAACTAGGTTGGCCTTGTCTTGGCCGTGAGGGTGGCCGTTGGTTTGGGCCGTGGGGTGGCCGTTTATTTACCTTTCTCGTTTTTGTTTTTATACCGTTTGTTTCCTCGTTGTTTCATTGTTTGTAATTTATCGTTTGTTATCGAGTTGTATTTTTTTCAAGTTAGCTTTCTTTTATTGAGTCAAAACCTTTTCAAAAACCTTGGTCTTGTTTGGTTAGACGGTTGCTCCCCAATGCTTGTAGGAGCGTAGTAAACCGCATGTTGTTTAAAGCAACATGGCCCGGTTTATGCTAATGCATGCTTTGGTGCGTAGCCTTATGTCTAATTCGATGAGATTAAGCGCGAGCACGCATTACGAGGAGTGACCCAAGGACCGTGGGTCATGTGAGCCGTGGGCCACCCTCATGTGCACGGTTTTCAAGGCCCAATGGCCGTGTGTTTTGTGTCGTGTTTTGAGTTGTATGTAGCAATTGTAATTAGATCGAGTTGTAATTTATTTATCGTTGTGTCGGCATGAAATGCCTGGTTTGTAATAGGTAGATCCCAACGGCTCCCCCATTCCCCCTTAAGCCTTGTTTGTTTGCTTTACATGTTGTTAGATCAATCAACCCACATGCTAAATTACAACTTTGACAAAGTTAGTTTAGTTGCATCTAAAACGACATAGAAATTGTTGTCACATGATAGGGTTAAAACAACGTTTGCATATCATATATCGCAGTAGCTATGACCTTGTTTGAAATCCGACACTTGACTTAGTAGAGGCCGTTATTGACGGGCGGGGTTGGGTGTCCTTATGGGCTTCCCAACACGTACCCTCACCCCTTACTCAAGATCTATGGTTTGTGGATCCGTCTAAATACCATTGGATTACGAGAGTCATTCAAATCGAGTGATATAGGGTACAAGTCTTTATCTTTAATCACTCGTAGTCGATGGGCTTTATGCTTTTCGATGAAAGGTGTAAAGTTGACTTGAACGGTTCCAAGTTCCCAAAAAACTTGGTGGCGACTCTAATATGTCTTAATTCGATTCGAAAGAACCTTGAGTCGATTATGCCTAGTGTGGATCCCGCGGACGCAGTTCCCGAGGGCCTTGTCCACATAATCATACATCATGAATACTTTAGAAATCCGTGTCAAAGAATGGACAAACGAGTTTTCAAATGTGGAGAAATACGATATGGGTGCCTACAACTTTGGATCAATTTTGAGCTTGAAGCTAATTAAGGTTGTCAGACCATTTTTGGATGCTTGTCTTGAGTATTGGGACCCAAAGTATTGTGTATTTGCCTTTCCTGGAGGCGATATCTGCCCATTCCCTAAAGAAATTGCTTCAATTGGTGGTTGGAACCCGGAACATTTACCTATTATACCCTCTACTTCTCAGGGTTATAAGAACAAATTCAGGGATTTGCTTGGATTGACAAGAGCTGAGGTTGACTGTCTTGTGACCTCGAAAGGAGTCTGAATGCTGGATTCATTGATCGATTCATAAATAGGGCAGATCCTACTACTGAAGGAAAAATAGATCTATATACTTACATATTCATCTATGTTATAAATTAATTTGTCATAAAATTAACTAATGATCTTATGCATGCAAACGATTTAACAAAATAAAGAAGAAATCATTCTTACATTGGAATTTCGGTTCATTTGGGCACAAAAGAGATCTCCTTCTCTTTTGTTCTTGAGCTTTCCTTTTGGATGAACAAAGACCCAAGTGTAGGATCTCTCCCAAGGAATTATACCCAAAGCACACTCTTAAATAAAATCAATATTATAAATACTAGTACAATATTAATTTTGTAAGAAAATTGACCCAAAATAATTTTGGTTTTGTCTCCTAAAACCGGGTAGGAGAAGGAGGAAGAAGGGAAAATATTTTTATCTCTCTAAAAATATTTTTGGATGAGATGAATGAATAATAATTATCACACACACAATCATATGGTGAATAATAAAATTTAAGCAAAAGAACCCTTGTTCTTTTCTAGGTGAAACCGGGTAGGAGGGTGGAGGAAGGCCAATGCATGGGCTTGGTGCTCTTCCACAAGAGACACTAGGTATGCATGCCTAGTTGTAGAAAAATGATTACATTTTCCACTAATTTTAATTAACATTATAAAAATATGTTAATCACACCCAATATTTTGGTCCATATGGATAACATGGAATCCATTTTATTTTTGTCAATTGTCAATATGTCACATGTCATATGTTGCATAAATTTGGTGTGCTTTTTTAACATATTAAAAATCAACGTATTATTAAAATACGTCACATACAAAAATAGACTTAGTAATTCATAATTAATTGTACCAAAATATTTTACCAATTATAAATCACAACAATTTATATTTATAATAATTCATTCAAATTTAATTGTTTTCTTAAACAATAATTTCATCTGAGTAATGATACAATTCGATTACTCAGACCGTATCTCATTTTAATCAATTTCAATGTGATACGTAAATTTTACTTCCAAAATCGTCCGTCAATTTTCAAGTAATTTAATTAACTCGTAACATTATACGATTAATTAAATGATCAATTAAGAGTGCCGCCCTATAGGTATGACCTAGGGGATCAACTGATCACCACCGTCGCACGACAGTAATGTCAAACTCTAGTCAGCCAATTATTACCGATATATGTTGACCAGTTGATAGTAAAAATACTTCCCAATTGTATTCTTTTAAAATGAGACTTAAACATATGATCATCATGATCAACAGTTGTGATCGCATTATTGTCGGAGGACACATATTCAAACAACTACCTCCAATGGGGCGAGGCGTAGGGCATTCGGGTTTTGCCTATTGCATGTTTATGTCCTTCAAGGGCATGTTGATGAGGATATGAGAGGTGACCCTTGCTATTTGAGCCTAGTTGAGCAGATGGAGCTGCGCAGGAGACCAGCTTGCCTATGTTTAGGAGAGATCCTGTTGGGGTTAGATAACAGGAAAGCCAACCGCGACCTTCCTTATTTGGGAAGTCCCATCATTTTGCAAGTAAAAGAACACAATTTTTCTTTTTCTTGTTTTTTTTTCTCGTTTTTTTTCTCTTTTCTTTCTTTTTTTTCTCTTTTTTTCGTTTTTTGTTGGATACTAATGCCTGCTTTGGTAGGTCTGGCTTATAGAGAGCGCTTGCGATTGATCGAGCCCCCAGTTAATGTTCCTGCTTATCATGCTCGCTAAATTGCAATTAAGACCAGGCTTTACATGGTGGACTTTACTCGAGTCTGCAACTACTGGGAGAACAAGCTGAAGAGCGAGGATGGTCCCTTGATTAAATGGATCGTACCAAGGTGGCATCTCAAGTCTGTTATTGGAGTATCATCCTTAGATCCTACCCGATCGGTGCGCATTCCTGGCTTGGAATTCATGATATGCATCTTCCCAGAGAGGCTGATGAGGCAGGTTGGATTGAAGCAGACGATTCCGAAGCTTGATATTGTTCCTCTGACTGCCATGGCGCTTACTACTGAGAGCCGGAGAGAGTGGGCCATCAAATGGGCTCAAAGAAACATTTGCTTCCTGAACTCTTCTGTTAGTGCACTATGGTATCAGATTCCTACTTGCAGTGGAGGAAGGCTACTACTCCTGAAGAGCGCAAGAGACTAAGGAAACGCGAGCCTGTTGACCATAAGGTTCGTTATGTAGAGAAGGAGAAAGAGAAGCACTTGACCGAGGGAGAGGAAGAAGCCGGATTTCGAGTTGTTCATCCGACGAAGAAACCGAAGACCTCTCCTGTCGTCGAAAAGGTGGTTGGTAAGAATGGCAAGGCTAGACCACGAGAGAGACCATTGGCGATTAAGTCTTAAATAGCGCAGGAGCGCCCGACTCGTTGTCGAGACAAGAAATATGATAAAAACGACAAAGGCAAAGGGAAAATGGAAGAATAGCCTAAGTCTTTGATATTATTTATTATTATTATTATTATTATTATGTGTGATAAGATGGCAGGATTTTTAGAATCCTAGCCTATTTATTTTAGCATTTATTTTATTACGTAGCGTATTATTATTATTATGGAAAGAAATGAAATAAAAAGGGTAATTGGTTATGAAACCGTTGTGATTTTATTTTATTATTCTTGTCGAATTCCAAATGCATATGCAAATGTCCTTGATGGTGGACGATGTCGTCACTCATCCAATCAAACACATTTTATAATACTCAACATACAACTAGTTAGCGGTAAGTCGAGGTCGATCCATGGGACGGTGTGCTTTGGGTTATAAGTCTATCTATCTCAATTTATGCTAGTGTCACAATTTGGTTGGGATTGTAGTTGTGTTCTAGGCTAATGCAAACAATAAGGTAAATCAAGCAATAAAAGGAAAGATGTAAACAAACGATTAAAAGGGCTAGGATATCATGGGGTCATGGGGGATTCATGGTGTTGATCATACAAACATGTTTACAAGGTTGCAAGCAATTAATGTTGTGGAGAAACCGAGTTGGGTTATATCTTACGGTTCTTAGAAAGAGTTGGGTCCCGGAGCCGAATCGATTAGATTGTACAACACCTACAAGTCGACTTACTTTCCTCCTAATCAACTTCAATGCATGGTCTAACAAGACTCGAGTTGGGTTATATCTTACAAGTCAAGTTGAGTAGATAAGAGATGGTTGTAAATGCAAGGATTCATAGGCTTAGCATTTCATCAAACATAACATGTGCATAAAGTTGACATCACAACAAGCAAGCAATTTGATCATGTGAACATATTAGATTAAGCATGAATCAATCCCATGTTGGTTTCCCCTAATTACCCACTAATCCTAGCAAGAGACTACTCACTCATTATCATGGGAAACATGTCATTAATGGTGTCAATCATCACAACAAGTATAAACATGATAATAGAATGAAGAAATGAACAATAAAGATTAAAGAGTAAAGGAATTATACCAACTTAAGATGATCCAAATAATAAAGCAAGAATAATAGAAGAAACTTGATTGATTGATGGAAGGTTGTCAATCTCCCAATAATAACCCAATAATCTTCAATTACCCAATAATAAACTTGAATAATAAACTTGAACAATAATTAAAGAGAGATTAATGTGTAATTTGTGGAAAGATTAAAGAGTAATCTATTCTAATCTACTCCTAATCTAATCTAAAGAAGGATTTTCTACTCTAAAAACTTCATAAAAGGACCCCCCGATTAATTACAAAGATGGGGTATTTATAGTGGAAATTAGGTGGGATGCATTAGGTTAACTAAGGGCTAAACTAGTAATTACACTTTTGAGATTTGAGCAGGGAGCCTCCGGGATTATCCGAGAGAAGGGCTTCTTTTATCGATGCTTGAGGAATGAAAACGTGCTGTGCTACAATCCGTGCGGATGGAAGTCGGGACGGCCGGATTCTGGTAAGGGGATCCGAGCGGATTCAGGGAATCCGGACGGATTCTAATGGGGAAATCCGAGCGGATTAGAGAGCGGGACGCTCGGATTGTGGTGATGAGATCGGGCGGATTTCGGACAATCCGCTCGGATTGTTCTTCAGCAATGGTCCTTCTTCGTTTCTCCCCTTTTTGCTCATTTCCATTTTATTCTTTCGAGATTGGTCTTTAGTCCTTGCTTCCTCTTCATACTAGTCCATCTATTATCGTCAAGTAGCTTCCAAATATGCACGAAAGACGGGAATTTCCGCCTTATTATCTCCTTTTCTACAAAACATATGAAATGCGATAGAAAAGCAAATAGGAAGGTTTTGACGGATAAAATGGCCATAAAATGCTATAATAGTATGCAAAATAGGTTCAATTAGGGGACTAAATGTGCGCTAATTATGGTCACATCAAATATCCCCAAACCGAACCTTTACTCGTCCCGAGTAAAGAGGTGACAAAAACTAGACCTTTATTTAAACTAACCTAATAATATAGCCGATATGAGACAATTAGCGGGTCTCACTCCGCCCCTTCAACTCACAACAAGACAACCATGAGGTAGGATGCCTTCTTGCAAGGCAAGGTGGGTCTTGCCAAAATGGCGACACATCCAAACATTAAGCACACAAAATCAAGTAATGGATGCATCTACAAAAGAATAGCCACTTTCCTCATCTAAGTGGCGGAAATCATCTACAAGGGAAGCAATTCAAGGGTACACAATCCTTCATAGATGCAATTTGTTCAAACTACTAAGCCTAGAAGGATACCAATAAATCACCTCCAAAATGTGTCAAGCTAGGGTACCTTTGTCCTCAATCGTTAAATGCTTTTGTCAAGAGTAGACTCCCTATGGTGTTAGAAACACTGGAGGATCGCGGAATTCCCCCTCTTGCCTAGACAAGAAGAAGGGTCGTCCCCTCTCTACCATGCACAAAAATGGATACGATGGATAAAGGGATCAATAGATATTTGAGTTTCATTTTGGGAGTTTGCTTTTGTTTTTGTTTTTCCCCCCAATTTCTTTTGGCATTTGACATTTTGAGAACACTTTCTTGCCATTTCTTTTGATTTTTGGCATTTCAATACTTGACAACTTTTTGCATTTCTTTTTGAACATTTTCAAAGTCACCCCAATTAGTAACGAGGGTGCCTTGTATTTGAAGTTTTAGGAGTTCTATTTTTGCTCCTCTTTTCATTTGATGCATTTTTGCAAACTTTCTTTCACTTTTCATTTCATTGAACTCAAATTGACTTTCTTTTTGTTTTTGTGCCCATTCCCTTCGATGACAAAAATGTGGTAGAACATGGATGATGGATAGAAGTATGCATGGTTTCAAGGGTCACCTTGGAATAAACGGTAGCCAAGGAGTTATCACACCACAAGGTACTCTTGACTAGGCCTTAATCCATGGGTCAAAGGATACTAGCATGACACATCCTAGGGTGTTTTACAAGTATTCTAACAAGCAAAGTCTTAAGAAGAAAAAGCATCTACTAGGGCCTATATACACTTGTCAAGCTTCCCAAATAGACGGTTTCACAAAATTTTTCTAACCATGCAAACTACATGCCATGATGCAACTAACATTTGTACATCCTAATGCAAATGATTCTACCAACTAATATGCCATATAAACTAAATGCAAATCCTAAGTTCACATTGTTATACCGCATCAATCAAAATAAAGCCACATAGTCATTAACATAAAGAGGAAAAAGGAGATTGGAAAGATCATACCATGCGGTCTTCAATATCCTCATGTCTCGGATGTGGCGTAGTCAATCAATGTGAACAAGGATAAAACAAACACAATATATACAAGACTACACTACAAAGGAAATGAACTTGTTTTTGGATTTTTAAATTTTTCAAATTTTTATGGTTTTTGTTTTTATGAAAATAAAAGACATATTTTTGTGATTTTTCAAAATTTTTCAATTTTTATGCATTTTTGGAATATAAATTCCCATCCCCCACTTTATTTTGGACATTGTCCTCAATGTACATGTAGGAGTAGGAAATAAAAAAAGAAAGTACATGTTTTTTGGATTTTTGGAGTTTTTGAAATAAAGTACAAATGCAATGATATGATATGAATGAATGCATGCTCTAACTAAATGCAATTCTATATGACATATATAACAAATGAATGCAATCTAAACTATACTATGTGATGCATGATTTCTAGTAAACTATGGTCACCTATGATCAAACCTCCCCAAACCGATTTAAACACTATCTCTAGTGTAGAAATGAATAGGTTTGGCCATTAGTGCCTATGCATGACTTCTAATCTATAAGCAAATAACTATATGAATCATGTGAGATATAAACAATGCAAGCTAATCTATATGAACTAACTAATGTAAATGCAATATGATATATAATACAAATGCATGCATAAGCTACACTAAATGCAATGTAAATAAATAAAAGAGAGATGGGGAGATGGTTATCATACAAGTGGAAGTGGTGAAGTAGGCCTCTTTCACTCGTCATCCTCATCATAGTCATACCCATGACCATGAGAGCTTCCAGCTTGATCATATCCGGGTGCTTGGCCCCAATATCCTCCTTGGTCAAAAGCTCCTTCTTGACCCGAGTACCCTCCACCTTGGCTAGAATGCCCTCCATCGCCGCGACCCCAAGCTTGGTCCCCATGATTTGGGAACAAGAGCTCCGGTTGAGCCCAAGAGGGTTTAGGACCATTGGGGTCAATATACCCTTGTTGAGCCATGTTATAATATTGGGGGTAGAGGGCTAGGTAGTTGTCTTACCTCCCTTTGTGCACCCCAAGGTCCACTCTATTCATGAGTGCCATCAAATCGTTAATATCCGGGGTGTTGGGGATTGCCGGTTGGAAAGGGGTATGTGGAATAGGGTAAGGTGGGATAGGGACATAGGAAGGTGGGCGCATTTGTATCCCCGGCCCTCCACGAGGTGGTTGACGGCGTGGCTCTTCCCTTTGAGGGGGATTATCAAGAATTTGGATATCAAGGAGGTAGCTTGGTGGAGGAGAGTATGGACTCAATCGTGGTTCGATGCCCGGTATCTTCCATCCTTCAAGGATCATCGAAGTGCAACCCTTGGTGTACCATTCCACACTCCCATCGTCAGTGTAGTTACACCACCGGTGACTATAGAAAATGGTGTGCTCATCAATCAAAGTCCTCCCTTCAAGAGGAATATAGGTTCCTCGGGCATTGAACCCGGGGCAAAGGTGTTTGGCTAACATTGTAATTAGACCTCCCATCACGAAGGTTTTAAGTTGAGAAGTCCCTTGAGCAAAGTCATTGAACCTATTGAGTATCTCAAGCAGCGTATTGAAGTTATAACGCCTCACCGCTCGAACATTCAAATGAGACTCAAGAAAAGTTAAGTCGATGAGAGTGCACCGATCTTGCTCGTACCTCCCATTGATACACCCGGCTACAAAGCGTTCGGTGAATCGGATCACCGGATGTTGAATAGCAAAAGTATAGCAACGCTTTATATGGGTAAAGTTCTTCCCGGAGATAGCTTTCCAAAGAAAATCCACACTAAAATTATCGGGCTTGTCGGTATAGGTGGTGGGTATTTGAAGGCCGAAAACATAGGCAAATTCCTCAAGAGAAAGAACATGGTCTCGGTTACATAACCTAAACTCCATGCCTAAATTGTTCCGGGCATCCGCCACAATGCGAAGGCTACTCAAGAACTCAAGGGTGAGACTAAGGTAAGTCTCTTCATGAGCATGGAAAAGCTCCCCAATGCCAAGGCCATTGAAGAATGCCTCGGTAGGGTACCTTATCTTAAGGATTTCCAACACCCTAGGGTCAACAAATTGAGTAGGTTCGTATTTCTTACCTAGAAGCTCGACGAAATTTTCGCGTTGGTCGTCGGATATGAAGATCACTTCTTGGAAGTTGCTGAGTTGTTCAATACCTCCCCTCATTATCACATTTCGTGGTGTTGAAGAGGATGACCCCTTGCGCTTCTTTCCGATCGAATCGAACAATTTCTTGGCCTTTCCCTTGGAACTCATGTTGGTGATGGGGGTGATGTGGGTGTTTTTGAGGATATGAAGGGGATTTTGAGGATTGAAGAGAGTGTTAGGGTTTTGATAGGATGAGGAAATGAGGGAGAAGGGGGGTGTTTATATAGAAAAAGAAGGGAATCCGAGCGGATAGGGTTGGACTTGACCCGATTCTTCTCGCGTGAACAGTGCAATCCGAGCGGATCGCAGTCTGGACGGACGGATTCTCGATGGGCAAGACGGGCGTCTTCTACAGAATCCGCACGGATTCTCGAACAGAGAAATCTGTTGGTTGAGAAGCAGGAACAAGACGGGCGGATTTTTCATGGGACGGACGTCTTGATCGGGACGGACGGATTCCTGATAATCCGCACGGATTTCGGCGTAGAATAAAATCTTGCTTTTGGACGTCATACGGGACGGGCGTCCCGTGGATAGGACGGACGGATTTTAAAAGACGGGCGGATTTCTTTGAATCCGCTCGGATTCTTCCTCAGTTTCAGCTTTTTCTTTTCCGCGGGCCCTGGACGGGCGGATTTGCTTGAATCCGAGCGTCTCTGCTTCTTTCTCCTTCTTCTTTCTTCTCTCGTGAAATGACAAACCCCTTTTTTCACTGATTTTCTCCTTTTTCCTTATCTTTTCTGAAATTTGCTAGGGAAACATGTAAGATGCCTCTCTCTCTCTTCTCTCTCATGCAAGGATTTAAATGCAAAAATATGTACAATATTATACAAAATAAAGGGTTCAAGAAATATCTTACAAACGGTGGTTTGAGGTAGGACTCCACCAAACTAGTTCAATTTGAAGGGATTCTTATCCATAGAGCTTAAGGCTCTCAATAGAAGATCAAAAGCTTGTGAACAAGCTCCGAATAAGCATAAGTATGGGTTGCTCCACTTGAAGATGAAGTTTGGCCAAGGAAGTTTGTCATACATCCTTTCTTTCACCTTGTCCTTGGCACTAGAGCTTTCCCGATGCTTCAAGTAAATACATCCATGATTCTTGTTAAGATTAAGCATGAAGTGTGGTTCATTTTCATCCGGGGACTTCCACTTACCAACTTCTTCTTCAATTTTGGTGATGATAGCATTTTGATTTTTCAATCCTCCCAAGGTGGAAGGAGAATTTTCATGACTTTGATGATCGGATACCATAGGGGTTGAGATTATGGGTGTCAAATCTTCACAAGTAGCCTCACGAGCAATTTTCTCTTTGAGCTTTTTCACCAAATAACTCTTGTAAGACACTTTGGCTTTTTGGAGAAGATCTAACATATCCTCTTCAATGATCATTGGCTCCATGATAGGTGTCAAGTGGTCTTCGTGAAGGATAAAGGAAGGACGTTCTTCTTCATGATAGGGTATCTCAAATGTCTCAAGGATAGGCTCCTCAAGCAAGGTGATATTGTGAATCTCTCTAGGTTCATCATCATTGTTATCATCTTCACGTAAATCATGAATGGGGGCTTTGTCTAGCTCGTTTTCCAACACCTCAATGTTCACATCAAAGGACACACCCTCATACTCACAAAGGCTAAGAACATTTGGTTTGCTCAACCTCATGTCTTCCTCATCAAACACAACACTCTCATAGTCACAAGAGCTCAAGGAATTTGGCTCCTCCCACTTCTCATTTTCCATGTCAAAGGTTACTACTTCAAACTCGCATTCATGCTCAATATCCAAAGAATGGTTGTGAGTAGTTGCTTGAAATTCTTTTAATTGGTCAATTTGAATCTCCAACTCCTCACTTTGGGAAACAATGCTTTGAAGGACATTGTCCCTTTTTTGGCTTTCCTCTAGCATTTGTTTGAAGAGGTTTTGTTGATCTCCCATCATTTGGAGAATCATGTTTTGAATGGGTTCATCTTTTTGTTGTGGGTAAGTGTGAAAGTGGTTGTATTGTGGCATTTGAAGTTCATTGTGAAATGGGTATTGGGTGGGTGGTTGTTGTTGATATTGGGTGTGGAAATTTTGGTGAGAAAAATTGGGGTAGTGGTTAGGATTTTCGTTGTACAAATAATAAGGTAGGTTTGTGTTGACTTGCTCCTCAAACTTCCCATACCCATAGTCATACTCAAAAGATCCACCACATACTCCACAACACATGTCTTGAGTCATCATAACTAAGACAAGGAAACAACTACAAGCACGGAAACTACACAAAAACGGTAAGAACAATCCTTGAGGAACAAGTTCCTCAAGGTTAAAGCAAAATCAAAATAGACAAACAAGTAAGAACTTAATCACGTAGCACCATCCCCGGCAACGGCGCCATTTTGATGGTGGACGATGTCGTCACTCATCCAATCAAACACATTTTATAATACTCAACATACAACTAGTTAGCGGTAAGTCGAGGTCGATCCATGGGACGGTGTGCTTTGGGTTCTAAGTCTATCTATCTCAATTTATGCTAGTGTCACAATTTGGTTGGGATTGTAGTTGTGTTCTAGGCTAATGCAAACAATAAGGTAAATCAAGCAATAAAAGGAAAGATGTAAACAAATGATTAAAAGGGCTAGGATATCATGGGGTCATGGGGGATTCATGGT
This sequence comes from Silene latifolia, assembly GCF_048544455.1. Lineage (NCBI taxonomy): Eukaryota > Viridiplantae > Streptophyta > Magnoliopsida > Caryophyllales > Caryophyllaceae > Silene > Silene latifolia. The sequence continues at coordinate 116,612,068 of NC_133536.1, read as the reverse complement.
GTTGATCATACAAACATGTTTACAAGGTTGCAAGCAATTAATGTTGTGGAGAAACCGAGTTGGGTTATATCTTACGGTTCTTAGGAAGAGTTGGGTCCCGGAGCCGAATCGATTAGATTGTACAACACCTACAAGTCGACTTACTTTCCTCCTAATCAACTTCAATGCATGGTCTAACAAGACTCGAGTTGGGTTATATCTTACAAGTCAAGTTGAGTAGATAAGAGATGGTTGTAAATGCAAGGATTCATAGGCTTAGCATTTCATCAAACATAACATGTGCATAAAGTTGACATCACAACAAGCAAGCAATTTGATCATGTGAACATATTAGATTAAGCATGAATCAATCCCATGTTGGTTTCCCCTAATTACCCACTAATCCTAGCAAGAGACTACTCACTCATTATCATGGGAAACATGTCATTAATGGTGTCAATCATCACAACAAGTATAAACATGATAATAGAATGAAGAAATGAACAATAAAGATTAAAGAGTAAAGGAATTATACCAACTTAAGATGATCCAAATAATAAAGCAAGAATAATAGAAGAAACTTGATTGATTGATGGAAGGTTGTCAATCTCCCAATAATAACCCAATAATCTTCAATTACCCAATAATAAACTTGAATAATAAACTTGAACAATAATTAAAGAGAGATTAATGTGTAATTTGTGGAAAGATTAAAGAGTAATCTATTCTAATCTACTCCTAATCTAATCTAAAGAAGGATTTTCTACTCTAAAAACTTCATAAAAGGACCCCCCGATTAATTACAAAGATGGGGTATTTATAGTGGAAATTAGGTGGGATGCATTAGGTTAACTAAGGGCTAAACTAGTAATTACACTTTTGAGATTTGAGCAGGGAGCCTCCGGGATTATCCGAGAGAAGGGCTTCTTTTATCGATGCTTGAGGAATGAAAACGTGCTGTGCTACAATCCGTGCGGATGGAAGTCGGGACGGCCGGATTCTGGTAAGGGGGTCCGAGCGGATTCAGGGGAATCCGGACGGATTCTATGGGGGAAATCCGAGCGGATTAGAGAGCAGGACGCTCGGATTGTGGTGATGAGACGGGCGGATTTCAGACAATCCGCTCGGATTGTTCTTCAGCAATGGTCCTTCTTCGTTTCTCCCCTTTTTGCTCATTTCCATTTTATTCTTTCGAGATTGGTCTTTAGTCCTTGCTTCCTCTTCATACTAGTCCATCTATTATCGTCAAGTAGCTTCCAAATATGCACGAAAGACGGGAATTTCCGCCTTATTATCTCCTTTTCTACAAAACATATGAAATACGATAGAAAAGCAAATAGGAAGGTTTTGACGGATAAAATGGCCATAAAATGCTATAATAGTATGCAAAATAGGTTCAATTAGGGGACTAAATGTGCGCTAATTATGGTCACATCAGTCCTTCTATTTACATTTTAATAAAATAATAGTGGGTTGTATCCTGTGAAGGTTAGCCTACGTATTCATTTAAAAAATGAAATCAAACCCTTGCGCGTAGTTCAAGTAAATGTAAAAGAATAATTGTTCTAAGCAAGAGCTTGTAATTAACTAGAAAATAAGCATGAGCTTTACTTACTCTTAAAGCACAATTCAGTTTATTTGATGATATGAGGATGACGATCTGTCAAAATGCAAGAGCAAGGTGACATTAGCTTTATTTCAGCTGGCTAGGGACTGTTTATATTCCGTGCCACAGGAGCAACAAGTGAGGTTACGCGAGGCGCGTTTTGCTCCTTTTCTAGGCATAGTAACGTTTCAGTTGGTCGAGGTTTTTTAGGTTGGCAAATTCATTCCCATCTAAGTCTGTGATCCTAACCGCACCCCCCGGGAGTATGGATTTGACAAGAAATGGTCCGGCCCAGTTGGGTTTAAACCTTCCTCGTGGATCGACAGGTAAAAGAGCTCTAACTGATTTGAGAACCAAATCTCCTTCTTTGATGTTCCTTGACTTAACCCTTTTATTGAAGGCTCATTTGATACGTGCCTGATATGTTTGCACATTATGTAACGCACGCAATCTACATTCATCCAGGAGGATGAGTTCTTCATATCTATCCCTCTTCCAATCGGCTTCTGGGATTTGACTTTCGAGTAAAATACGCCAGGACGGTATTTCGAGCTAGACTGGTTGCACGGCTTCTATACCTTAGGTCAAATAGAAAAGGGGTGGCCCTAGTGGGTGTCCTAACAGATGTGCAATATCCCCATAAGGCAAATGGTATCTTGTTTGGCCAATCTCGGTAGTTGTCAATCATTTTCTTGAGGATTGTGACAACGTTTTTGTTTGCTGCCTCTACTGCACCATTAGTTTGTGGTCTATACGGCGAGGAATGGTGATGCTTGATTTTGTACTTAGCTAGCAATTGCTCAGTCTCAGCCTGGAAATGTAACCCATTGTCACTGATGATCTTATGTGGGCAACCGTATCGACAGATGATATTGGTTTGTATGAATTTTGCTACGTTCTTGGCTGTGAGACTAGTGTAGGAAGCCGCTTCTACCCATTTGGTGAAATAGTCGATCACCACCAGAATGAAACAGTGACCTCCCGGCTGGAGTGATCATTCCGATGATGTCGATTTCCCAAGCAAAATGGCCAAGGAGATGTCATGGTGTAGAGTAATGAAGGAGGGACATGTTGCACATTCCCGAAGATTTCGCAGTTGTCAATTCACGTCAAATACATCACCGATTTAGTTCACTTATAGGGAATTTATGACTAAATTGACAAGATCTCTCACATAACTAAAATTGAGATTAGCCTTACCAATTAGTAACACCTATAAATCCCTTGTTCATTAGAGTTACGCTCGCCCAAGCAGGGTGTTTTCTTTTTACCTCGGGTAAGTAGGGTGGTAAACGGTTATCACGCGCCAAAGTTGGTTGGACTCAACGGGGTATAAGACGGTCTTGTATTCCGGGGCTAGTAGATGAATTTAAGGAAATTCCTCAACCAAGAGTTTTAGAGGTAGAATTAGTCAACCGTTGACTTACCGAATTTACACGATTATGGGATGTTTCGCCCAAGCAATTCTCATTTTTGTTTAAAATTTAGGTCTTGGAATCATTTATATAATTTAGTGGGAGATCGTTATATAAATGTTAAAACTTGTTAAACATGTTTCACAAGTAGTTTTAAAACAATGAATGTTAATTTTTCCTTATTTTGTTGCATCATTTTAATTCACAATGGCAACTTCATCAACTCCCTCGGCTACTCCACTAGGCAAAGAATCATGGCTAAGGTCCGTAATGGATAAATGTATCCTATAATATGACGGTAGTAACTTTCTTGAATGGGAATCCAACCTCAAAAGTGTCCCGTTGTCCGACAACGTGCTCACTTACTTGACCGATGCCCCTCCCATCGAGCCCGGTCCTAGGGCCTCATCGGCGGTGTGGACCGCCTATGATGACCATGTGAGGATGTCGAATGATATCAAAAATGCGTTGATATGGTCGTTGTCCCCAAAGACCAAGCTTTCATGCATTTGTTTAAATGCGTATGAGATATTTACTCGTATGACTACTATGTTTTCACAAACACCTAAAGTCCGCCAATACGATGCGGCGGCACGTTTCTTTGAAGCAAAGTTTGAGAGGGGCCAAAAGGTTGGTCCCCATGTACTCAAAATGGTCAGATATGTTGACATCCTAGAGCGTTTAGGGTGTAACATTCCTAAAACTCTTGTGGTTGATCGCATCCTCCACTCACTTCCCACCAAGTTTGCCCACTTTAGAGTAAACTACAACATGAATGGCTTGGATAAGAGTTATCATGAAATTCGTGCACTCCTCACCCAAGCGGAGAGGGATATGAAAGCTAGTGTGAGTGACAAAGGGGATGTTCTAACTATGAAGTTAAAGAACATGTCCCTTGGAGTTAGGAAGGGAAAGGGGAAAGAAAAGTCTCAATTCAAGAAATCGTCAAAGAAATAAGACAAGGAAAAGGGGAAAGCCGTTGAGAATGGAAATCCCAAGGCAGTAAGTGTCAAACTCTCCGAGGCCGAATGTTTCCATTGTAATGGGAAAGGGCATTATAGGAGGAGTTGCCCCAAATACTTGGAGGATCTCAAGGAAGGGCGTGTGACGCCTATTGGTATGATTTCCTCTCTCTATGTGATAGACGTTAATTATGCTTGCACTTCCACATGGGTACTTGATAGCGGATGTGGCTCTCACCTTTGTAATTATTTACAGGGTTTAAGGGACGTGCGAGCACTAGCAAAAGGTGATGTGGATCTCCGAATGGGAAATGGAGCTAGAGTAACGACCGTTTCCGTGGGGACCTATGTGCTCACTTTAGCTAGTGTTCTAGAGTTGTTTTTAAATAAGTGTTATTTTGTACCAACTTTAACCAAGAACATCATCTCCATTTCTGCGTTAGACGTGGAAGGCTATTGTTTTATGATTAAGGACAATAGTTGTACTTTTTCATTGAATGATTTGGTTTATGGCGAGGCCATTTCAATTGGAGGCATTTATGTTTTAAATGATGTTAATGATGTTTATCATGTGGAAACTAAAAAGCTCAAAACGGGTGATCCAAATGAATCCTACCTTTGGCATTGTCGTTTAGGTCACATAAACGAAAGACGCATTAAGAGACTTACTTCATCAAAGTGCACAAACCATTTGATTTCGAATCTTATGGTATATGCGAGTCTTGCCTTTTAGGCAAGATGACTCGTGCACTTTTTGCGGGAAAAGGGACACGAGCTAGTGAGGATTTGGCTCTCATACATACGGATGTGTGTGGACGATTAACCATCACCGCTAGACGAGGTTTTCACGACTTCAATACTTTTACTGATGACTTGAGTAGATATGGGTATGTCTACTTGATGAAGAACAAGAGTGAAGGTTTTGACAAGTTCAAGGAGTTTCAGAATGAAGTAGAGAACCAATTGGATAAAAAGCTTAAGACCCCACGATCTGATCGTGGTGGTGAATACCAAAATGGTGTGGTATAGCATCACAACTAAATGGTGTGGCTGAAAGGATAAACCGAACTTCACTAGGTATGGTTCGATCTATGATGAGTCTAACCGAGCTTCCTAGTTCATTTTGGGGTTTTGCCCTCTTGTCTGCAATATTTTCACTAAATCGAAGCCCGACTAAAGCGGCCGATACGACTCCATTTGAGATATGGACCGGGAATGTCCCTCACTTGTCATTCATGCGCATTTGGGGTTGGGAAGCATACGTCAAGATTAAGTCTGACAATAAGCTTGCACCCAGATCAGACAAATGTTTATTTGTAGGATATCCAAGGGAAATACGTGGCTATTACTTCTACAATAAAAGCCAGAAAAAGTGTTTGCGGCTCGTGATGCTGTCTTCCTAGAAAGTGAGTTATTTTCTAGAAGACAGAGTGGGAGAAAATTTGAACTTGATGAAGTTCGAGAGCCACAAACCGAGAATGAGGTAGAGGAGAAAGTGGAGGATAACGTTGCCTCCTCCTCTCAAACGGTAATTGTTCCTAGAAAGTCAAGTAGGATTTATAATCCATCTGCCCGCTACCTTGGTAACATCGAAGAGGATGGTGTTTTGTTACTTTTGGAAAGTAATGAACCCACTACCTACAGATCGGCCATGTCTAGTCCCGACTCCTCGCATTGGCTAGAAGCCATGCGGTTAGAAATGGATTCCATGTATGAGAACCAAGTATGGGACTTGGTGGATTTACCTGAGGGAGTGCGACCCCTTCAGTGTTAATGGATATATAAAATTAAGCTTGGCGTGGATAAACATATAGATGTTTACAAAGCTAGATTGGTGGCAAAAGGTTTCACCCAAGTTCATGGTTTACACTATGACGAAACCTTCGCTCCAGTCGCTATGCTTCGGTCCATTAGGATAATCTTAGCGGTTGCCGCATTTCTTGATTATGAGATTTGGCAAATGGATGTCAAAACCGCCTTCTTGAATGCGATTCTAGAAGAGGAAGCGTACATGACACAACCTGAAGGTTTATGGATACATCTAACCCTAAGAACGTGTGTAAGCTCAAGTTGTCCATCTATGGTCTTAAGCAAGCATCTAGGAGTTTGAATCATCGCTTTGATCATGTTATCAAACAATACAGTTTCACTAGAAGTGCTGAAGAACCGTGTTTGTACATGCAGTTTAATGGGAGTAAGGTTGCATTCCTTGTCCTATATGTGGATGACATATTGCTCATTGGGAATGATATTCCATTGCTCACTTCCGTTAAGGAGTGGCTAGGGAATCACTTCAGATGAAGGACATGGGAGAGGCACAACGAATCTTGCGTATCCGGATCTATAAGGATAGGTCCAAAAGGATACTAACATTAAGTCAAGTAGCTTATATTGAGAAAGTTCTTGACCGGTTCAATATGAAAGACTCCAAGAGAGGATTTCTACCTATGGGCCAAGGGATCACTTTGAGCAAGTCACAGTCTACTTGTACCCCTAAGGAGATTGAACACTTGAAGACCGTCCCTTATGCTTCCGTTGTTCGGTCTATCATGTATGCTATGATTTGCACTCGTCGCGACATTGCGTACGCCTTGAGCATGACAAGTCGTTATCAAGCCAAGCCTGGTGAGTGTCACTGGATAGCCGTAAAGAACATCCTTATGTACTTGAGAAGAACTAAGGATTATTTCTTAGTATTTGGAGGAGAAACTGAGTTGCGTGTAAGAGGTTACACGGATGTAAGTTTCCAAACCGATCCGGATGATATGAAATCCTAATCTGGCTATGTATTTATGCTAAATGGAGGAGCAGTTTGCTAGAAGAGCTTCAAGCAAAGCGTTACCGCGGATTCTACAACAGAGGCTGAGTACCTTGCTGCGTCTAAGGCTGCAAAGGAAGCTGTTTGGATTCGGCAATTCATGGAGAGACTAGGAGTAGTCCATTCCGCCAAAGATCCGATCACTCTAAATTGTGATAACAGCGGGGCTGTTTTTCAAGCCAAAGAGCCGAAGTCTAGTAATAAATCTACACACATTGAAAGGAAATACCATGTAATTAGAGATTACGTGGAAAGGAAGGAAATTGACATTTGTAAGGTTGGGACAGACGATAATGTAGCTGATCCGTTAACCAAGCCTTTATAAAAGGTTAAGAATGATGGTCATGTCGTCGTAATGGGATTGAGACGAGTACCAGATTTTCTTTATATTATGGATATGTAATAATTAGATAGTGTATCTCCTTTTATATATATGATTTTCACATTCATTGTTTAAGCATTCATATATGAATCTTTTATTTAGTATGGCTAAATTTTTTAATACCTTGTTTATCTGAATAAGTTATGGAGACAATGTTGATCTCTATTCAAGTGAATAAGATGAACATTGTATTTTGTCTATAGTCACTTAATGAGGTGACGTCTAGGAGTAACTAGATTGTAAGTCGATTGTTGGTTGTTCAACGCCATGAGGTCATACGTGAAGACTAGTCGATTACATAGACAGAGTGTGTGACACTTTGCCGGACAGTGACCGTTTAGAGAGTCCCTTAGTTCTATTATAGACGCCTGGTCGTGGCAGGGATCTCTAAGATGTTGCTATGAGTAGATTCTTTTGAATGGAGACTATTATCCAAGTCAGTGCAGTTTCTGAGTGACTTTGGTTTTTGTCCTAGGTCGTACCGTGAAAGGAGGCCAAAGGGAATCTTCTGAGTCATGATGATCTGTATTGAGTAAAGATAGATAGGGCATACAGGAATTGTCCACCCACGTTGGGTTACTATATCTCAAGGCCACTCGAGAAGTTGTGACTATAAATGTGTGGCCACGCTCAGAAGTAATCTGTGGGAAATTTTTCCGGTCTTATAGTCACACTCCCGATTGAGAAAACCACTCGTGATATGTTCATGTGCATGTGCGATCTGAAAGATGTTGGAGTTAGTGTCCTGCACAATAGTGCGTTTACATAATAAATATCATTAAAGGAATTCCACCAGGATATTTAATTATTTTATCCTCGTCACTTGATTAACGTAAGTCGATAACGGTTGGCTGACTAGAGTTAGACGTTATTGTCGTGAGACGGCGGTGATCAACTGACTCCTTTCGGTTACACCTATAGGAACGAACCCCAATTAATAACTAATTGATTGTATGAGATACAATTTATTTAGCCCCTTGATTTATGGACTAAAAGGTTAGTCGATTACTTTTAGTGAGATTTCGAGTTGCGAACTCAAGGCACGGCAGTTATTATTTAATTATGCGATAATTGAATAATAATTTTCGGAGACGGGTTTTAGTTAATTAACTGTTAATTTACTAAAACTGTACTAATTGATTAATGTGATTAATATTAGTACGTAAATAATATGTGCAGTGGTACACGTATATTTACGGAGTGTTTTGGGCGAAATTAATCGGGTAGCATTTAAACATAAAATGATGTTTAAATAAAATTTACATGTATTTGTGCGACAAATATAAGAAACAAAATGGACCCGTAAATGGGACATTGGACCATGTAGATGGAGTGTAGCGGATGATTATAAACATAATAATTTCACTTTGCTTGTTTTTCTTCTATAAGTCATCTTATGATCATTTGCATGTGATATAAGATTGGAAAAAAAATTGAAACAAGTTGACTCCCATACTCTACCCTCTCCCACCGGTTTTCCTCCTCCATTTAGACCAATTTTTGTTCATTTTTTAATATGCTAGCTCACTTGTGTTTTGCATGTGAACAAAAATTGTCCATCTCTCTAAAATAATACTACATCACTTACTAAGCTTGTTAGTAATAAAACCAAAATAATTAGTAAGATTGTTAGTAGTATTCATATATTATCAAGGGTTAAATTTTACTAGTATCTAGTTAATACTTGTAAAATTATTTGGGTGTTGTTCTTCGGTGTTACTTGAAGGAGACTTTCTTTTTGAAAGTTTTTCTAGGAGGATCATCCATCTTTATTTAGCTCAAGAACAAACTAGATAGGTGATCTAGTTTGTGTCCATTTTTACCATAAATATCAATGTAAGGAAATTATTTTTCCTTAACCTTTATTTTTATGCTTTTATATTTGCATGCATCTTACATAGATCACTAAATTAATATATTATGAGATAATTTGTTACTAATTAGAGAGTCTAATTAGGATCTATGATCTTTCAAGTGGTATCAGAGCTTAGGCTTGTAATTGACATGTTGATTTTAAGCATATTAATAAATTATGAGATAATTTATAAAAACTTAAAAATTGTGTTAGAAGCGGTTTTAGCATGAACAGTTCTGGGCATGTATACTTACTGATCTCAAAAGGTTTGTGGTAAATTTTGGTGATTTATGAAGTTATTTTGCTATTTTTAATGTTTTTTGGTAGAAAACCGAGTCAAAATGCCGTGTTTTGGTTAAGAGTTAACTAAAAATAATTAAAATTTGATTCGGATCATGAAATTTTTATTATGTTTCATGCATATTTTCAACAGATTGTATGTAAAATGTCGAAGGTTGATTTGAAGTTTTGCATGTTTATTGATTTTATGAGATAAAAGTTGATAAAAGTGAAATAATTTAATCATATACTCGAAACATTTGTTCCTACCGTTGATAAATTTATGTACATTTAAAAATATTATTTAAAAGTTAAAAGTGAAATTTAAAATGTGATTTCACCTTGTTTTGATGTTTATTGGTTTTAGTAGTTAAAACCGATAAATATCGATTTTTTTCTTCATAAAATTTTGTCGGAATTTTTGGGCAAATTTTCTGACATTTTGGTGTTCTTGGGAGTGTTCCAGAATACTCAAAAATTTTTGTTTCAATGTTTGGCAATATTTTCAATTATTTTGGATTTATTACTTAAAAGTTATGATTTTACCGATTAAATTAGCAAAATATCACCAAATCAAACTAATTATTCATCATTAAATTAGTGAGGACTAATTTTGAGGTCCAAAACAGTTTGGACAATTAGTTTGGACTTAAATGAGATTTAAGAGTTGATTATTGATTTTTACAAGTTCAAAATCGGTCAAATCCACAAAACCGAGATGGATACCAACGATAGATTGATATGGCTATTTTAATTTGGCATCATTTTACAGCATTTTAAGCATATCTATTTAAGTTGAATGAATGATTGTCATTTATTTAAAGTATTTATCTTGTTGTACCTAGTATGGCCTAGTTTATTAAAATCGTTATTACCCGAAATGAATGGGAATACCCGAAGTTGAATGAATGATTGTCATTTATTTGTTTGTAATTAAATACGATCTCGTATCATCGGTTTGTAATTAATTAATAGTTTTGTTTATTTTATTAATTAATGTATAATAGGAATAGCTATGTAATTTAATTGTAATAATTATTCTTACCGGCGTTTCCAAAAGACGGATTACATCGAGACGGAGTCTATTTTGGAAGGTGTTCCAAATCCAACAAGAAAGAGTCACTTTTGGAATGAAGAGGCAAGGGACCAAGGAGTTTGTTTCCGATATGTAATAGTCTAGTTTTTATTGACTAGGAGGCCAGACTAGGATTATTCATATGCTTGCATGTTTTTATTTTCGCGCATGCCAAAATCGCCGTTCACATGCATTTTATTTTCGCGTTTGTCAATTCAAGTCATTTACATTCACCGACTTAGTTCACTTATATGGAACTTATGACTAATTGACAAGATCTCTCACATAACTAAAATTAAGATTAGCCTTACCAATTAGTAACACCTATGAATCCCTTGTTTATTAGAGCCACGCTCGTCCAAGCGGGGTGTTCTCTTTTTACCTTGGGTAAGTAGGGTGGTAAACGGTTATCACACGCCAAAATTGGTTGGACTCAACGGGGTACAAGACGGTCTTGTATTCCGGGGCTAGTAGATGGATTTGAGGAAATCCGTCAACCAAGAGTTCTAGAGGTAGAATTAGTCAACCGTTGACTTACCAAATTTACACGATTATGGGATGTTTCGCCCAAGCGATGCTCATTTTTGTTTAAAATTTGGGTCTTGGAATCATTTGTATAATTTAGTGGGAGATCATTATATAAATGTTAAAACATGTTAAACATGATTTCACAAGTATTTTAAAACAATGGATGTTAATTTTTCCTTTTTGTTGTAGATTTTTAATTCGCAATGGCAACTTCTTCAACTCCATCGACTACTTCACTAGGCAAATATTCATGGCTAATGTCCATAATGGACAAATGTATCTTAAAAGATGACGGTAGTAACTTTCTTGAATGGGAATCAAACATCAAAAGCGCCGCGTTGTCCGACAACGTGCTCACTTACTTGACCGATGCTCCTCCCATCGAGCCCGGTCTAAGGGCTTCATCGGTGGTGCGGACCGCCTATGATGACCATGTGAGAATGTCGAATGATATCAAGAATGTGTTGATATGGTCGATGTTCACTCGTATGATTACTATGTTTTCACAAACAACTAAAGTCCGTCAATACAATACGGTGGCACGCTTCTTTAAAGCAAAGCTTGAGAGGGGCCAAAAGGTTGATCCCCATGTTCTCAAAATGATCGAATATGTTGACATCCTTGAGCGTCTTGGGTGTAACATTCCTAAGACTCTTATGGTGGATCGAATCCTCTACTCACTTCCCACCAAGTTTTCCCACTTTAGGGTAAACTATAACATGAATGGCATGGATAAGAGGTATCATGAAATTCATGCACTCCTCACCCAAGAGGAGAGGGATATGGAAGCTAGTGGGAGTGAAAAAGGGGATGTTCTAACCATGAAGTTATAGAACATGTCCCTTGGAGTTAAGAAAAGAAAAGGGAAGGAAAAGTCCCAATTCAAGAAATCGTCAAACAAACAAGACAAGAGAAAGGGGAAGGCCGTTTAGAATGGCAATCCCAAGGCAAAAAGTGTCAAAATCTCCGAGGCCGAATGTTTCCATTGTAATGGGAAGGGGCATTATAGGAGGAGTTGTCCCAAATACTTGGAGGATCTCTAGGAAGGGCATGTGACGCCTATTGGTATGATTTCCTCTCTCTATATGATAGACGTTTATTATGCTTGCACTTCACTTGGGTACTTGATACCGGATGTGTCTCTCACCTTTGTAATCATTTGCAGGGTATAAGGGACGAGCAAGCACTAGAAAAAGGTGATGTGGATCTCCGCATGGGCAATGGAGCTAGAGTAGCGGCCTTTTCCGTGGGGACTTATGTGCTCACTTTAGCAAGTGGTCTAGAGTTGTATTTTAATAAGTGTTATTTTGTACCAACTTTAACCAAGAACATCATCTCCATTTCCGCGTTAGACGCGGAAGGCTTTTGTTTTATGATTAAGGACAATAGTTGTACTTTTTCATTGAATGATGTGGTTTATGGCAAGGCCATTTCAATTGGAGGCATTTATGTTTTAAATGATTTTAATGACCTTTATAATGTAGAAACTAAAAAGCTCAAAATGGGTGATCCAAATGAATCCTACCTTTGGCATTGTCGTTTAGTCCACATAAACGAAAGACGCATTAAGAGACTTGTTGCATCAAAAGTGCTCAAACCATTTGATTTCGAATCTTATGGTACATGTGAGTCTTGACTTTTAGGCAAGATGACTCATGCACCTTTTGCGGGAAAAGGGACAGAGCTAGTGAGGTTTTGGCTCTCATACATACGGATGTGTGTGGACCATTAACCATCACCGCTAGAGGAGGTTTTAACTACTACATTACTTTTAGTGATGACTTGAGTAGATATGGGTATGTCTACTTGATGAAGAATAAATGTGAAGCTTTTGACTAGTTCAAGGAGTTTCAGAATGAAGTAGAGAACCAATTGGATAAAAAGATTAAGACCCTACGATCCAATCGTGGTGGTGAATACATAAATCCTGAATTTGATTCACACCTAAAAGATTGTGGTATAATATCACAATGGACTCCTCCTCGCACACGAGAACTAAATGGTGTGGCCGAAAGTAGAAACCGAACTTTATTAGACATGGTTCGGTCTATGATGAGTCTAACTGAGCTTCCTAGTTCATTTTTGGGTTTTGCCCTCTTGTCTGCAACATTTTCACTAAATCGAAGCTCGACGAAAGTGGCCGATAAGACTCCATCTGAGATATGTACAGGGAAAGTCCCTCATTTGTCATTCATGCGCATTTGGGGTTGTGAAGCGTATGTCAAGATCAAGTCTGACAATAAGCTTGTACCCAGGTCTGACAAATGTCTTTTTGTAGGATATCAAAGGGAAATACGTGGCTATTAGTTCTACAATAAACACGAGAACAAAGTGTTTGTGGCTCGTGATGCTGTCATCCTAGAAAAAGAGTTTATTTCTAGGAGACAGAGTGGGAGAAAATTTGAACTTGAAGAAGTTCGAGAGCCATAAACCGAGAATGAGGTAGGGGAGAACATGGAGGATAGCATTCCCTCTTCCTCTGAAACGTTAATTGTTCCTAGAAACTCAAGTAGGATTTCTAATCCACCTGACCGTTACCTTGGTAACATCGAAGAGGATGGTGTTTTATTACTTTTAGAAAGTGATGAACCCACTACCTACAAATCGGCCATGTCTAGTCCCGACTCCTCACTTTGGCTAGAAGCCATGCGGTCCGAAATGTATTCCATGTACGTGAACCAAGTATGGGACTTGGTGGATTTATCTGAGGGAGTGCGACCCGTTTAGTGTAAATGGATAAACAAAATTAAGCTCGACGTGGATAAACCTGTAGATATTTACAAAGCTAGATTGGGGGCAAAAGGTTTCACCCAAGTTCATGGTCTACACTATGACGAAACCTTCGCTCCTGTCGCTATGCTTCGGTCCATTAGGATAGTCTTAGTGGTTGCCGCGTTTCATGATTATGAGATTTGGCAAATGGATTTCAAAACTGCCTTCTTGAATGGGATTATAGAAGAAGAAGTGTACATGATACAACCTAAAGGTTTTGTGGATACATCTAACCCTAAGAAGGTGTGTAAGCTCTTCTCTCAAAAAAAAGAAGGTGTGTAAGCTCAAGAAGTCCATCTATGGTCTTAAGCAAGCATCTCGGAGTTGGAATCATCGCTTTGATCATGTTATTAAACAATACGGTTTCACTAGAAGTGTGGAAGAACCGTCTTTATACATGAAGTTTAGTGGGAGTAAGGTTGCATTCCTTATCCTATATGTGGATGACATATTGCTCTTCGGGAATGATGTTCCATCGCACACTTCTGTTAAGGAGTGGCTAGGGAAACACTTCCAGATGTAGGACATGGGAGAGCCACAACGAATCTTGGGTATCCGGATCTATAGGGATAGGTCCAAAAGGATACTAGCATTGAGTCAAGAAGCTTATATTGACAAAGTTCTTGACCGGTTCAATTTAAAAGACTCTAAGAGAGGATTTCTACCTATGGGCCAAGGGATTACTTTTAGCAAGTCACAATCTCCCTCTACCCCTAAGGAAAGTGAACACATGAAGAACGTCCCTTATGCTTCCGTTGTTTGGTCTATCACGTATGCTATGATTTGCACTCGTCCCGACGTTGCGTATACCTTAAGCATGACAAGTCGTTATCAAGCCAAGCCTGGTGAGAATCACTGGATAGCCGTAAAGAACATCCTTAAGTACTTGAGAAGGACTAAGGATTCATTCTTAGTGTTTGGAGGAGAAACTGAGTTGCGTGTAAGAGGTTACACGGACGCAAGTTTCTAAACCGATCGGGATGATATGAAATCCCAATCCGGCTATGGGTTTATGCTAAACGGAGGAGCTGTTTGCTGTAAGAGCTTCAAGCAAAGCGTTACTGCGGATTCTACAACAGAGATTGAGTACCTTACAGCGTCTGAGGCTGCAAAGGAAGCTGTTTGGATTAGGCAATTCATGAAGGGACTAGGAGTAGTCCATTCCTCCGAAGATCCGATCACTCTATATTGTGATAACAGTGGATTTATTTTTCATGCCAAAGAGCCGAAGTCTAGTTACAAATATAGACACATTGAAAGGAAATACCATGTAATTAGAGATTATGTGGAAAGAAAAGAAATTGACATTTGTAAGGTTGGGACAAACGAAAATATTGCAGATCCTTTAACCAAGCCTTTATCAAAGGCTAAGCATGATCGTCATGTCGTCGCAATGGGATTGAGACGAATACCAGATTTTCTTTTAATTATGGATATGTAATAATTGAATAGTGTATCTCTTATTATATATATGCTAATCGCATTCATTGTTTTTGCATTCTTTTTGAATCCTTTGTTTAGTGTGACTAAATGTTTAATATCTTGTTTATCTGAATAAGTTGTGGAGACAATGTTGAAAACTATTCAACTGAAAAAGATGAACATTGTATTTTGTCCCTAGTCACTTAATGAGGCGACGTCTGGTAGTGACTAGATTGTAAGTCGATTGATGGTTGTTCAACACCATGAGGTCATACATAATGACTAGTCGATTACATAGGCAGAGTGTGTGACACTCTGCCGGACAGTGACCATTTAGAGAGTCCTTTAGTTCTATAATAGACGCTTGGTCGTGGCAGGGATCTCTAGATGTTCCTATGAGTCGATTATTTTGACTGGAGATTATTATCCAAGTCAATGTAGTTTCGGAGTGACTTTGGTATTTGTCCTAGGTCGTGCCGTGAAAGGAGGCTAAAAGTACATCTTCTAAGTCATGATGATCTGTATTGGGCAAAGATAGATAGGTCCACCTACGTTGGGTAACTATATCTCAAGGCCACTCGAGGAGTTGTGACTATAAATGCGCGGCCACGCTCGGAAATAATCTGTGGGAGATTTTTCCGGTCAGATAGTCACACTCCCGATCGAGAAAACCATTCGCGATATGTTCATGTGCAAGTGCAACCTGAAAGACACCTTGCAATGAGTGGCCGATTAAAACGGACAAGAGAATTGGTAGCGCACACCTTGTGTCGGACAAGTGGGAGATTGTTGGAGTTAGTGTCCTCCACAATAGCGCGTTTACATAATAAATCTCATTAAAGGAATATCATCGGGATATTTAATTACTTGATCCTTGTCAGTTGATTAACATAAATCGATAACGGTTGGCTGACTAGAGTTTGACGTTATTGTCGAGAGACGACGGTGATCAACTGACCCCTTTCTGTCACACCTATAGGAACGAAACCCAATTGATAACTAATTGATTGTATGAGATACAATTTATTTAGTCCCTTGATTTATAGACTAAAAGGTTAGTCAATTATTTTTAGAGAGATTTCGAGTTGCGAACTCGAGGCACGGTAGTTATTATTTAATTATGCGATAATTGAATAATAAATTTTGGGAGACGGGTTTTAGTTAATTAATTGTTAATTTACAAAAACTGTACTAATTGATTAATGTGATTCAAATTAGTACGTAAATAATATGTGTAGTGGTACACGTATATTTACGGAGTGTTTTGGACGAAATTAATCGGGTAGCATTAAACATAAAATGATGTTTAAATAAAATTTACACGTATTTATGCGACAAATATAAGAAACAAAATGGACCCGTAAATGGGACATTGGACCGTGTAAATGGAGTGTAGTGGATGATTATAAACATAATCATTTCACTTTGCTTGTTTTTCTTCTATAAATCATCTTATGATCATTTGCATGTGATATAAGATTGGAAAACAAATTGAAACAAGTTGTCTCCCACACTCTCCCCTCTCCCACCGGTTTTCCTCCTCCATTTAGTTCAGTTTTTGTTCATTTTTTCATATGCTAGCTCACTTATGTTTTGCATGTGAACAAAAACTGTTCATCTCTCTAAAATAATAATACATCACTTACTAATCTTGTTAGTAATAAAAACAAAATAATTACTAAGATTGTTAGTAATATTCACATATTATCAAGGCTTAAATTTTACTAGTATCTAGTTAATACTTGTAAAATTATTTGGGTGTTGTTCTTGGGTGCTACTTGAAGCAGACTTTCTTTTTGAAGGTTTTTCTAGGAGGATCATCCATCTTTATTTAGCTCAAGAATAAATTAGATAGGTGATCTAGTTTGTGCCCATTTTTACCATAAATATCAATGCAAGGAAATTGTTTTTCTTTAACCATTATTTTTATGCTTTTATATTTGCATGCATGTTATATAGATCACTAAATTAATATATTATGAGATAATTTGTTATTAATTAGAGAGTCTAATTAGGATCTATGATCTTTCAAAAGACACTTTGCATTGAGTGGGAGATTAAAACGAACAAGAGAATTGGTAGCGCACACCTTGTGTCGGACAAATGGGAGATTGTTGGAGTTAGTGTCCTCCACAATAGTGCGTTTACATATTAAATCTTATTAAAGGAATATCATCAGGATATTTATTATTTGATCCTCGTCAGTTGATTAACGTAAATCGATAACGGTTGGCTGTCTAAAGTTTGACGTTATTGTCGTGAGACGGCGGTGATCAACTGACCCCTTTCGTTCACACCTAAAGGAACGAACCCCAATTGACAACTAATTAATTGTATGAGACACAGTTTATTTAGTCTCTTGATTTATTGACTAATTGGTTAGTCGATTATTTTTAGAGAGATTTCGAGTTGCGAACTCGAGGCGCGGCAGTTATTATTTAATTATGCGATAATTGAAAAATAAATTTTATGAGACGGGTTTTAGTTAATTAATTGATAATTCACTAAAATTTTACTAATTGATTAATGTGATTAATATTAGTACGTAAATAATATGTGTAGCGGTACACGTATATTTACAGAGTGTTTTGGACAAAATTAATCGGGAAGCATTTAAACATATAACGATGTTTAAAGTAAAATTACACGTATTTGTGCGACAAATATAAGGACCGATATGGACCCGTAAATGGGCATTGAACCGTGTAATATAGAGTGTAGTGGATGATTACAAACATAATCATTTCATTTTCCTTTATGCTCTTCCCTAAATTAACTTTTGTTCTATTTTATGTGATAGTGGATTGGACATAAAAAAGTGAAAATCACTCCCTCACTCAACCTCTCTCAACCGGCTCCTTCCCCCCATATAGACCAACAATTGTCTCTTTTCTCGCTTGCTCACTTGTACATCTTTTGCATGTGAATTAACTTGTTGGTTTATCTCTCTAAAATTAATATAAACCTTTTACTAAGATTTGTTAGTAAAAATAAATATTTACTAAGATTGTTAGTAATATTACAAATATTATCAAGGTTAAATTTTACAAGTATCTAGTTGGTACTTGTAAGATTATTAGGTTTTGTTCTTGGGTGCATATTGTTAGGAGATTTTCTCTTTGAAGATTTGGTAAGGAGGATCAGCCTTTATTTTAAGCTCAAGAAAAATCAAGATAGGAGTTCTTGATTGTGCCCATTTTCACCATCAAAATCAATGTAAGGAAATTGTATTTCCTTAATCTTTATTATTATGCTTTTATATTAGCATGCATGTTACATAGATCACATAGAAATGAATTATGAGATAATTTTATTTTCATTACAGTGTCTAATATGGATCTATGATCTTTCACTCCCTACCCTTTTCTTACCAGCCCTACAATCACCCCAACCCATTCATTCTACCAAAGAATGATTTTGCTACGGGTATACGTGAAGCGTTGTATAAGCAACAATATGATAACCGGGTGGATGCTTACTATGCTCCTTACCCCCACTTTCCATCAATTAGCCCGCCAAGGGCGAATTAATGAAGAAGGAGCGCTTTCTTCATGGGCTCAAATTGACATACTCTTCCCTAATTTGGCCCCATGGGAATGAAGGAGCTAGTAGCAATGGTAACGGAAAGGCGGAAGCCTCAAATGATGGTTATACCGTAGAGGTGAATAGTGAGGGGGATGAGTTCATGGATTTCTATGAGAGTGATGAATTAAGGGTAAATTGGAGTGATGAGTTTGGAATGGATAATGATGATAAATAAGAGAGTTCTTTGGCATTCACTTGGTGGAGGAGGGAAAGAGGCACCCACCATGGCTTTTGTAAGCTCTTTCTTCCTCTCTTATTCCCATGTCAAAAGTTAACTTGCATAATAATATAGTTTAGATTAATTCTTGTTGTCTTGGCTTTTGCCTAGTGAGTGTCCTAGCGACATCAAGGACTGTTTCCACCTTAGCAACATCAAAGTGAAGACAAATCTTTATCCCACAAAGAAAATCCAAAATGACAATTTATATAGCATGCATGGCCTTGTGGCCAAACTCCCTCCATAGCTTTAACCGGTTAGGGGAAGTTTGATCACATGCATCCCGAGTTAATTCAAATTAGCTGTTCAACCTATTCGAAAGCATGCAGCATTTAGAGTAGCTTAGTTTGCATCATATGTAATATTTATCATGTAGTTGTTGGGGCTGGTGTCCTTAACAGTTAGTGCAAGGACTTATAAATCTCTAAAAGGATCAAAGGGTATACTTTTGTATCATAATCAGTTGGTCCACGTTTATCAATAACGGTTGGCTTGCTAGATAAGTTTGACGTTATTGTCATACAGATGGCGGTGATCAACTGGTCCCTAAAAGTCACACCTATAGGATACGTTTGAGAGATGTGACGGTATGAAAATACAGTCATGTAGATGCCAAATTTGACTAACCAGTTAGTCCGAGTTATTTGACCAATAATTAGTCAATATGTGATGTTGAGATATTTTATTTAATACGGATTAAATAAAAATGGCTAAGACGAATTAAGCGGTTAATTCGTAAAATTAAATATAAGCGATTTATATTTGATTAATGTATATTGGACAAATTAATTATACGATATTGTCTTTGTCGGACATGTATTAATAATTCAACTAATCCGTGGTATTAGTTGATGCTTTAATATCCGATAACCGATGACAGTTTATAATGAAACCGCGTCATATACATTTAGAATTTAACGAACCGGACCATGAGTTAAAACTAAGAAGAAGTGGAAGCCCACTTCCCCTTGGTGGTCTCGGTTTTGGCCGAATTAGAGGAGACAAAAAGGAGAGCCTCTCCTCACTTGTAACCAAAATTCATTTGCAAAACATTTTTAGGGTTTTGAGAAAAGTGCCTCTCAAAATTCGGATCTCACATAGAAAAATTTACGTGGTCTCGCTCTGATACCACTTATAGGGTAATATCCGTATAAAACCCTTTCTTTATAGGATTATAACGCAAATTTAATACGCGATTTATAGTCATAAAACGAAAATAACAAGGAAACGATAAAGATTAAGCAATAACCTCCGGTCCTAGAGCAATTCGGCAATGAGAGATCAAAGTAGATCTCCTCCTAATTGTTGCACCCAAGATTGTCCGAGAAATGCCCTTGTGCTAGAATGAATCCCCTAATTGCCTTGCAATATTGAGAGGATTGTTTTGTGAGTTTTCGTTGGATGTGAGATCCGAATTTTGAGAGGCACTTTTCTCAAAACCCTAAAAATGTTTTGCAAATGAATTTTTGTTACAAGTGAGGAGAGGCTCTCCTTTTTGTCTCCTCTAATTCGGCCAAAACCGAGACCACCAAGGGGAAGTGGGCTTCCACTTCCTCTTAGTTTTAACTCATGGTCCGGTTCGTTAAATTCTAAATGTATATGACGCGGTTTCATTATAAACTGTCATCGGTTATCGGATATTAAAGCATCAACTAATACCACGGATTAGTTGAATTATTAATACATGTCCGACAAAGACAATATCGTATAATTAATTTGTCCAATATACATTAATCAAATATAAATCGCTTATATTTAATTTTACGAATTAACCGCTTAATTCGTCTTAGCCATTTTTATTTAATCCGTATTAAATAAAATATCTCAACATCACATATTGACTAATTATTGGTCAAATAACTCGGACTAACTGGTTAGTCAAATTTGGCATCTACATGACTGTATTTTCATACCGTCACATCTCTCAAACGTATCCTATAGGTGTGACTTTTAGGGACCAGTTGATCACCGCCATCTGTATGACAATAACGTCAAACTTATCTAGCAAGCCAACCGTTATTGATAAACGTGGACCAACTGATTATGATACAAAAGTATACCCTTTGATCCTTTTAGAGATTTATAAGTCCTTGCACTAACTGTTAAGGACACCAGCCCCAACATCAAACGAATTTTGAATCGATGAATTTTTGTTCAAAAAAAATGTCACGGCTGCAATTTTTTTTCTCGGCAATTTTTAATTGCTGCGTTTTTTTTGTTTTGTGCCTTGGGATCCGTGTCTTGTATACACGGTGATGGTTGTCTTTTGTTTTGTTTTCATTTTGATCTTTGCATATTGTTTTGTAATCGATATTCATCGCAATATGTTAAAGATCTATCAAAATGATTGCATAAAATTCCGTGTGGCAATTTTTTTTGTCTCGGCCAGTTTTTTTTTTGGAAAACCGTGTGGCCTTCATGTATCACGGCCTGTTTTTCCTGTTTTTGCATTGATTTGCGTGCCACACAATTTTGTTAGATCGTTCGATCTCTTGTTTTCAATCGTTCTTCACATGTTGTAATTTTAACCGATAATTATTGCAATATGTTGAAGATGTAACAATTGTAGTTTGATTTCTATACGGATTAGATTGAAATTGCAATTGTGTTTTATCAAACCGTTTTGTTTTGATCTTTTGTTGATTGAGCCGTTTTTTTGTTCCTTTTGTTGCTCACGGTTTTCAGCAACAATTTTAAAAAAAAAAAAAAAAATTTTTTTTCGTGGTACTGTTCACGCCCAACAGTAAAAGAAAAAAAAAATTCTTTTTTTTTCGGCCCTTTGTTGCATAAAACGAATTTATGCTCTCGCTTGATAGTGAAACGGTTCACCCACGTAAAATTAAGTTACTTTAAAACGATTTATAGTAACGGATTATCTCGGATTAAAATTAACTTGACTAAAGCGGTTTTGTCATAGAATTTTAATTATCTTTGGTGGTTTGGATAAATTTAACATAATTACGGAATTATGTCACGAATAAATTTATATTTTAGTTGATGCATTTTATTTATCGTTCTTGTTTATTTGAATGCTTTTAATTACGCATTTATTTATTTTTGCAAACGGTTGTAACTTAGTGTGGCCTTAGTAGAACGTGTTACCGTAATGATGGAACACGGTCTTGGTTGTATTTTGAGATCTCGTATCTCCTTTTATTTCTTTTAATTACAGTTTTTATTTAGAATGTAAATAGGTTTATATTTTGTAAATTTTAATTGTAATTTTGAGAAGACTAAAGAAGAAGACCGGATGCTCACTCCCGCTACATGGACAAAGATGGAACATCAAGACAAGCTTTTCGGGTCCAACGGTGGATTCCAAAGTAGTATCATGTTCTTTTTACTAGGATAGGCCACACTAGGAATTTTTATTTACGTATTGCATTCATTTATTTATTTTATCGCAACGATAGTATGCATCATTTTCCGCCTAAAAAAACCAAACCACCTAATAATTGCATGAAAACTGACACATATAGAGGTCACGAGTTAGTTTTCTTTGACATTCTCATGTCACACGATTTAAGCCATCATCTAAATTAATTCATTCACGCAGTTGCTAGTTATTCGTTCACTTAAAATGAATTGAAACTTAGTTGATGGGATCTTCCTCGTATAATCAAAAATTGAGAACGGTCTTTATAGGTCAAACTTCAATGAATCCCTTCTTCGTCGGTAGGCATAATATGACCCCTTCTACGTCGGGTAAGTTGGAACCGATTGACTTATTTTATCTCAACACTATGGTCACTCGTACGATCCTGTGATTATGGTGGACTATAGATAGGATTTCCAGAAATCTATCGACCAAGAGTTTTACCGGAAGAACTAGCTAAACAGTTGGCTTATCAATTTACGGAAATTGAGTCTTGGGATCACTTGTATCATTCATGAGGAAGATCAATTATACAAGTGCAATGAGTCTACACGATTAAAAATAAATTTTAATAGACTTAAATCACCTCGATGAGTTGCTTATTTCGTTTTGTTTTTCTTTCTTTTTCAAAGTGTAGATCACGTTCACATATACTTGCTAATAACAATATGGTGGTCACTTGAACGACCCAATGCCAAGTGCCACATTGGACCGTGAGTCCTGGCTTCGGATCTTCATGAATCGGATGAATCGATCAACTCGATCAAGAATGATGGATCAAACTTCGCGGATCGGGAGGCAAGATTACGGAATCTGCCGCTGCTGCGACGGAAGCTCAAATTTCTGCTTGAGCCCATGCCGTCGAACCCAGGCCCCACGACTGGAATTAACGAGATCGACAAGTATAACGATTTCGCCTTGGAAGCGGGTGCGATTAAAAACGTACTCATTTTTGCAATGGAACCCAATTTGCAGAAACGCTTCATAGCCCAAGGTGCAAACAAGATTTTCACCACGCTCACCAAGGAATTCTCGAAAGCACCGAGAATCGTGACCTATGAGCATACCACTCGCTTCTTTGATGCGAGACTCCAGAAGGGCCAACCGGTTAGCCCACACATTCTCAGCATGATTGAGAATGTCGAGAAGTCGGAGACCTTTGATTGTAAGATCGGCGAGAACATTGTTATTGACCGCATGCTTCACTCACTCCACGATGGTTTTTCGCAATTTAGAGCGAATTACTATATGAATGATTTGAAGAAAAGTCCTCATGAACTGAACTCCTTCTCGTACGGGCCGAGAAGGACATGAAGTTCAATGGGAGCATGAAACAGGATGTTCTCGTTGTGTCAAACAAGGGCAAGGGTAAGGGCAAAGTTCAGCCAGGCCTAGCGGTAGGCAAACCGAAGTTTAAGAAGTCGGGTTCGGGGTAAGAGTGGGCCTGGTGAGTCGAGCAACTCATCGGGCGCGACAAAGAGCAAAACCGAAAACATGGAATGCCATCACCGCCACAAGATCGGGCATTGGAGGCGTACATGTCCTGTTTATCATGAGGACTTAAAGGCAGGTCGTGTTAAACCCGTTGGTATGTCTTCTTCTTCTACTTTTATTCATATGATTGAGATTAACCACGCAAGTTACGGAACTTGGGTACTTGATACTGGTTGTGGTTCTCATCTGTGTAATCATGTGCAGGGGCTCCGAAACATCGAACCCCTCGTAAAGGGTGAGGTGGACCTGCGTGTTGGGAATGGAGCAAGAGTGGCTGCCATCTCAAAGGGGACATATGTGATCCAGCTTCCTAGCGGATTTGAGTTGTCATTATATGACTGCTATTATGTACCTAGTCTTTCGAAAAACATTATTTCGGTTTACGCACTTGACAAACTTGGTTTTTCATTTGTAATAGAGAATAATACTTGCATTTTCTCTTTACACGATATGATTTATGGCAAGGCAGTCTCCATGAACGGAATTTATGTTTTAGATCAGACCACCGAAATATTACACGTAATGAATAAAAACTTAAAGGTTGGTGACAAAGATCAAACGTATCTATGGCACTGCCGTATGGGACACATTAATGTGAAACGCGTAAAACAGCTCATCAAAAATGGAGCTATCTCGGCCTTTGATTTTCAATCATTTGGCACGTGTGAATCATGTCTCATCGGTAAGATGACTCGGATTTCCTTCAAAGGTGTTGGAATGCGCGCTGCTGACATATTATGACTCATACACACGGATGTATGTGGCCCTATGTCAATCACTGCACGAGAAGGCTATAGGTATTTCATCACTTTCACGGACGATTTAAGTAGATATGGCTATGTCTACTTAATGAAGCACAAAAGTGAATCCTTTGAGAAATTCAAGGAATACCAGAATAGGGTACAGAACCTATTGGGTAGAAAGATTAAAATACTACGTTCGGATCGTGGTGGCGAGTATCTTTCTCACGAGTTTGATCAACACCTTAAAGACTGTGGGATTGCCCTACAGTTAACTCCACCTGGAACACCTCAATTGAATGGTGTGTCCGAACGGAGAAATCGAACACTACTTGATATGGTTCGATCCATGATGAGTCACACCGTGTTGCCTGACTCATTGTGGGGTTATGCTCTTTTGTCAGCCGCTCTAATACTTAACCGAAGTCCGTCTAAAGCTGTTGACAAGACTCCATATGAACTATGGAAGGGAACGGTCCCTAACTTGTCCTTTATACGGGTTTGGGGCTGCGAGGCTTATGTCAAGTGGAGACACGAGGATAAGCTCGGCCTGCGATCGGTCAAGACATACTTTATAGGTTATCCTAAAGGAACACTTGGTCATTACTTTTATTCGCCAACCGAACAACGTGTTTTTGTTGCGGCTAGTGCGACATTCTTAGAGAAGGAATTTCTCGAGAATGCAAATAGTGATAGAACCTTCGACCTGTCGGAGATTCCAGAACCAAATACCGAGCAACCATTGGAGGAACCAATTCCTTCAATCCCGGCTGCGGTGAATATTCCTGAGGAACCTAGGAGGTCGGGAAGAGTCTCTATTCCTCCAGACAGATACATTGGTATGGTCGAGGAACATGACATAGATGACGTTCTACTCTTAACGAGTAGTGAACCCGCAACCTATAAAGGTGCCATGACTAGTTCCGACTCAAAGCTATGGCTTGAGGCCATGCAATCCGAGATGGACTCTATGTATGAGAACAACGTATGGGATCTTGTTGACTTACCTGCTAAGGTTCGTCCCCTTCAATGCAAATGGCTTTACAAGATAAAGCATTCGGTGGAAGGTCAACAAGATATCTACAAAGCACGACTAGTTGCTAAAGGTTTCACCCAAGTGCCAGGTTTGCACTACGATGAAATCTTTGCACCCGTAGTCATGTTGCGTTCCATTCGGATTATCTTAGCGATTGCCGCTTTTCATGACTATGAAATTTGGCAAATGGATGTGAAAACCGCCTTCTTAAACGGTTTTTTGGAGGAAGAGTTGTACATGGTACAACCCGAAGGTTTCATCGATCCACAACATCCTAAGAAAGTGTGCAAGCTTAAGCGTTCCATTTATGGACTTAAGCAAGCATCTCGGAGTTGGAATCATTGCTTCGACCAAGTGATTAAAGAAAATGGATTTACTCGATCGGTCGAGGAACCATGTCTTTATATCAAGTCGAGTGGGAGCAAGATTGTCTTCCTAATATTGTATGTCGATGACATACTCCTGATTGGGAATGACATACCTCCCTTAACTTCGGTGAAAGTATGGTTGAAAAACCATTTCCAGATGAAAGATCTGGGAGAGGCACAAAGAATTCTAGGCATCCGTATCTATCGAGATAGATCACGACGGATGTTATCTCTCAGTCAGGAGTCTTACATAGACAAAGTCCTAGAGAGATTCAGCATGACTAACATCAAGAAGGGGTTCCTTCCTATGGCTCCAGGGGTGCATTTGAGCAAGTATCAGTCACCAGAGACACCGGAAGAGAAAGAGCGCATGACACGGATTCCTTATGCCTCGGCTATAGGATCAATCATGTATGCCATGATATGCACACGTCCGGACGTGCCATATGCATTGAGTATGACAAGTCGATTCCAACAGCATCCAGGTGAATCACATTGGATGGTTGTCAAGAACATTCTTAAGTACCTACGGAGGACTAAAGATTGGGCATTGACTTATGGAGGCGATCAAAAGCTATGCGCAACCGGTTACGCAGATGCTAGCTTCCAAATGAATCGTGATGACTCGAAATCTCAGTCTGGATTCGTTTTTACTCTTAATGGCGCTGCAGTCAGCTGGAAGAGTTCAAAACAAACTGTTACAGCAGATTCTACGACTGAGTCCGAGTACTATGCCGCGTCTGAAGCTACAAAGGAAGCGATATGGATGCGTCAATTCTTACATGGACTATCTGTAGTGCCTAGTTCGAATGACCCGATCACCATCTATTGCGACAATAGAGGTGCCATCTTCCAAGCTAAGGAGCCAAAGTCTAGCAACAAGTCTAGACATGTACAACGGAAAGCTCATCTAATCTGAGATTACGTGGAGCAAAAGGAAGTAGTGATAGAAAAGATTGCTACAGATGATAACATAGCAGATCCTCTCACTAAACCATTACGACAAGATAAGCATGAAGGGCATGTTAATTACATGGGAATTAAACGTGTTCCTAAGTTGTAGTACTCTTTTATGGATCAGATTCATTCCCTTTTGTACTCTATACAACATCATCGTTTTGATATTTATATATTTTGTTTTTCATGTGGAATTGTGCGACAATTTTTGAACACCACAAAGTGAACTGAACGAACATTATATTTATCAGTCCTTAATTGCCCACATAAGCTGATAACTCTGGCAATTATTTTGTGACGTTGGTTGATGGTGGGTTCAACGAGCCATAAG
The DNA here is from genome assembly GCF_048544455.1 of Silene latifolia. Taxonomy (NCBI): domain Eukaryota; kingdom Viridiplantae; phylum Streptophyta; class Magnoliopsida; order Caryophyllales; family Caryophyllaceae; genus Silene; species Silene latifolia. The sequence continues at coordinate 116,584,871 of NC_133536.1, read as the reverse complement.
TCAACCGGTTGACTGACCAATCACAGAGGCGATTTATACGGATATCTCGTAGGACACAATTGTGACATCGACGTGGAGTCCTAAATGTTTTATAACATTCGGTGCCCGGTCGTGGATAGGACCTCCATGGTGATCCTAAGAGTCGATTCTTTTGACTATCGACTGTCTCTTGAGACTAAGGCAGATTTTGGGTGACTTTGGTTTCTTTCTCACGGTCATCCGTAACAGGGGGCCAAGTAGATTGTTTCTGGGTCATTTCATGCTGTGCTTAGATCGGAAGGAGTTCGAGTTCAAGGAAATATTCAGCCTTTATCAGGTACTCGATATTTCTCAGGGCCACTCGAGGAGCTGTAACTGAAAAGCATGGCCATGCTCGGATACGGATTCGTTTTATCAGTTAAGTTACTCTCTAGTCGGGGAAACCACTCTTGATCCAGATCGGTTGTAAAATACGACCTTTGTGGATCCAGATCTGCAAATTGTTTTACATTGAGTGGGAGAAATTTTAAATGAATATGAGAATCGGTTATCACACATACACTTGTACGGACAAGTGGGAGTTTGTTGGAGCTGTGTCCTCCAGTTAGTGCGGATAACGTCATTGCACATACACTTGTACGGACAAGTGGGAGCTTGTTGGGGCTTGTTGGGGCTGGTGTCCTTAACAGTTAGTGCAAGGACTTATAAATCTCTAACTGGAGGACACAGCTCCAACAGTAGTATGCATTTAGTATATAATTCATGCATTTTATATAGCTTCATGCATTTGCATTTGCATAATTTCCTATTGTTTTGACCATTGAGGACAATGTCCACACTATTATGGGGATGGGTAATTCTAACATCTAACCTATTACAAAAATTCCCAAAACATGTTCTTTCATTGTAGCATAGAATTGTATATATTTGTTTGTTTGTCACTCTTATCACATGGGGACGACTACGCCACATTCGAAGCATGAGGGATATAGAAAACCACATGGTATGATCTTTACAAACCTCCTTCTCTCTTCTTATATGTTAATGACAATGTGGCTACTTTTTGTTGATGCGGTATAAACCTATGTGTTGTTAAGAGTTTGTATTTAGTGTATATGGCATCTTAGTTGATAGAAACATATGCATTAGAGTTGTATATATGTTAGTTACATCATGGCACATAGTTGCATGATAGAAAGTTTTGTGAAAATACCTATTTGGAAAGCTTGACAAGTGTATATAAGGCCCTTGTAGATAATGTTTCTCCTTCGGACTTTGTTTGCGAGAATACCCTCAAGACACTCTAGGATGTGTCATACTAGTATCGTTTGACCCATGGACTAAGGACTTGTCAAGAGTACCTTGTGGTGTGATAACTCCCTGGCTACCATTTATTCCAAGGTGACCTTTGATGCCATGTAACCGTTATTCCACTTCTATCATCATTTTGTCAACAAAAAGGGGAATCGGCACAAAAACATCAAATTGAGTTCAACTTATCAATGTCAAGTGTTTGCAATTGCATTAATGAAATGAGGAGCAAAAAAAAAAGATTCCTATGCTTTTATAGAAGTACCCTTGCTACAAATGGGGTTACTTTAAAAAAATGTTCAAAAATGCAAAGTTGAAAATGCAAAACTATCAAAAGCCAAACATTAAAAAATGGCAAAGAATGTTCTTCAATTGTCAAAAATTACGGAAAATGGGGGATATTAATAACCCAAAGACAAACTACCATCATGAAACTCATATACTTTGAATCCCTTTTTCAATTAATTAATGATCCTATCTTTTTTGCATGGTGGAGAGGGGATGACCCTTCTTCTTGTCTAGGCAAGAGGGGGAATTTTGCGATCCTACAGTGTTTTCCAACACCATAGGAAATTAGCTTTTGAAAAAAAGCATCTTGCAAATTATGGGCGAAAGTAGCCTAGTTTAACACAACTTGGAGGTGACTTGATTGTATCCTCTTAGACTTAGTAACTTGGAGAACCAATATCTATGGTGGAATGTGTGCCCTTTTAGATGATTTCCGCCACTTAGATGAGGAAAGTGGCTATTCTTTTGTTGATGCATCCTTTGACGTATTTTCTGTGTTTAATGTTTGGATGCATTGCCATTTTGGCAAGCCCCACCTTACCTTAGAAGAAGGCATCTTACCTCATAGATGTCTTGTTGTGAGTTTAAAGGGTGGAGTGAGACCCGCTAACTATCTCACATCGGCTATGTTATAAATAAAGTTCATAGTTTTAGTCACCTCTTTACTCGGTATGAGCAAAGGTTCGGTTTGGGGATATTTGATATGACTCGTATTTACGCACATTTAGTCTCGTAAGTAGCCCCGTTCCTATGCTCTCTAGCATGCATTAGGGTCATTTCTTATCTTTAGCTTCCTATTTTGCATATTCTATGAGGTTTTGTGCCCTTGGTAAGGAAGGAGTGCTACCTTTTCTTAAATGGAGCAAAACGAAGCTAATTGATCGCATCTAACGACCAAGCACCAAGGAGGAGACCGATACTAAAGGCCTAAGTTGATAGAACAAGTAATTAGGCAATGATTAATGACCCCCACAACCATTTAAGGATCCCCACGAGTTAGGGGACAACTAAATGAAGAAAGAGCAAAACTGCCCTTTAGGACGGGCGTCCCATAAGAAGGAGGGGTGTCCCAATGAAAAGGACAGGCGTCCCCAAGCTCAGCCCGGTCATCTCAAAATCAGGTCGGGCGTCCTTCAATATAGGATGGGCATCCATCAAGAGGAGGTCGTTCATCCCATGCTAGGACTTGCAAGGCGTTTGACTTCATTTAAGGGGCTTAATCGTCATTTAAGCCCTTAGTTAACCTAATACTTGTACTTAGTATAAATAATTCCTTGTATTAAGAGATTAGCATCAAGTCATTAGAGTAGATTAGACATCAATTAGCTTAATTACACTTTAAATCTTTCTTCATTATTGTTCAAGAATTCTTAGATCTAGTAGGGTAATTGAAGATTATTTGGGTTTGTTGGAGAATTAACAATTCTTCTTCTTCAAACAAGTTTTCTTCTATTATTCTTCCTTTCCATTTTTGTATGATAAGTTTTGTACAATTTCTTTGCTCCCTACTTAATCCTTGTTTATTGCTTTCCTCTTCTATCGTGTTTATACTTGTTAAGATGATTGACACCATTGTTACTATTATTTCCATGATAATGAGTGGGTAGTTCCCTAACTAGGGTTAGTGTGGGATTAGGGGAGTTAATCATAGGGTAGATCTTTACTTAATAAGTTCATATGAATGCTTGCTTGTTGTAGTTTAAATTTATGCACATTACTTGATTGACAACCTAGCATGATTCTGTTATCCATTCAACAGGACTTGTAAGACATAAACTAACTCAAGGCTTATTAGAACATGCATATAGTTAAATAGGGAGAATTAAGTCGATGTAGGTGTTGTAAAGTTGTGACCGACTCTGCTCCGACACCCAAAACCCCCTAGAAATTGTAATATATAAACTTACTCGATTCCATTACAACAATAAATTGCTTGCATCTATGTAACTTATTTATGTGATCTCACCATGATTCCGCGATGAACCAATGACGCCCTAGTGCCTTTAATACATTGTTTACATCCCCATTTACATACCTTGCTTTTCTTTCCATTTATTTACATTTCCTTGTTAAGTAGTTTAGATTACATTCTCAACTCAAATAAAATTGTGACACTAAGGCATAATTACTTGCATTTGATAGCTTAATTCAATACCAAAAAAATATACCACCTACTCATCTTATCCATTATCACAACATCATATTTCAACCAACAATTTATAGAAAGAGTAAATGAGAGAAAAAGGAAGGGAGATTTGAAGAGGGATTTTGCCCCTCGGCCTCGAGATCTTAAGGTAAGACCGGCTTGCTAACCCGTATGTTATATAATTTTTATCGTTGACCCGCCTTGACCTTGACCTACCTTAGGCCGTCGTTGACCACCTCATTGACTGCCGTTCACCTCCATTACTCGGGTTTGACCGAGTTATTATATGGTTATTACTATTGATGTAAGACCGGCTTTGAGATAGATTTTGTCCCTCCAATAGTGGCTGACCTAGGGCCATTTTTGGCACTGGTTGTTGGGTTGTGAGGAGGGTTTAATGGTGGTCGTGGGTGGTGGTAAGGGCGTATTAAGCGGGTTGAAAGAGGGGCATACGAGATGTTGTTGGTTGTTGTGTTTGTTGTGAACCCGTGTAGGAATACGCTTTTTTAGAGGCCATGGACCCGATATCCAGTGGCTACACTGCTACTGGTCCTATCGTGGGTCAAGGGAGACCACGATGGTGGATGTGGGTGGCGTGTGGTGGAGATAAGGGGATGTTTTATGCGGGTTTTGCAAGGGTTGTCGGGGTTGTGCTGGTGTTTATTGTTGTGTGTTTTTAGGGTTGTGGGGCCTGATAGGCTATCGCTGTAATACCCCCTTCTTACCCGTCTAAGGTAATTGGGAAATGTTATTGTCTCGGTTTCCCGAGGTAGTGAAATCGGAATTTCAATTAAGAAACTTTATTAAATAAATAACAAATTTAGTTATTACAAATATAAACTAATGAATAAATGAAATACAACTCGTCTATGATTATGTTATCTACCTAGTGACTATGTACTCGACTCCAAAGTCCGTAGCGCGGCCTGAATTCCCGACAAAGTCAACAAGCAAAACCTATACTTAACCTGCTCCCCATATGCTCGGAAATATCATATGGATCGACACATGCCACCTCGGAAATAGGTGACAATTACACAGACAGACAAACGTAAGTTTCAATAAATAAATAAAGTGTGACTCAACTCAAAGTGTGTCAGTATGTAACATTGTTGGAATATGTGTCCTCCGACAATAATGCGATCACGACTGTTGATCATGATGATCACATGTTTAAGTCTCATTATAAAGAATAAAATTGGGAAGTAATTTTCTACTGTCAACTGGTCCACACATATCGGTCATGATTGGCTGACTAGAGTTTGACATTACTGTCGTGCGATGGTGGTGATCAGTTGATCCCCTAGGTCATACCTATAGGGCAACACTCTTAATTGATCATTTAATTAATCGTATAACGTTACGAGTTAATTAAATTACTTGAAAATTGACGGAGGATTTTGGAAGTAAAATTTACGTGTCTCATTGAAATTTGATTAAAATAAGATACGGTCTGAGTAATCGAATTGTATCTTTACTCAAATGAAATTATTGTTTAAGGAAACAATTGAAATTGAATGAATTATTATAAATACAAATTGTTGTGATTTATAATTGGTAAAATATTTTGGTACAAGTAATTATGAATTACTATGTCGATTTTTGTATATGACGTATTTTTATTAATACGTTGATTTTTAATATGTTAAAAATACATAACAATTTTATGTGACATGTGACATATTGACAAATTGACAAAATAAAATGGATCCCATTTTAACTCAAATGTACCGAAATTAAGGGAGGATTAAGCATAATATTGTGTTTATTATTTGAGTGGTAAACATGATGATTACCCTAGTTACTAGCCATGCAAACCTAATGCTTATTGTAAAGAACAACTAAAGCATGCATTGGCTCCCTTAATCCCCCCCCCCCCCCCCCCCCTTCCACCCGGTTTTTGAGATGAAAAACCATTTTGGTTTTTCATCTTATTTACCTAATAATACACCAAAATGTTAGTAGTGTATCATTCATACTTTACTCATCCAAAAATAAGAATTCTAGTGAGATAAAAAGCTTCCTTCTTCCTCCTCTTAAAACCGAAAATATTAAGTGTCCTATAATATTTTTGGGTCAATTTTTCTACAAAAATTAATATTGTACTAGTATTTATAATATTAATTTTAATTAAGAGTGAGCTTTGGGTATAAATCCTTGGGAGAGATCCTACACTTGGGTCTTTGTTCATCCAAAAGGAAAGCTCAAGAACAAGAGAGAAGGAGATCTCTCTTGTGCCCTAAAACCGAAAATCCAATGTAAGAATGGATGTTTCTTCCTTATTTTGATTATAGTTTGCATGCATAAGATCATTTAATTAATTTTATGACAAATTAAAATATAGCATATATGAATATGTCAAGTATATAGATCTACTTTTCCTTCAAACATGACTGTAGTATGAACGACATGCTATCAAACAACCACCACCACGGTACCGGGACACGCCCAGACATACCGAAAATCACACTGGTACTGGGACACGCCCAGACATACCAACAACCACAAACAGGTACCGGGACACGCCCAGACGTATCGGGTCCGGAAGCCAACCGGATCCCCTGCCAGACATCGTGCCTCAACCATGCGAGTCCCTCCGTAACTCAAGCCATTAGTGTGCACGTCCCACTTGGAGTGGGAAGCTCCAAGAGGAGACTCAAGCGGAAGACGGTCTCCCAACCGCCTTCCGTCTCCATACAATAAGTAACCAATCAAACCTCCATGTCCTCCGACAAACAAGACAACACAATAAATGCAATATACAATATAACATGCCAATTACCGACTTATTCAGTGAAATTGATAACAAATGACTCATTTAGTAAATAAAAAAATATTGAAATTGAGTAGGATAAACCTACCTTTTAACAAATCTCCATAAGCAATCCGGCTAATAATAATCTTCCACAAAAATAGTCACCTTACGATCTCGAGGCGGAGGGACAAAATCTCCATTATCTCTTCTTTTTTCTCTCTTCTCTCTTCTCTCATGATTTTGGTGGATTTTATTGGATTATGAAATGATGAGGTTGGTGGGTGGATAAGGGTGGAGTATATATAAGGTAGGTGGAAGTATGTAAGGTGAGTATAGTATACGTATATTATACATGTATCGTATTACATATTATTATTATCATTACAACTTATTTTTATTATTATTATTATTAATTTTTTTTTTATTATTATAATAGATGCGCGCAGCTTTCATTAAAATAAAAATAAAAGGTTTACATGAAATTGGTGGGGAGCCGAGAAACAATCTGGGCTCCCACACCCTTAGCAATAGCAAAGCTAAGTCTAGTAAAAATGTAAGCGGCTACCCGCAGCTTTTATTATTATTATTATTATTATTATTATTATTATTATTATTATTATTATTATTATTATTATTATTATTATTATTATTATTATTATTATTATTATTATTATTATTATTATTATTATTATTATTATTATTATTATTATTATTATTATTATCATCATCATCATCATCATCATCATCATCATCATCATCATCATCATCATCATCATCATCATCATCATCATCATCATCATCATCATCATCATCATCATCTCATAATAATAATAATAATTATTATTTTATTACTCCGTCTCAAACATAACTCGTATAAATACAATAAAATATTATTATTATACAATTATTAAATAGGGAGTATTACAATCTTCCCCCTGAAAATAAACTTCGTCCCCGAAGTTTTACCTTACTCTTCCCTTTTCGACTATTCGCTCAAATCTCATGTGTACTCTTTTCCCAAAGTTCGGTGTTAAACTCTCACTACTTCCTCACATTCCGAACTTCCTTTTCCTAAACTTCTGAATTGTTACATTCACTCACCCTAATATAGAACTTCGTCCCGAAGTTCAACTATCAACCTCAAAATACGTTCTGATACACTTATTACTAAATTCCACAAATGACCACGTTCCAGGTTCAACACACGCTCCTACTTATTGCAAATCCATAATAAATCAGATGTGGTCCTAATGTCACTGATATAACCCTACTCTACGGGCCTCCCAAAGGTCAAGTGTCAGGTCAAACACACGATTCCAATCTATAATCCCATAAACAACTCCCAATTCATGTCTGTTATATGTATACGTATCTATATCACGTTACATCTCAAACTTCACATGTGTGCACAACAATCACGAATATGCGGACTTCATGAAACAATCAATTAGTGCAAAAATTACTCGTAATGTGACCTAACCATGATGAACATTTCTATTTCCCGACATCATACAACGCATATACCGCGTCAATTCCATCACATGATCACAGATGTGTTTCCATATTAGTTCCCATCCATCATCAACACTTCCGCTCATACGGACGACCATAATACGCAATCATGCAAATGACCACTCCACGAGCCATACCTTGCATATTTCATCTTACTTTTAGACAACCAAATAGATCACATCGATTAACACACATCGAACAAGGTTATCACATCATTTATATCATTAATCCACTCGTATCGAATCAACCATTTCCATTTACTTACAAAATGCCATACCTTATAATCAAACGTAAACAATTCACAAAATACAATCCATGTAGGGTCAATCGATGTCATCCAACATAAGTGAACTAATATAAACGGCGCAATAAGGGTGCATATTAAATATTTGGTCAAATATCAACAAAACAAAGATCAAGGCATAACACTCGGTCGAATGTTGGAGGCCACTCGGTCGAGTAGGCGACCACTCGGTCGAGTGTCACCTGGGCAGATCATTTCCATTCTCAACTTGGTTCCAACTTTCCTATTTCATTACACAAATCCAAATAGTCTCTGATGGTGACTAATACACCATCAAATAACCACATTATAACAAATTCACGGCTTTATAGCTGTCACTATTACACAATTAAGGTGAAATAGTGAGACATCTTACTGACACGACATACTATTTCATGGACACGGCCTAACCACTCGTTATTCTCAAGGAATATTAACAACATCATCACCCATATTGACACTACAACAAGATCGCGATGTATACCACGAACGCTTTACCTGACCATTGGGAGGCAACTTTATAACATCTATACTACGACTTATAGGGTCAAAGTCAAACAAAACCCTTTCACACTTATACACACCTACTCAAATTAAACGGTCATACGATTGGCCCATATGCATCACATATCGCACTCTAAAATTCATAACCATGTAGACCAATTTGGTAGTGCTACATCTATCACTCTATCTCATAAGATAACATCCCCGAATAACCGACTCTCAATGGACACCCTCGTCTTTTATTTCACAAACTAATACTCCCCTAAAACCGACGTCGGTACAGTAATATAACCATCAATTACCATATCACACATGTACAATAACGTTCTAGTAATTTCACCATTTATTCATTACTACGACTTTTACTAGACATATCTCACCGTCCAATCTCATTAATCACCTCATTCTACCGCAAGATACCTTAATTGCTTTATCATTATTCCACAGTTCAAATCTCATTTATTTATCAACCAAAATTATCAAGTCATGTTCAATAACATATCCCTCAATATGCAACCCAAATCTCACTTATTATCCACAAGTTCAATCACTCAACAATGGTTCAACCTAGGTCACACGTCACTAATTATCCACAATTACCTCACACAATCCTCTTACTCAATTTAAGACACCTTACGCAAGTTAATGTCACTTTCTTGTACTCCCGAGTTCCAAACATGAATTATACACAAGTCACACCCCAACTATTCTTTTTAATCCACTAAACACACCAATAACTTTGGATCACTGACCTAATACTTCTTTAATCGTATAATATCATTCCTTAGCATGAAAGGTTCCTTCCTCGAATGCCAATACCCACGTCACATCCTTATATCTCTAAGTTTTGTACTCTGCATTGTTAACATATACTCGTAACCAACTCATTTTTATTCATTATTCCTTCACACATAATACTTACACTACTACTTAAACAAACCTAATTCAATCTCTAACACATCATTCAAGGTTTCAACCAATAGCATTCTCATTCATCGCGTGACTTACTACTCACGACATCATATATGTACATCTCTACTTGACTCAAACTTACCTCAATTAATCAAATTGGCCTTAATCCCAATAAAACACGTGTTTGTCATTCATAACCCTCAAGGTGTAACACTCGCTCATCACACATTATTAGCATTTGCCCAATTACCCTCATCAAAACTACCACTCAACAAATTATCTACACGTCTTTACTCATCCAAACTATACGACTCCAAAGGTAAACAAAGCATGGATCCATATATAAGCAAAACAACACATTATTAACAAAGATTGCAACACTACGAAACAAGGAAACCATGTTTTAAATACGAAGATTTAAAAATTTAAGCATATACACTATGGTGTATATATATAAAAAAATTGCAAACTTTTAAGGTAAGATTCTCAAATTAAGGCAATGCATAGTATTATTAACAAAATTGAAATCTTATTACTCAATTTAATCAAGAAGGCTTTAAAACAAAATTTTCAAATTTTAAAACCATACCTAACATCGTTTAAATAACATTTGGATCAACAAAATACTACATCAATAAAGACTAAGTACTAAGAAATAATTGGATCATGTTTAAGTGCCAAAATCAAAATAATTCATTTGGAGACGAATTTTCAAAAGATTTTGGACAATATTTTAAGGTGAAATTTCAATTTAAGACAACTACATGCCATTACCAACAAAGAAAATTAAAACTTAAGCGTGAGAAGATTCTTGAACCTCATTAGTCAACTAGACTAAGTTTTCAAACACAGAAATCAAATTTTAAGAATGAACATTAAGGTTTTCAAGGCAAGTTTTCAATGTACGACAAAAGTTAGCAATAATAGCCAAACTTTGGTCCTTGTTAAACAATTAACCAAGTAACAAATACAAAAATGAAATTATAGACTCTAAACACACATTTTCGAGTTTATATATGAAAAAACATTGAGCAAAATTCAACATAAAGATTTTATACTTGCCATCGTAAATGTTATAAAAAGGCGATTAACATTATGAGTCAAACCAAACACATCATTAATTGACAAAATTGGAAATAATTAGTGTAGGTTTAAATAATATCCAAATCGGAAAAGAATACGAGAAAAGAAGACATCACTTATATGATGAAATTAACAAAGTTAAGGAATAAATGTAGTAGAAAACTCGAAATCAAACAATAAACATCAACAAGGGAATTTATAAAAAGTTTTAAATGACGAAAGAATAAAGAGGTAAGATAAAATAAGGTAATAACACCATTTTTGCGAAATTTACAGCCCGGAAGTTGGCACTCGGTCGAGTGCTGAGTTCACTCGGTCGAGTGTCTCTCCACTCGGTCGAGTGACTCTCTTCCAGAAATTTTCATGTTTCTGGAAATAGGTCCACTCGGTCGAGTGACTGGTACTCGGTCGAGTACTAGCCCGCACTCGGTTGGGTGCCCCTCTATGGTTGCAATCCCGACTAAGAATTACAATTCTTATACTAGCGATTACTTTACTAACCACTATTACTAATCACATCTTACTATGGTACTAGTGAAGTTCAAGCATATATGCGGTATTTAAATGCAAAAATACGGGACTGGTGCCCCTCACACCCTAACTCGCCATAACCATTTTCAAAACATGTTATACACATTACTCTTTCCTCCAATTTTCACATACTAACGTATACCAAAGGAATACCTACATCATATAAGAATCCTATCAACTGATGCGTGGATTTTATATAATGTTTTTACCCTATATTTACACACATTTCTATGCTATTTATGTGGCGACTAGCAACAAATGCCCCCTTATAGTCTACTTTGGTCTATTTTGTATTAATTGCACGAATGAGCCAAAAGGAGCATAATCTAGACTAAACTTGTCCCGTTTTCATGCATTTTGGAGAAAGAGGAATCGAATCCCGGATATTGTCACCAAAGAATGCGTGAAGTGGCCTCGGAAGATGTATTGAGCTGATATGAAGCTGATATGCTCGATTGACCAATGATGGTTGCCTGAACTGTTCGATCGAGTAACTATTATTTTGAAGACCATTGATCGAGTGTTCCTATATGCTCTATCAAGAGGGGTACTTTCTGTGTTCCTCGATCGAGTGCTCATTCTACTCGATCGAGAGGTTTGTCGCCTTTTGTCCTCAATCGAGTAGTTTCATTCTTCTCGATCAAGAGGCTTAACCTATTACGCAATGTTTTAGTTGATTTTCAGATATTCTATTTTGTATCTAGGAATGAATAAGAGAAGGACGTCATTTTTCGGCATCTTCTTCTTTTATCATTTCCTTTCTTAGAACTTTATTTTTTTCTTTAGACCTAATTTCTCTATTATTCCTAACTTTCTTCTTTATAATCGGTATTTCTGATCCTTGATTCCTTTGCTAGATATTATTGCAATATTTATTTCTTGTTCTTTTCATCTTTTCTCCTTACTCTTTCGCTTGTTTTGTTAGGAGTTTATTCATCATGTTTAGGTTAATTGTTATGGTTATTGTTACTATTCCCTCACCATTAATTATGCATAGCTAATCTTCTATGCTAGGTCATAGGGGAGCCATGGTAATTAGGGAGATCATGAACATGCGATTAGGGCATGGTGCAAATTAGGTTTGTGTTGTTAATCATTGCATTTAATAGTAGTTAGTTATTTAAGTCGATGCATTTAGCTAATTGATTCAGTACACCTTGACCTAGATCGAGAGATTGGAAGGGGTAAGACTTGAAATGAACAATAAGGCATACTAATGAGGGTGAAAGCTAAGTTAGTAATGTTTTAGGGCAAATAGCGGACCGAGAGGATCTTTTCATTAACCTACAGATCAAATTTATGCTGAAATCTGACCCTATATTGCTTTCCTAGAAAACCATGGTGAACCTAGCTATCTCTCTTTATCTGTTAATCTTTCTATATTTAATCCTTTTTCTCTTTTGCTCTCTTCCCTTTACATCTCCGTAGTTTTGAATAAACAATTAAACCCCCAAGAAACAGTTACTCAGACGGACTTAGGTTAGTATATATTTTCCCATCTCCCTATGGATTCGATACCCGACTGCCTCTAATACATTTTATAGAGACCGGTTGGTTTTATTTTTGAAAGGGTTGCGACAGCCATGTCAAATTTTGGCGCCGTTGCCGGGGAGGTGGTGTCATTTTGTTGTTTTATTTTAAGTTTGTCTCTCGTCTCAAGGAATTTATTCCTTGAGACTGATCTCATATTTTTCTCAAGTGTTATAATTGTGTTGCAGGTAATCTGTCCTAGAAGAGCGCACTGTTATATCTGTTTTTCTTACAACTCTGTTTGCTAAGATGCCGAACATCGCCAGTCTATCAGAACCTTCCGTAGATTCTCTTCCCAGAGGTTTTTTTTCTTCCTACTACAGATTCGGACACCTTTGAAATTCATCCACCCTATATTCAGCTGGTTGAGAGGAATCTATTCAAGGGGTTAGCTGGCGAAGATCCATGTAAGCATTAGAGTTGTTTACTGAGTATTGCTCCACCATTCCTTTAGCTGCTGGGGTGACACAGGATAGGGTCAAGGGAGTTCTTTTTCCTTTTTCTTTGACTGATGACGCCTGGGAATGGTTTAGATATTTGCATAAGGAAGCTGCTGGTGTTACTGATTGTAATTCGCTAGCCTTAGCCTTCTACAAAAGGTACATTTCGCCCGAGCGCACTAATGCATTAAGAGGCCAAATCACTACATTCGCACAATTGCCTACCGAAGATCTGAATGGAGCTTGGACTAGGTTCAACAAGCTAGTTCACTCTGTACCTCATCATGGTTTCCAACGATGATTCTTATGCACCCAATTCTACAATGGGTTATATGCCGACCAAAGAGCCATATTGGATAATGCAGCCAAAAGGAGATTCCAGAAAAATGTTGAACATGATAAGGGATGGCATCTGATCGAAGATATGGCCATTCATGTAGTTGAGTATGGTAATCCTAGAAGCGGTATACGGGTGAACGAAAGAGCTCATAAATTTCTTGTAGCTGAGGTGTAAATTCCCAATGAGAGGTTTGACAATTCAGAGATTTTACAAACTTCGGGTGAACATGAGCAAGTCCATGCTATGATTTAGAAAGAGGTGATCTTTGGCATATGTGGTATGAAAGGATATGATCCTATTACTTGTATGGCAGATGTAGAGCGAGTCTGTGCTTACCAACAATACAAGCAGGGAGTTCTGTTATCTAAACTTTATGAAGAATTAGCCATGTCAAGTACCTCTAGTCCTCCTACTCTGATGCCACAACAAGTTAATTCATCTTCTACAAATACAGAGATTGTGGAGTTGAAATCCTTGGTGCTATCTCTAGCACTTCAACTCGAGAGAAATTCAGACAAAGCTGAGAATTCTATAGAGAAGTTACAAGACCAAGTCGTGCAACTTGCATCCGAGAAAATAAATCAAGTGAATCGATCACCTTCTTGCGACCTACTAAATGCAATCAATCTCCGAAGTGGTCCTACCTATGATGGGCCAAAAATGCCGGAAAATGCTGATTTATCTGTTAATGAAAGTCCGGAGACTGTGTTGGAAGAACAAATTAATGACGTCGCTGCTGAACATCGTCCAAGACCTCGATCGAGTGCATCTGGTACTCAATCGAGTGGTTTTTCCCCTGAAAGTCCTCGATCGAGTGGTTTGGGCTCTCGATCGAGGAGTCCCCAAATTGAAGTTCTCGATCGAGAGGTCTGTGTTCCTCGATCGAGTAGATCGCATAAAGAAAGTTCTCGATCGAGTGGAAATTGTGCTCGATCGAGTATATGTATCAGCGACGATACTGTTTTGAAGTCTAAACACGCTGTTGTGTCATCTTTCCCTACTGCGGAGATTCCACGTTTAGAAAAAGGTAAAGAGAGAGTCGCAGACCCACTTATTGTTACCAGAATTCCTTATCCGGGACGTCTGAAAGATGCTAAGGTTGAGCAACAGTATGGTAAGTTTGTGGACGTGGTCAAGAATCTTCAGGTGACCGTTCCTTTTACCGAGCTAATTACCCAGGTACCTACTTATGCAAAATTTATGAAAGATCTTTTGACGCGTAAGAGAGAGCTTAGCGTGTTCGAGACTGTTGTATTTATGGAAGAGTTTAGTAACTTAATTCTTAACAAAGCTCCACCTAAAATGAAAGACCCGGGTAGTTTCTCTATTACCTGTACCATAGGAAATGAAGTGATAGATAAGGCTCTCTGTGATTTAGGAGCCAGTGTCAGTGTCATGCCCTACTTTGTCTGCAAGAAGTTAAATACAGGTCACTTTAAAATGACTAATATTACCTTCCAGATGGCTGATAGATTGGTTAGACGACCCTTAGGTATCCTAGAAGACGTGCTTGTTAAAGTAGAAAAGTTCTTTATACCAGTAGATTTCATTGTCTTAGACATAGCTGAGGATACTCGGACCCTAATTATATTAGGAAGACCATTCCTATGTACAGTTGGGGTTATTATTGATTTCAAACAAGGGCGTTTGACTGTTGCAGTGGGGAATGACATAATCACTTTCAGTTTACCTAGTACACTTGCTAGACCAATGATAGAGGATACTTGTTAGTCAGTTGATATCGTTGACGAGTCTGTTTATGAGTTCTGGTTGGATTCCTTGATTAAGGATCCGCTGGAAGCTTTGATGTTGTTAGGTGAGTGTGCAGATAACCCGGAAAACAATGACGCTATGTTGGATCTGCTTGAAGCTGAAATAGATGAGCGTGAACTTACCGACGCCGAAGGAGAGAGGGTAGAATAATTGGTAAATACTCTTTGCGCTATGGAGGTAATGGTGCCCGAGCGTAAGCCTCTTCCTTATCATCTCAAATATGCATTTTTAGATGTCACTGAGCAGTCTCCAGTCATTGGTAGTGCCAAATTGGATGATAAACAGCTGACCGCTTTGTTAGCTATTCTTAAGAAAAACAGGAAAGCAATGGGTTATTCATTGGCTGATATTCAGGGCATCAGTCCTGACATTTGTATGCATAGCATTGAGTTAGAGGAAGATCACAAACCTTGTAGACAGGGTCATCGCAGGTTGAATCAGAAGATGCAGGATGTTGTGATGGCTGAGGTAATGAAGCTGCTCGATACAGGTATTATCTACTCTGTTGGTCATTCTAAATGGATGAGTCAAGGTCAGGAGGTTCCAAAGAAAGAAGGAACTACTGTCCTTAAGAATGAAAAAAATGAATTAATACCCACTCACGTAGTAACTGGTTGGCGGATCTGCATAGACTACAGACAGCTGAATGTCGCCACAAAAAAAGATCATTTCCCTCTCCTTTTCATTGATCAAATAGTAGAAAGGTTAGCCTCTCATAAGTTTTTCTGTTATTTAGGTGGATACTCAGGGTTCTTTCAGATCCCTATTCATCCGGATGATCAGGAAAAGACTACTTTTACCTGCCCTCAAGGTATTTTTGCTTATCGTAGAATGCCTTTTGGTTTGTGTAATGCCCCTGCCACCTTTCAAAGGTTGCATAATGGGGATATTATCTGAGTATATAGAATCTATTATGGAGGTCTTCATGGACAATTTCAGCGTCTATGGGAGTGATTTTGATAATTGTCTGTCTAACCTTGTTAAAGTGTTGCAGCGCTGCATTAAGGTTAATCTTGTGCTTAACTTGGAGAAGTGCCACTTTATGGTCAACGAGAGAGTTGTCTTAGGGAACTTAGTTTCTGATAGGGGCATCGAGGTGGATAAAGCAAAGGTGCAAGTGATTCAACAATTGCCTCCTCCTGTTAGTGTTAAAGGAGTGAGGAGCTTCCTTGGTCATGTTGGCTTTTATCGCCGATTCATCAAGGACTTTTTTAAAATTGCTAAACCACTTACACAGCTGTTGCTTAAGGATGCCCCCTTTGTTTTTACTGATGAGTGTATTTCTGCTTTTAATAGGTTGAAGCAGGCCTTGATTTCAGCACCGATATCCGTATACTACCCTTCGAATTAAGGATTATAACGTAAAATTCATATGTAATTTATAGTCATAAAACGAAAATAACAAGGAAACGATAAAGATTAGAAATCAACCTCGGGTCCTTTAAATTGCGGCGTAAAGAACAAAATCAAAGCATTTCCTCCTAATCGTTGCACCCAAGACTTTGTCCGAGATATGCCCTTGTGCTAGAACAGTGTTCTCCGATTGCCTTGCAATATAGGGAGAACTGATGTGAGTTTTGTCGAGATGAGAGATCTCAGGTTTTTCAGAGAAAAATACTCCTCAAAACCCTAATTTTTGTTTCAAATGATGATTAGGTTTTTACAGAAGGAGGAGGTCTCCTTTTGTTCTCCTAATTCGGCCAAAACCGTGACCCACAAGGGGAAGTGGGCTTCCACTTCCTCTTGGTTTTAACTTGAGGTCCGGTTCGTTAAATACTAAAATGTATATGACGGGTTTGTATTATAAACTGTTATCGGTTATCGGAAATTAAGGCATCGCTAATAATACGGGTTAGTCAATTATTTATACGTGTCCGACAAAACAGTATTGTATAATTATTTTTAATATACATTTAATTAAATATAAATCACGTATATTTAATTTTACGAATTAACTGGTTAATTCGCCTTAGCCCATGATATTTAATCCGTATTAAATATAATATCTCAACATCACATATTTGACTAATTACTAGTCAAATAACTCGGACTAACTGGTTAGTCAATTTTTGGCATCTACATGACAAAGATTTTCATACCGTCACATCTCTCAAACCTATCCTATAGGTGTGACTTTTAGGGACCAGTTGATCACCGCCATCTGTATGACAATAACGTCAAACTTATCTAGCAAGCCAACCGTTATTGATAAACGTGGATCAACTGATAATAATACCAAAGTATGCCCTTTGATCCTTTTAGAGGTTTATAAGTCCTTGCACTAACTGTTAAGGACACCAACCCCAACAAGCTCCCACTTGTCCGTACAAGTGTGTGTGCAATGACGTTATCCGCACTAACTGGAGGACACAAACTCCAACAAACTCCCACTTGTCCGTACAAGTGTATGTGCGATAACCGATTCTCATATTCATTTAAAAATTTCTCCCACTCAATGTAAAACAATTTGCAGATCTGGATCCACAAAGGTCGTATTTTACAATCGATCTGTATCTAGAGTGGTTTCCCCGACTAGAGAGTAACTTAACTGATAAAACGAATCCGTATCCGAGCATGGCCATGCATTTCGATTCTGACTCCTCGAGTGGCCCTGAGAAATATCGAGTACCCGATAAAGGCTGAATATTTCCTTCAACTCGACTCCTTCCGATCTAAGCACAAAGCATGAAATGACCCGAAAAAATCTACTTGGCCCCCTGTTACGGATGACCGTGAGAAAGAAACCAAAGTCACCCAAAATCTGCCGTAGTCTCAAGAGACAGTCGATAGTCAAGAGATTCGACTCTAAGGATCACCATGGAAGTCCTATCCACGACCGGGCAGCGAATGTTATAAAACATTTAGGACTCCACGTCGATGTCACAATGGTGTCCTACGAAATATCCGTATAAATCGCCTCTGTGATTGGTCAGTCAACCGGTTGACTTATGGCTCGTTGAACCCACCATCAACCAACGTCACGAATAATTGCCGAGTTATCGGCTCATGTGGGCAATTAAGGACTAACAAGATATAATGTTTGTTCAGTTCACTTTGTGGTGTTCAAAATTGTCGTACAATTCCACATGAAAAACAAAATATATATATATAAAATATCAAAACGATGATGTCGTATAGAGTACAAAGGAGAATGAATCTGATCCATAAAAGAGTACTACAACTCAGGAACACGTTTGATTCCCATGGAATTTACGTGCCCTTCATGCTTATCTTGTCGTAATGCTTTAGTGAGAGGATCTGCTATGTTATCATCTCAGTAGCAATCTTTTCTATCACTACTTCCTTTTGCTCCACGTAATCCCGGATTAGATGAGCTTTCCGTTGTACATGTCTAGATTTGTTGCTAGACTTTGGCTCCTTAGCTTGGAAGATGGCACCACTATTGTCGCAATAGATGGTGATTGGGTCATTCGAACTAGGCACTACAGAGAGCCCATGTAAGAATTGACGCATCCATATCGCTTCCTTTGTTGCTTCAGACGCGGCATAGTACTCGGACTCAGTCGTAGAATCTGCTGTAACAGTTTGTTTCGAACTCTTCCAGCTGACTGCAGCGCCATTAAGAGTAAAAACGAATCCAGACTGAGATTTCGAGTCATCTCGATCCGTTTGGAAGCTAGCATCTGCGTAACCGGTTGCGCATAGCTTTTGTTCGCCTCCATAAGTCAATGCCCAATCTTTAGTCCTCCGGAGGTACTTAAGAATGTTCTTGACAGCCAACCAATGTGGTTCACCTGGTTCTTTGTTGGAATCGACTTGTCATACTCAATGCATATGCCACGTCCGGACGTGTGCATATCATGGCATACATGATTGATCCTATAGCCGAAGCATAAGGAATCCGTGTCATGCGCTCTTTCTCTTCCTGTCTCTCGGTGCCCGAGACTTGCTCAAATGCACCCCTGGCGCCATAGGAAGTAACCCCTTCTTGGAGTTAGTCATGCTTTGAATCTCTCTAGGACTTTGTCTATGTAAGACTCTGGTGAGAGATAACATCCGTCGTGATCTATCTCGATAGATACGGATGCCTAGAATTCTTTGTGCCTCTCCCAGATCTTTCATCCGGAAATGGTTTTTCAACCATACTTTCACCGAAGTTAAGAGAGGTATGTCATTCCCAATCGGGAGTATGTCGTCAACATACAATATTAGGAAGACAATCTTGCTCCCACTCGACTTGATATATAGACATGGTTCCTCGACCGATCGAGTAAATCCATTTTCTTTTATCACTTGGTCGAAGCGATGATTCCAACTCCTTGATGCTTGCTTAAGTCCATAAATGGAACGCTTAAGTTTGCACACTTTCTTAGGATGTTTTGGATCGATGAAACCTTCGGGTTGTACCATGTACAACTCTTCCTCCAAAAAGCCGTTTAAGAAGGCGGTTTTCACATCCATTTGCCAAATTTCATAATCATGAAAAGCGGCGATCGCTAAGATAATCCGAATGGAACGCAAAGATAACTACGGGTGCAAAAATCTCATCGTAGTGCAAACCTGGCACTTGGGTGAAACCTTTTGCAACTAGTCGTGCTTTTTAGATATCTTGCTTGACCTTCCACGAGAATGCTTTATCTTGTAAAGCCATTTGCATTGAAGGGGACGAACCTTAGGAGGTAAGTCAACAAGATCCCACACGTTGTTCTCATACATGGAGTCCATCTCGGATTGCATGGCCTCAAGCCATAGCTTTGAGTCGGAACTTGTCATGGCACCTTTATAGGTTGCGGGTTCACTACTCGTTAAGAGTAGAACGTCATCTATGTCATGTTCCTCGACCATACCAATGTATCTGTCCGGAGGAATAGAGACTCTTCCCGACCTTCTAGGTTCCTCAGGAATATTCACCGCGGCCGGGATTGAAGGAATAGGTTCCTCCAATGGTTGCTCGGTGTTTGGTTCTCAAATCTCCGACAGTCGAAGGTTCTATCACTCTTTGCATTCTCGAGAAATTCCTTCTCTAAGAATGTCGCACTAGCCGCAACAAAAACGCGTTGTTCGGTTGGCGAATAGAAGTAATGACCACGTGTTCCTTTAGGATAACCTATAAAGTATGTCTTGACCGATCGCGGGCCGAGCTTATCCTCGTGTCTCCACTTGACATAAGCCTCGCAGCCCCAAACCCGTATAAAGGACAAGTTAGGGACCGTTCCTTCCATAGTTCATATGGAGTCTTGTCAACACTTTAGACGGACTTGATTAAGTATTAGAGCGGCCGACATAAGAGCATAACCCCATAACGAATCGGTAAAACCGTGTGACTCATCATGGATCGAACCATATCAAGTAGTGTTCGATTTCTCCGTTCGGACACACCATTCAACCGAGGTGTTCCAGGTGGAGTTAAGCGTAGGGCAATCCCACAGTCCTTTCGGTGTTGATCAAACTCGTGAGAAAGATACTCGCCACCACGATCGAACGCGGTGTTTTAATCTTTCTACCTAATAGGTTCAGTACCCTATTTTGGTATTCCTTGAATTTCTCAAAGGATTCACTTTTGTGCTTCATTAAGTAGACATAGCCATATCTACTCAAATCGTCCGTGAAAGTGATGAAATACCTATAGCCTTCTCGTGCGGTGATTGACATAGGACCACATACATCCGTGTGTATGAGTCCTAATAGGTCAAGCCGCGCATTCCAACACCTTTGAAGGAAATCCGAGTCATCTTACCGATGAGACATGATTCACACGTGCCAAATGATTGAAAATCAAAGGCCGAGATAGCTCCATGTTTGATGAGCTGTTTTACGCGTTTCTCATTAATGTGTCCCATACGGCAGTGCCATAGATATGTTTGATCTTTGTCACCAACCTTTAACTTTTTATTCATTACGTGTAATATTTCATTGGTCTGATCTAAAACATAAATTCCATTCATGGAAACTGCCTTGCCATAAATCATATTGTGTAATGAGAAAATGCAAGCATTATTTTCTATTACAAATAAAAAACCAAGTTTATCAAGCGCAGAAACAGAAATAATGTTTTTAGAAAGACTGGGTACATAATAGCAATCATATAATGATAACTCAAATCCGCTAGGAAGCTGGATCACATATGTCCCCTTGGAGATGGCAACTACTCTTGCTCCATTCCCAACACGCAGGTCCACCTCACCCTTTACGAGGGGTTCGATGTTTCGGAGCCCCTGCACATGATTACACAGATGAGAACCACAACCAGTATCAAGTACCCAAGTTCCGTAACTTGCGTGGTTAATCTCAATCATATGAATAAAAGTAGAAGAAGAAGACATACCAACAGGTTTAACACGACCGCTTTTAAGTCCTCATGATAAACAGGACATGTGCGTCTCCAATGCCCATCATGTGGCGGTGATGGCATTCCATGTTATCTTTCTTGCTCTTTGTCGCGCCTGATGAGTTACTCGACTCACCAGGACCACTCTTACCCGAGCCCGACTTCGGAACTTCGCCTTACCTCTTTGTTAGGTTTGCTTGGAGCTTTGCCCTTACCTTTCCCTTTGTTTGACACAACGAGAACATCTTGTTTCGAGCTCCCACTGAACTTCATGTCCTTCTCGGTCTGTACGAGAAGGGAGTGCAATTCATGGGGAGTTTTCTTCAAATCATTCATATAGTAATTCGCTCTGAATTGCGAATAACCATCGTGGAGTGAGTGAAGAATACGGTCGATAACAATATTCTCGCTGATGTTACGATTAAAGGTCTCCGTTTCTCGACATTCTCAATCATGCTGAGAATGTGTGGGCTAACCGGTTGGCCCTTCTGGAGTCTCGCATCAAAGAAGCGAGTGGTATGCTCATAGGTCACGATTCTCGGTGCTTTCGAGAATTCCTTAGTGAGCGTGGTGAAAATCTTGTTTGCACCATGGGCTATGAAGCGTTTCTGCAAATTGGGTTCCATTGCAAAAATGAGTACGTTTTTAATCGCACCCGCCTCCATACAGAAATCATTAAACTTGGTGACTTCTGCAGCTCTAGCCGTGGGACCTGGGTTTGCCGGGATGGGCTCCAATAAATATTTGAGCTTCCCGTCGGCAGCAGATTCCGTAATGCCGCCTCCCGATCCGCGAAGTTGGATCCATCATTCTTCAGTCGAGTAGACTGATTCATCTGATTCATGAAGATCCTAAGCCAGGACTCACGGTCCAATGTGGCACTTGGCATTGGGTTATCACTTGAACCAGCCATTCGATGTTTAGCAGTTTAAAATCGTGATCTACACCGAAAAAGAAAGAAAAACAAAACGAAATAAGCAACTCATCGAGGTGATTTAAGTCTATTTTAAAATTCATTTTAAACATGTAGACTCTCGCACTTGCATAATTGATCTCCCTCAAGAAAGATACAAGTGATCCCAAGACTCAATTTCTGTAAATTGATAAGCCAACTGTTTAGCTAATTCTTCCGGAAGAACTCTTGGTCGATAGATTTCTGTAAATCCTATCTATAGTCCACCATAATCACAGGATCGTACGAGTGACCATAGTGTTGAGATAAAATAGGTCAATCGGTTCCAACTTACCCGACGTAGAAGGGGTCATAGTATGCCTACCGACGAAGAAGGGATTCATTGGAGTTTGACCTATAAAGACCGTTCTCAATTTTAGTTTATACGAGGAAGATCCCATCAACAAAATTATAATTCATTTTAAGTGAACGAATAACTAGCGTCTGTCGTGAATGAATTTATTTGGATGATGGCTTAAAACGTGTGACATGAGAATGTCAATGAAAACTAACTCGTGACCTCTATATGTGTCAGTTTTCATGCAATAAATTATAGGTGGTTTGGTTTTTAGGCGGAATATGATGCATATTATCGTTGCATAAAAATAAATAAAGGAATGCGATACGTAAATAAAAAATTCCTAGTGTGGCCTATCCTAGTATAAGAACATGATACAACTTTGGAATCCACCGTTGGACCCGAAAAGCTTGTCTTGATGTTCCATCTTGATCCATGTAGCGGGAGTGAGCATCCGGTCTCCATCTTTGGTCTTCTCAAAAATTACAATTTAAAATTACAAAATAGAAACCTATTTACATACTAATTAAAAACTGTAATTACAAGTGAAAAATCCAAAACGGAGATGCGAGATCTCAAAATACAACCAAGACCGTGTTCCATCATTACGGTAACACGTTCTACTAAGGCCACACTAAGTTACAATTGATTGTAAAAATTAAATACGTAATTAAAATGGCATTCACGGCATTCAACAAAACGATAAATAAAAATGCATCAACTAAAAACAAATTCATTCGTGACATAATTCCGTAATTATGTTAAATTTATCCAAACCACCTTTTAATGATTAAAATTCATGTGATAAAACCGCTTCTATCATTTAATTTTAATCCATTACAATCCGTCATTTTAAAGACACTTTAAAACAACTATATGGTACGTGAGTGAACCGATTCACTATTAAGCGAGTGTACTATATCCGTATAAAGTACATATTGAAGCCAAAAGAAAATTTAAATCAAATGAAACAAATTTTCAAAGCTGTTAAAGACAAAATCCCTCGATCCAGGGACATAAGTGCTCGATCGAGGAACTACAGGGCTCGATCGACTGAACTGCAAGTCGATCGAGGGGTATGCTAATCAGGGGGTACTCGATCGACAACATTGGTAGTCGATCGAGGACTTATATCAACAAAACTACTCGATCGAGTACGAGGACAACTCGATCGAGTAGTAGGGTTTAGAAAGGGGTCGATCGAGTACAACAGGGACTCGATCGAGCAAAAGGTTTTTGAAACAAGGTCGATCGAGTACAACAGGGACTCAATCGAGCAAAAACAAGACAGAAACAGCACTCGATCGAGTAGAAATACGCTCGATCGAATGCTTATATGGCTGAAACTTCAAAACCCTCGTGAAAACAGATTGTCGAGACAAAATCAAGTGTAATTTTGATCAAAAACGCATCAAAACAAATTTAACAATTGACAAAAACTTGACATGTTGCTATAATCTCTGTATAAAATAACAACATGTAAAAACAACATGAAATTTGAAACAAAACAGCCGTGTAAAACATGGCACGGTTTGGTTTTCGAGACAAAACAACAACAAGAGCAACCGTGTAAACAAGACACGGTTCCCAATGCAACCAAAAAAACGCAGCAATGAAAAAAAAAAATTCTGCCGAGTAAAAAAATGGCTGCCGAGACAAAATTTTAACCAAAATTCATCGTTTCAACAATCGTTTGATGAAAAACACATATAAAAATTTACGTGGCCTCGCTCTGATACCACTTGTGGGTTAATATCCGTATACTACCCTTCGAATTAAGGATTATAACGTAAAATTCATATGTAATTTATAGTCATAAAACGAAAATAACAAGGAAACGATAAAGATTAGAAATCAACCTCGGGTCCTTTAAATTGCGGCGTAAAGAAAAAATCAAAGCGATTTCCTCCTAATCGTTGCACCCAAGACTTTGTCCGAGATATGCCCTTGTGCTAGAACAGTGTTCTCCGATTGCCTTGCAATATAGGGAGAACTGATGTGAGTTTTGTCGAGATGAGAGATCTCAGGTTTTTCAGAGAAAAATACTCCTCAAAACCCTAATTTTTGTTTCAAATGATGATTAGGTTTTTACAGAAGGAGGAGGTCTCCTTTTGTTCTCCTAATTCGGCCAAAACCGTGACCCACAAGGGGAAGTGGGCTTCCACTTCCTCTTGGTTTTAACTTGAGGTCCGGTTCGTTAAATACTAAAATGTATATGACGGGTTTGTATTATAAACTGTTATCGGTTATCGGAAATTAAGGCATCAGCTAATAATACGGGTTAGCTGAATTATTTATACGTGTCCGACAAAACAGTATTGTATAATTATTTTTAATATACATTTAATTAAATATAAATCACGTATATTTAATTTTACGAATTAACTGGTTAATTCGCCTTAGCCCATGATATTTAATCCGTATTAAATATAATATCTCAACATCACATATTTGACTAATTACTAGTCAAATAACTCGGACTAACTGGTTAGTCAATTTTTGGCATCTACATGACAGTATTTTCATACCGTCACATCTCTCGAACGTATCCTATAGGTGTGACTTTTAGGGACCAGTTGATCACCGCCATCTGTATGACAATAACGTCAAACTTATCTAGCAAGCCAACCGTTATTGATAAACGTGGATCAACTGATAATAATACCAAAGTATGCCCTTTGATCCTTTTAGAGGTTTATAAGTCCTTGCACTAACTGTTAAGGACACCAACCCCAACAGAGAGGTGTCAGGCTAACGGAAAGACAAAGCTTTGAGCATGATCTACTATGTGGGCGGAACTCTGGATGAGGCTCAAGTGAAGTACACAACTACTGAGAAGGAGCTACTAGTTGTGGTTTATGCGCTGGAGAAATTTCGCTCTTACCTGATAGGTTCGGACGTTACTGTATTTACGGACCATGCAGCGCTGAGACACCTGCTTACTAAGAAGGAAGCTAAGCCATGACTTATGAGATGGACACTTCTTCTCCAGGAATTTGATATGCAACTCAAAGATAAGAGGGGCGCCGAGAATGTAGTAGTCGATCACCTGTCACGATTACCGTAACAGGAGGGAGAGGATCCTCTGCCTATTGATGATTCTTTTCCTGATGACTCTTTATTTACCGTATTTACTTATACTAACCATGATCCATTGTATGTAGATTTGGCTAACTATGTTGACAATGGCGAGCTGCCACCTGACCTGTTTTATCAGCAGAGGAAGCGGTTTCTTTATAATGTTAAGCAATACTTCTGGCATGATCCTTATTTATTTAAGGAGTGTGCAGACGGTCTTTATAGACGGTGTATTCCACAGTGGGAGACCAAAGCAATCCCAGAAGGCTGTCATTCGTCCTGTTATGGTGGTCACCACGGTCCGTCGCGAACCGTGGCTAAGGTACTTCAATCCGGTTTTTACTGGCCTACTTTATTTGTTCATGCTAAAGTGTTTGTTTCAGCTTGTGATGCTTGCCAACGCTCCAAGAATATATCTAAGAGACATGAGATGCCACAAAAGGGCATTCTAGAGGTTGAGGTTTTTGATGTCTGGGGATTGACTTCCATGTACCATTCTCGTCTTGTAAAGGTAACAGGTATATATTGGTAGTTGTAGACTATGTGTCTAAATGGGTGGAAGCTATTGCTTCACCTAACTGTGATGACAAGATCGTGATTAAAATGTTTAAAAAGATTATTGTTCCCCGATTTGGTGTCCCTAGGGTCGTCAATAGTGATGGGGGAATGCACTTTAATGAAAATAAACTTACAACTATATTGTCTAAGGTCGGTGTCCAACATCGTCGCGGTTTGGGGTATCATCCCCAAATTGAATGACACATTATGGGCATATCGGACTGCCTTTAAAACACCGATGGGTATATCACCATATCGGTTGGTTTATTGGAAGTCCTGCCATTTACCTGTTGAGTTAGAGTGCAAGGCTTGGTGGGCTATTCGTGAACTAAACTATGATCGTAAGTTGTGTTGTTAGAACTGTTTATTGCAGCTAGATGAGTTGGAGGAGTTTAGACTCACGCATCTACAAAAAGAAAACGAAAAGATGGCGCGATAAAAGGATCATACCTCGAGAACTCCATGTCGGGGAGAAGGTACTGATGTTTAATGCCCGACTATGCTTGTTTCCTGGTAAGCTAAAGTCTAGGTGGAGTGGCCCTTATACAGTGACTTCTGTCACCAAATTTGGGTCCGTTGAATCACAGAATTTCGAGGGCGAAAGATTTAAATTGAATGGCCAATACGTGAAGCATTACTATGAAGTAAATGACATGGTTGGCAAAGTTGAAGTTCTCTACTTCGACAATCCAGATGAGCCAGAGACATGAAGCAAAAAGGTCGTGCGGGACCTCTTAAACCTAGGCTATTCGGTAGGCAACGCGGCTTGTAATTCGTTATATTTTCCTTCAAACATCATAATTTGTTTTTGTGTGCTTTGGATGCTTGTTTTTGCGAACAATAGGATGAACATTTGAGCTGTTTTGTTAGTCCCGTCGAATGGTTGTTGCGTTTTTGCAGGAATCTCATGAAGACTAATCGATCGAGTACTTTCTGCGCTCGATCGAACACTTTTGCTGCCATTTCTCCTCGATCGAATACCTCCCTTCTTTGATCGAGTACTTGCAAAAGAGGACCCCTCGATCGAGAGCCTCACATCTTCGATCGAGCACCATCTCAAGTCCCATCTACTAGATCGACTGCTTTATATCTCGACCGAGTACTGCTGTCTTGTGTCGTGTCTTGCGAGGTAATCACGGCGCTATTACGACCTCCCATGTTGCTCGCTGGTTTGCGGAGGTCGTTGCTTCGCGTCATCTTGTAAGTTTTCCGCGCTTACACTCTTCCTTTCTCTTCCATTTGCATTTCCTTCCCTATTTTTGGTACAATGTGGGCATTGTACAATTTGGTTTGGGGAGGGTATGCATCCATATATGTGTCTACATGTCTTTATTATTGCATTTCAGTTTGCACGTTTATTCATTTTCGTATGCACTGCTGTTTTAATTCAAAAATTCTCAAAAAATTCAAAAAATTTCACGTTTATTTCTGCATTTAGGTTGAGTCGGAACGATGGAACTTTTATGCTATTTTGAGTCTTTTACCTTTACCTTGCACATTCTTAACATTTTGTTTGGCATGGTAATGTGAATAATCAACAAGTTTTTGGTTTAAACTTATCTGAACGAATAGACTTGACTCTAATATTGGCAAGCTACATATACATTCTATGATTTAGAGCCTGATAAATTGGTGACATTCATGACCGGTTTCATTTAGGATGTGAGTAGTACTCTCTATGAGACATGTAAAATTATTTTGCAGAAGCATGACGCCCTTTTCTTGGTACATGTATGCATTTGGTTTGCGGTGGTGACACACGTGGAGAGCTAACCTACAACCCTTCTTTCATTACTACACATTAACTTTACTTTAGCCAAATTTGCCTTTTGACCCCCTAACTACATCCAAACTTAGCCTGCCCAGTCAAGCTAGTTCAGTAGTTTTTGCGGGTATGCTGTTATCCATGTCAATTTGGCTCACTTCGAAAGATCTGAAGTTGGTAGTATGAATTGGAAAAGATGAAAAAATGAAATGAAATAAATGTGAAAAAGAAAAAAAGAGAGAAATTTGAAACAAGAAAAAAGAATAAAGAATAAATCCTATGAAATGTTACAAATTAAGACACCCATGCTTATCATTGTTTTCTCATGGGGAGTCTTTTGTTGATGTGAGTGATGTCCTACCACAATGGCACAGTTCTATGTTTTGTATTGAGTAGCGAAGCAGAATGAGTTTTCAATTTGGTTATGGTTGTACTAGCTTGGCTTGACCTCCACTTATCCAAATTTATTTTTGCTCCTTCTTACCTAATTACCTCACCTCACATTATACGTAAGTCATCGGCGTGTGTCTTGGTCCTGATTGGTTGGAATGCATATATACAGTCGGTAGAAATCGGTTTCATGTTAGCTGCATGCATGTTATTATAGGTCGAGTTAGGTGAGCGTCTTTATTTCTTTCTATCTCTTACAATTATACTCACCTTGTGGTTAATTTCTGTGATGAGCAACCCATGAGAGTCCGATATATATACGAGTCTTGCAAGGTCGACGGTTTAGTAGTTTAAAACATGAATTTAACTCGTTTGCAATTAACTTTCTGCTACTTTGTTATTTGCTGCATTAAGTTGGCCTGGGTGGACGATTTATAGCCGGTAAGTTGGTCACGTTCTGTTGGAATATGTGTCCTCCGACAATAATGCGATCACGACTGTTGATCATGATGATCACATGTTTAAATCTCATTATAAAGAATACAATTGGGAAGTAACATTGTTACTGTCAACTGGTCAACATATATCGGTAATGATTGGCTGACTAGAGTTTGACATTACTGTCGTGCGACGGTGGTGATCAGTTGACCCCCTAGGTCATACCTATAGGGCAACACTCTTAATTGATTATTTAATTGATCGTATAACGTTACGAGTTAATTAAATTACTTGAAAATTGACGGACGATTTGGGAAGTAAAATTTACGTATCATATTGAAATATGATTAAATGAGATACGGTCTGAGTAATCGAATTGTATCATTACTCGGATGAAATTATTGTTTAAAGAAACAATCGAAAGTTGAATGAATTATTATAAATACAATCTGTTGTGATTTATAAATGGTAAAATATTTTGGCACAAGTAATTATGAAATTACTAAGTCGATATTTGTATATGACGTATTTTATTAATACGTTGATTTTTAATATGTTAAAAATACATAGCAATTTTATGTAACATGTGACATGTGACATATTGACAAATTGACAAAAATAATATGGAATCCATATTATCAAAAGTGCCGAAAATAGGAGGAGGATTAAGCTATATATTGTGTTTATATTATAAGTGGTAAACATAATGATTACATGCTTTAGTAGCCATGCAACCCTAGTTTGCATTGTGAAGGCAAACAAGAGCATGCATTGGGTATGATTTCTTCCCTCCTCTTCCCTCCTACCCGGTTTTACCAAAGAGAAAGGCAAGGGTTTTTGCCTCATATTTTTATTAACACATTACATCAAGTGTGGTTAATTATTCATTCTTCCACTCATCCAAAAATTAGAATTCTAGAGAGAAAAATAATTCTCTTCTTCTTCTCTCTATAAACCGAAAATATTAAGTGTTTATAATATTTTTGGGTCAATTTTCTACTAAATTAATATTGTACTAGTTCCTATAATATTAATTTTATTAAGAGAAAGCCTTGGGTATTAAGCTTAGGGAGAGATCCTATACTTGGATCTTGGTTCTTCCATTAAAGGAAAGCACAAGAACAAGAGAGAATGGTGATCTCTCTTGTGCCCATAAAACCGAAACATCCAATGTAAGAACATGATTTCTCCTCTATTTTGCTCATTTGTTTGCATGCATAAAATCCATATTTAATTTTATGACAAATTAAGTTAAGACATATATGAATATGTAAGTATATAGATCTACTTTTCCTTCAATCGGTATCAAGAGCCATGGTTGTTTGCATGCAAATCGGTTAAAAGTTTTTCCGAGTTATAAGAATAACATATAAACTTGTAAAATTTGTGTTATTATGATATATCACGAAATTATCTCATGCATGTTGATATTTCTGGTCCTAAAATGTTTTAGGATATTTTGGTTATATTTACGGATTTTTATTGTTCATATTATACAATAATGGCATTTAAATGTGATTTTATGATTAAAAATGTCATTTTCGGTCTAAAATTAGTTATACTTCGAATTTTCCAGTGATTTTTGGATATGTTGTCACATATATTATTTTGAGATAACCTGTAAATTTTCATAATTTTTGGACTTGTTATGCTCGAAAAATGGATTTTTCATTATTAAATTTCGATTTAAGTGAAAAATAGGTTAATATGAGTTAAATTTCGAATCTGGTCATAGAAATTTAATATGTTGTCACATGCAATTTTACAAGATGTGTGTAAAATAATTGGCTATAAAGAAGTCTTTTTGCATGATTTATGGATTTTTGAAGAAAAATAGCATAAATAGTGACATTATTAGTGAAAAATTAATAAAACATAATCTATGACTTAGGAAAAACGTCTAATGTTGCATTTTATTATCTTTTTCAGATCTAAAATTGAAAAGTTAATGAATATATTTTTTCCATGTTTTTATGATTATTTTAGTTAAAAAATCGATAAACCGCAACATTGTTTTTCCGGAAAAATTTCGAAATTTTTAACCTAAGTTTTTGAACATTATGAGTGTCATGGTATTTTTTTCCAGAATGTTCATGAGTTTAAATTTCAAATTTCAAATTTATTTGAAATTTTGTGATTTATTTGAGGTTTATAGCTTATTTTTGTATTATTTAGTCCATTAATGAACAATTTTATAAATATATGAGTTAATTATGGTCAAATTATTAGTGAAGACTAAATTTTGAGTCCTAAGAGGTTAGGGTAATTAACTTATGCATAAATATGAATTTATGAAATTTTTGTGATTGTAAAATGTTGAAATCACGCAAATCCGTAAAAACCGAGTAATAAACGATATTGGCTAATTAAAGGCGATTTAGCATAAAATTGAGCATGTTCATACATATTATAATGCTGCATTTTCTTTATGATTGTCATAATTTTAATTTATGTAATTTTGAATTATGTAATTTTACTTAGTATGGCCTTAGATTTTAATTGGTATTTCTCGAAATGTATGGGAATATCGATTCGGTTGTAATTTTTATTGTGATCTCGTATCACCATTTTGTAATTTAATAGATTTATTTTATTTTAATTACAAATGTATAATAGGAAATTATGTAATTTATTTATTTCGGAGTACCTTGAAGACGGTGCCACTCAAGAAGGTGATCCATCAAAGAATGTTGCCTTGATTTGCTTGCCAAGACCGAAGTTCAAGGGACGAAAGGAGTATTACTAGAAAAATGCATAAAACTTGTTTAAATCATACATTTTTACGAGTATTACTATTAAAACGACATTTGTTTTACTCCTTATATTTTGTTTTGTAGACCACTTCTTTTTCTCATAACAAATGGCAACACCAACTCCAAACGCCACACCTCTCGCTAGTTCATCATGGCTCCGATCCTTTAGGGATCGATGTAAACTTGAAAAGAATGGGTCAAATTTCTCCGATTGGGATGCCCAACTCAAATTGGCCGCCCAAGGTGACGACAAGCTTCGTTACCTTACCGAGGCCTCTCCACCCGAACCTACTACTAGGTCAACCGCCGCCACTAGGGAATCATATGAGGCTTACCAAAAGGAGTCCGCCGCAATGAAAAATGTCTTGATATTTGCGATGGAGGCGGACCTCCAAAGGAGAGCCTTTAAAATGGGCAATGCTAATGAGATTTACTCCAAACTTGTGACCATGTTTTCACAAACTCCGCGGATCGTCCAATATGAGGCGGCCGCGGCATTCTTTGATCTCGACTTCAAAGAGGGCCAAAAGGTTAGCCCTCATGTGCTCAAACTCATGGAGCTAGTCGAGACCTTGAAAATTCAAAAGGTTGAAATCCCCAAAGAACTCATTGTAGATAGGATTCTACACTCCTTGTCCAAAGTGAAAGCGTATGTTCAATTCCGAGTGAATTTTAACATGCAAGACAAGGATGTGTCTCTTGAGGAGTTGCACAAGTTACTTGTGCAAGCCGAGAGGGACATGGAGTTAAATGTGAACCCTCCCAAGGATGTGCTTAACATAAGCACTAAGAGTAAGGGGAAATTCAAGAAGAATGGGAGAAAGGGCAAGAAGCAAGCTCCCACTTTCACCAAAGCTAAGACTTGTGAAGCTAGCACTTCAAAAATCAAGAAGGGTCCTCTTGATAAATGCCATTATTGTAATGGTATGGGACATTGGAAAAGAAATTGTTCCAAATACCTTGGTGATATTAAGGCTGGAAAGATTACTCCAGTAGGTAAATGACTATCCTTCTTTTATGTTTCTAATTCAACTATGGTATTATGATGCAAAGTTGTGATAATGTATCTCCCTTTTTATTGTAAATAGAGCCTCCACCAAGCAAAGACAAGGGCAAGGAAAAGCAAGCATGAGAAACCATCGAGAAGCTAGGGATAGCTTTTATGGAGCTTTGCTTTTCATTGTCTTATTTTAAATTATGTTTTGGATTTTAGAACCTTAAGTTTCCGTGTTCGACATGGAAAGGTATTTTGGATAATGGGTTGTATTTTGGATAATGGTGATTTGGTTTGCAACCCAAGTCACCCGTTTTATCATTTATCCTTTTATGTTCTAAAATTCATCTTTAAATGCTTGCTCTTAGAAACATAAGATTATTCACTTAAAGTGATCTAATAGACAAATATAATGACGGGTTTCATTATATGTCCACATGCTTAAGGCTTGCGTATGATCATTTATAAAGCGATTTTGAGTCTATGAACTCTCTTAAAGGAATGTCAATCACCAAGTACACATATGAAATCAATAACTATTAGTCTATCTATGAGATAGTTCTCCTTATACTTCAACATCATTAATTTGTGTCTTATATTCTATCTTTGAATCTATAGTGTATTCATTCTAAAGATAGAGTGGGAGAAAAATGAGGACACAACACACAAGGCAAGATAAAATTGTGTACTTGTGTAAATGAAGATCTACGCAAGAGAGAATGATTTGAATGAAGGTATATCTATTTACATAGTATACCGAATAGATGAGATCTATGGTCTCAAGTTAGTTCTATATGACTAAAGAGACCAAGTGAAGTAATCATAAGAGTATATTCTCAAGATAACTACACGAGGAGACCAAAAGAAAGTTTTGGAAGAAAAATGACTAATGTAAAGTCTTAACAAGTTTTTTGACTAAGTTCTATATGATAAATTTTGACCAATAGTTTCTACCTTGAGATTTACTCAAGAGCCTAAATGAATCATAGTAACATACTAGTTATGATCGAGTTGCAAAGATTGATATACCGATATCTTCAATGGCCAAAGTTTTAACCACGCAAATGTCATTGCTTAACCTCATTATGAAATGGTTAAACCTCCTTCCAAAAGGGTATTTTCGAAGGACGTGTTCTAGATATTATTTATATTTGAATAATGACATTGCTACACATCATTATTGTAATACTCCGTATTTATGAGTCTTTGGGGTACTCTATCGAGTAGGCCTTACTCTGTCGAGTAAGGGTAAGTTGCGTTTTAAAATAGTTTCTGACCTGTTGGGTACTCGATCGAGTAACTAGGATACTCGATCGAGTAAGGGGGTACTCGATCGAGTACCTTGGGTACTCGATCGAGTAGCCGGTTTTACGGGGAGTTTTCTCGAGTTTTGTTAATTATGCGAGTAAGGTATTTAAGCTTTGTCGTCGTTATTCTAAATCACTTTTGCAAAACCTAAATTACTGTTTAAGAGAGAAAGCAAGCAAGTTCTTCATCCCAATCGCATTATTAGCAATACCCGGAGTTTGGAAGGTCAGTTCTTAGCGTTGATTATACCGTTGAGTTCCTTGCGTCGAGGGTAAGATCTATGTACCCTTTTTATTGTCTTTCCTTTGATTTGGTTAAACCCTAATTTAGAGATTTGGGGGTTTATGTGTAGTATGTGATTTGGTAGCCTTTATATGTTGTATGATAGGAGGAGGGTTCATAGAGGAAGCTTTTTGATTCAAAGAGAGAGACCGTCTGATTGTGTGCTTACCAGGTAGGATTTCCTACTCAGTATTAGCCCCATAATGGGATATTGGTTGATGTGTTGTGATTGGTTGTTTGATATAGTAATTGTATTGTGGATATTGTGATTGTGATTGGTTGTCTATGGTTCTCGAGATGCGTTCTCGGCTGAGTGGAGTCACTTGCGGGAGTGACTTCACGCCCTAGTTTCGCCCTTCGTGGAACCCGCCACGGAAGGGGATGTGGACATTAATGAATAGGGAATTCGCTCATTGTGAAGAGCGGGGATTTGGTGGGTACGGCTGCGGTCCCCCACTGGCAGGGCTGGTCCAGTGGACAGTCAGTGATTGAGATTGTTGGGATTGGTGATTGAGTGTGTGTGTGACGGTTAAGCTGTCTGTTTATCGGATTGTTGATATGTATATAAATTGTGTGATTAGTACTGACCCCGTTTAAATGTTTTAAAAACTGTGGTGATCCATTCGGGGGTGGTGAGCAGTTGCTTGGCAGGTACATCTTGGATACGCGTGGGATCTAGCTGGGGATGGAGTCATCACATATCAGAGTCTTTAGTCTTCCGCTGTGTTTGTTAGGACAGTTCCTTTCAGTTGGTTTATAGTTTGAGAACAGTTGTATTTTGCTTTCAGTTGGTTTTGTTATGTAATCACTTAAGCTTATTTAATAAAGTATGTTTCTTCATTGTCTTATGATTATCATGCCTCGGGTAACCGAGATGGTAGCATCCTTATACCTAAGTGGTCCTGGTAAGGCACTTGGAGTATGGGGGTGTTACAATTATGACATGAGTGTGTTGGAGATTTAAAATCTCTATCCGTAAGGTTAAGATGAGACCACTTCAAAATAGGTATTTTGAAAGGATATGATGGGAACATATATGGTTTTATCCTAATAACTTGGCAATGCAATTTATATTTCAATTCTTGATAAATTTCGATTGAGAAGTCAATTTCGAAATGTGTAGAATTGAGTGGGAGTTAGGAAATTCTCATGTGAAGACATGGAATTTAGTGGGAGCCATCATCCTTTGAATGTTTACAACTCATCACTCATTAAAAAATGACGAGCTAATACCTTCTTTCATAAAGAAGCATTTGAGTTTTCAATTCTGGATGAAAATGGACTATGATGAATCCAATTACATCAAGGGATGTTGGATTAGTATTAAGAGATACACATCGTATCAACATTCACATAGGTTATTCATGTAGATGAAAATGAAATTGCCATTAGCAGTCATGGTCGTTCATTGAACCTATGAACGGTTGATCTCATGATTATTAGTAACTAATGTTTCCGCCATTAGAATAATCATGTACATGTCAAATTATGAATCATATGCATAAGAGCATGATGATTGATTGGTAAGCCATAATAGAAACGTCATGAATTCTCGAATAGAATCCGATGAGCGATTTCAGTGTTTGACGGAATGCTCTATTGTGTGTCAAGAGGTTGCACATATTATAGAAAATCCGAGCACATATAAGGATTTATGAGAATCCCAAATCTTTCAAGCCTAGAAAGAGAAATAAGAAGTTTTGGAAAGATGCTTGGTTGAATAAGAGGTTATTAAAAAAAATAATCTTTCCTAGTTAAGCTAGGACTTGTGAGAAGTGCTAAGCTAATAATCTTGACAAATTGTTACAAGATTCTACAAAACATATACCTAGTGCATTGTGTGTGGATAGAGTACTTGATCAGTACAAGTTATATCATTCATCACAAATTCGTTCGTTATGTGATAGTCGATAAGAAAGTTCTTTCAAGTTAAAGAACCGAAACCAAGGTCGGGAACCTTGATGTGTACTTGGTAAGATTCATGCTATAGAACATGAATGTGAAGGAAATTGCAAGTGTAAGAAGTTTGAACACATGGACACATGGCATGTTAAACTTCTATTGCAATCAATAAGTGTTTACACTTACGATATACATCACAAGGTTGTAGTATGATATTGACTACCCGAGTGTGATGTTGACATTTGTCGTTGGAGTTATTATTAACTCACCATGTACTTTGTTATATCCAAACGGGTTGTGGAGACAATTGAACCCCGTTAAAGTGAACACGGATTAACATTGTATTTGCCCACAGTTACTTGTATGAGGTGACGTCTCGATGTGACTAAAGCGTGATGCGATTGATGGCAAGTTCAAGTGCCATAGAGTCATGTGAGATGACTAGTCGATCACATAGGCAGACTGTTAGGAACATTTTGTCGGGCCTAATGACCGCTTATAGAGTTCTGGCAAATTTATATAGCCTGGTCGTGGCGAGAGCTACTATAGTATTCGAATGAGTCGATTCTTTTGACTAAAGACTGTTCACCTAAGATGGCACAGTTTCAGATTAACTTTGATTTGTGTTACTGCGACCTTCGTAAATGGGGTCAAATGGGCATATTTTGGGTTATGATGGTTAGGGCTAGTCGAAGGGAATGAGTGCGATAGGAATTGTCCACCCCTAGTCAGGGTTATAACAATATCTCAGGGCCACTCGAAGAGTAATGAACTGGAAATGCGTGGCCACGCTCGGAATGTATCCATGGTGGATAAATCCGGTCAATCAGTGATTCTCCAGATCGAGGAAACCACTCTCGATATGATCACTTGCAAGTACGACCTGAAAGACACCTTGCATTGAGTGGGAGATATTAATAGGACAAGAGAATTGGTGACGCACACTTGTCGAGGACAAGTGGGAGATTGTTGGAATATGTGTCCTCCGACAATAATGCGATCACGACTGTTGATCATGATGATCACATGTTTAAATCTCATTATAAAGAATACAATTGGGAAGTAACATTGTTACTGTCAACTGGTCAACATATATCGGTAATGATTGGCTGACTAGAGTTTGACATTACTGTCGTGCGACGGTGGTGATCAGTTGACCCCCTAGGTCATACCTATAGGGCAACACTCTTAATTGATTATTTAATTGATCGTATAACGTTACGAGTTAATTAAATTACTTGAAAATTGACGGACGATTTTGGAAGTAAAATTTACGTATCATATTGAAATATGATTAAATGAGATACGGTCTGAGTAATCGAATTGTATCATTACTCGGATGAAATTATTGTTTAAAGAAACAATCGAAAATTGAATGAATTATTATAAATACAATCTGTTGTGATTTATAAATGGTAAAATATTTTGGTACAAGTAATTATGAAATTACTAAGTCGATTTTTGTATATGACGTATTTTATTAATACGTTGATTTTTAATATGTTAAAAATACATAGCAATTTTATGTAACATGTGACATGTGACATATTGACAAATTGACAAAAATAATATGGAATCCATATTATCAAAAGTGCCGAAAATAGGAGGAGTATTAAGCTATATATTGTGTTTATATTATAAATGGTAAACATAATGATTACATGCTTTAGTAGCCATGCAACCCTAGTTTGCATTGTGAAGGCAAACAAGAGCATGCATTGGGTATGATTTCTTCCCTCCTCTTCCCGCCTACCCGATTTTGACAAAGAGAAAGGCAAGGGTTTTTGCCTCATATTATTCATTCTTCCACTCATCCAAAAATTAGAATTCTAGAGAGAAAAATAATTCTCTTCTTCTTCTCTCTATAAACCGAAAATATTAAGTGTTTATAATATTTTTGGGTCAATTTTCTACTAAATTAATATTGTACTAGTTTCTATAATATTAATTTTATTAAGAGAAAGCCTTGGGTATTAAGCTTAGGGAGAGATCCTATACTTGGATCTTGGTTCTTCCATTAAAGGAAAGCACAAGAACAAGAGAGAAAGGTGATCTCTCTTGTGCCCATAAAACCGAAACATCCAATGTAAGAACATGATTTCTCCTCTATTTTGCTCATTTGTTTGCATGCATAAAATCCATATTTAATTTTATGACAAATTTTAAGACATATATGAATATGTAAGTATATAGATCTACTTTTCCTTCACGTTCCACTTGTTGTCTCTAGTTGCATTTATAGTTTGCTTGGAGACAAGCAAAGGTTTGGTTTGGGGAGATTTGATGCGTGTATTTTATATAAGGTTTTTACCCTATATTTACACGCATTTCTATGCTATTTATGTGGCGACTAGCGACAAATGCCCCAAAATAATCTACTTTGGTCTATTTTGTATTAATTGCAGGAATGTGCCGGAAAGAGCATAATCGATCCTAAACTTGCCCCGTTTGCATGCATTTTGGAGAAAAAGGAATCGAAGCCTGGATATTGTCACCAAAGAATGCGTGAAGTGGCCTCAGAAGATGTTTTGAGCTGATATGAAGCTGATATGCTCGATCTACCAATATTGGTTAACTGAACTGTTCGATCGAGTAACTATTATGTTGAACACCTTCGATCGAGTGTTTCTATATGCTCGATCGAGAGGGGTACTTTCTGTGTTCCTCGATCGAGTGCTCGTTCTACTCGATCGAGAGTTTTGTCGCCTTTTGTCCTCGATCGAGTAGTTTCATTCTCCTCGATTGAGAGGCAACCTATTACGCAATTTTTTATTTGATTTTCAGATATACTATTTTGTATCTAGGAATAAATAAGAGAAGGATGGCAGTCTTCGACATTTTCTTCTTTTATCATCTCCTTTCTTAGAACTTTATTTTTTCTTTAGACCTAATTTCTCTATTGTTCCTAACATTCCCCTTTGTAATCGGTATTTCTGATCCTTGATTCCTTTATTAATTATTATTGCAATATTTATTTCTTGTACTTTTCATCTTTTCTACTTACTCTTTCTCTTGTTTTGTTAGCAGTTTATTCATCATGTTTAGGTTAATTGTTATGGTTATTGTTACTATTCCCTCAACATTAATTATGCATAGCTAATCTTCTATGCTAGGACATAGGGGAGCCATAGTAGTTAGGGAGATCATGAACAGGTGATTAGGGCATGGTGCAAATTAGGTTTGTGTTGTTAATCATTGCATTCAATAGAAATTAGTTGTTTGAGTCGACGCATTTAGCTAATTGATTCAGTATATCCTGACCTAGATCGAGAGATTGGAAGGGGTAAGACTTGCAATGAACATTAAGGCATACTAATAAGGGTGAAAGCTAATTTAGTAATGTTTTAGGGCGAATAGCGGATCGAGAGGACCTTTTCATTACCATGCAGACCGAATTTATGCTGACCTCTGACCCTAGATTGCTTTCCTAGAAAACCATGGTGAACCGACTGTCCTAGCTATCTCTCTTTATCTGTTAATCTTTCTAAGTTTAATCCTTTTTCTCTTTTGCTCTCTTCCTCTTACATCTTCATAGTCTAGAATAAACAATTAAACCCCCAAGAAACAGTTACTCAGACGGACTTAGGTTAGCATACGTTTTCCCATCTCTCTGTGGATTCGATATCCGACTGCCTCTACTACATTTTATAGAGACCAGTTGGTTTTATTTTTGATAGGGTTGCGACAGCCGTGTCATCAACTATGCAAATTACGGCTTCAAAAGACATCATATTCAAACACGCAACACTCATACAAATGAATGCATTTCACATGAAACAATTCTCTACTCGTATCATATATATTTCACTCAAGTAAACATTTCAATTACATCATTTCAACTATCATATTATGAATTCACACAACCTCTTTATCATGTAAGATGTTGAACAACACTATAACACAAGCATAATCATGCAACATTCCACTTCACGTTTCCCGACTCGTAACCACCCGCATAGTGACCAATCGAGATAATAGGATCTAGTAGAAGACCTATGGAAGCTTGGCTTTTATTTTGTATTGTCTTCTTAGTATTATTGTATTTTGACTTATTGTTTTAGAACTTCTTTTAATTTCCGTGTTGGACATGAAAATTTGTTTTATTTCCATTTTGCAAACAATGGTTGTATGAATTTTAATGACTTGGCTTTTAACCCAAGTCATTCGGTTTATGGAATTTTCTATGTTCTAAAAACATGTCATTATACACTTTTTACATCAACAACATAAATTGATTTGACTTAAATTGATCATAAAAGAATTACAACGATTGGATCATTGTAATAAGTTCATAAGCCATGAATTTGATTCCCTCTTATGCTTTTATGACTAAATATCACATCTTATTTAACATAAGAAGGAACGATTGTCAAGTCAAATAGAGTTATTTGAAATCAAGGTAGAGAATTTTACAAACCAATCGATAACACCACTTATAACTAAGACTTGTAACCATTTATAAGACTCCATACGAACTATGGGTGGGCTTAAGACCCTAAAATTGTATAAGACATGGATATGAATCCAATCCTTTATCTAACAAAGGTTAGTCTATCTTACTACTAGATTACAATGTCATTACAAGAGGGTCATCAATTAAGGTTATCATGTGCGATCTTTTCATCTTCACAAAGTTTAAGTATCAAATTGTCTGTTGCTTATAGCGCTATCTATCAAGAAAAATAGATGTATTTTTCAAAAGATAGAGTGGGAGAAAATTTGCAACACACTCGATACTAGTGAGGAGACCAAAGTAAAGCTTATTAGGTCAAACTCAAGACTAGTGAGGAGACCAAAATAAAGCTTATTAGGTCAAACTCGAGACTAGTGCGGAGACCAAAAGAAAGCTT
The DNA here is from genome assembly GCF_048544455.1 of Silene latifolia. Classification (NCBI taxonomy): domain Eukaryota; kingdom Viridiplantae; phylum Streptophyta; class Magnoliopsida; order Caryophyllales; family Caryophyllaceae; genus Silene; species Silene latifolia. The sequence continues at coordinate 116,543,627 of NC_133536.1, read as the reverse complement.
ATTAGGTTACACTCGAGACTAGTGAGGATACCAAAAGAAAGTTTACTAGGTCAAACTCAAGACAAGTAAGGAGACGAAAAGAAAGTGGTCTTCACTAAAGATTATGAAGTGGTTGTGTCAATTAATTTAAATTCGATTTTACATAAGAGCCGAGTAAACCAAAGTGAAATATGTGCATAAGAGTTGCACAGATAGACATTAAGTTGACTACAAAGCTAAGTTAAAATGTAACCATGCTAAGATCCATATCATCATTGCTACACCTCATAGTGTGTATAAGCAAGTTAAGGACCAATTTCTTAATAGGTATTTAGAAAAGTGTGTGTGTGTGTGTGTGTGTGTGTGTGTGTGTGTGTGTGTGTGTGTGTGTGTGTGTGTGTGTGTGTGTGTGTGTGTGTGTGTGTGTGTGTGTCTGTGAGACATAAGCACGAGAATTGTCTTTCATATTAATTGATACGTGCATATTCTATACACTTTATTTGCAGTTTTGGCACGTATTTCTATGCGTATTTGTTAGCTTAAAGCTATTATTTCTCCCGAAATGGTTTAGTTTGGAATTTCTATGATTTATTGTAGGAATGAGTGGAAGTGAGCTAAATCAAGCCTAAATCGTCCTCCGGAAGCTGCTTGATGGAAACTTGGAAGATGGGAGTTCGGACTTGTTCACCTCGGGATACGTGCATTGGAGTGAAGAGGCTGATTGGAAGAGAAAAGGAAGTTACTGCACAGCTCAGTTGGTCGATCGACCAACATATCCAGTCGATCGACCGTGGAAGTTCAGTGAAGAGGTTGTACTGTATTGGCTGGTCGATCGACCGTGCCATATGGTCGATCGACCAAGCCGCGAATCTGAGATTTATTTTATGCTTTAGTCTTTTAAAAGCCCAATTGTAATTAATCTTTGGGGGGGACGTTTATCAGTAGAGGGAAGACAATATTTTAGGTGATGCTTTTATTATTCAAGAACTGAAGTTTAGATCTAGTTTTGGGGACAAGAAAGTGTAGACTACGGGTTCGAATTCAATTTCTTTGTTCATCAATTTCCTTAGTAAGCCTTAATTTAATTTCAATCTTCCTTTATTCTTGTCCTTTTAATTCTTGTTGTTACCATTTTATTTTCAAGAAATTCAGTTTAATCTTCTATTTAATTTTCAATTCAATCATGCCAATTTCATTGTATGTCTTTAAGTTTGCAATTGTTATAGTTTTAATCATGCATAGCTAATTATCTTGATTGGGAACTAGGTGAGCCATGGCGTAAATTAGGGTCAATTTTATTAGTATGATTTTCTTTCATATCGATCTTGTTTTCTTTTGATAAACCTATCTTGCTAGATTGAAAGATTAGTAGTTAAGTTATCATTAGATTTGGGATTTCCTTTGAGTGAAAGCTTTGAGAAATTCTAGGGAATTAGAAGGCCGTAAGGTTATTTTTGAGCATTGATCGAAAGGCTTGCTCGTATTTCCTGAGACCGTATTATAGGACATCTACTACCTTTTTCGACCTGACCTTCGCCATGGTGAACCGAAGTTCTTGATCTTCTTTTTATCTTGTTTGAGAAATTTCTTATTTTAGCAATTAGTCCCTAGAATCAAACAAATTCAAAACCCCCATTTAATTGTTACTTTTATAGACTGAAAATAGCAAATAGAATTGATCTTGTCTCTCTGTGGTTCGACCCTTACTATCACTAACTATAGTTTTAGTTCGGATTTATAAATTTAATTTTGATACAAAACGACGGTATCAAATTTTGGCACCGTTGCCGTGGAGACGGTGTAATTCCGTTTGCTTTATTTTTAGTTTATTTTTCTTGTCTCAAGGAACTTTGGTTCCTTGAGGCCGTTGCTTACTCTTGCTTCTAGTTTTGCTTTTGCACAGTTAGAAGACAGGTTTTTGAGAGGAAGACTTGAGTACTCTCAGTTTTGCGAACATGACTACAATATATGATAATCTTCAGCCACAAGTGCAGCATGTTCCAAAGGGATACGTTTTACCCACTTTTACTACTGGTCACTTCGAATTTCGTTCCTCTTATATCGATTTAGTGGAACGAAATCATTTTGCTGGTCTACCGGACGAGGATCCTTTGAAGCATATGGAAATTTTCACAGACTACTGTTGTTCCATACCTGTACCGGCTGGGGTGACCCAGGATGAAGTAAAGGGGATGATGTTCTTGTACTTCTTGAAGGATTCTGCGCGAGATTGGTACCGCTACCTTGATAGGGTAGCAGCTGGAGTTACAGATTGGACATCTCTAGCGTTAGCTTTCTACAAAAAAATACTTCCCACTTGCAAAGACTGATGCCTTGAGAAGAAAAATTACAAATTTCCAGCAAGGACCTGATGAGGAATTTTGTGAAGCATGGGGACGTTTCAAGAGTTTGGTTCGGTCTGTCCCTCACCACGGTTTCCAGCAGTGGTACCTTTGCAACTTATTCTATAATGCTTTATATGATGACTACAAGGTTATTCTGGACGCAGCTGCGAATGGTAGGTTCCAAAATAATACCGGTAAGAATAAAGGTTGGAACACTATTGAGGAGATGGCAGTCCATAGAGCCGAGTTTGGAAGTTCGCGTCGAAATTCGCGAAAGCAAAGTGATGAAATGAGTGCCGTTGCGACACTCATAGCTTCTATTACAGCCCGGCTCGAAAAGCTCGAGACTTCTAAGGTTTCCGAGAGGGAAATCGAAATTCCTGTTCATAACTTAGATGAGACCGCGGAATTAAGAGAAATAGTCCGAGCTCTTTTGGTTCAAGTCACGAAAATAGAAGAAGCTGGGATTGAATCTGCAAAGAATTTTGTGAAGCAGTTAGAGAATTTAGAGGCTAACCAAGTCGCCAATTCTTCAAGCAAATGTGAGGGGCCAATTGAAACCATTAATGCCATTAATCTCTGAAGTGGCCTCTCTTATGATGGTCCCGATAAGCCAAGAGAAGACTCGAGAAATGATGAAAAGACAAATTTAAATTCTGCTGCGAAAACGAGCTTTACTGCCAGTACCAGTGGTCGATCGACCAACAACAGCAGTCGATCAACCGGAATCCCTGATGAAAAAGTTTCTGACCAGAAACTAATTGAACCCAACGCATGTGGTCGATCGACCAACAATGTCAGTCGATCGACCGAAGTTCCTGACGAAGGAGTTTCTGACTAGAAACTATTCATGCCCAGTGTGATTGGTCGATCGAATGGGTCTCCAGTACAGGACGCAAATCCGTCAATTAATTTGCATGATTCTATACTCATTGATGATTTGACGGATATTTTAAATTTACGGAAGCCGAAGGTTGCTGATCCTACGGCCAGTGTTGCAGTCCCGTATCCGGATCGTTTAAAGAATACTAAGTTGGAGCGCAAGTTTGGTAAGTTTTTGGAGATGGTCAAGAATCTTGAGGTAACCATTCTTTTCACTGATCTAATTACCCAGCTACCCTCTTACGCTAAATTTATGAAAGACATTTTGAATCGTAAGAGAAATTTTCATGATGTTGGTAATGTTGCTTTTGTGGAAGAATGCAATGCTCTTTCGCAAATTAATATACCACCTAAACTAAAGGACCCGGGTAGCTTTTCAATTCCCTGCACTATAGGTAACCACAAAATTGGAAAGGCCCTTTGTGATTTAGGGGCCAGTGTCAGTGTCATGCCATATTCCGTTTGCAAAAGGCTAAATATTGGTAGACTTAAGGTGACCGATATTACCCTTCAGATGACAAATAGATCGACTCAGAGACCTTTAGGAGTCTTAGAGGATGTACCCGTTCGAGTGGGTAAGTTTTTTATTCCCGTCGATTTCGTTGTTTTGGACATTGCGAGGACAGTCAGATACCTATTATTTTAGGTAGACCATTTTTACATACAGTTGGGGTTGTAATAGATGTCAAACGCGGAATTATAACCTTAGAGGTAGGAGATGACACCAATGAGTTCAGCCTTGCTCGTAAGTCGACTGAACCTACTGATGATGATACGTGTTATTCCATTGATATTGTTGACATGGCTGTTAATTGTAACTGGAGGTAGTCCTTAGCCAAGGATCCCTTAGCTGATTTAACCCGTTTAGATGAGTGTGCAGATAATACAGCGGAGAATGCTGAGGAGCCAGATGTTTTGGTAACCTCAATGGAGAGCTACGAGCTCACAGAGGAAGAAGATGGGATGCTCATAAGCCTGGCCAATGAAAATTTGGTAAACACTTGCTATACCATTGAAGCTGATTCTACCTATGCTGTAGAGGTAAATGTGCCAGAGCGTAAGCCACTTCCTCCTAATCTTAAGTATGTTTTTCTAGACGATACAGAGCAGTACCCAGCTATTGTTAGTGCTAAGCTTAATGATGACCAGCTTTCTGCTTCGATGTGTGTGCTTAAGAAAAACAGGAAGGCTTTAGGTTACTCTTTGGATGATATTAAGGGCATCAGCCCTGATATTTGTATTCACAGGATAGAGCTGGAGGAAGGCCACAAGCCTTACGAGCATGGGTCAACGCAAGTTGAACCCGAAGATGCAGGAAGTCGTTATGGCCGAGGTGATAAAACTACTCGATGCAGGTATTATTTATACAGTTGGCAACTCCAAGTGGGTTAGCCCAGTTCAGGTAGTTCCGAAGAAAGGAGGGACTACTGTGGTTAAAAATGAGAGAAATGAATTAATACCAACACGAGTTGTGACAGGGTGGCGGATGTGCATTGATTATAGACAAGTGAATGCCGCCACCAAGAAAGACCATTTCCCCCTCCCCTTTGTTGACCAAATGACTGAAAGACTTGCTTCTAACAAATTTTTCTGTTTTCTAGACGGATATTCAGGGTTCTTTCAGGTCCCTATTCATCCGGATGATCAGAGTAAGACCACTTATACCTGTCCACAGGGTGTTTTTGCGTACCGCAGGATGCCTTTCGGATTGTGTAACGCCCGAGCTACCTTTCAGAGGTGCATGATGGGGATTTTTTCTGATTATATAGAGAACATTATGGAGGTATTTATGGATGATTTCTCAGTTTATGGTAATGACTTTGATCGTTGTTTAGCTAATCTTGATAAAGTCATGCAGCGTTGTATTGATGTTAATCTTGTTTTAAACTGGGAAAAATGTTAGTTCATGGTCAATGAGGGAGTTGTGTTAGGGCATCTGATTTCTGATAAGGGTATACATGTTCATAAGGCAAAAGTGCAGGTGATTGAGCAATTGCCTCCTCCCGTGAATGTTAAAGGAGTGTGGAGTTTCCTTGATAACGCTGGTTTTTATCGGCGTTTCATTAAGGATTTTTCTAAAATTGCTAAACCACTTACACAATTGCTCCTTAAGGATGTTGTCTTTGAGTTTACTGATGAGTGCCTTTTAGCTTTTAACAGGTTGAAGGAGGCTCTAGTTTCTGCGCCAATCATTCAGCCGCCTGATTGGGACCTCCCATTCGAGATTATGTGTGATGCCAGCGATTATACGATTAGTGCAGTTTTGGGACAGAGGAAAAATAAAGTTTTGAATGCCATATATTATGCGAGCTGAACTCTGGATGAGGCTCAATTCAATTATTACACAATTGAGAAGGAGTTTCTAGCTGTAGTTTTTGCCTTAGACAAATTTCGGTCTTATTTGTTAGGTTCTAAGGTTGTTGTTTATACTGACCATGCAGTGCTGAAGACTCTCTTTCTTAAGAAGGATGCGAAGCCGAGGCTTTTGAGGTGGATACTCCTTTTGCAGGAGTTTGATTTGGAGATCAAAGCTAAGAAAGGTGCAGAGAATGTGGTGGCTGACCATCTATCTCGTCTACAGCTGATAGAAAGGGAGGATTCGTTACCCATTAATGATTCTTTTCCTAATGAGAGTCTGTTAGCTATTACTAATTCGGGGTCTTATCCACCTCCGTGGTTTGCCGATTATCCTAATTTTGCTGTGACAGGTAAGATACCACCCGAGCTTTCATGGCAGCAGAAGAAACGGTTCGCTTATGATGCTAGACAATACTTTTGGGATGAACCTTATGTTTTCAAGGATTGTGCAGACGGTCTTATCCGGAGATGTGTGCCTCAGTGGGGGGTGAAGGATATTCTAGAAGCTTGCCACTCTTCTGCCTATGGTGGTCACCATGGTCCGTCCCGGACTGTGGCTAAGGTACTCCAATCTGGTATAGTCGCAATTTTGTTGCTGAGTGCGATGCTTGTCAAAGATCGGGGAATATTTCAAAGAGACATGAGATGACACAGGTAGGCATTCTAGAGGTTGAGATTTTTGATGTCTGGGGCATTGATTATCAAGGACCTTTTCCGAGTAGTCAAGGTAATAAATATATCCTCGTAGCTGTAGATTATGTGTCCAAATGGGTAGAAGCTATCACTACTCCCCATTGCGATGCAAAAGCCGTGATTAAGCTATTTAAAAAGATTATTTTCCCTCGTTTTGGTGTCCCTAGGGTTGTCATTAGCGATGGTGGAATGCATATTAAAGAGAAACAACTTAGTGCTTTATTGACTAAATTCGGTGTCCAACATCGTAGAGGGTTGGGGTATCATCCCCAAACTAGTGGTCAGGTTGAGATTTCTAACCGAGAATTGAAAGAAGTTTTAGCTAAAGTTGTTTCTAAATCACGGAAAGATTGGAGTCTTAAGTTAGATGATGTCTTATGGGCTTATAGGATCGCGTTTAAAACGCCAATTGGGATGTCACCATTCCGATTGATTTATGGTAAGACATGTCATTTACCTGTTGAGTTGGAGCATAAGTCTTGGTGGGCTATATGTGATTTGAATTTGGATCCTAACCTCTCTCGTGAGAAACGTATGACACAGCTGAATGAGCTGGAGGAATTTAGGCTGCTGGCCTATGATAATGCTAGGATCTACAAAGAGAAAATGAAGCGCTGGCACTACAAGAGAATCATTAAGCGCGAGTTCCATATTGGCGATAAGGTACTTCTTTTCAATGCTCGTATCCGTTTATTTCCTGGTAAGCTGAAATCCAGGTGGACTGGCCCTTATACGGTCACAAAGAAGCTTACAAAATTCGGATCGGTTGAATTGGAGACCTCATCCGAGACCGATTCAAAGTGAACGGTCAATACGTGAAACACTATCACGGTGCGAGAAGAATTTGTTGGGCGAGTCGAAGCATCAGACTTTGACCCAATTTTAGAAGCTGCAGATTGAGGTAAGAAGGTCGTGCGGGACCTCTTAAACCAGCGCTAACCGGGAGGCAACCCGGCTTGTACATTTTTTGTAATTAGGAACTTTAGTTTTTTTTTTTTTCATTTTAATTAGCAATTTCTTGGCTTAGAAAATGTGCGCCTTTGAGAATTTTTGCAGGTAATTAATTTATGCAAAGTGCGTAGGATGATCTACTGGATGTCGATGGAAGGAAGACGGGAAAGTGAATTGGAAAAATAATTTTTTGACGTATTTGAGATTAATTGCCAGCACGAGCAGTCGATCGACCAAGTTCACCAGTCAATCGACTGCAGAGAAAAAGGCAGAAGCTGTTTTAGGGGAAGACTGGTCGATCGACTGGGTCAGATGGTCGATCGACCAACGCGCGAAATCGGATGGTGACTTAATAGGGAAGTTCTATTTCTTCCCTTATTCATTCATTCATTCATTTTCACTTAATCAAAAAATAGGAAAACCCTTTGTTCCTCCCCTTTCTTGCGATTTTCCCTGCCAATTCCCCTTTATTCTCGATTTTCCTTGCTCAAATTCCTGAGTTCTCATCAAAGGTATGTCTCTAATCCTCTTTTAATCCTTTATATTCGATTCTCGCTGAATTTCTATGCCCTTATTTCGAGCGATGTTACCTTTTGATCGAAAAATCGATTTGGGGAAAATCGATTTCAGGCCAATTTCTTTCGATTTTTGTGCTTTAATTGCCTTTGCTATCCTATTCCCTTGATTTTCCAGCCATCTTAGCAACTAGGAGATGCTTAAATCCGTTTCCCCCAAATTTTCGAAACCCTAATTTCGTTTTCAATTTCTGATTTTGTTTAGGGTTTATGGATTTTCATTGTTCAAATTATGGGAAGCTAGTTGTTAATTTGTCAATTTTGTAGGAAGCAACAATGACAAAAGGAAAGCAGACGATGTTCGGAGGGCAGTCCAGTCAAGGAGCTGCTAAACGGCCGCGGGGTCCGCCGCTAATGATCGGGGACACTACGGATAGTCTACCTGACTATCCGCATGTTACTTTCTCTACCTCCACTCAGCGAGCTAAATTCGTTACCATTGTCGCAAAAATGAAAGTTCAGGCCACTCGTTTTCTTCATAGGCCAACTTTAGAGAAACTAGGGTGTCTTGAATCTGTCGTGTCTCTGCTAAATGGGACAGGGATGTCGGGACCGTAGACATGGGTCGAGTTCACCTACTACACTCTTACCCTTGAGTTTTTCTCATCTTTTGCTTTCGACCAGACCACCTTTGAAGCCAATAGGAGTAGTTCTTGTATTTCTTTTCGGCTATTCAATGTCACCTACTCCTTGACATTGGCCGAATTTGCTTGTTATTTGGGTCTTTGTTTCGAGGGTAACACCTCGGAACCTTCTGATGTGCACAGGGTAATGTGGTCGTGTATCTCTGACTGGAACGGCCCTAAGAGGACGGGCACTTCCGTCCACTTACCCCCTTTTCGTTATTTTTTTCGGCTGATGGGTAATACCATTTTCGGCCGCAAGGAGTCAAATAATGTTAATACCATTGAATTGTCTATCTTGGCGGGCTATCTGAACATTGAAAGTTGGGTGGCCCGTATCTATAACATAGCTTATTTGACCGCTTCTCACTTTCACACTATAAGTGAGGGCACTTTGGCCACTATTGTTTATGGTGGGTTGGTGACTCGTATCGCCAACGTCTGGTTCTTCTCTTCCCTCGAGAGGAGGCCCCTCTTGACCCTAACGCACGCTTCATGGACCTTGACTATGCCAGGTCTGTGAAGTGGGTTGACTCACGGGGTCGGTGGAAGATTGATTCTTCCATCTGTGATTCTATCCCTGTCCTTGGCCTCCGTCCCATTTTGCTCCTTACTACTGTTTTGGGGGCGACTCGCCCGCCCTTGCCTAGCTACAGGCTCCCTATTAGGGTGGGCACCACTACTGCTAGTACTTCGAGGCGAGCTCGTTCCTCCTTTTCACAGGCCTCCTCCTCCTCCACTCCTGCTCCCACGGGTTTCCCGGCCACTTTTCGTCCCCCTACACCTTTGGTTATCCCTGCGGTCATGGACCAAAGGGCGGTTTCACGTGTGTTGGGTGACCTGTGCAGGAGTTTTGATCAGCACAGATTAGACACGACTCTTGCCCTGTACCCAGTTTACGAGGAGTACGCTCGGACGGGGATGCTCCCACGAGGTGCCTGGACTCACCCGTCCTTCTTTGTTCCCCCGTTAGGCGGATACCCTCCGCCTGCTACGAGATCTACTCCCACGACTACTACTGCCGCTGCTGCTGAGGCGGAAGAGGAGGATGACTCGGAGTCCGAGGAGGAGAGTGGTTCTGAGTACGACGGTGGTGACTAGACGCATTCTGACCTCCCCCATTTTTGGCTGGTTTGGGGAGGTCTTCTTTTGTGAGTTTCCGATCCCTTTTTGTTAGTTTCCATTTATTTTGTTGTTGCTTATATTCTTCCCATTATTGCTGTTGATGCTGGTGATTTGTTGTTGAGCACAATGAGGGCATTGTGCGTTTTGGTTTGGGGAGGGTACATGCATATGTCTATTGCATTTGCATTTGTTTTTTATTGCATTTTCAGTCACACGTTTATTGCATTTTAGCTTGCATTTATTTTTGTTCAATAAAAAAAAAATAATAAAAAAAAATTCAAAAACCACAAAAAATTCAAAAAAATCACGTTTACTTTCGCATTTAGGTCGAGTCGGAACGGAAAGATTTCAATGATGATTTTGCATTACATATTGTCTCATTGCCCTTTCCTTGCACTTTGAACATTTCCAAGTATGTCACTTGCATAGTCTACGAGTTTTTGTTGGAATTTTGCTAAACGAATAGACTTGACTCAATATTGGCAAACTACTTAAATTTCTAAGGATAGAGCTCAATAAATCGGTGACATTCATGACCGATTTCATGTAGGAATGAGAGTAGTTTCTCCTTATAAGGCATGTCACATCAATTTGCATAAACATGAGTTTAGTCTACTTGATACTTATATGCATTCGGGTCCGTGGTTTATTGACACATGTGGTAGAGGTTCCCCTTTCTCATTTTACCTATAAACCTCACATAGTCAAATAGGTTATTTTGTCCCATTTAGCTACATACTATACTTAGCCTGCCCTTTCCGAGCTAGTAATGTTAGTATTTTGGGAATTTTGTGAATGTATTTTGGTTATTTTGTTCTTCATAAGAAGTTGGAGGTGAAATGGTGGAAAGAAAAGAAGAGAAAAATGAAGAGAAAAAAAAAGGAGAAGCTGAACTGGGCAGAGAGCACTGGCCAGCAGGGGTGGTCGATCGACCGCTGATGTTGGTCGATCGACTGCCAGTCCAGAAGCTGAAAAAAAAAAGTCAGAAAAAGAAAGGGAAAGAAAAGAAAAAAGTGAGAGAGATCACATTTATAAATTGATTTTCGGATGGTGATTTCTTATTTCCCATGTGCTATTCATTTTATTTTGGGAATTGTTACTTTCGATAAGTGGAAGTAAGAAGTGGATTTGCTTATAATTTGGTTTAGTGGTTATTAGCTCAGCTTAACACCTCCTTCTCAAATTCATTTTAGCCTCTTTTTACCTCTAGCCTCACAATCCCAAATCGCCTCGGCATGTGTCATGGTCATTAAATGGTTGGAATGCATATGCACGGTTGTAGAGACTTTATTCATGCTAGATTGCAGGCATGTTCTTATGGGTCGTAGATAGGTGAGAGTCTTATTTTTATTACTCTTCTGTCTTGCACAATATATCTCACCTTATACTTAAATGAGCGAATGAGCGACCCGTGAGAGTCCGATATATATGAGTCTTGCAAGGTCAAAGGTTTGGCAAATTCTTTAAAATGTTCAACTCGTTTGCATTTGACAAGATACTTGGATGTTAATAGTTGCATTAAATTGGTTGGGTATGATGGTTTGTATTAGCTCTGAGCATGAAATCCGTTTCATTAGAAGTTTTTAGTTGGCTCGCTTGCTTGGGGACAAGCAAGGTTTGGTTTGGGGAGATTTGATACGTGCATATTCTATACACTTTATTTGCAGTTTTGGCACGTATTTCTATGCGTATTTGTTAGCTTAAAGCTATTATTTCTCCCGAAACGGTTTACTTTGGAATTTAAAAGATTTATTGTAGGAATGAGTGGAAGTGAGCTAAATCAAGCCTAAATCGTCCTCCGGAAGTTGCTTTATGGAAACTTGGAAGATGGGAATTCGGACTTGTTCACCTCGGGATGCGTGCATTGGAGTGAAGAGGCTGATTGGAAGAGAAAAGGAAGTTACTGCACAGCTCAGTTAGTCGATCGACCAACATATCCAGTCGATCGACCGTGGAAGTTCAGTGAAGAGGCTGTACTGTATTGGCTGGTCGATCGACCGTGCCATATGGTCGATCGACCAAGCCGCAAATCTGAGATTTATTTTATGCTTTAGTCTTTTAAAAGCCCAATTGTAATTAATCTTTAGGGGGGGGGGGGCGTTTATCAGTAGAGGGAAGACAATATTTTAGTTGATGCATTTATTATTCAAGAACTGAAGTTTAGATCTAGTTTTGGGGACAAGAAAGTGTAGACTACGGGTTCGAATTCAATTTCTTTGTCCATCAATTTCCTTAGTAAGCCTTAATTTAATTTCAATCTTTCTTTATTCTTGTCCTTTTAATTCTTGTTGTTACCAATTTATTTTCAAGTAATTCAGTTTAATCTTCTATTTAATTTTCAATTCAATCATGCCAATTTCATTGTATGTCTTTAAGTTTGCAATTGTTATAGTTTTAATCATGCATAGCTAATTATCTTGATTGGGAACTAGGTGAGCCATGGCGTAAATTAGGGTCAATTTTATTAGTATGATTTTCTTCCATATCGATCTTGTTTTCTTTTGATAAACCTATCTTGCTAGATTGAAAGATTAGTAGTTAGGTTATCATTAGATTTGGGATTTCCTTTGAGCGAAAGCTTTGAGAAATTCTAGGGAATTAGAAGACCGTAAGGTTATTTTTTAGCATTGATCGAAAGGCTTGCTCCTATTTCCTGAGACCGTATTATAGGACATCTACTACCTTTTTCGACCTAACCTTCGCCATGGTGAACCAAAGTTCCTGATCTTCTTTTTATCTTGTTTGAGAAATTTCTTATTTTAGCAATTAGTCCCTAGAATCAAACAAATTCAAAACCCCCATTTAATTGTTACTTTTATAGACTGAAAATAGCAAATAGAATTGATCTTGTCTCTTTGTGGTTCGACCCTTACTATCACTAACTATAGTATTAGTTCGGATTTATAAATTTAATTTTGATACAAAACGACGGTATCATTAATGTCATTGAGGATGACATACTAACACTGCCATCGATGAAGTAGTGTTTTTGTTTTCAATTCTCGATGAAAGATTGACATGATGCATTCTAAAAAAAATATTCCAGATCTATTATGATATAGGGAAATTTAAATTGGCACTTGGATTAGTATCTTATGTTGATAAGATTCTTTATCTGTTTAATATCAACATAGGTTGAGGAGGTTATTCATTTTGATGAAAGTGGAATTACTATGAGAGAGTCATAGTCATTCACTGAACCCCATAAGTTGTTGATCACATGAAATCAATTGCTAATGTTTCCGCCATTAGAACGATCATGTATGCCAATATTTGCACATGCCATGATGAATCATATGCTTGGAGCATAATGAGTTAATGACAAGTTATTTCATATAAAAGTCATTTGAATGCCTTCAAGAACATCTATTATATTCCTCAGAAGGACCGAAGATCCATTCTTGTGGTTGAACGACATACTAAGTTGTGTTGAAGGGTTACACAAACTCTAATATCCAAACCTATAAGGATTTATTTAACTCATAAGCTAATTTTATTGACTGAGGAGTAAGTGACTAGAAAAATGTTTTAAAATCAACCATTGCAAATTCTACAAATGGAGTCACAAGTTATATGATGATAGTGGTAGCATCTTTCAAGTTAAAGAGCCCAAGTCTAAGAAGAAGTCTAGACATGTACTTAGAAAAGTTTATGACATTAGAAATGACATTGAATAGAAGGAAATAGCAATTTTATTAAGTTGGACTGAATGGATACCTGGAATATGTCCATTAACCAAGCTTTTATTGCACGTTGACAAGTGTAAGATGTACACTTTAGATTATATGATATGAAGTAGTAATATGGTATTGACTATTCATATGTGATAATCGCATCTATCGTTTGAGTTTCTTAAACTCATCTATTACTTTGTTATATCCAAATAGGTTGTTGAGACAACATTGAACCCTATTAAAGTGAACTGGATTAACATAGTAATTTCCCCTACTTACTTACATGAGGTGACGTCTCTAGGTGACTGGAGTGTGAGTCGACTGATGGCAAGTTCAAGTGCCATAGGGTTATATGAGATGACTAGTCAATCACATAGACAGAATGTAAGGAACACTCTGTCAGGCAGTGACCGCTTATAGAGTTCTGGCAATTCATATAGCCTAGTCGTGGCGAGAGCTACTATATTATTCTTTTGAGTCAATTCTATGACTAGAGACTGTTCGCCCAAGTTGGCACAGTTTCCGAGTGACTTTAAATTATGCTCTACGACTTTTGTAAATGAGGTCAAATGGGCATCTTTTGGGCCATGATGAGATGTGGCTAAACAAAGGGAATAGTGTGATATGAATAATTGTCCATCCCCTTGTCAGGGTTATTTAAAAATCGCAGGGCCACTCGAGGAGTAGTGAACTGAAAATGCGTGGCCACGCTCGGAAGGTATCTACGGTAGATAATTCCGGTTAGACAGTTACTCTCCAGATCGAGAAAACCACTCTTGATATGATCACTTGCAAGAACGATCTGTAAGACACCTTGCATTGTGTGGGAGATTGTAATAGGACAAGAGCATTGGTGACGCACACTTATCTCGGACAAGTGGGAGATTGTTAGAGTACGTGTCCTCAACAATAGTGCCAATACATTATTAAAACTCATGATAAGAATACATAAAGGGATGATTCATATTTATACGTCAACTGATCAACATTAATCGGTAATGATTGGCTAACTAGAGTTTGACATTGTTGTCGTTTGACGGTGGAGATCAGTTGATCCCTTAAGGTCACACCTAGAGGACGATTCCCTTAATAGATAAATTAATTAATTATATAATGATACAGATTATTTAATTCCATAAAAATTGAACAATTTACATATGTAAGTGAGAATAAGAATCTTATTGTAATTCGATTAAATGAGTTTCGTTTTAGTAATTAAAATGTTATATTACTAAAATTTTGTTTATGAAACAATTAAATCAAGAATGATTGGTTAATTATAATTACAATATGTTGTAGATTTGTTGGAGTATGTGTCCTCAACAATAGTGCGATCACATTATTAAAACTCGTGATAAGAATACACAAAGGGATGATTCATTTTTATACGTCAACTGATCAACATTTATCAGTAATGATTGGCTGACTAGAGTTTGACATTACTGTTGTTTGACGATGGTGATCAGTTGATCCCTTAAGGTCACACCTAAAGGACGATTCCCTTAATAGATAAAATTAATTAATTGTATGTTGATACAGATTAATTAATTCCTTAAAAATTGAACAATTCACGTATGTGAGTAAGAATATGAATCTTATTGTAATTCGATTAAATGAGATTCGTTTTAGTAATTAAAATGTTATATTACTAAAATTTTGTTTATGAAACAACTAAGAGAGAATGGTTAATTATAATTACAAAGGGTTGTAGATTATATTAACGTAGCCTATTTTATGACTTGTAATTGTGAATTACCAAGTTAATTTGTCAAGTGTAATTTATTTATTTAGTAATGATATTTAAGTTGGTAAATATCCATTAACAACATGGTAAGTATCGAAGGACATACCATATTACACAATGTGTGACATTAGACAATTCACTAAAATAAAATGGAAGTCCATTTTATGTAATGGACCAATTTTATGGGTGATTAGTGGGAGATTATGTTTTGTTATTTTATTTTAAATAAGACATAATCATAATACTACTAAACTAGCCTTCACCCTAATAGACTTAGATAAGAGAAAAAGAAAAAGTGAGAAGGCCATGCATTGGCTCCCTTGGAGCATGCCATCCGGCCACCCCCTCTAAAAGAGGACTTCTCATTTTTATTTCTTCCTTAGTCTTTCTTTTCTATATTCTCTATATTCTCTCTAAAAGAAAACTCTCTAAAATAAGTTTTAGAAGAAGATTGTTCAAAATCTTATATTTAAATTACTAAAAGTAGTAATAGAAATAATAATAAGATTAAACTTAAGGTCTCTAATTATATATATATCTAGTTAATATATTAATTAGAATTAAGGGTTTGTCCTGGTGCAATTGAAAGGAGGTTCTCATAATATTCAGACAAAGGGGATAATCCATTTATTTTGAGCTCAAGAACAAGTGAGAAAGGTGTTCTTACTTGTGCCCTTAATACCGATTTCACTATTGTAAGGAACATTTTCTTTACTTATCTATTTTATATTTTGTTATGAATGCATAAGATCATTATCCAAATCAATGAGTATTTTTAGATAAATAATTAAAGAGTTTAATTTGAGGGTTAATGAATCCTTTCAAGTGGTATCAAGAGCTTTGGTTGTTGCATGCATAATCGACTTAGTTTTTCCGACTAAATTAAAACTAGAATTTTGTGATTTATATGATTAAGTCACGAAAATTTTTGCATGTCATATATTCTGGTCCTAAAATGAATTTAGGTCATTTTGATGATTTATGTTATTTTTTGGCTCATTTTAATGATTTTTAGTAATTTTATTACATTTTAATGTATAAAATGGTGTTTAAAATGCTAAAAATTAGACAAAGTTTCTGGCCTTGAATTTTTAATATGACCTCACATGTATATTTTACTTATTGTATGTAAAGTTTCGTATAAATTTGATTTATTTTGCATGATTTATAATTTTTATGAGATAAAAATGACATAAATGGAGGTAAAATGGTTAAAATTAGTTAAAATTTGAAACACAACATAAAATTTTAATATGTTGTCACATGCACATTTTACTCACTGGTTGTAAAATTTTAGATGAACTTCATTCATTTTGCATGATTTATGAATTTTTTAGTGTAAAAATGACATAAATAGTGACTATTTTAGCAAAAATAGCTAAAATGAAATACATGGCATGAGAAAATTATTTTAGGTTGCATTATTATCCCACAAATAAGATCTAAAGTTGGAACATTAATTAGATTAATTTTCATATGCTTTAGATGTTTTATTCGATAAAACCGATTAGTTGCACCTATATTTTCTCGAAATAAAATCGAAAAATTTTAACCTTTATTTTTGAGATTATGAGTGTCATGTATTTTTCCAGAATGTTTAAAAATTTAAAATTCAAATTTTAAAATTATTGTAATTTACTTTGGATTTATATCATAAAAGGTTATGATTTTAAGGTAAAAAATGAGCATAAATGTTAAATCAAGTTGAATTACTGTCAAAAATTGAGTGACAACTAATTTTTAAGTCCTAAAAGGTTAGGATAATTAACTTGGACTAAAATTAGATTTTAGTATTACTTTGTGTAATTTTAATAAATTAAAATTGCGAATATCCATAAAACAGGTTTATATTTACGAGATAAGTTTAAATAGGGCGATTTGGCACATAATTGACATGTTAGACACATATTATAATGCTGCATTTTTCAATGATGAAGGTCATTTTTCTTTTATATAATTTTGAATTATGTAATTTTATCTTAGTATGGCCTTAGTTTTAAATCGATATTACCCGTAATGTAAGGAATATTGATTTGGTTGTAATTTAATGTGATCTTGTATCACTTTTATTTATTTTATTATATTTTATTTTACAAATGTATAATAGGAAATGCAATGTACATTTTTATTATTTAATTATTTGTAATTCCGGAGTTCCCAAAGACGGTGCCATTCAGAAAGGAGTTCCGATCGAGACGGTGTCCATCCTTGGGATGTGTCACGTGAACATTCTAGGGACCAAAGGAGTTGGTTTCCGAATTCGTAATAGAATATTAGATTTTCTACTTTAGGAATGCCATACTAGGAAATTTATTTATTGCTTTGCATTATTTTTTATATGTCACATGCATTGCCAAATCGCCATTAGCATCACATGCATTTTTATATATTTACATATAGTCTTTTCGACCGTGTCGAATATAATTATCGTTAGTTCACTAATATAGTTCACATAAAAGGTGATAAATAATAAATCGACAAGACCTTTCACATATTTAAAATTGAGTTTGCCTTTCCAAATAGTAGGACCCATGAATCCCTTGGACATTTGGGGGTAGATTCGGTTTCCCGTGGTACTTTCATTTTTCATCGGGTAAGTGGGGTAATAACAAGTTATTACACGCGAAATTTGGTTGGTCTCAACGGGACATGAAGACTAGTCTTATGTTCCGAGGCTAGAGATGAACTTAACGTAATTCCATCGACCGAGAGTTCTAATTGTAGAATCGGTTAAGGAGTTAACCCACCGAGTTATATTAGTGAGGGATGTATCGGTTTTCCATGCCCGAGTTAATATGGAGTTGGATCTCGGAATCATTTATATAATTGGGTGGAGGTCATTATATAAATGCTAAAACATGTTAAAATGTTTTCATAGATTAACGATGAATGTTTCTTTTCCCACTATTTTGTTGTTTTATGTTGTTCTTTATCATTTCTACTATTAATATACCATATCAATTCGATTGTAACACGAATCTCCATTAAACCATTATTACTAACGACAAGTAGAATCTCTTTCTAATTCCTAAAATGAACCGTATCATAGGTAATTGACTAGCTCCATAGGAATCGTTCTATTCCATAGAACTCGATAGGAATCGTCCTATGCAAATATAAGATTAGCATCTTAAAATTCCTTACATACCTATAATCTCTTGTGAAGGATATAAATAGAAGAAGTACTTGGTCAAAATTTGTTTTGATAATATCTTCTATGCATCCATGGTTCAAAAGTCTTATTGCTCAACCTAAACACTTGTCATCAAGCACTTAAGTTGTTAAGAACATGGCAATGTAATATTGGTAAATTGATTTGTTAGACATTTTGATTAACCAAATACCACAATAAAGGTAATCCTTGTGAGGGATTAACTAGGAATTTATATGAAGATAAGTCTTCATCAAATGGAAATTCTTATAGTTAGTGGGAGAAATAAGAAGTGAGTACCTATCTTAATTGTTAAGGATAGAACTAGGCTAGAAAGAGAAGGTGTTAGACACTAAAATAGAGACAAACCTCAAATAAGTAAAGATCTAGGAAGTTGGTCGTGTGACTCCAACATATTTCTTCCTGAATATCTATGACATTGGCATTACATTCTTGCCAATCATCACGTCATGAGTATTTGATACAAATCTATGAATCATGTTAGAAATTGCCACATTTCATGATTATTAAATACGACAAAAGGATGTCAAAACCACCTTTCTAAATGGGTATTTAGAGGAGGATGTGTTCATAACACAATCCGAGGGTTTTGTAAATCCTTAGAATCCTAACATTGGATAATCGTATGACGACTAGCAAGAATAAGTTCAGAAATTTACATGAATGGAACTAGGGTAGTTGTCATTTCATCCATGAACATGTTAATGATGTAGTGTACTCATTTTAGTTTTGTATTTAGAAATGTATCTCAATAATTATTATGATATACACCAACTCTAAATAAGAATATAATTCAAGTTTTTGTAGAAAAACGCAAAGGGTTTCACTATTGTGCAATTAAAACAAACATTGTGCCCTTATATACCACGATTAAGTTTATGGTGAGATCACACAAGTCAAGGTAATTATATTCAAACTAAAAATAAAATGTCATATATATTATATAAGACTCAAGTTGGTGATCCCAATCATTTCTCAATTCTTGTTGGAAAATTGCATTCAGAAACTAGTTTTGACTAGTATCCTACCATTTAATTAGGAATCTCTTGATATGTACGAATCTTTTATTCAAAGCAAGATTAATTCATGACTTCTTTCTTGAAAAGGATTATGAATGGACCAAGATATTCGCCCTATTTACACCTTGAAGTGTATGGTCAAATTCAATTTCAATCAGAGAAAGTTATTACTTCTTCATCTCTTTTACCAACGAACTAGGTAGATACTTAGTATCCACTTAATAAGGTAAGAAGAGAAATTCTTTGAATGAGTTCAATGAATGTTTAAAAGTATCAAAACCTAGAGATTATGAAACCAAAGTATTAGTACTTTGTTAAAATAGGGAACAATAAAGTGAAGACTTTCATATGCACCAAAAGGAGTGTGATATGGTATCACAAGTTCACTTTCATTATGATATGATTGAATCTTTACAATAAAGTTGGTGGAAGTTTCTGTTATAAAAATTTGTCTCGCATTTAAATTTCCACCAAAACAAAACATAACTAAAGCAATCATCTACATTTCATATGAGATATGGTTAGGCATGGTACCTAAATTGTAGCTTGTTTCAAATATAAACATGTGCTCTCTCTTCCTACATGATCACGAGAACAAAGGGTTTGTGGCTCGTGATGATGTCTATTAAAGAAAAGAGGATTATTTCTTGTAGACAGAGTGAGAGAAAATGTTCAAGAGCCACAAACTGAGAATAAGACATATGAAGATGTTATTTCTTGGTCAAAATCAGTAATTATTTTTTCGAAACATAAAGTGGACAAGAGTCATGTTAATTTTGAAAGTAACATACCTATAACTTATCAAGATGCTTTATCTAGTTTCAACGCCGCAAAAGTCTGAATTGAGTATAAATATGAAAATGTCTATTATGCTTGGTTGGTTGGTGGCAAAGGGCATTGCACGGAACAAAAACGCTTCATTATATTCGGATATGATTTGATATAGTTGGATTTTAAAATCATCTTGCATGAGTTTTGTAAATCGCAACTGTCTGATTTAATATCTGAATACTGTTGGATTTTAAAATCATCTTGCATGAGTTTTGTAAATCGCAACTATCCTAAGGTAAGATACGAACTTAAGGAGAAATCTTAAGTAGGAGTTAAGGAGTTGAATTGTATGTTTTGATCATGTGATAAAATTTTCTCGAATTGTCGAGAAGTTTTGTTTTTACATGAAGTTTAGTGGGAGTATAGTGGTATTATTAGTCCTATATGTGAATGACATATTGATAACTGTGAGTGATGAAATAATTAGGAGAAGGATAATATATCTCTAAGGTATCCAGACCTATAAAGAGAGATCTAAGAGGATATTAGCGTTGAATGAATTTTCTTATGTTGATAATAGCCTTGACAAGTTCAAAAGTACTGAACATGTAGAAATTGAATCCACATGCTTCCGCTGCGGGATTAATTCGTTACGCTAAGATGAATCACTATTCTTAAACCTCGTATACTTGGAGTATGACGATATGTTACAAGAATCTTTGAGAGAAGTCTCTATATAGCCACATAGTTCATTAGTTAGTACTCGGGAAGTATTAAGGATATGAAGTTAAGCATTTAGAAATGAAATGGTTTTATGTGCAAGGAGTTACACAAAAACCATATTCTAAACACATAAGGATGATTGAAGAACCATATTGGCTATATTTTTAAGGAGGATATCTACTAGAAACGTCCTAGGCAGTTGAACAATGAGATATATACAACAGAAATTGAATACACTTGCAATAATTAGATATGCAAGAAGAAAGGGATGATATTAGGATTCGGTTTTGTGAATTGGAGGAACTATGGTAGTTCGTTCCAATAACCGAAGTGTTGGGAAATGTGTCCTCAATAATAGTGCGATCACATGATTTAAATATCATTATAAAATCTCATTACAAGAATACGAAAGGGATGATACATTACATATATAGTCAACTGGTCCACACATATCGGTAATGATTGGCTGGCTAGAGTTTGACATTACTGTCGTGCAACGGTGGTGACCAGTTGATCCCTTGAGGTCACACCTAAATGACGATTCCCTTAATTGAAAAGGTTAATTAATTGTATACCGATACAGATTAATTAATTCCTTAAAATTGATCAAATTATCATAAGAGAGAAAATAACATCTTATTATAATGTGATTAAATGAGATTTTATTTAGTAATTTAAGAAGTTATATTACTAAAATTAATCGGTGTTTGCGAAACACGCGAGGAGAGAATGATAAGTTAGTTATAATTACAAGATATTGTGAATTATACTAACTAGTAATTAAATGACCATTTTATGAGAAAGTAATTTTATATTACTAGTCAATTTGTTAAATATGATTTATTTAATTTATAAATGATATTTAATTTGTTAAATATGCATTTTAAATTAAAACATGACATAAGACATGTCTCATGTCACATGACATACAATTGTACAATTGACAAAAATAAAATGGACTCCATATTACACTTCAAAAACCGAAAATGGATGGACAATAAGAAGTTTTTATCTTTTTCCATTTGTCTTATGCATTTGTCTAAAATGCTTGATAGTGACATGACAATGCAAAAGACTTACACCTATTTGTCTTGTGAAGACAAAAGGAAAATAATCATGGTCTATGAACCAAGCATGGCCACCAGTTTTTAGAGAACAATTAGAGTGGATATTCTCTCTAATTAATTCATTCTTACATTTTTATGAAAAAGCTCCCTTCTTTCTCTTGTTCTTCATAAAAATTCCTTTTTATGAATCAATTTGTTTAAAATCAAACACTAATAATACTAGAAGTAGTATATGAGTATTAGTAATAGATTTTAAGGTAAACTACATTACAAACATCTAGTACATGTTTATTTGTGGGATTAAGGGATAGTCTTGGGTGCTACTAATTGGAGGGCTTCTATTTTGAGGTCATGTATGTTCATCCAATATTGGAAAGCTCAAGAACTAACAAGAAGGAGATCTTGTTGGTGCCCAATTGACCGAATTTCATATGGTGAGAAAATGATTTCTTCACTTATCTATTTTAGTTTGCATGCATAAGATTTGCAATTTATTTTATGACTAAATAAATTTGAAACATATAAGAATATTGTAAATAATGAGATATAGATTTCTAACAAGTGGTATCATGAGCACAAGGTTGCTTGAATGCAAATCGGTTATTGTTTTTCCGAGTTATATGATTAACAAACAAAACGTATAAATTTGTGTTTATTATGAAATATCACGAAATTATTATGCATGTTAAAGTTTATGGTCCTAAAATGTATTTAGGATATTTTGGTTAATTTATGGATTTTTATTGTTCATTTTATATAATACTGGCATTAAAATGTGATTTTTATGATAAAAATGTCATATTTGTCGAAAATTAGCTAAACTTCGAATATTCAGGTGGTTTTTGGATATGTTTTCACATATAGTATTTTTAGATTATCTGGAAAGTTTTAGAATTTTATGAGTTCTTATGCTCGAAATATGGATTTTTCATCTTAAAAATGGAATTTAAATGAAAAATAGGTTAATATGAGAAATATTTCGAATCTGGTCATAGAAATTTAATATGTTGTCACATGCAATTTTACAAGATGTGTGTAAAATAATAGGCTATAATGAAGTCTTCATGCATGATTTATGGTTTTTTGATGAAAAATAGCATAAATAGTGACTTAATTATTGAATAATTGCTAAAACATACTTCATGACTAAGGAAAAACGTCACATGTTGCATTTTATTATCTTTTTCAGATCTAAAGTTGAAAAGTTGATGAATATAATTTTTCTCATGTTCTTATGATTTTTATTGATAAATCCGATAAACCGCAACATTGTTTTTCCGATAACTTTCGAAATTTTTAACCTAAGTTTTTGAATATTATGAGTGTCATGGTAATTTTCCAGAATGTTCATGAGTTTAAATTTCAAATTTTGAATTTATTTGAAATTTTTGTAATTTATTTGAAGTTTATAGCTTTTTTAATGTTATTTTAAGTCCTTTTATGAACAATAATAAGAAATATGAGTTAATTATGGTCAAATGGTTAGTGGAGACTAATTTTTGAGTCCTAAGAAGTTAGGGTAATTAACTTGTGCATAAATATGAATTTATGTAATTTTTTGTGATTATAAAACGTTGAATCACGCAAATCCGTAAAAACCGTGTAATATACGATATTGGCTCCTTAAAGGCGATTTAGCATAAAATTGGGCATGTTCATACATATTTTAATGCTGCATTTTATTTATGATTGTCATAATTTTTATTTTATGTAATTTTGAATTATGTATTTTTACTTAGTATGGCCTTAGTTTTTAATTGATATTACCCGAAATGTATGGGAATATCGATTCGGTTGTAATTTATTGTGATCTCGTATCACCGGTTTATAATTTAATAGATTTATTTTTATTTTAATTACAAATGTATAATAGGAAATTATGTAATTTGTTATGTAATTTATTTATTCCGGTGTTTCATAAAGACGGATTTCATCAAGAAGGCGATACATAAAGACGGTGTTACCTCGAGATGCGTGCCTCAACCGAAGTTCTAGGGACCAATGGAGTTGGTTTCCGAATATGTAATAGTTAATTAGATTTTCTATTTTAGAAAGGCCATACTAGGATTTAATTTTTATGCTTTGCATTTTATTTATATGTTGCATGCATCGCTAAATCGCCATAACTAAAACATGCATTATCATTTAATCGAGTATTTCGACCGTGTCAATTACAATTATCGTAGTTCACCGCTTTAGTTCACTTAAAACGTGATAGATAATAAATTGACATGACCTCTCGATAAAAATAAACAATTGAGACTTAGCCTTACCAAATAGTAGAAACCATGAAGTACCAGTTTCGCAAGGGAGTTGGGCCGACTTTACCGTAAGACAAACCTTGTTACGTTGGTGAAGTGGGTGATAAATGTCTATCCACCGAATTCATATTGATAAGGGTTTCATCGGCTACCCCGTGCCCAGTTGATGTGGATTTGGATCATGGACACATTTATTCGAAATTTGGGTTGAACTCAACAAAAGTAATTGATAAGGGTTTCATCGGCTACCCCGTGCCTTTGTCGGATGTGTTTTGGGCTAAAGATAAATGTTAATGTAATTTTATCGACCGAGAGTTCTAAAAGTAGAATCGATTAAAGAGTTAATCCACCGAGTTATATTGATAAGGGTTTCATCGGCTACCTCGTGCCCAAGTTAATATGAATTTGGATCTCGGAATCATTTATCATAGTTGGGTAGAGGTCACTATGTAAATGCTTTACTTGTTATTTACAAGTATTAATAAAACGATAAATGTTAAGTTTTCCACTATTCCGTTATTATATTGTTCTATTTCTTTACCACAATCATATACGATATCATTTCGATTTTTCAAATCTCCATTAAAACATCGTATCTAAAGACAAAATTTGAATTTTCTTCTAAAGACCTCGAATTAACCATTGCTAAGGATCTCTTGCAAAGAGTATAGATTAAAGTTATTCATTATCAAACAGGTTTTTGATTCTAGACTAACACATCTACTTACAATGGATTGTTTTTCATGTACTTAAATGAATTAAGTACCTTGAACTGATAAATTGTTTTGGTAATTAGTTTTGTCAAGAATTCGTAATTGACCAAAATAACGCAACCACTTCAATGAAAGTTTTAAGACTAAAACGAACAAATGAAAAGTAATCTTCATGAATTCAATTTTGCTTCTCAAAGCAAAGACTCATTGAAATAAGTGGGAGCCTTCTCTTAAACCGTTAAGATGAGGACGAGGTTCAAGAAGTAAAGATTATAATGGAATTGATACAAGGTAATGTTAAAAGTAAAGTTGTTGAGAATAGCGATACTAAACCTATCAATCCCGACCGATAAAGTTTCCACTGTCTTAAATGTTGGACACAAGAAAGAAAACTACCCCAAGTTGTTAAAGAATAAGCAAGTTAGTTGTGGGACATCTAATATGACTTAGTTCTTTATTTATTTGATTAAAATAAATTTTGCTAGTACCACTTCGTCAATATTAGAAACCAGTGGAGGTTTTCATCATTGTACTTGATACATAGGATGATTAGAATATGACGAATAGCAACAACGAAGTCGAGAGATAGAGTCATTGTGTACTAAATCTAGTTTTAGGGTTTGGAGTTGTACTTAATTATGACTATTAAGTACATAAACTCTAAATAAGAATACAAACTTGTTAAGATACAAAAGAGGTTTCACTTTTTGTGACCCTATACACCATAATTTGATGTATGGCTAGCCCATTATCAAGGTGATTATATTCTAAACCAAACTGGAATGATATATCATGAAGATGATGCAAGACTCAAATTGGTAACCCAAGATTAAACCTTAAATTTTGGAATGATGAACGCAAAGAGTTATCGAGTACTCTTGAAACCATTAGATTGTTAATGGTATATGCGTATCTTGTATTCAAAGCAAGATATCTCGTGCCTTTTGGTTGAAAAGGAGATCGAGGTTGTAAATCATTGATCCAAAATAGGTTGATCATTTTCTTTTACCAACGATTTAGGTTGACACTAATGTGTTCACTTAATAAGGTAAATAGAGAAATCTTTGAAGAAGTTCAAAAGTTCAAACAAGCACGATTTAGTCGTGATGGGATTATCAAAGTGAAGACTTTGATATAAGCCAAAGGAAATGTGATTTAGAATCACAAGTTAATCTCTCTTAGCATGCATTATAGAATAATGTGTGGTTGGATACAGAATTCAAATGCTAATCGATATGGTTTGGATTTCATCAAGTCACTTTGAGTTACTTGATCCTTTTGGGGATTTTATCATTTTGTCTAAATTATTTTTTCCACTAAATCTAAACGATTCATATGAGATATGTACCATATTTGTAAGTTTTCACAAGAAACAAATGCTCATTTTTCCCTTTCAATTATCACGAGTACGACAGGTTTGCGGCTCGTGAAACTGTCTTTCTAAAATACAAGTTTATTTCTAGAAGACAGAGTGGGAGAAATTATTCAAGAGCCACAAAGAATGTTATGTCGCAAAATACTGGTCTTTCTTGGCTACATGAGACGTTTTGTGTAAGACATTGTTTCTTTAAAACCTAGGAGGATAAAATCATCACTTGTTAAAGATGATGAATTCATGTTACTTTTAAGAAAGTAAAGAGCTTATAACTTACAAAAGAAATCGTTTGATTCAAAGTTGATTACTTCTAGAAAGTAATGAACATATGACTTACATAAGAGTGTTTAAGTCACAACTCAATACAAGGCTTAGAGCCATGAAAATCCGAAATAAAAGGCTTGATTAGTGACAAAGGGTTTTGCACTAATAAAGAGGGATTTCAAAGCAAGATTGGTTGCAAAGGGTTTTGCACTAATTGAAATGCTTAAGTCTATTTGGATCTTCTTAGGGATTGTGTTTCATTATGAGGATATGCACACAGCAAGTGAATCTAAAACCCACTTCTTCAAAAGAAGGAATGTATTCAATATATGTCATGCGTTTTATAGATTCTTACAATCCTAAAATAATGTGAAACTTAAGAGAGGATCTTAAGTAGGACATCAATGAGTTTGAATCAATGATTTGATCATGTTGTAAAACTTTTCTCGATAAGTCGAGAAGTTGTGTATATACATGGAGTTTAGTGGGAGTTAGGGAAATTTTTATTAGTCTTATATGTGGATGACATATTGTTCATTGCGAATGATTTAAGACTTTTGGAGTTTTATAATACATCTTGAATATCAGGTTTTATGAAGATAAATCCACATGATATTAGCGTCAATAAGAAGTCTTATGTTGATAAGATTCATGACTAGTTCAATTAAATTTAACATGTTTGATTGATTTCATTTGCTTCATTTCTGGATCAATTAAATGAGTAATGATGTATAACACTTCATATACTTTGAGTATGATAAGTTGTTTTCAAAATCGAATTTAAGTAATCTTTACCAAGTAAGCCATAAAGATTACCCTTAAGTGCTTGCATAAGCATTAAGGAAGTAAAGCAAAGTGTTTATGATGCAATTTTGTGTAAGGGTGTTACACAAGTGACAATTGACAATTGAGGTTGCACATGGTTTCTGACAAAACCATAATCAGAACACATTAGGATGGTTAAGATACCATTGTGGCTATATTAATTAAGAAGTAGATTTTCTAGAATCGTTCTAGGCAATGAAGAACAATGAGAAATGTTTACAACGGAAATTGAGTACACTTGCAATCATGAGCGGTGCAAGAAGGATGAGTACCGCACACTGTGAAAACAGTGGGAGCTATTCTAAGGCTAGAGGGCCTATGTCTTGATTGGATCTCGACACGTACTCAGAAAGTTTTGTAATGCAAATGTATACATTACAAAGGAAAACGAGTATGTAGTAAGGTTGAGTAAGGTGCAAGAAGTTGATAAAACCTACTAACCAAAGCCTTCTCATAGGCTATACATGATGAGTCATGTCATTTCAATTGAATTGAAATGAACAACTACATACAAGATCAAATTAGATTATAGAACATGAAATAGTAATCAGGCATTGACTATTCATATGTGATAATCGCATTTGTCGTTCAAGTTTTTACTTTAAAAACACCTTTTATACTTTGTTACATCCAAACGGGTTGTAGAGACAACATTGAATCCCGTTAAAGTGAACCCGGATTAACATGGTATTCGCCCATAGTCACTTGTATGAGGTGACGTCTCGAAGTGACTAGAGTGTGATGCGATTGATGGCAAGTTCAAGTGTCACAGAGTCATGTGAGATGACTAGTCGATCACATCGGCAGACTGTTAGGAACACTTTGTCGGGCAGTGACCGCTTATAGAGTTCTGGAAAATTTATATAGCCAGGTCGTGGCGAGAGCTACTATAGTATTCTAATGAGTCGATTCTTTTGACTAAAGACTATTCGCCTAAGGTGGCACAGTTTCAGATTAACTTTGATTTGTGTTACTACGACCTTCGTAAATGGGGTCAAATGGGCATATTTTGGATTATGATGGTTGTGGCTAGTCGAAGGGAATAAGTGCGATAGGAATTCTCCACCCCCTTGTCAGGGTTAAAACAATATCTCAGGGCCACTCGAGGAGTAATGAACTGGAAATGCGTGGCCACGCTCGGAAGGTATCTATGATAGATAAATCCGGTCAATCAGTTATTCTCCAGATCGAGGAAACCACTCTCGATATGATCACTTGCAAGTACGACCCGAAAGACACCTTGCATTGAGTGGGAGATAGTAATAGGACAAGAGAATTAGTAATGCACACTTGTCGAGGACAAGTGGGAGATTGTTGGGAAATGTGTCCTCAACAATAGTGCGATCACATGATTTAAATATCATTATTAAATCTCATTACAAGAATACGAAAGGGATGATACATTACATATATAGTCAACTGGTCCACACATATCGGTAATGATTGGCTGGCTAGAGTTCGACATTACTGTCGTGCGACGGTGGTGACCAGTTGATCCCTTGAGGTCACACCTAAAGGACGATTCCCTTAATTGAAAAGGTTAATTAATTGTATACCGATACAGATTAACTAATTCCTTAAAATTGAACTGTAACAGCCCCATTTATTTAGGAGCCTTTAGCTAGACATTCCCAAATAAATAGGACTGTTACCATCTCGGTTTCCCGAGGTAGTGAATAACAAAGTCCAACTCACCAAAGTACTTTAAATTAAAACTTAAATGATTACATTTTTATTACAAATTATCCAACTAAACTTAATATAAGATAAATACAACTCGCAGCGGAAAATAAATAAAGTGATAAAATCTTCTATGTGGTATAGACTTCTAGGTAGATTGGCCAAGTCCTCACGCATCCCATAGCTCCCAAGTCAGCTAATCTTTGGTACCTGTCAAATCTGCTCCCCATAAAACGGTTCACCGCAGGTGTTCACGAATACACAGTCAACCGCGAGGTTGAGTAGGAATAAACTAAACAACATAATTAACGGCATGATAAATCTCACAGTGCTAACACAATATTAATAGATCCACCCTGTCAATACAATCACAGGTTATGGTAACACCCGTAACATTCATCCGTCCACAATATACTCTAATCACCACCACTCCTGTAAACTCCATCTTAACGCTTCCTCAGCTCTGAATGTGCACATCTCCCTATTAGTGAGGCTACTAGAGAAGAGACTCGAGAGGCGGCCAGTGATCAAGTGACGCCACAAGGACTAGCGGTTGCTCAGACCGGTCCCTTCAAAATAATAACCAAGGACTAGCGGTATATCGGTCCCTTCAACAAATAACTCACAAGGACTAGCGGTATATCGGTCCCTTCAAAATAATATCACCATCACCCACTCCTCAGCATCCAAATTTTCATCATACTCGTTACATCTCCAACATCATAATCGCAACTCCATATAATCGAAACCACAAATTTCCAAGAACAATATATTCACAAACAATTACAATTGCACAATTAAATAGTTGAGTAGGATAATCCCTACCTGGCAAGCAAGCACTTCCAATTACGCAATCCTAATAAATAAAGCAAATCCAATCCGGCTATAATTCTTCACAACTTTCGTCGCCTATATAATAATAACAATTACAACAATTATAATTACTAACTTTATTTATTTATTTATTCCTTTTATCTAATTATTCACACTAATTATTTATTATAATTATTAAAGATTTATGATAGCTAAAAACCCGATTCAATTACGAACCCGACTCACCCGAACCAATTAAACAATTAAAACCCGTCACAAAAACAACACACATCACCCCCATACACGGTTTATAAACCGTGGCCAACACCCCTCCCAAAAACCACCAAACCCGACACCACACACCGCCATAGCCACCACCCAGCCTCGACACTCCTAGACTGCAACCCCACGCATCCAACTCACCCTTAACTACCAGCTAAACCACCACCAACAACCCAGAAACCTACGCCCTATCACACGACACCAACCGCAACACTCACCTGACACCCCATAAAACACGCCCGTACCCACCACCTAACGCCACCTTCACCGCCACCTACAACCACCAATAAACTCATCTATCCTCCCTTGACAATAACCACCAAGAAACCCCCTAACCCAGACCACCAACGACCCCTAAAATCCCCCCGAAAACCGCCTGCCCAGAACAACACCTCCTCCCCTGTTTCCCGTCACCACCGCACAAACCACCATCCCTGACCACCCCAACACCACCAGTACAACCGACCCCTACCGACAACATCAACCACCCAAACCCCAGGTCAAGCCGTGTCCAATTAGTAGGTCAAATAACCGTCCCAATTGCCCACAACCAACCCGCATAACCCTTCTGCCCAGCCGTCTTTCAACCGCCCCAAAAGCCACCGTGACAAGGTCAACGACGGTCAACTATGGTCAAGTCAGAAACTTTGCAGTGCAAGGTCGCTCTAGGTCCAAATCCCGTGTCCTATGGTGGTCTATAGAGGTCACACGGTTGTCTCAAAGATGCTCATATGAAAAGAATATAAATCGATTTAGGATGAATAATTACCTCGAGTTGGTTAATTGTTTTATGTTAATTCCATCTTCTTCCGTCTCCTAAAGCTTCTTCTTTTAATTTGTGAATTATTTCTCAGATTTATGGTGGTATTTATAGTGTAAGATTTAGAGAATACGAGGCCAATTAGGAAACTACATAACTTTCCTTATTCTAATTAGTATAGGAATTGTCATTATAATTATATCATTATTATTTATCATATACTATTAATCCTACCATAACTATGATTTCCTCATATAATATTTACTAATTTATTATTGCCATAACTTTATTATTATTATTATAATCATAATTACCTTTATATAATATTATTTCCTTGTTATATTATTATTAATTCCCGATATAAATCGCGATTATACTAACACCAATTTAATAACTTCGACCCATATAATAATACCACACAGTCCAACACCCGATTACCAACTAAGCCCAAAGCACAAATACTTGCCAAACCCAACTCCCGACTTGGATTATTAATTTATTATTTAATTAACGTCTCACTTGTATTTATTATTAGAAATGTTATTTAATTACCCATTAAATTACATAAATTATTCTTATAAATTATTATTAAAATACGGGGTATTACAGTCTTCCCCCCTTAAAATGAACTTCGTCCCGAAGTTCGCCCACAACTACCACCACAACATTTATAAACATTCTTACAACTAATCATCTTTCAACACCATCATCCATTTACGATCATCATCCATACCAATCGCATCACAAGGTATCACAACAACAATTCAAAACATTCGTAGTATTACATTCCTTCCCCCTAAAAATTAACTTCGTCCTCGAAATTCGGAATAACAAACAAATGGAACAACCAAATCATTATTATAATACAGAACATGAAACACACATTGTAATATAAAACAACTTTTGTTTCCAACACTAATCAATGGTTAACTGAATACAAAAATATTTGATTTACCTCCAAGTAGCAAAACCACAACTTAAACTATGTTTTTTTAAACTCTTGGCGAATACATTGCCAAAATAAGTAATAAACTATCACAAAAGCTAAGCATAAGTGTTTAGTTACTTTTCTTAACTCAAATGACCCTCCTAAGTCTATTCCCAAGACGAGCTCATTTATGCTTTTTAGGTTTAGGATTAAGAGCAACATATATATAGGCTTAGGGCAACACATTCCGCATATCACTGGACATAGTAATCTACTTCATACAATTCTCAATATCAAAATATTAAGAAACAAAAATCGTCATTTGTTCAAAACTAAGGAAAACATGTTACAAATTCTAAAAATCATAAATAACTAATAACACGATTACTTCTTGAGAGTTTATACGTTTTAGAAAATAAAAAGGGTTAATAAATCATGAACAAAAGAATCAAGTCAAAAACTCATAAGATCAATTTATAATGCATTTTACAAACTACTTGGTCGGAACAGAAATTTTACAGCAACTTGTCAGAAACTTAGGTCCACTTGTAAAAATCACCATAAATTGTCAAAATATTTTCTTAAAACGTGGCTTACCAATTTAGAAACATACATGAGTCTAATAAATATTGGCATTGGAATTATAACAAATAATTACGTAGTTTTTAAATGGCAAATTTTACAAAAACATGGCGCGAAAACATCACTGTACAGGAACATTTCGACAACTGCCCACTAAAATATTTATTTCTCCTAAACCGTATATTATTTGAACATGAGACTAGTGGCATATGAAAGCTATCTCATAAAGTTATTACTCATAAAATTTGGATACGTGAATTTTAAACAGGTAGTAAATGGCTGCCAAAACAATCAAGGGTAAAATTCCGGGAATCAACTAAAATTAAGTTCTTCACAATTTCACACAATTCCCTTAATACTTCACATGTTAATCACACATGCCAACATATTTATCTCATAATCACATGTCTACATCAATGCTTAAAACCATATCACATCCCCTCTCCCTAAAGGCAAGGTTACGGCCCCGTAACCGCATTAATCAATGAAACAATATTCAAACAAGGCAAACAAAACTCTTAAGGCAAACAAACGGTTTTTCATTTTAGATTACCCCACACTCTCAAATATTTTTCTCAGGGTTACCGGTTCAAAACTGAAAGAGCCGGAAGTTTGGTGTGAGGGGCCCTACTCATCCCAAGCCTTAAGTGGGCTCCTAACAGTTTCTATCCGGGTTCATTTTATTAGACACATCCTATGTTCATTATTATGTTCATTGGTTAAGCCTGAGGATCGTTTTGCTCTGATACCACTTTGTAACACCCCCATTTATTTAGGAGCCTTTAGCTAGACATTCCCAAATAAATAGGACTGTTACCATCTCGGTTTCCCGACGTAGTGAATAACAAAGTCCAACTCACCAAAGTACTTTAAATTAAAACTTTAATGATTACATGTTTATTGCAAATTATCCAACTAAACTTAATATAAGATAAATACAACTCGCAGCGGAAAATAAATAAAGTGATAAAATCTTCTATGTGGTCTAGACTTCTAGGTAGATTGGCCAAGTCCTCACGCATCCCATAGCTCCCAAGTCAGCTAATCTTTGGTACCTGTCAAATCTGCTCCCCATAAAACGGTTCACCGCAGGTGTTCACGAATACACAGTCAACCGCGAGGTTGAGTAGGAATAAACTAAACAACATAATTAAGGGCATGATAAATCTCACAGTGCTAACACAATATTAATAGATCCACCCTGTCAATACAATCACAGGTTATGGTAGCACCCGTAACATTCATCCGTCCACAATATACTCCAATCACCACCACTCCTGTAAACTCCATCTTAACGCTTCCTCAGCTCCGAATGTGCACATCTTCCTATTAGTGAGGCTACTAGAGAAGAGACTCGAGGGGCGGCCAGTGATCAACTGACGCCACAAGGACTATCGGTTGCTCAGACCGGTCCCTTCAAAATAATAACCAAGGACTAGCGGTATATCGGTCCCTTCAACAAATAACTTGCAAGGACCAGCCGTATATCGGTCCCTTCAAAATAATATCACCATCACCCACTCCTCAGCATCCAAATTCTCATCATACTCGTTACATCTCCAACATCATAATCGCAACTCCATATAATCGAAACCACAATTTTCCAAGAACAATATATTCACAAACAATTACAATTGCAAAATTAAATAGTTGAGTAGGATAATCCCTACCTGGCAAGCAAGCACTTCCAATTACGCAATCCAAATAAATAAAGCAAATCCAATCCGGCTATAATTCTTCACAACTTTCGCCGCCTATATAATAATAACAATTACAACATTTATAATTACTAACTTTATTTATTTATTTATTCCTTTTATCTAATTATTCACACTAATTATTTATTATAATTAATAAAGATTTATGATAGCTAAAAACCCGATTCAATTACGAACCCGACTCACCCGAACCAATTAAACAATTAAAACCCGTCACAAAAACAACACACATCACCCCCATACACGGTTTATAAACCGTGGCCAACACCCCTCCCAAAAACCACCAAACCCGACACCACACGCCGCCACAGCCACCACCCAGCCTCGACACCCCTAGACTGCAACCCCACGCATCCAACTCACCCTTAACTACCAGCTAAACCACCACCAACAACCCAGAAACCCACGCCCTATCACACGACACCAACCGCAACACTCACCTGACACCCCATATAACACGCCCGTACCCACCACCTAACGCCACCTTCACCGCCACCTACAACCACCAATAAACTCCCCTATCCTCCCTTGACAATAACCACCCAGAAACCCCCTAACCCAGACCACCAACGACCCCTAAAATCCCCCCGAAAACCGCCGGCCCAGAACAACACCTCCTCCCCTGTTTCCCGTCACCACCGCACAAACCACCATCCCTGACCACCCCAACACCACCAGTACAACCGACCCCTGCCGACAACATCAACCCACCAAACCCCAGGTCAAGCCGTGTCCAATTAGTGAGTCAATTAACCGTCCCAATTGCCCACAACCAACCCGCATAACCCTTCTGCCCAGCCGTCTTTCAACCGCCCCAAAAGACACCGTGACAAGGTCAACGACGGTCAACTATGGTCAAGTCAGAAACTTTGCAGTGCAAGGTCGCTCTAGGTCCAAATCTCGTGTCCTATGGTGGTCTATAGAGGTCACACGGTTGTCTCAAAGATGCTCACATGAAAAGAATATAAATCGATTTAGGATGAATAATTACCTCGAGTTGGTTAATTGTTTTATGTTAATTCCATCTTCTTCCGTCTCCTAAACCTTCTTCTTTTAATTTGTGAATTATTTCTCAGATTTAAGGTGGTATTTATAGTGTAAGATTTAGAGAATACGAGGCCAATTAGGAAACTACATAACTTTCCTTATTCTAATTAGTATAGGAATTGTCATTATAATTATATCATTATTATTTATCATATACTATTAATCCTACCATAACTATGATTTCCTCATATAATATTTACTAATTTATTATTGCCATAACTTTATTATTATTATTATTATAATCATAATTACCTTTATATAATATTATTTCCTTGTTATATTATTATTAATTCCCGATATAAATCCCGATTATACTAACACCAATTTAATAACTTCGACCCATATAATAATACCACACAGTCCAACACCCGATTACCAACTAAGCCCAAAGCACAAATACTAGCCAAACCCAACTCCCGACTTGGATTATTAATTTATTATTTAATTAACGTCTCACTTGTATTTATTATTAGAAATGTCATTTAATTACCCATTAAATTACATAAATTATTCTTATAAATTATTATTAAAATACGGGGTATTACAGAACAAATTATCATAAGAGAGAAAATAACATCTTATTATAATGTGATTAAATGAGATTTTATTTAGTAATTTAAGAAGTTATATTACTAAAATTAATCGGTGTTTGCGAAACACGCGAGGAGAGAATGATAAGTTAGTTATAATTACAAGATATTGTGAATTATACTAACTAGTAATTAAATGACCATTTTATGAGAAAGTAATTTTATATTACTAGTCAATTTGTTAAATATGATTTATTTAATTTATAAATGATATTTAATTTGTTAAATATGCATTTTAAATTAAAACATGACATAAGACATGTCTCATGTCACATGACATACAATTGTACAATTGACAAAAATAAAATGGACTCCATATTACACTTCAAAAACCGAAAATGGATGGACAATAAGAAGTTTTTGTCTTTTTTCATTTGTCTTATGCATTTGTCTAAAATGCTTGATAGTGACATGACAATGCAAAAGACTTACACCTATTTGTCTTGTGAAGACAAAAAGAAAAATAATCATGGTCTATGAACCATGCATGGCCACCGGTTTTTAGAGAACAATTAGAGAGGATTTTCTCTCTAATTAATTCATTCTTACATTTTTATGAAAAACCTCCCTTCTCTCTCTTGTTCTTCATAAAAATTCTTTTTTTATGAATCAATTTGTTTAAAATCAAACACTAATAATACTAGAAGTAGTATATGAGTATTAGTAATAGATTTTAAGGTAAACTACATTACAAACATCTAGTACATGTTTATTTGTGGGATTAAGGGATAGTCTTGGGTGCTACTAATTCGAGGGCTTCTATTTTGAGGTCATGTATGTTCATCCAATATTGGAAAGCTCAAGAACTAACAAGAAGGAGATCTTGTTGATGCCCATTTGACTGAATTTCATATGGTGAGAAAATGATTTCTTCACTTATCTATTTTAGTTTGCATGCATAAGATTTGCAATTTATTTTATGACTAAATAAATTTGAAACATATAAGAATATGTTAAATAATGAGATATAGATTTCTAACACGAAGGTCCTATCCCTACTCACCGTGGGGACAGTGAGAGCTATCCTAAGGCAAGAGAGCCTATGTGTAGATTGGATCTAGACACGTACTCAAGGATTTTATAATAAAGATTATACATAACACAGGGAAAAGGTATATAATAAGGTTAGAAAAGTGCAAGGTGTTGCTAAAACTTGATAACCAAGACCTTTTCATAGGCTAAGCATGATAAGTCATGGCATTTCAATTGAGTTCAGATGTATAGTTATATACAATATTAAGTATGGATTATAGATTTTGTAGTAATTGATATGGTATCAATTTTATATATGTGATAATGCACTCATCGTTTGAATTTTATTCAAAACTCTTTTCTTATAATACTTTGGTTTCCAAATAGGTTGTCGAGACAATATTGAACCCTATTAAAGTGAACTGGATTAACATAGTATTCGCTCGTAGTCACTTATATGAGGTGACCTCTCCTAGTGACTAGAGTGTGAGTCGATTGATGGCAAGTTCAAGTGCCATAGGGTCATAAGTGATGACTAGTCGATCACATAGACAGACTGTATGAGACACTTTGTCGGACAGTGACCGTTTATAGAGTTCTGGCAACATTTATATAGCCTGGTCGTGGCGAGAGGTACTATAGTATTCTTTTGAATCAATTCTTTAACTTGAGACTGTTCGCCCAAGTTGGCATAGTTTCTGAGTGACTTTAAATTATGATCTACGACTTTCATAAATGAGGTTTAATGGGCATCTTTTGGGTCATGATGAGTTGTGGCTTAACAAAGGGAATAGTGCGATCAGAATTGTCCACCCCCTTGTTAGGGTTATTTGAAATCTCAAGGCCACTCGAGGAGTAGTGAACTGAAAATGCGTGGCCACGCTCGAAAGGTATCTACAGTAGATAATTCCGGTCAGACAGTTACTCTCCAGATCGAGGAAACCACTCTTGATATGATCACTTGAAAGAACGACCTGCAAGACACCTTGCATTGAGTAGGAGATTGTAATAGGACAAGAGAATTGGTGACGCACACTTGTCTCGGACAAGTGGGAGATTGTTGGAGTATGTGTCCTCAACAATAGTGCGATCACATTATTAAAACTCATGATAAGAATACACAAAGGGATGATTCATTTTTATACGTCAACTGATCAACATTTATCAGTAATGATTGGCTTACTAGAGTTTGACATTATTGTTGTTTGACGATGGTGATCAGTTGATCCCTTAAGGTCACACTTAAAGGACGATTCCCTTAATAGATAAAATTAATTAATTGTATGTTGATACAGATTAATTAATTCCTTAAAAATTGAATAATTCACGTATGTGAGTAAGAATATGAATCTTATTGTAATTTGATTAAATTAGATTCGTTTTATTAATTAAAATGTTATATTACTAAAATTTTGTTTATGAAACAACTAAGAGAGAATGGTTAATTATAATTATAAAGGGTTGTAGATTATATTAACATAACCCATTTTATGACTTGTAATTGTGAATTACCAAGTTAATTTGTCAAGTGTAATTTATTTATTTAGTAATGATATTTAAGTTGTTAAATATGCATTAACAACATGGTAGGTGTCTAAGGACATATATTATACAATGTGTGACATTAGACAATTCACTAAAATAAAATGGAAGTCCATTTTATGTAATGGACCGATTTTATTTGTGATTAGTGGGAGATTATGTTTTGTTATTTTATTTTAAATAAGACATAATCATAAACCAACTAAACTAGCCTTCACCCTAATAGACTTAGATAAGAGAAAAAGAAAAAGTGAGAAGGCCATGCATTGGCTCCCTTGGAGCATGCCATCCGGCCACCCCCTCTAAAAGAGGACTTCTCATTTTTATTTTTTCCTTAGTCTTTATTTTCTATATTCTCTCTGAAATAAAACTCTCTAAAATAAGTTTTAGAAGAAGATTGTTCAGAATCTTATATTTAAATTACTAAAAGTAGTAATAGAAATAATAATAAGATTAATTTTAAGGTCTCTAATTATATATATCTAGTTAATATATTAATTAGAATTAAGGGTTTGTCCTGGTGCAATTGAAAGGAGGTTCTCACAATATTGAGACAAAGGGGATCATCCATTTATTTTGAGCTCAACAACAAGTGAGAAAGGTGTTTTAGGGCGGTGTTATGGGTTGTTTTCGTGGGTTATGGGTAGTGTGTTTAAGACGGGTTTTAATATTGTATAATGGGTAGGAGTCGGGATTTGAATTTAATTATATAATTGTATTATTAATTATATTAGTTAGTAATTATGCGTATTTATTGTGTTTATTTAGGTGACGGGTTCGTGAAGAAATATTATTAATTGGGTTGTTTACGGAGTATGCTAAAAGGTAGGTTAATGCTACTCAGTTTCAATATGTTTGAATGGTCATGTGAGTCGTCATTGAGTGGTCATTACATTATAATATGTTGTCTTGAATATATAGAATTAATAGTCCTATCATATTTGGGAAGGTATATCATGATGAGTAGGTAATTGATATGTAATGTGGTATATTGCATTATTGTGTTTGTCTTGGACATTGGAGGACATGGTGGATTATGATTAGTGACTTGTTGTTAAGGAGACGTAAGACGGTTGGGATACCGTCTTACGCATGAGTCGCCTCTTAGAGCTTCCCAATCCAAGAGGGATGTGCACATTAATGACATGAGTACAAATGGACTCGTGTGGTTGAGGCACGCCGTCTGGCAGGGGTGCCGGTTGGCTTCTAGACCTGGTACATCTGGGTGTGTACCGGTACTGGCGTGATAATTGTATAATCGTGTCTCATTCATATCATTGCCATGTTGCATATTTATTTCGCACGTTGTGTTTTATGTTTATTTATTTAAATTGACGTGTGTGTGTGTGTGTCTGTGTAAAGTGACACCTATTTCTGGGGTGGCCTGTGTCGATCCATATGATATTTCCGATCATATGGGATGCTGGTTGAGTACATGCTGGTTTGGGGTCATGTGGGAGACGAGACGAGCTTTGGACTTAGAGTTAAATACTTGGATAGTTGATAGATAACATAGATGGTAGTCAAGTTGTATAGTTCACATTTTCTTTATTCTTTGTTATGTAAACCACTAAACTTGTTATTTATATAAAGAGTTTCTTAATTTTAATTCCAATTTCACTACCTTGGTAAACCGAGATGGTAACATCTCCCAATTACCTTGGCCGGGTTAGAAGGGGGTATTACACCCATGCATCCCAAGAGTCCTTTGTGGGTCCTAAAATATCTGGGTATTACAATTATCCTACTCGGATTGATAATGTGAATGCTTGTTGGTGTTTCATTTGTCGTTGCTTTCACGGTATAACTCGTACTGCATCATATTATAATGATTCGGGATTCTTGTGGATCTCATGTAGTTGTCGAAAATGCATTATAGCCCGGTATTGAGTCGTGACGACTCGAAGAGTCGGGATATGGGAGGATTTGAGTTTCATAGCATGTTTGGGAGTAAGTTTCAAGATGAGTTATATATTGGCTTATTGTATCGCATTTTACATTCATTGTGATTATTGTATATGTGGGAGTATATCGTGGAGATCTGGTTGTTTTTGAGGAGATATAAGGGGTTTGGGAGACCGTCTTATTGTAGATACCCTGTAACACCCGCATAGGTCGGGATCTTTCCAAGGCAACCCCAATCCATGAGAGTGCCACAAGACTTGGTTTTCCAAGTTTATAGTGCGCACAAACGAATATAAAGCAATTGAAGATAAGTAGTTTAAGTCCATAAGATAAGATGATAAGTAGCTAAGTCGGAGCAAGATACTACAAGTTAAGGGGTGCACAAGTCCACCTTAATAATACAAACCGTCATGAATAAAAATGGAGTCTAAATGTCAAAAATCTAGAATAACAAAATTAATGACTCCCTAAAATTAAGGACTGCCCCCCAATGCCTCCGAGTTAATATATGCAAGTTCTACCTATCAAACACTCCTCCCATATGGGCGGAAATCACCATATGGTTCAGCACAGACATTTTAAAATACAAGGATAGCTTTAACAATACAAATGTTCATCTATGTTATGCTTCTACGAAAACCTACATGATTATGCAAATGAATGTCAATAACAATAATACATAATACTTAATGGCTCCACCTCCAATACACCAATGTCAGGGACATGCCCATGACACCTCATCTCACAACTTGGTACTCGGTAAACGTACGTAGTACCTGGCCCGAAAGCGACTGGGATCCCCTGCAGACGTCGTGTCTCAACCACACGAGTTTCTCCAAATTTAAGTCCTTAATGTTCACATCCCTCTTATAGTGGGCAGCTCCAAGAGGCGACTCAAGCAAAAGCGATCTCCCAACCGTCTTACGTCTCTTCAACAACCGTGTATCACAACCAACATAAAGTACCAACATGTTCTCCAACAAATAACACCACATAGATTGACAATCACAAATAAGTAGTATGTTTCTCAAACAACACAATTTATGACATCATAATAATGCTCAATTCATCATTAACTCACCATTTTGTACCAATGCCTCATGTACCTATTGTAATGCAATCCATCGAACAATGTGAGACTAGCTATACTTACCCAATTTTCCACATGTATGAATATTTCCAAACAATAACATACCATCAAACCTTAATTACCATTATTCATGTTTTAATGCATCTACAAACAATGCACAAATAAATATACATATCACCAAAGCTAAGTAGGGAAACCCTATCTCTTCGTTGTCTTCAACAAACTTCAAGTTAGGGACTAGAAGTGCTCCTCAATGAAGTCTACTCATACATAATCCATAGTTAACTATTACTAGAACATACTACAACAATAACAATACTAATTAACCTCTAATTACTCCATTTAATTATTCATAGCCCTAATGAATCCCTTAATACAAGTACCTAGTAATAATTAGGGTTTACTAGTATTAAAGAACAATTCTAAAGATGAACATAAATAACTCGTCTTCCTAGGGTTTCTGTGGATGTTTTGTCAAGGTGTAATCTTTGCTCTTTCCTTATTGTTTGAGGCTGATCTATGCGTCTGGTGCGTAGGTTTGTGACGTTATTTTTTCCTTTTCTTAGTTTTGGTTGTGTTTTCTTGTTATATTAGAGTTTGATCTCAATTAAGGTTTAGTTATATATAGAGATCTTTCCTATTTGCTAGTCTGTTTCTGTTATAGTTTGTGTTGCTTTGCTGATCTTCGATGGAACGTGGGAGTTGCAGTAAGTGTAAAGGGGTGATGGAGTATTTTCAGAAGAAATACACCGGTGCGTTCGAATGGGATGTCGAGGGAGAGAGGACAGATGAGGCTAGGTCGGGGATGATTCTTATTGGAATGATCTCGGCATCAAAGACTATCAATGCGCGCGCGACTATTGATACAGTGATAAGGTTGTGGAGTCCAAAGGGAAAATGTTATGGGCAAGGTGTTGTATGTTAGGGAGAAGACTTTTATCTTTCGATTTGAGGAGGAAAGGGATAACATAAAGGTCATTGAAAGTCAACAATGGCACTTCGACAAGTTTGCATGGTGCTTTAATGAAGCAGGTACAGATGGTAAGATGACAGATACTCCGCTTTATAATCTCCCTATCTGTGTAATACCTGTACCTTTTGGGACCCACAAATATACCTTGGAATGTGTGAGAGGACTATCGGACGAGATAAGATGTACTCGAGAGCCAAAAGTATGACCTTACACTAGACCGAATGTGTAACAAATGTGGTAGGCCGAGATATGGTACTAAAACAGACGGTTTTTCAAGGTTAAAGATAAGCACAATTGCAAAGATTCTAAGAGAAAATGACAACAAAAGGTCCCTTTTTTGTGTCTCCTAAAGGTGCAAAAGCAATTTTAGAGCAAGGATAATAATTCAAGGGAGGCCAACACACAAACAAAGGGCTTCCATCAGCCATTTACATGGCTGCCTAATATTTTGTCATGTGTTTTGCTTTAAGTGTAAAATGTCAACTTGTACTTTTGTCTTGTTTCTCTTTTAATTATGGCCCTAGGATTTGTTGTTAGATGAATGGCCTAGATTTAACTTGAGTCTCTATATGGAGAGCTGACATATCATTGTAAAAATCAGAATGTTTGAGATGAATATATGAGGTTTTCAAAACCCTTTCTTTAGTTTCTTACTTTGTGCTTGAAATACCTCCATTACTTAGTGTATGGAGATGAACTCTATCCATTTGCTTAGTGATCTTAGAAGAGTATTATTCTAGTCTTAAATTTTATTTGTTATCTTGTTTAAGTCATATCTTTCTATCTTTCACAAAAATAAACCCTCCAAAACAGCCCCAAAACCGAGAGCAAACACAACACACAAAAAATAGTCTGTTTTCAGTCCTAAAGCAATAGTCCGCTTTACTATTTCTTTTGTCATTTAGGTCGTGTAATGTGTCGTTTGTTAGATGGGTTTGTTCTTGGTCGTGGCTCCTCCTCTCTTTCTCGTTTACTCATGGTAATGCGAGGGTGAAGTGAAGCCAAGCGGTTTCCGGTACCGTCCTATCCTTAGCCCGGTTTTAGGTCTATTTTAATGTTAGTTTCGTGTCATTTGCAAATATCTCGAATTACATTGAAATTGTTGCTGTTCTTGCTGTGTTTCTGTGGCCTATTCTGGGCAGATTATGGACCACATCATTATTTTGTTTCAAATTGGTATCAGAGCTTCGGCTATTGCCCATTCTTTAACATAGATGATCTTGGAAAATGTCAGTCCTTGGTGTTGTATGGTGTGAGCCCTCAAATCTTGGCGCGGCTTGATTTGTTGGTGTTGGCTTTGGTTCAATCACTTTTGTGATGCTTGAATCGAGTTGGCTAAGAAGGGGATTATAAGTCTTTGCTTTGTGCTTGACTAGAATTGGCTTTTGTTGTCTCCCTCTTTAACATTTACACGATATTTTTTCTAAAAATGTTTTTATTTTTGAAATCGTCTTTTGTTATACCACGTTTTTAACAGCGAAACTTTGGGGAGAAACGTTTCTCAACAAAGGAAGTTTGAAACAAATGTGGTAGGCCGAGATATGGTGCAAACAAAAGTCGGTTTTTCAAGGTTAAAGATGAGCACAATTGCAATGATTTCAAGAGAAAATGACAACAAATGGTCCAATTTTTGTGTCTCCTAAAGGTGCGAACGCAATTGAAGAGAAAGGACAATAATTCAAGGGATGCCAACACACAAACAAAGGGCTTCCATCAGCCATATACATGGCTGCCAAGGCTACCTATTACTTTGTGATGTGTTTTGCTTTAAGTGTAAAATGTCAACTTGTACTTTTGTCTTGTTTCTCTTTTAATATTGCCCTAGGATTTGTTATTAGATGAATGTCTTAGATTTAACTTGACTCTCTATATATAGAGTTCACATGTCCTTATAAAAATCAGAATGTTTGAGATGAATATATGAGGTTTTGAAAACGCTTTCTTTATTAGTTCTTTGCTTTGTACTTGAACAACCTCCATTACTTAGTGTTTTGAGATAAACTCTATCCAATTGCTTAGTGCTTTGGAAGAGTGTTATTCTAGGCTTAAATTTGCTTTGTGATCTTGTTTAAGTCATATTCACACAAATAAACCCTCCAAAACATTCCCAAAACTGAGAGCAAACAACACACAAAAAACAGCCTGTTTTCAGTCCTAAAGCAACAGTCCGTCTGACTGTTTCTTTTGTCATTTAGGTCGTGTAATGTGTTTTTCGTTAGATGCGTTTGTTCTTGGTGGTGGTTCCTCCTCTCTTTATCGTTTACTCATGGTAATGCGAGGGTGAGGTGAAGGCAAGCGGTTTCCGAGACCGTCCTATCTTTAGCCCGGTTTTAGGTCTATTTTTATATTTGTTTTGTGTCATTTGCAAAGGTCTCGAATCACATTAAAATTGTTGTTGTTCTTGCCGTGTATTTGTGGCCTGTTCTGGGCTGATTATGGACCACCTCATTATTTTATTCCAAAGTGGTATAGGAGTTTCGGCTCTTGCGTTTTCTTAAACCAAGACGATCTTGGGAATCAGTGGTCCGTTTTGTTGTAGGGTGT
This sequence comes from Silene latifolia, assembly GCF_048544455.1. NCBI lineage: Eukaryota > Viridiplantae > Streptophyta > Magnoliopsida > Caryophyllales > Caryophyllaceae > Silene > Silene latifolia. The sequence goes on along the minus strand of NC_133536.1, from coordinate 116,499,062 downwards.
GACCCCTAAAATCCGGGCACGGCTTGATTTGTCGGTGTTGGCTTTGGTTCAAGCACTTGTCTGATGCTTTAATCGAGTAGGCTAACATGGGGATTCGAAGTCTTTGCTATGTACAATACTAGAATTGGCTTTTGTTGTCTCCCTCTTTGACATCTGCACGACATTTTTTCTCAAAATTTTTTTATTTTTGAAATCGTATTTTGTTATACCACGTTTTTAACCGTGAAGGTTTCAGGGCAAACTTTTCTCAACAAAGGGAGTTCGAAACAAGTGTGGTAGGCCGAGATATGATGCTAAAACAGTCGGTTTTTCAAGGTTAAAGATGAGCACAATTGTAAAGATTCTAAGAGAAAATGATAACAAATGGTCCCCTTTTTATTTCTTCCAAAAGGTGTCAAAGTAATTGAAGAGTAAGGACAATAATTCAAGGGATGCCAACACACAAACAAAGGGCTTCCATCAACCATTTACATAGCTGCCAAGGCTGCCTAATATTTTGTCATGTGTTTTGCTTTAAGTGTAAAATGTCAACTTGTACTTTTGTCTTGTTTCTCTTTTAATTATGGCCCTAGGATTTGTTGTTAGATGAATGTCCAAGATTTAACTTGACTCTATATATATAGAGCTCACATATCATTGTAAAATTCAGAATGTTTAAGATGAATATATGAGGTTTTGAAAACCCTTTCTTTAGTTATTTGCTTTGTGCTTAAACAACATCCATTACATAGTGTTTGGAGATGAACTCTATCCATTTGTTTAGTGCCTTAGAAGAGTATTATTCTAGGCATAAATTTGCTTTGTGATCTTGTTTAAGTCATATCTTTCTATATTTCACACAAATAAACCCTCCAAAACAGCCCCAAAACCGAGAGCAAACAAGACACAAAAAACAGCTTGTTTTCAGTGCTAAAGCAATAGTCCGCCTGACTGTTTCTTTTGTCATTTGGGTCGTGTAATGTGTTGTTTGTTAGATGCATTTGTTCTTGGTCGTGGCTCCTCTTCTCTTCCTTGTTTACTCATGGTAATGCTAGGGTGAGGTGAAGCCAAGCGGTTTCTGGGACCGTCCTATCCTTAGCCCGGTTTTAGATCTATTTTTATATTAGTTTTGTGTCATTTAAAAAGGTCTTGAATTACATTGAAATTGTTATTTTTCTTGTCGTGTTTTTGTGGCCTGTTCTGGGCTGATTATGGACCACCTCATTATTTTATTCCGAAGTGGTATCAGAGTTGTGGCTCCAGTGTTTTCTTAAACCAAGACGATCTTCGGAAACAGTGGTCCTTGTGAAGGAAAAGTAGATCTATATACTTACATATTCAAATATGATTTAATTTAATTTGTCATAAAATTAAATATGGATTTTATGCATGCAAACAAATGAGCAAAATAGAGGAGAAATCATGTTCTTACATTGGATGTTTCGGTTTTATGGGCACAAAAGAAATCTCCTTTTCTTTTGTTCTTGAGCTTTCCTTTAATGGAAGAACCAAGATCCAAGTATAGGATCTCTCCCTAAGCTTAATACCCAAGGCTTTCTCTTAATAAAATTAATATTATAGGAACTAGTACAATATTAATTTGAAGAAAATTGAACCAAAATATTATGTAACACTTTGAATATTTCGGTTTTGTAGAGAGAAGAAGAGGAGAATTACTTTTCTCTCTAGAATTATATTTTGGATGATTGTTAGAATGAAAATGTAATACACAACATTTTGTATATTATTAGGTAAAAATATGAAAAACCATGATGGTTTTTGTCTTCTCAAAACCGGGTGGAAGGGGGGCTTTTTGGGTGAGCCAATGCATGCAATTGTTGCTCTTAACAATGTTTAATAGGGTTCCATGGCTATACAATTAGGTAATCATTGTGTTTACTAATAAATTAAACAACACAATATTAACCTAATACCCCTTTAATTTCGGTACAATCATAATATGGAGTCTATATTATTTTTGTCAATTTCTCAATATGTCACATGTCACATGTCACATAAATTTGTTATGTATTTTTAACATATTAAAAATCAACGTATTATTAAAAATACGTCACATACAAAAATCGACTTAGTAATATCATAATTACTTGTACCAAAAATTTTTACCATTTATAAATCACAACAGATTGCATTTATAATAATTCACTCAAATTTAATTGTTACCTTAAACAATTATTTCATCCGAGTAATGATACAATTCGATTACTCAGACCGTATCCCATTTAATCACATTTCAATTTGATACGTAAATTTTACTTCCAAAATCGTCCGTCAATTTTCAAATAATTTAATTAACTCGTAACGTTATACGATTAATTAAATAATAAATTAAGAGTGTTGCCCTATAGGTATGACCTAGGGGGTCAACTGATCACCACCGTCGAACGACAGAAATGTCAAACTCTAGTCAGCCAATCATTACCGATATATGTTGACCAAATGTGATAACAATATTACTTCCCAATTGTATTCTTTATAATGAGATTTAAACATGTGATCATCATGATCAACAGTCGTGATCGCATTATTGTCGGAGGACACATATTCCAACAATCTCCCACTTGTCCACGACAAGTGTGCGTCACCAATTCTCTTGTCCTATTACTATCTCCCACTCAATGCAAGGTGTCTTTCAGGTCGTACTTGCAAGTGATCATATCGAGAGTGGTTTCCTCGATCTGGAGAATAACTGATTGACCGGACTTATCTATCATAGATACTTTCCGAGCGTGGCCACGCATTTCCAGTTCATTACTCCTCGAGTGGCCCTGAGAAATTGTTATAACCCTGACTAGGGGTGGACAATTCCTAGCGCACTCATTCCCTTCGACTAGCCACAACCATCATAACCCAAAATATGCCCATTTGACCCCATTTACGAAGGTCGTAGTAACACAAATCAAAGTCAATCTGAAACTGTGCCATCTTAGGCGAATAGTCTTTAGTCAAAAGAATCGACTCATTTGAATACTATAGTAGCTCTCGCCACGACCAGGCTATATAAATTTGCCAGAACTCTATAAGCGGTCATTAGGCCCGACAAAATGTTCCTAACAGTCTGCCTATGTAATCGACTAGTCATCTCACATGACTCTATGGCACTTGAACTTGCCATCAATCGCATCACACTCTAGTCACTTCGAGACGTCACCTCATACAAGTAACTATGGGCAAATACAATGTTAATCCGTGTTCACTTTAACGGGGTTCAATTGTCTCCACAACCCGTTTGGATACAACAAAGTATAAGGTGAGTTAATAATAACTCAAACGACAAATGTCGACATCACACTCGGGTAGTCAATATCATATTACAACCTTGTGATGTATATCGTAAGTGTAAACACTTATTGATTGCAATAGAAGTTTAACATGCCATGTGTCCATGTGTTCAAACTTCTTACACTTGCAATTTCCTTTACATTCATGTTCTCTCTCATAGCATGAATCTTACCAAGTACACATCAAGGTTCCCGACCTTGGTTTCGGTTCTTTAACTTGAAAGAACTTTCTTATCGACTATCACATAACGAACGAATTTGTGATGAATGATATAACTTGTACTGATCAAGTATTCCATCCACACACAATGCACTAGGTATATGTTTTGTAGCATCTTGTAACAATTGTCAAGATTATTAGCTTAGCACTTCTCACAAGTCCTAGCTTAACTAGGAAAGATTATTTTTGAATAACCTCTTATTCAACCAAGCATCCTTCCAAAACTTCTCATTTCTCTTTCTAGGCTTGAAAGATTTGGGATTCTCATAAATCCTTATATGTGCTCGGAATTTCTATAATATGTGCAACCTCTTGACACACAGTAGAACATTCCGTCAAACACTGAAATCGCTCATCGGATTCTACTTGAGAATTCATGACGTTTCTATTTTGACTTTCCAATCAATCATCACGCTCTTATGCATATGATTCATAATTGGACATGTACATGATTATTCTAATGGCGGAAACATTAGTGGCTAATAATCATGAAATCAACCGTTCATAGATTCAATGAACGACCATGACTGCTAATGGCAATTCCATTTTCATCTATATGAATAACCTATGTGTATGTTGATATGATGTGTATTTCTTAATACTAATCCAACATCCCTTATGAAAGACGGTATTAGCTCGTCATTCTTTAATGAGTGATGAGTTGTAAACATTCAAAGGATGATAGCTCCCACTAAATTCCATGTCTTCACATGAGAATTTCCTAACTCCCACTTAATTCTACACATTTCGAAATTGACTTCTCAATCGAAATTTTATCAAGAATTGAAATATAAATTGCATTGCCAAGTTATTAAGATAAAACCATATATGTTCCCATCATATCCTTTCAAAATACCTATTTTGAAGTGGTCTCATTTTAACCTTACGGAAAGAGATTTTAAATCTCCAACACACTCATGTCATAATGATGTGTAGCAATGTCATTATTCAAATATAAACAATATCTAGAATACGTCCTTCGCAAATACCCTTTTGGAAGGAGGTTTAACCATTTCATAATGAGGTTAAGCAATGACATTTGCGTGGTTAAAACTTTGGCCATTGAAGATATCGGTATATCAAATTTTGCAACTTGATCATAACTAGTATGTAACTTTGATTCATTTAGGCTCTTAAGTAAATCTCAAGGTTGAAACTATTGGTCAAATATTTCATAAACTTAGTCAAAAACTTGTTAAGACTTTACATTAGTCATTTTTCTTCCAAAACTTTCTTTTGGTCTCCTCGTGTAGTTATCTTGAGAATATACTCTTATGATTACTTCACTTGGTCTCTTTAGTCATATAGAACTAACTTGAGACCATAGATGTCATCTATTCGGCATACTATGTAAATAGATATACATTCATTCAAATCATTCTCTCTTGCGTAGATCTTCATTTACACAAGTACACAATTTTATCTTGCCTTGTGTGTTGTGTCCTCATTTTTCTCATGCTCTATCTTTAGAATAAATACACTATAGATTCAAAGATAGCATATGAGACACAAATTAATGATGTTAAAGTATAAGGAGAACTATCTCATAGATAGACTAATAGTTATTGATTTCATATGTGTACTTGGTCATTGACATTCCTTTAAGAGAGTTCATAGACTCAAAATCGCTTTATAATGATCATACACAAGCTTTAAGCATGTGGACATATAATGAAACCGGTCATTATATTAGTCTATTAGATCACTTTAAGTGAATAATCTTAGGTTTCTAAGAGCAAGCATTTAAAGATGAATTTTAGAACATAAAAGGATAAATGATAAAACGGGTGACTTGGGTTGCAAACCAAGTCACCATTATCCAAAATACAAACCATTATCCAAAATACCTTTCCATGTCGAACACGGAAACTTAAAGTTCTAAAAATCCAAAACATAATTTAAAATAAGACAATGAAAAGCAAAGCTCCATAAAAGCTATCCATAGCTTTTCCATGGTTTCTCATGCTTGCTTTTCCTTTCCCTTGTCTTTGCTTGGTGGAGGCCCTATTTACAATAAAAGGGAGATACATTATCACAACTTTGCATCATAATACCATAGTTGAATCAGAAACATAAAAGAAGGATAGTCATTTACCTACTGGAGTAATCTTTCCAGCCTTAATATCACCTAGGTATTTGGAACAATTTCTTTTCCAATGTCCCATACCATTACAATAATGGCATTTATCAAGAGGACCCTTCTTGATCTTTGAGGTGCTAGCTTCACAAGTCTTAGCTTTGGTGAATGTGGGAGCTTGCTTCTTGCCCTTTCTCCCATTCTTCTTGAACTTCCCCTTACTCTTAGTGCTTATGTTAAGCACATCCTTGGGAGGGTTCACATTTAACCCCATGTCCCTCTCGGCTTGCACAAGTAACTTTTGCAACTCCTCAAGAGATACATCCTTGTCTTGCATGTTAACATTCACCCGGAATTGAACAAACGCTTTCACTTTAGACAAGGAGTGTAGAATCCTATCCACAATGAGTTCTTTGGGGATTTCAACCTTTTGAATTTTCAAGGTCTCGACAAGCTCCATAAGTTTGAGCACATGAGGGCTAACCTTTTGGCCCTCTTTGAAGTTGAGATCAAAGAATGCCGCGGCCGCCTCATACTGGACGATCCGCGGAGTTTGTGAAAACATGGTCACAAGTTTGGAGTAAATCTCATTAGTATTGCCCATTTTAAAGGCTCTCCTTTGGAGGTCCGCCTCCATTGCAAATATCAAGACATTTTTCATTGCGGCAGACTCCTTTTGGTAAGCCTCATATGCTTCCCTAGTGGCGGCGGTCGACCTAGTAGTAGGTTCGGGTGGAGAGGCCTCGGTAAGCTAACGAAGCTTGTTGTCACCTTGGGCGGCCAATTTGAGTTGGGCATCCCAATCGGAGAAATTTGACCCATTCTTTTCAAGTTTACATCGATCCATAAAGGATCGGAGCCATGATGAACTAGCGATAGGTGTGGCGTTTGGAGTTGGTGTTGCCATTTGTTATGAGAAAAGAAGTGGTCTACAAAACAAAATATAAGGAGTAAAACAAAAGTCGTTTTAATAATAATACTCGTAAAAATGTATGATTTAAACAAGTTTTATACATTTTTCTAGTGACCTCTACCCAACTAGATAAATGATTCCAAGACCCAAATTCATATTAACTTAGGGCACGGTGTGCCGAAATACCCTTTATTAACATAACTCGGTGGATTAACCTTTTAATCGATTCTACTCTTAGAACTCTTGGTCGATGATATTTACATAAATATTCATCTCTAGCCCGAAACACATCCGGAAATCGTCGTGAATACTTTCGTTGAGTACAACCCAAATTTCGAATAAATGTGTCCATTATCCAAACCCACATCAAATTAGGGCACGGTGTGCCGAAATACCCCTCATTAACATGAACTCGGTGGATAAACATTCATCACCCATTTCCCCTACGTAACAAGGTTTGTACCCCGGGGTAGCCGAGTGCACTCCCTCGCGAAATAGGTTTTCATGGTTTCTACTATTTGGTAAGGCTATGTCTCAATTGATTGTTTTAGCGAGAGGTCATGTCAATTTATTATCTATCACCTTTTAAGTGAACTAAAGCGGTGAACTACGATAATTCGAATTGACACGGTCGATAAACTCGATAAAATAGGATGCATGTTTTAGTTATGGCGATTTAGCGATGCATGTGACATAAAATAAAATGCAAGCATAAAAATAAATAAATCCTAGTATGGCCTTTCCTAAAATAGAAAAACTATTTAACTATTACATATTCGGAAACCAACTCCATTGGTCCCTCGAACTTCGGTTGTGGCACGCATCTCGAGGTAACACCGTCTTTATGTATCGTCATTCGTTGAGGAAATCCGTCTTTGGGAACTCCGGAATGATAAAAATTACATAATAAATTACATAATTTCCTATTATACATTTGTAACTAAAATAAAATAAATCTATTAAATTACAAAACGGTGATACGAGATCACAATAAAAATTACAACCGAATCGATATTCCCATACATTTCGAGAAATATCAATTAAAATCTAAGGCCATACTAAGTAAAATTACATAATTCGAAATTACATAAATTAAAATTATGACAATCATAAAGAAAATGCAGCATTATAATATGTATGAACATGCTCAATTTTATGCTAAATCGCCTTTAATTAGCCAATATCGTATATTACTCGGTTTTTACGGATTTGCGTGATTTCAACATTTTACAATCACAAAAAAAAAATTACATAAATTCATATTTATGCATAAGTTAATTACCCTAATCTCTTAGGACTCAAAATTTAGTCTTCACTAATAATTTGACCATAATTAACCCATATATATAAAATTGTTCATTAATGGACCAAAAATTACAAAAATAAGCTATAAACCTCAAATAAATTACAAAAATTTCAAATAAATTCAAAATTCAAAATTTAAACTCATGAACATTCTGGAAAAATACCATGACACTCATAATGTTCAAAATATTAGGTTAAAAATTTCGAACTTTTTCCGGAAAAACAATGTTGCGGTTTATCGATTTTAACTAAAATAATCATAAAAATATGGAAAAATTATATTCATTAACTTTTCAATTTTAGATCTGAAAAAGATAATAAAATGCAACATTAGACGTTTTTCCTAAGTCATAGATTATGTTTTATTAATTTTTCACTAATAATGTCACTATTTATGCTATTTTTCTTCAAAAATCCATAAATCATGCAAAAAGACTTCTTTATAGCCAATTATTTTACACACATTTTGTAAAATTGCATGTGACAATATATTAATTTTCTATGACCAGATTCGAAATTTAACTCATATTAACCTATTTTTCACCTAAATCCGAATTTAATAATGAAAAATCCATTTTTCGAGCATAACAAGTTCAAAAATTATGAAAATTTACAGGTTATCTCAAAATAATATATGTGACAACATATCCAAAAATTAACTGAAAATTCGAAGTATAGCTAATTTTAGACCGAAAATGACATTTTTACTCATAAAATCATATTTAAATGCCATTATTGTATTATATGAACAATAAAAAATCCGTAAATATAACCAAAATATCCTAAAACATTTTAGGACCAGAAATATTAACATGCATGAATTAATTTCGTGATATATCATAATAACACAAATTTTACAAGTTTTATATGTTATTCTTATAACTCGGAAAAACTTTTAACCGATTTGCATGCAAACAACCGTGGCTCTGATACCGATTGAAGGAAAAGTAGATCTATATACTTACATATTCAAATATGATTTAATTTAATTTGTCATAAAATTAAATATGGATTTTATGCATGCAAACAAATGAGCAAAATAGAGGAGAAATCATGTTCTTACATTGGATGTTTCGGTTTTATGGGCACAAAAGAAATCTCCTTTTCTTTTGTTCTTGAGCTTTCCTTTAATGGAAGAACCAAGATCCAAGTATAGGATCTCTCCCTAAGCTTAATACCCAAGGCTTTCTCTTAATAAAATTAATATTATAGGAACTAGTACAATATTATTTTGAAGAAAATTGAACCAAAATATTATGTAACACTTTGAATATTTCGGTTTTGTAGAGAGAAGAAGAGGAGAATTATTTTTCTCTCTAGAATTATATTTTGGATGATTGTTAGAATGAAAATGTAATACACAACATTTTGTATATTATTAGGTAAAAATATGAAAAACCATGATGGTTTTTGTCTTCTCAAAACCGGGTGGAAGGGGGGCTTTTTGGGTGAGCCAATGCATGCAATTGTTGCTCTTAACAATGTTTAATAGGGTTGCATGGCTATACAATTAGGTAATCATTGTGTTTACTAATAAATTAAACAACACAATATTAACCTAATACCCCTTTAATTTCGGTACAATCATAATATGGAGTCCATATTATTTTTGTCAATTTCTCAATATGTCACATGTCACATGTCACATAAATTTGTTATGTATTTTTAACATATTAAAAATCAACGTATTATTAAAAATACGTCACATACAAAAATCGACTTAGTAATATCATAATTACTTGTACCAAAAATTTTTACCATTTATAAATCACAACAGATTGCATTTATAATAATTCACTCAAATTTAATTGTTACCTTAAACTATTATTTCATCCGAGTAATGATACAATTCGATTACTCAGACCGTATCCCATTTAATCACATTTCAATTTGATACGTAAATTTTACTTCCAAAATCGTCCGTCAATTTTCAAATAATTTAATTAACTCGTAACGTTATACGATTAATTAAATAATCAATTAAGAGTGTTGCCCTATAGGTATCACCTAGGGGTCAACGATCACCACCGTCGCCGCACGACAAAATGTCAAACTCTAGTCACCAATCATTACCGATATATGTTGACCATTGACGAAGAACAATATTACTTCCCAATTGTATTCTTTATAATGAGATTTAAACATGTGATCATCATGATCAACAGTCGTGATCGCATTATTGTCGGAGGACACATATTCCAACACCTTGGTGTTGTAGGGTGTGTGCCCTTAAATCTGGGCGCGGCTTGATTTGTTGGTGTTAGCTTTGGTTCAAGCACTTGTGTGATGCTTGAATCGAGTTGGCTAAGAAGGAGATTCTAAGTCTTTGCTATGTGCTTGACTAGCATTGGCTTTGTTGTCTCCCTCTTTAACATCTACCCTACATTTTTTCTAAAAATGTTTTTGTTCTTGAAATCGTCTTTTGTTATACCACGTTTTTTTCCGCAAAATTTTGAGGAGAAAGGTTTCTCAACAGAGGGAGTTTGAAACAAATGTGGTAGCACTACTACAGATACAGGCTATAACAACGGTTAAAAACCGTTGTCATATAAGAAAGCGGACGTTGTTAAAGCGTCCGTTGTTAAAGGTTTTAACAACGGTTGGTTTTTCTAAGAAACCCGTTGTGAAAACTCTTAACGACGGTTTAAAGTAGAAAAAACCATTGTGGAAAGTGTGACTAATTTTTGGTGGGAAAGTTATAACAACGGTTACAGTAGAAAAAAAATAGTTCGGAATTTAGCATCGATTTCAAAACCAATTTTCTACGCAATGCTTCACTTGAACCTGTAAAGTAGATGACATCTTCTTCTTCATAAATATCCACATCATTTGTGAAATAGAAAGGTTGGCCTTCATCTTCAGTGGATACTATTGTGATTTGCTAATTAATGAATTTGTTATTCCTTTAATGCAAATTTCCCTTTGATGCGTATAAAATTGAATGTGGACTTTTGGCCTTAATGACTTCCCATGATCCATTAAATATTTTCTCTAAGCTTGATCACATAGTCTTTGATTTGAAGTTTTGAAGGTGAAGCTTTCCTTGGTGATGTTAATATAAAAAAGTAGCTCTAATAATTTCAAAAAAAAAAGTAGCTCTAATTGAAACCTTCGCACTGTGGTATATCTTATCCCATACTTTGCTGAGAAATCCCGAGGCTAACTCCGAATTTCTTTGTTTTGCAGGTGAAATTTCACCATCCTCTGACTATTCCGAACGTGACTCGGGTAAGTTAAGAGGGAATATGTCTTTTGTCCATCATCCCTTTCATGTATGCTTGCCTTGAATTACGTTTCGGTTTACTACACCCCACGCCTTCTTTTGTTTTGGAGAAACGTCACCTGAATTGCCATTACCGAAAATGAGTTGATCATCGGCGTGATTAGCGAGATGAATTCCGACTCCGTAGTTTTTTTTGATGAGCTTTGAAGGAATTGGAATTACAAATTGATTTGGGGCATTTTTTGTTCTTTTCCCACCTTGAATACGGACATGCAGCCTTTGCCTCCTTTTTTATCTAGCTTTCATTTAAGTGTAATTTGGACACTTATCAATTGTCACTGATCGTTTGTCCCTTTCTTCTTATTTGACTATGCAGATTTGAGTCTACTGTCCTCATTTCCTCGTTTTTTCGGAATCTTGGAAAGGTAGTACTCTCATCCTTTTTTTTTGTTTACACAAATTATTTGATTAATGGTAAATTATGCCTACTTTGCTTGTATGTCCATACTTGAATATAATATGTACATTCTTTGCTTTGTATGTATACCTGTCTGTTGGCCGTTCATGCAGGTATCATGTTCCGTCTTTCTAGCCAACCAATTCAATTTGTTTATCAACCGCGGAAGATTTTATTATTCCAGACAAGTTATTTCAGCCAATTTCCACTTGTTGATATTTTCATGCGAGGCAGTCTTATTTGTCTACCGCGGAAGATTTATTACTTCACACAATATTTTAGCCTCCAAATCGAGTTGTCAGGGTGAATCTATTTTGGGTCATCGCGACAGAGTGAAGACTTATTACCTGTCAGGGTGAACCCATCTTGGGTCATCGCGACAGGTTGTGTCAGGGTGAACCCATTCGGGTCATCGCGACACGGTTTTGAAGACTTATTGCCTGTTAGGGTGAACTCATTTTTGGGTCATCGCGACAGGTTGTGTCAGGGTGAACCCATTCGGGTCATCGCGACACAGTTTTGAAGACTCATGCAATGAACCTCTTTATGAAGACTATTATTTCATTACCCTATCCCCTTGAGACGTGCCGGATGAATACACTTCTTGATTTGATGTCTCTCCAACTTATAAAAGATCTCCACATATTCTTTATATTTACTTGTATTTGTCTTTTTTTTTGCAGGGTTGCAATGGTGTACCTGAAGGAATTTCGCAAGGGGAGCGACATATATCTTTCTGTAGTTGACCGCAAGGATCAAGATGCTGCATCTGGAACTTACTTTCTCACAAGCAAATCGCTTCGTACGCTAGAAGGTGGAGCAACCAGTCTAACAAGGGATTCTTTGCTAAATGAAATGTCCATGAAGCTTGACACTCGAGAACTGACGCTTGCTCACGCTACCTTTTAAAAAATAACCTTAAAGTGAAGCCTGGTACAAATTATACCTATGAGTTACTTGGGCGCGAAATCATCTCGGAAAAGTTAGATGGGGATCCTTCAACCTGAAAATTTACGGGGAATCGATCTACATGCCAAAATATTGGGAGTGGACTGAAGATGTACTTGCTCGCTTTAGTGACATCCTTTCGACTGCTTCTATCCGTCAAGCGGTCTATGCTTCCTTATATTCTTATGATAAGGACTTACATATCATGCGTGCCTTCTTCGAAGGATGGTGTCCTGGTACTAATACCTTTCATACTGTAGAAGGCGAATTTTCTATGTCCCTGTGGGATCTAAAGAAACTTGGAGGTCTCCCTGTTGTGGGAGAGATTTATGATGAAACGGTGCCTCAACTTAGCATCCTAAAGTCAACGACTGAAGAAAATAATTTGATTGTCCATACTACGTGCACTTTCTTGTTTACTGCGTTTCACTACCTTGCGAAGGAATCAAAGGACAAGGGTGAAGTTTCTGCTCAGCAATGGATTGACTTTTTGTGCAAAAGACAGGTTGTACATCTGCCTCCTGTTAAAGCGCGAAGGACCACCAAAAATCCTCCAGCTTCAACCCAGAATCCAAGTGGTGAGATTGAGCCCCGAACATCTGATGAATGGACAGAGGAAGAACACTCCTTATTTGAAAAGCTTGGTTGCAATGATTCTCGACGGGCAAAGATTTATCTAGCCGTGCATTTATCATGCTGGCTTTGCGTATTTGTTTTTGCCGGAAGATAGCGACAGATTAATTAGACCAGCTACCTTCGAGATTTCAAGTATGATGGCAGAAGGTTGAGTTTTTAGTCTGGCGATTCCTGTATTAGCTAGCATTTACAAAGGTTTGAATGGGTTAGCCACGTCTATGAACCCCGGATACTCCAGGTCATTCTTCCCGGCACATTACTTATACGGGTGGATTGCAAATTACTTTCACACTTATCATACGATAAATCCATCACCGACAGGTCCCCATATGACTAAGTATTCAGGTCCCGTTGGGGCGAGGAATGGAAAACCCGAAGAAGCTCGAAAACTCATGCATGAGGGAAGAAAATTTGATGCAGAGCGTTTTATGTTAAATAAACACAAAGTAGATGTCTTGTTAGACAATGGTGACCTTGATGCCCTGGGGCTCGACTATCTTGCATCCCTTCGTTCCTCCTATTTGTGTTTGCGTCTGAGTAATGGATTTCACCTTGAACCTTATAACCCCCATCGGTTTAGTAGACAATTTGGCTTTTGTCAAGACATTCCCGGAGTATTGAATCGTGGTTCAGACAAACCTGACGTCACATGCTTCGAGGCACTGAAATATTGGCAAGTGTTTTTGTTTACAGGTAGCATGTCTCGCGTTTACCTTCCCAGTCCTTCGTTCAGATGGGATGAGAATGTCACCCCTGGTTTTACTAAATGGTGGAAGGAACTCTACCCGAAGGATCTAAGAAAGAATGTTGACATTCTTATGCATAGTACCGGAAGTGACCACAAGACTAAGAAGCGTGATTATCATGGGGATACTAGAAATCAGCCTCGAGAGCAAGCAGTGCCCCTGAAATCCAAAGTTGTTGTCCCTAAAGCGAAAGGCCATATTGAGGACAACCACCACAACGATTCAGCTTCCGAGATTGACCCTAAACATGATCGTCGTGGCAAGAGAAAAGTGTATGTCTTGGATGCAGATGATGTCAGACTAGATGTCCAGATTTTTGAGGGGGTGTCGAGTGCATCAAGAATGACTTCGCGAACACTGGTTAGCTTCTTTTCTTATATGACTATCGTTGTTTATTTATTTATTTTCCTACTTGATCATCATTTTTTTTTTCCAGGAAGGTGAATGTGCCTTGGAGACAGTCTCCCTAGCTCCGGAATATGGTCTTCCGCATCGTCCACCCAAGATGAAGCCTGGAAAAGGGAAAGGGCTTATGATTCTTAATAAATCAATACCCGTAGGAGACTCTTCTGGTCCAGCATCTCAGGGGAGCCAGACTGACAGTTCGTTTGCCAATGGTAGTCAAACTGCCGTGGATAGTCCAGCTTCAACTCATATGTCTCCTCCTTGCAAGTCTGACGATCGAAGGCAGACGTTTAAGCCACTAACAATACCATTTAAATCTACCACGCTCCCTACGTGCTCCAAAGCCTCATTTCGTCCACCTCCTTCACTTAAGGGGATTTTTGACAGAGCACTAGACGCGATCCGCTTGCAGGTCTTGGGAGAATTAAAAAATGCAAGCTTCTCTAATGTAGGGGAAGTGGCAATGAAGGCTAACGTGTGTTATGAGAGCATTTGACAACTCAAAGGTGACTGTTCTTCACTACAGGCACGAGCGGATTCTTATGTGGGTGCGGTCCATGCTTACCTTGCACTCGAGAAGCAGGCAGCAAAGTGTCATCATTATGCATTGCTAGAGGACAAAAGACTGGAGTGGCATCAAAAGATTGAGGATACCAAATATCTTCATGATAAGGCGCAAGAAAAGCATAAAGAGCAAGCTGTGGAACTTTCCGCTACTCTGGAAGAAATAAACGATCTTGAAGCTAAACTCAAGCAAGCACGAGAGAAGGAAAAGACATTGCGAAGCAATTTAGAAGCTGAGGATATATCCTTAATCTCATTGCAAGATGATCTTCAGAAGTTGGAGAGAGAATTAACCGAGTTTGACGATATCCCTGTTTTGAGTCCTGAAGAGGAAGCCTTACTTCAAGAGCGGAGAGTTGAATTGGAAGAGATGCGGGCTTCTCTGGATGCTGATCCATAGACACTTAGATTTTTTTTTTTTTTAGATTATCTAGATTTCATCCATTTTTTTTTTAGCCTAATGGACCAAATGCTTCTAAGATGTTTGTTTGTCTTAATCGTTTTCTAATAATAACACCCTTTCAAATGTGTTACATTTCATTATATTTATTTATACAAACAAATATTTACAACACTGTTTATTTAGCCGTTCACAGTTTAAACTCTTGCGGGCCAGGAGTAATTATTTTGATGTAATTTTTTTTGGTGTGGCTGCACTTGAACAAAGTGTTTGCTCAAACTGCCTACGTACTTGCAAAGCTACCAAGATGACAACTTGCAAGATCAAGCCAACGTAGTTCAAGAGAGGGATTTTTTTTTGTTTGGAGGTGTGGCTGCACTTGAGCTACATGTTCACCCAAGTTGCCTACGTACTTGTGAAGCACAAAGTGTATTTCACAAGATCAAGCCGACGTAATTCATAAAGGAAGAAAGGAGTAAATTTTTTTTTTTTTTTGTATGCAGTTTAGCCTCTTGCTTAGGAGCTTTGACTTGCAGTTTACGCTCTTGCTTAGGAGCCTTCACTGTTGGGATTTAAGAATAGTAACGCTTCAAAAACTTCCCATTGATTGGGCCTACTCGAACACCGTCTTCATCCACGATTTTGTAAGCACCATTTGTGTAGACCTCCTGTACCACGTATGGACCATCCCACTTAGAGGTGAACTTGCCAACTGGCTTGTGAGAGGTGATGATTGGTCTTCGTACTGCAAGGACGAGGTCTCCTACTTGGAAAGAACGAGGGCGCACCTTTTTGTTGAATGCGCGTGACAACCTTGCTTGATAGCACTGGAGCTTTTGTTGAGCCTCTAATCTCTTTTCATCGAGAGCTTCCAACTCTGCTAATCGCAATTTGTCATTCTCATCATCTGTGAGTCCCTCCTGAATAGCAATGCGTAAGGAAGGGATCTGCAACTCCAAAGGCAACACGGCCTCCACTCCATACACCAACGCGTACGGGGTTGCCTGAGTAGGTGTTTTGTATGTGGTACGATATGCCCACAACGCCTCACCAATTTTTTCATGCCAATCTCGCTTTGACTTTGCTACTACTTTTCTCATCAAGTTGCAAAGAGTTTTATTAAAGGCTTCAGCCAAACCATTTGCAGAGGCATTGTACATGGATGACTTGTATTGTTTGAACTTAAATTTTTCTCCCAGACTTGTCATCAGATGGTTGAAAAATTGTTTCCCATTGTCAGTTGTGATACGTTGAGGTACACCATATCTGTAGATGATTTGGGTTCTAATGAAGTCCACAACATTTTCTTTCTTCACTTCTCGTAGTGTGATGGCTTCTGCCCATTTTGAGAAATAGTCAGTGGCAGCAAGGATATACTCGTGTCCTTTTGAGCCCTTTGGAGTAAGAGGTCCCACAACATCAAGTCCCCAAGCTTCAAAGGGCCATGAAGAAACAGTAGGATGCAACGGCTCCGGCGGTTGGTGTATGAAGTTTGCGTAGAACTGACAGGGTTCACATTTTTTCGCAGAGTCCATACAATCTTGCACCATGGTTGGCCAGTAATACCCCATTCTCTTTACACGATCATGAAGTTTAGGCCCAGATTTATGAGCACCACAAATGCCAGAATGAGCTTCATGCATTGCTTCAGTAGCTTCGTCCTTGCTTAGACACCTCAACCATTGGCCTGAGAAAGAACGTCTGTAGAGTGTCCCTTTATAGTGAATGAACTTTGGAGCACGTCGACGTATTTCTACCTTGTGTCTGGGATCATCGGATAGTTTTTGGTGGTCCAAAAAATCAATGATAGGTTGACGCCAGTCATCTTCATCAACTATGTAGACGCATATCATGTTGGTTGTGTCTACATTTTCTTCTCCTTCAAGCGATGATACTACCCAGCGATTGCAGACTGGGACTTTCATAGACTCTTCTGCCCCCAGTGCCAAAGTGGCTGCAAGATTAGCAAGCGCGTCAGCCAACTTATTGGCACTCCTTGGCACATGACCAACATGGATGTCGTCAAGTTGATTCAGCAGTTGTAATGCCCGTTGATGGTAGGGAATCAAGTCTTCCTTTTTCACTTCATATTCACCAAGGACTTGGTTGACCACTAACTCTGAGTCTCCGTAGATGTCCATATCCCTGACGCCTATTTCAATTGCCATTTGAAGGCCGAGTATAAGAGCTTGGTATTCTGCCATATTGTTCGTGCACAACTGAGTAAGTGTAAAGGCATATGGCATGAGATGATTTTGTGGAGTTACAAACACAACTCCAGCTCCAGCTCCATCTTGCCTTGCAGCACCATCAAAGTACATCTGCCATGGAGGCAGAACGTCCACGTAGAAAATTTCTTCTCCTGGGAGGTCATCTGAAATTTCCCACTCTGCCGGCACCGGATGATCGAAAGAAGTCGGCGATAGCTTGACCTTTCACAGCCTTTTGAGGCACGAACACCAAGTCATACTGCTTAAGCAACATTGCCCATTTCGCAAGTCTTCCAGACAAGACTGGTCTTGAGAGTATGTACTTGATTGGATCAGCTTTTGAGACCACATGTATAGTATGTGCCTGCATGTAGTGCCTCAACTTCTGGATGGCGAACACCAAAGCAAGACATATCTTCTCTATGGGCGCGTAATTCAACTCAGCTCCAACCAAGGTACGACTCAAGTAGTAGAGTGCTCTCTCCTTACGGTCTTCAATTTCTTGAGCACACATTGCCCCCAGTGAGCGTTCTTGTGCTGCGATGTAGAAGACAAGTGGCTTTCCTGGAATTGGTTCCCGTAGCACGGGTGCACTGGCCAAGTACTTCTTGATGCTATCAAAATCATTTTTGCATTTTTCATCCCATTGAAATGGAGCATTCTTTTTCATGAGATGGCTAAATGGCTGGCAACGCCCGGCTAAGTTAGATATGAACCTTCGAATGTATGCCAAACGTCCTTGCAATCCGCGCAACTCTTTTAACGTCTTTGGTTCCGGCATTTCGTTGATGGCTTTAATTTTTGTTTGGTCAATTTCAATGCCTCTATTCCTAACCACAAACCCCAAGAACTTCCCAGATGTGACACCGAACGCACACTTGAGTGGATTCATCTTGAGTTGACATTTTCTAAGTCTTTCAAAGACGGTTCGAAGGTCTTTGATATGGTCTTCTCTTTTCTTTGATTTGACAACCACGTCATCAACATAACACTCTATTATTTTATGCAGCATATCATCAAAGATCTTTTGCATTGCGCGTTGGTACGTAGCGCCAGCGTTCTTTAATCCAAACGGCATGACCGTGTAGCGTAAGATCCCTTTTGGGGTTCGAAAACTGTTGCTTCTTGATCTTCAAAGCCATATGTATTTGATTGTAACCAGCAGTACAATCCATGAATGAGAGGGCTTCATGACCAGTGGTTGCGTCAATCATTAACTCTGTAACTGGCAAAGGGAAGTCATCCTTCGGGCATGCATCATTAAGGTCTCTAAAGTCGACACATATGCGCAGTTGTCCATTCTTCTTTCTGACCGGGACAATGTTTGCTATCCAGGTAGAATATTTGACTTCTCGAATGAAACCTGCTTTAATGAGTTTATTGACTTCCTTTTCAATTTCAGGTACAAGCTCCAGCCTGAAACGACGTTGAGGTTGCTTTTTGGGACTGGTGCCTTTCTTGATTGCTAGACGATGAACTGCAATATTTGGGCTGAGTCCAGGCATCTCTTTATAGCTCCAAGCGAAGACATCCTTGTACTCGACCAACAACTTGTAGTACTCCTCTTCTTCTTCTTTAGTCAGCAGAGTACTAATATAAATGGGGCGAGGATCTTCCGTAGTTCCCAAGTTGAGCTCCTTGAGTTCATTCACAGTTGATTGCCCCCCGTCTTCAAGTGTTTCCGGGGCCTCATCGGCCTCAACTTATTCACTCTCATCAGGTATCTCTTCTACTGTGATGTGATATGACGACGTTGTAACTTCTAAATCTCCTGGCTTCTTTACACCAGAAGGACGTGAAGATGAAGGAATAGGCTCAATATTTTTTGACTGGCTTGTGAGAACTAGTACGCGCCTCCTTGCTTTGAGTGGCTCATGCTGGATGATATCCACTACTTGTATACGCTTCATGCGAGATGGTATTGCGCTTCTCAAATCATCGCTTACTCTTACTTCTTCTTCATTTTGTGTTGCAGAAGTTGAGAGAGGACGACCCTCACCACTATTCCTCTTGAGAGCCCCTAGTCGACTGAAGACTGTTTTTGATGGACCACTCAAGCGTTCATGTATTGCGCCCTTCTTGTTTATGCGCAACGAAGGTGTTGACACTTTGACCTTACTTTCTCCTTGATTGCCAAGCCTAGCAAAGACAAAAATGTGTTTGGTTGAAGCATTTGGTTTCCCTAACCTTGTAAATATAGAAGGACGACACTTCTCTGTAGGTGGACTTATTCGATCGAAGACTGAAGATGGATGCATCTTTTCCTCTCCTTCTTCATTTTCTTCGACCTCTTCTACTGTGATATGCTGAGAAGATGCAGTAGCCCCTTTTCTACGAGCACCAATCTTCACAGGCGCATGAGACTCATATCCGAGCCCGCCCTGGTCACCATGAAGCTTCCATCTTGCTTGAATACTTCATGTTGCGCTTTGTTAAGACCGTACGGCTCAACTTTTATAACTTTGCCAAGAGGAGTCGGATTTGTAAAGTCATATCCAGCCCTTGCCAGTAGCTTGTAAGCATTGGAATCGAATATCCCCTTGTTTTCTTCACTTGATGATTGACTGGATGAACAGACGAAACCATTCGGAGGAGGTCTCACAATCTTCGTTTGAGATGAACTTGGTAGAGGTGTAACGACTTTGGCTACCCATTCCTGCTTGAACACCAGACTTGACTTTTTATCCTTAGGCTCTATCTTTGGTGTTAGACACTCTGCAAAAGGACTCTCCCCATCTTTGCGGCGAGACTTCGGGATGTAGCGTAGTACTGGTGGTGTAGTTTTCTGCGGCGTCTCTTGCTTCTTGGGTGACACAACAGGAGTAGCTGTTTTGTTGACCTTGTCTACATCTTTCTTAACATCATTTTCTTTAGCAGGACTTGCAGCATCATCTTCTTTGATGATGTTCTTTTCCCGCTTACCTCCTTTTCCTGTTGAAGAGATGGTGGTTGGCATGAACTCACTGGAAGTACCATTCTCTTCAATGAATTTTGCATCAGCGAAGAAAGAGTCGACCTTAGAGAAAGGTTTGGCGTCTCCGTCTATTTTCCTTTCGCCACCACGATAATATTTCAAGCATTGATGGAGGGTTGAGGCGACAACTCCATTCTCGTGCTTCCAAGGTCGTCCCAGCAATAGTTTGAACGATGTCTTGCCATCCATGACATGGAACAATGCGTCGGAAGAAAGATCACCCATGGTAAGGTTCACACGGATCATGCCAACCGCACGCTCCCCATTCAAGTTGAAACCATGAATCATTGTTCGACTACTGGAGAGTTCATCCATCGTGATCCCTAATTCGTTCATGGTAGCTTTTGGCATGAGATTGACTCCTGAGCCTCCATCTATTAAAATGCGCTTGACCTTTTGCCCCCAGATGTACCCAGACACATAAAGTGGCCTGTTGTGAGGCTTGGATCCAAGAAGTAAATCCTCATCTGAAAAACTCAAGGCTGCATTGCATGAGACACATCCAGTTGATTGCTCAAGAGGATCAATTTTTTCTTTCATCTTGCCCGCATACCACTCGGGCTTCTCAAATCCTTGAATTATCAGCTGACGCTTCTCTTTAGGTAGGTGAAAGATTTGCTTCCATCCCATGTTTGTAGGAAGGGCGTCAAGAGCAGCCACTATTTCGTTCTCCTTTTCAGAATGCAACTGTTGTGCCAATACCGCATCATCTGGGCCTCCTTCCTCTATCTTCTTTTTATCATCACCACCTTCCGTAGCTGAGACGGTGCACACGGTAACCTTGTTTAAGAAGTCTTGTGGGAAGAATTCTTTTAAGGTGACGGGACTCGGTGGTTCTTGCTCAAGTACATCGATAGGCAAGACATGTGGTTTGATCACTGTTTTGGGCTTTTTCTTTCCCTTCGTCTTGCGAGGTTTAGTCTTCTTTGATTGTTTTCTTCGACGGTGAACAGGTTGCGCTATCTGTCTTGTTTGTTTCTTTGACTTCTTGCGCGTAACCAAAGTCCAACCTTCATCATCATCTTCATGCTTCTTTTCCTCGTTCTTATTCTGAGGAGGTAGTTTTTCTTCCAATGACATTGGAGGTAGCGACGGCAATGACCCTTGGATCTGTAATGTTACAGGCTCAAAACTTCCGAACTGCAACATATATGAAGGAAATGTAGATTCATATACATATTAACATACTCAAATATGTCTAATTAATTTGTCATAAAATTAAAACGGATTTTATGCATGCAAACAATATAACAAAGGAGGAGAAATCATATCCTTACATTGATGTTTCGGTTTTATAGGGCACAAAAGAAATCTCCTTTTCTTTTGTTCTTGAGCTTTCCTTATGGATGAACAAGATCTAAGTATAAGATCTCTCCCTAAGCTTTATACCCAAAGCTAACTCTTAATTTAATTAATATTATTTGATCTAGTATAATATTAATCTTATGAAAAATTGAACCAAAATTATTTGGTATTTAGCTCCTAAAACCGGGTAGAGGAGAAGAGATTTTTGAGTATATGATCTCTCTAATTTATCATTAAAATGTAGAGAGGAAATTTTATTTCTCACACTAGAAATTATCAATGTGAATGAATGAATAATTTAGAGGAGAAAAACTCTCTAAATGCTCCTTGGTAAAACCGGTGGGGGAGGGATTGGTTAGCCTATGCATGGGCATGATTCTCTAACCAAGAGAATAGGTATGCAAGGCTAGGTGTAGGGTGTCATCATATTGTTTCCACTTAAATTATTAAACATAATTTAATCACCATAATCCCTCCATATTTCGGTCCACTTAGGATAATATGGATTCCATATTATTTTTGTCAAATGTCAATATGTCACATGTCATATGTAACATAAATTGTTATGTATTTTTAACATATTAAAAATCAACGTATTAATGAAAATACGTCATATACAACAATCAACTTAATAATTCAAAATTACTTGTACCAAAATATTTTACCGTTTATAAATCGTATTTATAATAATTCATTCAAATCCAATTGTTTCATTAAACAATAATTTCATCCGAGTAATGATACAATTCGATTACTCAGACCGTATCTCATTTAATCACATTTCAATTTGATACGTAAATTTTACTTCCAAAATCGTCCGTCAATTTTTTTCAAGTAATTTAATTAACTCGTAACACTATACGATTAATTAAATGATCAATTAAGAGTATCGCCCTATAGGTATGACCTAGGGGTCAATCGATCACCACCGTCATACGACGGTAATGTCAAACTCTAGTCGACCAATCATTACCGATATATGTTGACCGGTTGTTGATAAGAATAATATTACTTCCCAATTGTATTCTATATAATGAGATTTAAACATGTGATCATCATGATCAACAGTCGTGATCGCATTATTGTCGGAGGACACATATTCCAACAATCTCCCACTTGTCCTCGACAAGTGTGCGTCACCAATTCTCTTGTCCTATTACTATCTCCCACTCAATGCAAGGTGTCTTTCGGGTCGTACTTGTAAGTGATCATATCGAGAGTGGTTTCCTCGATCTGGAGAATAACTGATTGACCGGATTTATCCACTCTGGATACCTTCCGAGCGTGGCCACGCATTTCCAGTTCATTACTCCTCGAGTGGCCTTGAGATATTGTTTTAACCCTGACAAGGGGATGGACAATTCCTATTGCACTCATTCCCTTCGACTAGCCACAACCATCATAACCTAAAATATGCCCATTTGACCCCATTTACGAAGGTCGTAGTAACACAAATCAAAGTTAATCTGATACTGAGCCATCTTAGGTGAATAGTCTTTAGTCAAAAGAATCGACTCATTTGAATACTATAGCAGCTCTCGCCACGACCAGGCTATATAAATTTGCCAGAACTCTATAAGCGGTCATAAGGCCCGACAAAAAGTTCCTAACAGTCTGCCTATGTGATCGACTAGTCATCTCACATGACTCTATGGCATTTGAACTTGCCATCAATCGCATCACACTCTAGTCACTTCGAGACGTCACCTCATACAAGTGACTATGGGCGAATACAATGTTAATCCGTGTTCACTTTAACGGGGTTCAATTGTCTCTACAACCCGTTTGGATGTAACAAAGTATAATAAAAGAGTTTTAAAATAAAACTCGAACGACAAATGCGATTATCACACATGAATAGTCAATGCCTGATTACTATTTCATGTTCTATAATCTGATTTGATCTTGTACGTAGTTGTTTATTTCAATTCAATTGAAATGACATGACTCATCATGTTTAGCCTTTGAGAAGGCTTTGGTTAGTAGGTTTTATCAACTTCTTGTACCTTACTCAACCTTACTACATACTTGTTTTCCTTTGTAATGTATACATTTGCATTACAAAACTTTCTGAGTACGTGTCGAGATCCAATCAAGACATAGGCCCTCTAGCCTAAGAATAGCTCCCACTTTGTTTTCACAATTGCGGACTCATCTTTCTTGCACATCTCATGATCGCAAGTGTACTCAATTTCCGTTATAAATATCTCTCATTGTTTTTTATTGCCTAGAACGATTCTAGAAAATCTACTTCTTTATTAACATTTCCACAATGGTATCTTAACCATCCTAATGTGTTTTGATTATGGTTTTGTCGGAAACCATGCGCAATCTCAATTGTCAATTGTCACTTGTGTAACACCCTTACACAATATTGCATCATAAACACTTGCTTTACTTCCTTAATGCTTCTGCAAGCACTTAAGGGTAATCTTTACATACTAGGTAAAGATTACTTAAATTCGATTTTGAAAACAATTCATCATACTCAAAGTATATGAAGTGTTATACATCATTAATCATTTAATTGATCCGCAAATGAAGCAAATGGAATCAATCAAGTACGTTCAATTTAATTGAACTAGTCATGAATCTTATCAACATAAGACTTCTTAACGACGCTAATATCATGTGGATTTATCTTCATAAATCCGGATATTCAAGATGTATTATAATACTCCAAAAGTCTTAAATCATTCTCAATGATCAATATGTCATCCACATATCGGACTAATTAAAATTTCCGTAACTCCCACTAAACTCCATGTATAAACACAACTTCTTGACTTATCGAGAAATGTTTTATCACATGATCCAAAATGTTGATTCCAACTCATTGATGTCCTACTTAAGACCCTCTCTTAAGTTTCACATTATCTTAGGATTGCAAGAATCTTCAAAACTCAAGATATGTATTGAATACATTCCTTCTAATTGAAGAAGTGGGTTTTAGATTCACTCGCTATGTATTTCATAATAATGAAACACAATCCCTAAGAAGATCCAAATAGGCTTAAGCATTTCAATTGGTGCAAAACCCTTTGCAACCAATCAAACCTTGAAATCTCTCTTTATTAGTGCAAAACCCTTTGCAACTAATCAAGCCCTTTCATTTCGGATTTTCATGGCTCTAAGCCTTATATTGAGTTGTGACTTAAACACTCTTATGTAAGTCATATGTTCATTACTTTCTAGAAGTAATCAATTTGAATCAAACAATTTCTTTTGTAAGTTATAAGCTCTTTACTTTCTTAAAAGTATCATGAATTCATCATTTTCAACAAGTGACGAATTTAACCTCCTAGGTTTTAAAGAAACAACATCTTACACAAAACGTCTCATGTAGCCAAGAAAGACCAGTTTCTTGCGACATAACATTCTTTGTGGCTCTTGAATCTTGCGACATAACATTCTTTGTGGCTCTTGAATAATTTCTCCCACTCTGTCTTCTAGAAATAAACTTGTATTTTAGAAAGACAGCTTCACGAGCCGCAAACCCGTCGTACTCGTGATAATTGAAAGGGAAAAATGAGCATTTGTTTCTTTGTGAAAACTTACAAATATGGCACATTACCATTTCATATCTCATATGATTTAGTGGAAAATAAATTAGACAAAAAATGATAAATTCCCCAAAAGGATCAAGTAACTCAAAGTTACTTGATAGAAGTCCAAACCATATCGAATAGCGTTTGAATTCATATCCAATCACACATTATTCAATGATGCGTGTTAAGAGAGATTAATTTGTGATACTATATCACATTTCCTTTGGCTTATATCAAAGTCTTCACTTTGATAATCCCATCACGACTAAATCGTGATTCCTTGAACTCTTTAAAATTCTTCAAAGATTTCTCTATTTACCTTATTAAGTGAACACATTAGCGTCAACTTAAATCGTTGGTAAAAGAAAATGATCAACCTATTTTGGATCAATGATTTACAACCTCGATCTCCTTTTCAACCAAAAGGCACGAGACATCTTGCTTTGAATACAAGATACGCATATACCATTAACAATCTAATGGTTTCAAGGGTAGTCAATAACTCTTTGCGTTCATCATTCCAAAATTTAAGGTTTAATCTTGGGTTACCAATTTGAGTCTTGCATCATCTTCATGATATATCGTTCTAGTTTGGTTTAGAATATTATCACCTTGATAATGGGCTAGCCATATATCAAATCGTGGTGTAAAGGGTCACAAAAGTGAAACCTCTTTTGTATCTTAACAAGTTTGTATTCTTATTTAGAGTTTATGTACTTAATAGTCACAATTAAGTACAACTCCAAATCCAAAAACTAGATTTGAGTACACAATTACTCTATCTCTCGTCATTATTGATGCTAGTCGTCATATTCTAATCATTCTATGTATCAAGTACAACGATGTAAACCACCACCGGTTTCTAATATTGACGAAGTAGTACTAGCAAAAATTATGTTCAATCAAATAAACATTTAAAGAAGAAGGTCCCATTAGATGTCCCACAACTAACTTGTTGATTCTTCAATACTTTGGGGTAGTTTCCTTTCTCGTGTCCAACATTTAAGACAATGGAAACTTTATTGGTCGGGATTGATAGGTTTAGTATCGTCATTCTCAATAACTTTACCTTTAACATTACCTTGTATCAATTCCATTATAATCTTTACTTCTTGAACCTCGTCCTCATCTTAACGGTTTAAGAGAATGCTCCCACTCATTTCAATGAGTCTTTGCTTTGAGAAGCAAAATTGAATTCATGAAGATAACTCTTCATTTGTTCGTTTTAGCCTTAAAACTTTCATTGAAGTGGTTGCGTTATTTTGGTCAATTACGAATTCTGAAAATCTAATCACCAAAACAATTTATCGCTTCAAGGCACTTAATTCAATTAAGTATATGAAACATAATCCATTGTAAGTAGAAGTGTTAGTCATGAATCAAAAACCTGTTTGATAATGAATAACTTTAATCTATACTCTTTACAAGAGATCCTTATCAATGGTTCATTTGAGGTTTCAGAAGCAAATTCATATTTGTCTTTAGTTACGATGTTTTAATGGAAATTTGAATCAAAAACGAAATGATATCGTATAAGAATTGTGGTAAAGAAATAGAACAATATGATAACGGAATAGTGGAAAACAAAACATCCATCGTTATATTAATACTTGTAAACAAGTATAGCATTTACATAGTGACCTCTACCCAACTATGATAAATGATTCCAAGATCCAAATTCATATTAACTTGGGCACGGTGGGGCCGATACATCCCTTATCAATATAACTCGGTGGATTAACTCTTTAATCGATTCTACTTTTAGAACTCTTGGTCGATAAAATTACATTAACATTTATCTTTAGCCCAAAACACATCGACAAGGGCACGGTGGGGCCGATACATCCCTTATCAAATACTTTTGTTGAGTTCAATCCAAATTTCGAATAAATGAGTCCATGATCCAAACCCACATTAACTTGGGCACGGTGTGGCCGATACATCCCTTATCAACATGAATTCGGTGGATTAACATTCATCATCCACTTCCCCTACGTAACAAGGTTTGTACCCCGGTGTGGCCGAGCGCACTCCCTCACGAAATAGGTTTTCATGGTTTCTACTCTTTGGTAAGGCTAAGTCTCAATTGTTTATTTTAGCGAGAGGTCATGTCAATTTATTATCTATCACGTTTTAAGTGAACTAAAGCGGTGAACTACGATAATTATATTTGACACGGTCGATAAACTCGATAAAAGACAATGCATGTTTAGTTATGGCGATTTAGCAATGCATGTGACATAAAATAAAATGCAAGCATAAAAGTAAATAAATCCTAGTATGGCCTTCCTAAAATAGAAAACTATTTATCTATTACATATTCGGAAACCAACTCCATTGGTCCCTTGAACTTCGGTTGTGGCACGCATCTCGAGGTAACACAGTCTTTATGTATCGCCATTCTTGAAGAAATCCGTCTTTAGGAACTCCGAGATAAATAAAATTACATAATAAATTACATAATTTCCTATTATACATTTGTAACTAAAATAAAATAAATCTATTAAATTACAAAACGGTGATACGAGATCACAATAAAAATTACAACCGAATCGATATTCCCATACATTTCGGGAAATACCAATTAAAATCTAAGGCCATACTAAGTAAAAATTACATAATTCAAAATTACATAAATTAAAATTATGACAATCATAAAGAAAATGCAGCATTATAATATGTAAGAACATGCTCAATTTTATGCTAAATCGCCTTTAAATTGCCAATATCGTATATTACTCGGTTTTTACGGATTTGCGTGATTTCAACATTTTACAATCACAAAAATACATAAACTCATATTTATGCATAAGTTAATTACCCTAACCTCTTAGGACTCAAAATTTAGTCTTCACTAATAATTTGACCATAATTAACCCATATCTTATAAAATTGTTCATAAATGGACCAAAAATTACAAAATAAGCTATTAAACTTCAAATAAATCACAAAATTTCAAATAAATTCAAAATTTGAAATTTAAACTCATGAACATTCTGGAAAATTACCATGACACTCATAATGTTCAAAATCTTAGGTTAAAAATTTCGAAATTTTCCCGGAAAAACAATGTTGCGGTTTATCGATTTTTAATAAAATAATCATAAAAACACGGAAAAATTATTTTTATTAACTTTTCAATTTTATATCTGAAAAATATAATAAAATGCAACATAAGACGTTTTTCCTAAGTCATAGATTATGTTTTATTAATTTTTCACTTAATAATGTCACTATTTATGCTATTTTTCTTCAAAAAATCATAAATCATGGAAAAAGACTTCTTTATAGCCAATTATTTTACACGCATCTTGTAAAATTGCATGTGACAACATATTAATGTTTTATGACCAGATTCGAAATTTAACTCATATTAACCTATTTTTCACTTAAATCCGAATTTAATAATGAAAAATCCATTTTTCGAGCATAATAAGTCCAAAAATTATGAAAATTTACAGGTTATCTCAAAATAATATATGTGACAACATATCCAAAAATCAATGGAAAATTCGAAGTATAGCTATTTTTAGACCAAAAATGACATTTTTACTCATAAAATCACATTTAAATGCCATTTATTGTAAATTATGAACAATAAAAAATCCGAAAAATAACCAAAATATCCTAAAACATTTTAGGACCAGAAATATTAACATGCATGTAATAATTTCGTGATATATCATAATAACACAAATTTTACAAGTTTTATTTGTTATTCTTATAACTCGGAAAAACTTTTAACCAATTTGCATGCAAACAACCGTGGCTCATGATACCGATTGAAGGAAATGTAGATTCATATACATATTAACATACTCAAATATGTCTAATTAATTTGTCATAAAATTAAAACGGATTTTATGCATGCAAACAATATAACAAAGGAGGAGAAATCATATCCTTACATTGATGTTTCGGTTTTATAGGGCACAAAAGAAATCTCCTTTTCTTTTGTTCTTGAGCTTTCCTTATGGATGAACAAGATCTACGTATAAGATCTCTCCCTAAGCTTTATACCCAAAGCTAACTCTTAATTTAATTAATATTATTTGATCTAGTATAATATTAATCTTATGAAAAATTGAACCAAAATTATTTGGTATTTAGCTCCTAAAACCGGGTAGAGGAGAAGAGATTTTTGAGTATATGATCTCTCTAATTTATCATTAAAATGTAGAGAGGAAATTTTATTTCTCACACTAGAAATTATCAATGTGAATGAATGAATAATTTAGAGGAGAAAAACTCTCTAAATGCTCCTTGGTAAAACCGGTGGGGGGAGGGATTGGTTAGCCTATGCATGGGCATGATTCTCTAACCAAGAGAATAGGTATGCAAGGCTAGGTGTAGGGTGTCATCATATTGTTTCCACTTAAATTATTAAACATAATTTAATCACCATAATCCCTCCATATTTCGGTCCACTTAGGATAATATGGATTCCATATTATTTTTGTCAAATGTCAATATGTCACATGTCATATGTAACATAAATTGTTATGTATTTTTAACATATTAAAAATCAACGTATTAATGAAAATACGTCATATACAACAATCAACTTAGTAATTCAAAATTACTTGTACCAAAATATTTTACCGTTTATAAATCGTATTTATAATAATTCATTCAAATCCAATTGTTTCATTAAACAATAATTTTGTACTTAATAGTCACAATTAAGTACAAAATTATTGTTTAATGAAACAATTGGATTTGAATGAATTATTATAAATACGATTTATAAACGGTAAAATATTTTGGTACAAGTAATTTTGAATTACTAAGTTGATTGTTGTATATGACGTATTTTCATTAATACGTTGATTTTTAATATGTTAAAAATACATAACAATTTATGTTACATATGACATGTGACATATTGACATTTGACAAAAATAATATGGAATCCATATTATCCTAAGTGGACCGAAATATGGAGGGATTATGGTGATTAAATTATGTTTAATAATTTAAGTGGAAACAATATGATGACACCCTACACCTAGCCTTGCAT
This sequence comes from Silene latifolia, assembly GCF_048544455.1. Classification (NCBI taxonomy): domain Eukaryota; kingdom Viridiplantae; phylum Streptophyta; class Magnoliopsida; order Caryophyllales; family Caryophyllaceae; genus Silene; species Silene latifolia. Next base: position 116,468,830 of record NC_133536.1, on the reverse strand, counting down.
ACCTATTCTCTTGGTTAGAGAATCATGCCCATGCATAGGCTAACCAATCCCTCCCCCCACCGGTTTTACCAAGGAGCATTTAGAGAGTTTTTCTCCTCTAAATTATTCATTCATTCACATTGATAATTTCTAGTGTGAGAAATAAAATTTCCTCTCTACATTTTAATGATAAATTAGAGAGATCATATACTCAAAAATCTCTTCTCCTCTACCCGGTTTTAGGAGCTAAATACCAAATAATTTTGGTTCAATTTTTCATAAGATTAATATTAAGAGTATCGCCCTATAGGTATGACCTAGGGGGTCAACTGATCACCACCGTCATACGACAGTAATGTCAAACTCTAGTCAGCCAATCATTACCGATATATGTTGACCAGTTGACAGTAACAATATTACTTCCCAATTGTATTCTATATAATGAGATTTAAACATGTGATCATCATGATCAACAGTCGTGATCGCATTATTGTCGGAGGACACATATTCCAACAATATACACACATTGTCCTTGCCGTATAATTGGCTCGTCAAGTTGCTCCAGGACTACAGTAGTTTGATTTGTGGTTACTGTGTCCTCCAAGTCAAGAATGATCTTCCCTTTCTTGGAGAGCTGCATGATCTTCTCCTTGAGTGTTATACACTTTTCAATGGGATGACTCACCAGCCTATGATAACGACAGTAATTAGGATCGTTTGTCTTGTTTGCTTGCTCAGGGCGCTTGGACTCTGGCAATTGTATAACCTTCTTTTCCAAGAGGTCATCAAGCATTCCGGACAAGTCAGAATCTGGGAATGGATATTTCTTAGCCTGCAACTCTTTCAATGTAGGCTTGTCTCGTTGGTAGTTGTAAGAGAATGACTCTTTCTTCTTTTCATACTTAGGCTTTGACGAGATTTTGACAGGTGCACTGTTGGTTTCGACGACCATTGTTTCCTTTGTCGACGATTTGGAGTTCTTATCAGTTTTCTTGAACTCCTTCTTTTCACTTGGCACCTTAGAACAACTTGGTCGAGCACTACCATGTTCTTTGATTGTGATCTCCATGTCATGGGCGCGGGTAGCCAGGTCTTGGAAGCTCTTTGGCATGATCCCTTTCAGGATGTAAAGAATGTCCCATTTCATCCCGTTGACGCACATTTCAACTGCTGACGCTTCACTTAAGCGATCCTTACATTCCAGACTCAGCGCACGCCACCGTTGATGTAATCGACGACGTGCTCATCTTACCATTGAGATGTCTTTGTCAATTCGCTCATGCCGACGACACGTCCGGTGTCTTTGTAGAATCTGTTGAGGAATTCATCTTCCATGTGACCCCACCACAATTGACTCGAGTCCGGATCTATGTACCGGTCGAACGCGATCCCTTTGAGCGAACGAACGAATCGCTTCACCAAACGATCACCTTCTGTTCCAAAGATTGTTGCATGTCTCGACGAAGTGGGCGATGTGTTGCTTTGGGTTCCCCTTCCCGTCGAATCGCTGAAATTTTGGAGGCCGATAGCCGATGGCATGCGCGCATCGTCAATCCTCTTAGTGTAAGGCTTGATGTAGCGTCCACTACTTGTCGAGCTATCATCCAACCGACACTTGATCGTCTTGGCTATTAACTCCTACACTTCTCTTCAAAGTGAAGTTGCTGATCTCATTCTTTGGCTTTTCCCTATCCTCGCCAACTTCTCTATCGCTATCAACATCCCTATCGGTGTCACCATGCTCGCTCTCGGCCTTCCTGTCACGGAGTGCCACCACCTCTTTTTGGAGCTCATCAATTTTCTTGTTCTTTTCTTCACTCTCCTTCATCATCTTTTCAAGGAGATCATTCATTTTCTGCATTCGATCCTCAAGAGTATCGCCACTTATCACCATGACTGAAGCAACATTAGGAGTTGAGGTTTCTTTCTTCTTTGGCGACGCTTTGGGTTTGCATGGAGAAGCCTTCTTGTCAACCTTAACACTTCTAGTCTCCTCGCGTGAAGGAGAAGAGGCGGCCAGGAGCGTTGTAGGAGCAGCAGCTATGGAGGCGACAGAGAACTTGCGTGGCCTAGTTGGGACGTGTGCAGAGCGTAGACTGGCAGCAGCAGCATTGACAGCAGCCTTCTTTGCCATTCCTCTTGTGGAGATGCCAACTGACTACGTAGCAGGGGAGGTAGCAGCAATGGGGGTACCCTGCAGGATATCTGCGTAGGTCTTCTTGGATGGACTGGAGGAGATGCTTTGCTTAGTAGACATCTTCTTGTTTTGGTAGACTTGAATAAAACAAAGAGAGAGATGAGAGGTAGAGATTTGCACGTCGGGTTCACCAAAATTTGTAACAGCAAATTTTGTATTGCGATAACTGAAATACAAAACAAGGAAACAATTATATTTTTATTAATAAATATCAAAAGTACGTGTACAATCTCTAATGTATCCTCTGATTCTAATATGCCGTAAGGGGTACGTGTACGGAGTACACGTGACGGGTACGCGTGTACACAAATTTAATTGCTCTACGCGCGATGTAAATTTGATTTCTTGAGAGGGTCGCGATGACTTGAGAAATAACTCTACAATTAGTAAAGAGGCAAGTAAAGGTCGGATCCCAAGGGACGGGTATTGAAATGAGATTTCTATTGAAACTAGTGGTGTCTTAGGGGTGTCACAATTTGGGTTGATGTAGAAGGTCACTAAACTAAAATATCAAAGGAAATAAACAAGCAAGATGAATTAAAGGGTTGTAAACAATTGATTAAAAAGCACTAGGGTGTCATGGGATCATAGGGGAATCATGGGAATTGATCATACAAACATGTTCTCAAATTATAAGCAAGCAATTATTGTTGTGATGGATTGAGTTGGGTTATATCTTACAATCCTAGAAAAGTTTGGGTCCCGGAGCCGAATCGATTAGATTGTACAACACCTACAAGTCGACTTAATCTTCCCTACTCAACAACATACATGGTCTAATGAGACTCGAGTTGGTTTATGTCTTACAAGTCTCATTGAAAAGATAGGTGATGGTAGTAAATGCAAGGATTCATAGGCTTAGCATTTCATCAAACATAACATGTGCATGAGTTGAGATCAAAACAAGCAAGCAAATAAAACATGAAAGCATATTAATTTAAGCATGAATCATTCCCCATGTTGGTTTCCCCTAATCACCCATTAACCCTAGCTAAGAGACTACTCACTCATTATCATGTTGATCATGCTAGCAAGGTTGTCAATCATACCAACAAAATGAAACATGATGAATAAATGAAAGTAATTAACAATAATTAAAAAGGGATTAAGAGAATTATACCTACTAATGATTCCAATAATAAAGCAAAGATAGAAGAAGTACTTGATGCTTGATTGAGAGGTTGTCAATCTCCCAATAATAACCCAAATAATCTTCAATTACCCAAAATAAAGGATGAACAAAAGAGAGATTAAGGAAATAAACTTGTATTAGAACTTGATTAATTGTTGATTACACAACTAAAGAGAGATTTGATTGATATTAACTACTCTAATTATTGATAAGAAGAACATGCTCTTCTAATTAGACTAATGGGGTATTTATAGTGGAAATTAGGGGGATGCATTAGGGTTAACTAAGGGCTAAACTAGTAATTACACTTTTTAGATTGAGCAGGGAGGAGCCGGTATTTTTCGAAGGAAGGGCTTCTTTCTTTGTAGCTTGGAGAAGAGGAAATTGCGCTGTAGAGGAATCCGAGCGGATTAGGGTCGGGACGGGCGGATTCTGGCGATGGAACACGAGCGGATTTAAGAGAATCCGGGCGGATTGTGGTGGCTAAACCCGAGGGTCTTGGTGGAAAACCGCACGGATTGTGCAGGTGGAGGACGGCCGGATTGTAGACAATCCGCACGGATCGTGCCTCAGCAAGACTTCTTCTTCTTTTCTTCCCTTTTCTTCATAAATTCCTTGGGGATTTCCTTGGGGACTCAAGGATCCTTTCTCAACATTGCTCATCTACTATCATATGTACAAAGGCCTTCTAATCTTGTCTCTCCTTGATGCTTGGTCATTGAATTCGATCAATTTAGTCTCGTTTTGCCATGAAAATGCAAGATTCTTACTCCTTTCCTACTAAGGGATCAAAATCTCAAAGAATATGCAAAACAAAGAACTAAAGATAATAAATGACCCAAATATGCACTAAAAAGCATGGGAACAAGGCTAATTCGGGGGCTAAATATGCGCTAATTATGGTCACATCAATAACTAAAGACAACAGGTGTTTTTTTAATAACCGCTGTTGTTGATTTTAAAAAAAAATTAAACTATATATTACTAGATGCATGCATTATTACTGCAATTCCGATGCATAATGCATTATTACTGCCAAATCCTGCATATAAAAGGACACAATAATATATGGAATGAGAAGGGTTATAAGATTTGGCACAACTTCCTAAACATATTAATTAAAAAACAACTCAAACGACACATTACTAAGTATAAATTCATGCATTATCTCAATAACCATTTCCATTATATCACTATCTCCACGTCCTAAACTCCAAACCCTAAATCTTTAAAACAAAACTCCAAACTTCCTTCAACACTTCCTTCAACAATGAATGATACCATCCGTAATACATGCATTATGACCGATTACAACAAGAGTTTCATCCGCCGGTTGCTGGACATCGAGGGCGGGTACATGAGCTACCTTGAGGATGCTCGGACCGCACTCAAGGACGCCAAAAAAAAATGGCTTGACAAAGCAGCAGATATTGCAGCTATATATATGACGATATAGCAAATGCGGAACGAAACCTCCAAATAGCAAAGGAGGAGAGGATGGATATCATAGAACAGAATAAGACTCTCTATGCATATCTAAGAATTGCATTTTTAGCAATGTAATTCGTTTTTTATGTATTTATATATTAATTAATTAATTAAGTTTATTATGCATTATTCCTGTCCATCATCTTCTTCTTATTTTTTTTATTTTTTTTATTTGTTTTACAAGCTAATAAACGCAGAAAAACAACAGTGACAAAACTAATTAAGCGAATAATACTTAGAGAAAGAACAATAATGATAGATAAAAACACATGCAAATGAAATAATTAGAGAAAGAAAATAATGACTGAGATGATGACAAAACCTAAAACCATGCATATAAAGCGATACCTGATAATTAGAGAAAATAAGAGATGACGACAACAACAGTGATGGAGATGATAAAGCGACGATGAGAAAGAGAGAAAAAGACGATGAGAAAGTGTGTGTTTGTGTTTGTGTATGTTTGTGTTTGTGTTAGGTTTTTGTGTTTGTAGCTGTAGCTGATCTGTGTTTGTGTGGTTTATATTATGGAAAGTATTGACAACGGTTTTTACACAAAACCCAGTTGTCATTAGAGAATATATTAACAACGGGTCCTTAGAAAACCGTTGTTAAAAAGTATTAACAACGGGTTCAAATATAGCCGTTGTAATTACTTTTCATTAATTTTGCGCCAAATTATTAACAACGGTTATAATGTATTAGAGTAAACTATTGTTATTAGTTTTTATATTAACAACGGTTGTGCAAGTTTGACCCGTTGTTAAAACCTATAACAACGGTTATCAACACATAACCGTTGTAGTTAAGTTTAGTAAAATTCGCGCCATCCATTCTACAACGTCTTATGGTTATTTTCGTGAATAAGCGTTGTTAAAGGGGCGTTGTAGTTGCCTGAATTTGTAGTACTGTAGGCCGATATATGGTGCAAAAAAAGCCGGTTTTTTAAGGTTAAAGATGAGCACAATTGCATTGATTCTAAGAGAAAATGACAACAAATAGTCCCCATTTTGTGTCTCCTAAAGGTGCGAACGCAATTGAAGAGAAAGGATAATAATTCAAGGGATTCCAACACATAAACAAAGGACTTCCATCAGCCATTTACATGGCTGCCAAGGCTGCCTATTATTTTGCCATGTGTTTTGGTTTTAGTGTAAAATGTCAACTTGTACTTTTGTCTTGTTTCTCTTTTAATATTGCCCAAGGATTTGCTGTTAGATGAATGTCTTAGATTTAACTTGACTCTCTATATATAGAGTTCACATGTCCTTGTCAAAATCAGAATGTTTGAGATGAATACATGAGGTTTTGAAAACGCTTTCTTTAGTTCTTTGCTTTGTGCTGGAACAACCTCCATTACTTAGTGTTTGGAGATGAACTCTATCCATTTGCTTAGTGCTTTGGAAGATTATTATTCTAGGCTTAAATTTGCTTTATGATCTTGTTTAAGTCATAATCAGACAAATAAACCCTCCAAAACAGCCCCAAAACTGAGAGCAAAAAACATACAAAAACCATCATATTTTCAGTCATAAAACAACTTTCTGCCTGACTGTTTCTTTTGTTTTTTGGGTCGTGTATTGTGTCGTTTGTTAGATGGGTTTCTTCTTGATCGTGGCTCCTCCTCTCTTTCTCGTTTACTCATGGTAATGCGAGGGTGAGGTGAAGCCAAGCGGTTTCAGGGACCATCCTATTCTTACCCCGGTTTTAGGTCTATTTTAATATTAGTTATGTGTCCTTTGCAAAGGTTTCGAATTACATTAAAATTGTTGTTGTTCTTGCTGTGTTTTTGTGGCCTGTTCTGGGCTGATTATGGACCACCTCATTATTTTATTCCAAAGTGGTATTAGAGCTTCGACTCTTGCGTTTTCTTAAACCAAGACGGTCTTGGGAAATGATGGTCCTTGGTGTTGTAGGGTGTGAGCCCTCAAATCTGGGCGCGGCTTGAATTGTTGGTGTTGGCTTTGGTGCAAGTGTGATGCTTGAATCGAGTTGGTTAACAAGGGGATTCTAAGTCTTTGCTATGTGCTTGACTAGAATTGGCTTTTGTTGTCTCCCTTTTTAACATCTACATGACATTTTTTCTAAAAATGTTTTTGTTTTTGAAATAATCTTTTGTTATACCACGTTTTTAACCGCAAAAGTTTGAGGACAAACTTTTTTCAACGAAGAGAGTTTGAAACAAATGTGGTAGGCCGAGATTTGGTGCTAAAACAGCCGGGTTTTCAAGGTTAAAGATTAGCACAATTGCAAAGATTCCAAGAGAAAATGACAACAAATGGTCCCCTTTTTCTGTCTCCTAAAGGTGCCAAAGCAATTGAAGAGCAAAGACAATATTCAAGGGATGCCAACACACAAACAAAGGGCTTCCATCAGCCATTTACATCCTGCCAAGGCTGCCTATTATTTTGTGAAGTGTTTTGCTTTAAGTGTAAAATGTCAACTTGTACTTTTGTCTGGTTTCTCTTTTAATTATGGCCCTAATATTTGTTATTAGATAAATGGCCTTGATTTAACTTGAGTCTCTATATATAGAGCTCACATATCCTTGTAAAATTCAGAATGTTTGAGATGAATATATGAGGTTTTGAAAACCCTTTCTTTAGTTCTTTGTTTTGTGGTTGAATAACCTTCATTACTTAGTGTTTGGAGATGAACTCTATCCATTTGCTTAGTGCTTTCGAAGAGTATTATCCTAGGCCTAAATTTTCTTTGTGATCTTGTTTAAGTCATATCTTTCTAAGGGTCATGCACGATTTCACCTACAGCCAAGGTATAAGACCCACTCAACACCCTAGATTTTGGTCCGGGGTTGGTCACACTTCGGAGGTCTTCAAAGCTTATGGTATACAACCCTCGGATTTGGGTACTAGGGTCCCTCACGGTGACAGACACTTGCTTGGTCCTTGGGCGGGACCTCACCATGTCACCAGGAGCTTCTTTTGGCGATGCTTATCAAGTAGGTGAGGGAGGTGGCTACCAAGAGAATGTGGGTGGTGGCTATAAAGAGAATGTCGGTGGTAGCTACCAAGGGGTTGGGGCTAGTATCTACCAAGACGGTGTGGTTGATGACTCCCAAGAGGATGGGGGTGTTTTTTTCTATGGGAGTAGGAGTGGAGGAGGAGCGCCGGTTTGGGCACCAGGACTTATGGAGTATAATGGCCGCTATGTTAACGCGATAGTAGAGGATGCGACAATGGACACTTCGGGTGAGAGAAGGATTGAGGAGGTTAGCACCCGGAGAGAAGAGTCACCGATAAACAATGAAGGAGCCGTATTTCGGTGGGTGAAGAGGCTTGGTAAGAGGAGAAAGTGCTCCTCTTAGTCTTGTTTGTTAGAATAAAGTTGTTTGACAATTGTGTCGGTTTGAAACTTGAACGAATTATTTTGGGTGTTGTAATTATGGCAATAAGGCCTAGAAATTGCGTGTTTCCGGATGTTAGATGGTGTGGTAATCACCATCAGAACTTATTTACACTTATATAGGAAAATGGACGAGTTAGGAAGCAAAGAACTCTCGAAACGTTTCTGCCCAACCATCACTCGATCGAGTGCTTGCTTCACTCGATCGAGTGTAACACCCCCACATACCAAGGTGCCTTACCAAGGACCACCCTAGCATGAGAAACTGTTACCATCTCGGTTGCCCGAGGATAGTATATCAAAAGTAACAATTCCGAACATTTATAAAGTATAAAGTTAAACGATTACATTGTCTCAAAGCAAACCAAAAGAAAGTGTATATAAAATCTCAATACAACCGAAAAACCGACATAACTACTCGTAACAGCGGAAGCTAGACTCGAAGTGATGACATCCCATCTTGTCCCCGTAGTTAAAGATAACCATCACCTGTCACAATCTGCTCACCATCCCCGAATGGATCACCATAGTTTTACAAAACAACAACGGGGTCAGTTCACTGTATAATTAAGATAAGCAAATTACAACAATAGCAATGACAACAATTCCATAATCGTTCTCTATTTCCAATCATGTCTCAATACTGACTACACAGTTAAGTGTGTAGTCCTGACATATTACTGCAAGTGAAGCCACTCCCGCAAGGGCGTGAAGCCACTCAGCCGAGGACGTATCTCACCGACATGATCAATCCACCACAACTACAACAATTAAGAATACAAATCAACAACAATACTAAACATATGAATACAATCACAATTACCACATCTTAAATCAATTATGCAATCGACTGAGTAGGGAAACCCTACCTTAGCACAAATCCGATTACGAGTCTACAAGCAGAAGCTAGAATTGCTCTTCTACAAATTCTCCACCTAACAACAATCATAACAATCCAATCACAACATGCAAAAATTACTTTTTCCCCAAATTCCAATATTAAGGTAAACCCTCAAAGCCAAAAGTAACAAAAGGTAAAAGACTAGTGACTTACTGACGCAACCGACGCACGAGAGAGATGAACAAGACTCACAAACGAACAAAGCTCTTAGGAGAGATTAAGGATAATTAGCGTACGTAAAAATGTTTTAGGTATTGGTAAATGTTAAAAGTGAATTTGTAAAAGGTAATTTGTAACTCTAACCACCCTTAACCAAACCGCGGAAATAATTCCTGTTAAACCGGATACTCTTTCGAGTATAGAGAGTACTAGGCCGAGTATTACCCTACTCGGCTAAGTGTTCCTAGACATTTGCCTGACCAGAGACACACGAAGCATTATTCGGCCGAGTTAGCCTTATTCGGCCGAGTAAAGGAACTCAGAAAAGGTGGTATTACAGAGTTCTCCTCTTAAAAAGAACTTCGTCCCTGAAGTTCATACCATACACAAAGCGAAAACAAACTAAAAATAACACTAACTGCTCAACGACAACAACAACAACTACTCCGTATCAACAACTCCAACTAATCATGACAAAACACTCATCCCAAACTCAAATGGTGACAAAAACACAACTATGTTCACCTCAACTAACCCTAAAACATGCGTGCAACCATCTCCTACCCCCTTAAAAGACAACGGTTATGTCCCCGTAACCAAACATACCTGATCGAAAAGGTAAAGAAAACGCTCGCTCATCGCCTTATGTTGTTCCTATGTGGCCTCTTCCACATTGTGATTAGACGAAAGTACCTTTAGTTAGACAGTCTCAGCGTTCCTTGTCTTGTGCACTTTCCAGTCTAAAATCTCCTTAGGAAACTCTGCATAAGTTAGAGACTCATCTAACTCTAGGTTCTCAACCTCGAGTATATGTGATGGATCGCTCACATAATTCTGGAGTTGCGAAACATGAAACACGTTGTGGACTCGATCCTGCGATGGTGGTTAAGCTAGCCGGTAGGCTACTTCACCTATACGGTCTAGGATCTCATGAGGGCCGATAAACTTTCGACTCAACTTCCCTTTCTTGCCAAACCTCATCACCCCTCGCATAGGTGACACTTTGAAAAGGACCTTGTCACCTGCCACGAACTCAATGTCCCTGCGGTGCAAATCTGCATAACACTTTTGGCGATTTTGAGATGCTTTCATCTTTTGGCGAATCATGCAAACTTGCTCAATTATATCCTACACCATCTCTAGTCCTAAAACCACTATCTCAGCACTATCGTCCCAACTAATCGGACTTCTGCACTTCCTGCCATAAAAAGCCTCGAACGGTGTTATCCCAATGCTGGTGTGATAGCTGGTGTTATATGAAAACTCAATCAAGTCCATCCTATCTTCCCAACTTCCACCGAACTCCATGGCACAAGATCTCGACATGTATTCCAAAGCCTTAATAGTCCTTTCAGTCTGACCATCTGTCGTAGGATGGAAAGTTGTACTCATCTTCAAGGTATTTCCCATCAAATCCTGCAACTCTTGCCAAAACCGTGATATAAACCTCGCATCTCGATATGACACTATGTCCTTTGGCACACCATGTAATAGAACCATATGCTTCCTATAACCCAAAGCTAACTGTATCTTGGTCCAAGTATCCTTCTTCGGAATGAGGTGAGCTGACTTTGTCAAACGGTCGACGATTACCCAAATCATATTGTTACCCTGCCGAGTCCTTGGTAACCTCACGATGAAGTCCGTAAACATCGACTACCATTTTCACTATGGCACCTCAAGTGACTGAATCTTATCTTGTGGTTTGCATTGCTCACATTTACTCTTTGGCAAGTTAGACACTTAGCCATGAACTCGGCCACATCTTTCTTCATATTAGGCCACGAAAATGTTTTCTTTAAGTCCTTGTAAACCTTCTGACCACCTGGGTGAACTGAATAAGGAGGGCAATGAACCTCCGTCATGACCACCCTTTCTCAAGTCCAAATCAGTAGGGAAACACCATCTCCCATCAAAACGAATACTCCCATCTGTATGGATAGAAAACCTCAAAACTATGCCAATCTCTACCCTTGACTTCTACTATTGATTCTTGGGATCAAGATCTTGTTTCATTTTTATGTCATGATACAAGTCTGGTTCGATAGTCAAGTCCCTGATGGCCACACCCTTTCGAATCATATGAATCCCCATCTTTGACCTCTCATCCCTCAGTTTCAGCAAAGACATAGCTGTACATAACGAACGTACACTCTTCCTACATAAAGCATCTGCCATCACATTAGCCTTATCCTCGTGATAGATGATCTCCATGTCATAGTCTCCAATCAACTTCATCCACCGTCTCTGTCGCGTGTTCAACTCTTTCTGCGTGTAAATATACTTTAGACTCTTATGATCTGAAAACACCTTAAAGGTTGCCCCAAAAAGGTAGTGCCTCGAAATCTTTAGAGTAAAAACAACTACACCCAGGTCCAAATCATGAGTAGGATAGTTTTCCTCATACGGCTTCAGCTGCCTCGATGCATAAGCGATAACCTTCCAATTCTGCATCAACACACAACCCAAACCATTATTTGAAGCATCGGTGTATACTTCAAAGCTCTCACTTCCCTCAGGTAAAGCTAAGATAGGAGCTGTGTGTTGGAGTTAGTGTCCTCCACAATAGTGCGTTTACATAATAAATCTCATTAAAGGAATATCATTGTATGAGATACAATTTACAATAGTTGATTAACGTAAATCGATAACGGTTGGCTCACTAGAGTTTGACGTTATTGTCGTGAGACAGCGGTGATCAACTGACCCCTTTCGGTCACACCTAAAAGAACGAACCCCAATTGACAACTAATTAATTGTATGAGTTACAATGTATTTAGTCCCTTGATTTATAGACTAAAAGGTTAGTCGATTATTTTTAGAGAGATTTCGAGTTGCGAACTCGAGGCATGACAGTTATTATATAATTATGCGATAATTGAATAATAAATTTTGGGAGACGGGTTTTAGTTAATTAATTGTTAATTCATTAAAATTGTACTAATTGATTAATGTGATTAATATTAGTACGTAAATAATATGTGTAGCGGTACATGTATATTTACGGAGTGATTTGAACGAATTAATTATGGAAGTATTTAAACATGAAACGATGTTTAAAATAAAATTACACGTATTTGTGCGACAAATATAAGAACCAATATGGACCCGTAAATGGGCAAGTGGACCGTGTAAAATAGAGTTGTGGATGATTAGGAACATAATCATTTCACCTTACTTTATATTCTTCCATAAGTTATCTTATAATCTTTTTTGCATATTATCAATGGTTTATTTTTAAAGTATCTAGTTACTATTATTTACATATTATCAAGGGTTTATTTTACAAGTATCTAGTTAATATTTGTAAGATAATTTGTAGGTGTAGTTCTTGGGTGCAACTTGAAGGAGACTTTCTTTTTGAAGGTTTTTTAAGGAGGATCATCCATATCTTTTTAGCTCCAAGAACAAACTAGACAGGTGATCTAGTTTGTGCTCATATTACCATAAAATCATTGTAAGGAAATTGTTTTTCCTTAAGCTTTCATTTTTATGCTTTTATATTTGCATGCATGTTACATAGATCACCAAAATGATAAATTATGAGATAATTTAATTTTTATTAGAGAGTCTAATTTGGATCTATGATCTTTCAAGTGGTATCAGAGCTTAGGATTGTAATTTGCATGTTGATTTTAAGGATATTAATAAATTATGAGATAATTTATAAAAACTCAAAATTGTGTTAGAAGAGGTTTTAGCACGGAACTTTTGGGGCATGCATACCTACTGATCTCAAAAGATTTGTGGTTAAGTTTGTGATTTATGAAGTTATTTTGCTGTTTTTAAGGATTTTTGGTAGAAAATCGAGTCAAAATGTCGTATTTTAGTTAAAAATTGACTAACAATAGTTAAAAGTTGATTCGGGCCATGGATTTTTTTGTGATATTTCATGCATGTTTTCTACTGATTGTATGCAAATGGTTGAAGGTTGGTTTGAATTTTTGCATGTTTATTGATTTTATGAGATAAAAGTCGATAAAAGTGAAATAAATTAATCATAATTTTGAAACGATTGATTCTTCCCTTGATAAATTTATGTACATTAAAAATATTATTTAAATGTTAAAAGTGAATTTTAAAATGTGTTTTTACCTTTTTTTTTATGTTTATTGGTTTTAGTGGTTAAAAACCGATAAATATCGATCTTTTTCTTTATAAATTTTATCCGGATTTTTGGGGCAATGTTTCTGACATTTTGGTGTTCTTGGGAATGTTCCAGAATACTCAAAATTTTTGGTTCTATTTTTTTGGTAATTGTTCAATTATTTTGGATTTTTACTTAAAAATTATGATTTTACCGATTAAATTAGAAAAATATCACCAAATCAAACTAATTATTCATCATAAAATTAGTGAGGACTAATTTTAAGGTTCAAAATAGTTTGGACAATTAATTTGGACTAAAATGAGATTTAACAGTTCATTATTGATTTTTACATGTTAAAAATCGATTAAATCCACAAAAACCGAGATGGATACAACGATAGATTGATATGGCTATTTTGGCATCATTTTACAGTATTTTTAAGAATATTTATTTAAGTTGAATGAATGATTGTCATTTATTTAAAGTATTTATCTTGTTGTACCTAGTATGGCCTAGTTTATTTTAATCGTTATTACCCGAAATGAATGGGAATATCAATTTGTTTGTAATTAAATACGATCTCGTATCGTCGGTTTGTAATTAATTAATAGTTTTATTTATTTTATTAATTAATTTATAATAGGAATAACTATGTAATTCATTTGTAATAGTTATTCTTACCGGCGTTTCCAAAAGACGGATTACATCGAGGCGTAGTCTATTTTTGGAAGGTGTTCCAAATCCCACAAGAAGGAGCCACTTTTGGACTAAAGAGGCAAGGGACCAAAGAGTTGGTTTCTGATATGTAATAGACTAGTTTTTTATTAACTAGGTGGCCATACTAGGATTTGTTCATTTGCTTACTTGTTTGCTTGTTTTTTATTTTCGCGCATGCCAAAATCGCCATTCACATGCATTTTATTTTCGCGGTTGTCAATTCACGTCATTTACATTCGCCGACTTTGTTCACTTATAGGGAATTTATGACTAAATTGACAAGATCTCTCACAAAACTAAAATTGAGATTAGCCTTACCAATTAGTAACACCTATGAATCTCTTGTTCATTAGAGCCACGCTCGCCCAAGCGGGGTGTTCTCTTTTTATCTTGGGTAAGTAGGGTGGTAAACGGTTATCACACGCTAAAATTGGTTGGACTCAACGGGATATAAGAGGGTCTTGTGTTCCGGGGCTAGTAGATGGATTTAAGGAAATTCGTCGACCAAGAGTTCTAGAGGTAGAATTAGTCAACGTGACTTACCGAATTTACACAATTATGGGATGCTTCGCCCAAGCGATGCTAATTTTTGTTTAATATTTGGGTCTTAGAATCATTTATGTAATTTAGTGGGAGATCATTATATAAATGCTAAAACTTGTTAAACATGTTTTCACAAGTATTTTTTAAACAATGGATGTTAATTTTTCTTTTTGTTGTAGCATTTTAATTCGCAATGGCAACTTCATCAACTCCATCGAGTACTTCACTAGGCAAAGATTCATGGATAAGGTCCGTAATGAACAAATGTATCCTAAAAGATGACGGTAGTAACTTTCTTGAATGGGAATCCAACATCAAAAGTGTCGCGTTGTCCGACAATGTGCTCACTTACTTGACCGAAGCTCCTCCTATCGAGCCCGGTCCAAGGGCTTCATCGGCGGTGCGGACCACCTATGATGACCATGTGAGGATGTCGAATGATATCAAGAATGTGTTGATATGGTCAATGTCCCCAAAGCTCATGCTATCATGCATTTCTTTAAATGCGTAGGAGATATTCACTCGTATGATCACTATGTTTTCACAAACACCTAAAGTCCGTCAGTACGATGCGGCGGCATGCTTCTTTGAAGCTAAGCTTGATAGGGGCCAAAAGGTTGGTCCCCATGTACTCAAAATGGTCGAATATGTCGACATCCTAGAGCATCTAGGGTGTAACATTCATAAGACTCTTATGGTGGATCGAATCCTCCACTTACTTCCCACCAAGTTTGCCCACTTTAGGGTAAACTACAACATGAATGGCATGGATAAGAGTTATCATGAAATTAATGCACTCCCCACCCAAGCGGAGAGGGATATGGAAGCTAGTGGGACTGACAAAAGGGATGTTTTAACCATGAAGTTAAAGAACATGTCCCTTGGAGTTAAGAAAGGAAAAGGGAAGGAAAAGTCCCAATTCAAGAAATCGTCAAAGAAACATGACAAGGGAAAGGGGAAGGCCATTGTGAATGGCAATTGTAAGGCAAAAAGTGTCAAACTCCCCGAGGCCGAATGTTTCCATTGTAATGGGAAGGGGCATTATAGGAGGAGTTGTCCCAAATACTTGGAGGATCTCAATGAAGGGCGTGTGACGCCTATTGGTATGATTTCCTCTCTCTATGTGATATACGTTAATTATGCTTGCACTTCCACTTGGGTACTTGATACCGGATGTGGCTCTCACCTTTGTAATCATTTGCAAGGTTTAAGGGACGTGCGAGCACTAGCAAAAGGTGATGTGGATCTCCGCATGGGAAATGGAGTTAGAGTAGCCGCCGTTTCCGTGGGGACCTATGTGCTCACTTTAGCTAGTGGTCTAGAGTTGTATTTAAATAAGTGTTATTTTATACCAACTTTAACCAAGAACATCATCTCCATTTACGCGTTAGACGCGGAAGGCTTTTGTTTTATGATTAAGGACAAGTGTTGTACTTTTTCTTTAAATGATGTGGTTTATGGCAAGGCCATTTCAATTGGAGGCATTTATGTTTTAAATGATGTTAATGACGTTTATCATGTAGAAAATAAAAAGTTCAAAACGGGTGATCCAAACGAATCCTACCTTTGGCATTGTCGTTTAGACCACATAAACGAAAGACGCATAAAGAGACTTGCTTCATCAAAAGTGCTCAAACCATCTGGTTTTGAATCTTATGGTACATGTGAGTCTTGCCTTCTAGGCAAGATGACTCGTGCACCTTTTGCGGGAAAAGGGACACGAGCTAGTGAGGTTTTGGCTCTCATACATACGGATGTGTGTGGACCATTAACCATCACCGCTAGAGAAGGTTTTCACTACTTCATTACTTTTACTGATAACTTAAGTAGATATGCAAATGTCTACTTAATGAAGAACAAGAGTGAAGCTTTTAACAAGTTCAAAGAGTTTCAAAATGAAGTAGAGAACCAATTAGATAAAAAGATTAAGACCCTACGATCCGATCGTGGTGGTGAATATCTAAATTATGAATTTGATTCACACCTAAAAGATTATGGTATAGTATCACAATGGACTCCTCCTGGCACACCGCAATTAAATCGTGTGGTCAAAAGGAGAAACCGAACTTTATTAGACATGGTTCGGTCTATGATGAGTCTTACTGAGCTTCCTAGTTCATATTGGGGTTTTGCCCTCTTGTCTACAACATTTTCACTAAATCGAAGCCCGACTAAAGCGGCCGATAGAACTCCATATGAGATATGGACAGGGAAAGTCCCTCATTTGTCATTCATGCGTATTTGGGGTTGCGAAGCGTACGTCAAGATCAAGTCTGACAATAAGCTTGCACCCAGGTCTGACAAATGTCTTTTTGTAGGATATCCAAGGGAAACACGTGGCTATTACTTCTATAATAAACACGAGAACAAAGTGTTTGTGGCTCGTGATACTGTCTTCCTAGAAAAGGAGTTTATTTCTAGAAGACAGAGTGGGAGAAAATTTGAACTTAAAGAAGTTCGAGAGCCACAAACCGAGAATGAGGTAGAGGAGAACGTGGAGGATAGCATTCCCTCTTCCTCTAAAATGGTAATTGTTCCTAGAAAGTCAAGTAGGTTTTTTAATCCACCTGATCGCTACCTTGGTAACATCGAAGAGGATGGTGTTTTGTTACTTTTGGAAAGTGATGAACCCACTACCTACAAATCGGCCATGTCTAGTCCCGACTCCTCGCTTTGGCTAGAAGCCATGCGATCCGAAATGGATTCCATGTACGAGAACCAAGTATAGGACTTGGTGGATTTACCTGAAGGAGTACGACCCCTTCAGTGTAAATGGATATATAAAATTAAGCTCATGGTTTACACTATGACGAAACCTTCGCTCTAGTAGCTATGCTTTGGTCCATTAGGATAATCTTAGCGGTTGCCGCATTTCATGATTATGAGATTTGGCAAATAGATGTCAAAACCGCCTTCTTGAATGGGATTCTAGAAGAAGAGGTGTACATGATAGAACCTAAAGGTTTTGTGGATACATCTAACCCTAAGAAGGTGTGTAAGCTTAAAACGTCCATCTATGGTCTTAAGTAAGCATCTAGGAGTTGGAATCATCGCTTTGATCATGTTACTAAACAATACGATTTCACTAGAAGTGTGGAAGAACCGTGTTTATACATGAAGTTTAGTGGGAGTAAGGTTGCATTCCTTGTCCTATATGTGGATGACATATTGCTCATTGGGAATGATATTCCATCGCTCACTTCCGTTAAGGAGTGGCTAGGGAAACACTTCCAAATGAAGGACTTGGGAGAGGCACGACGAATCTTGGGTATCCAGATCTATAGGGATGGGTCCAAGAGGATACTAGCATTGAGTCAAGAGGCTTATATTGACAAAGTTCTTGACCGGTTCAATATGAAAGACTCCAAGAGAGGATTTCTACCTATGGGCCAAGGGATTACTTTGAGCAAGTCACAGTCTCCCTCCACCCCTAAGGAAATTGAACACATGAAGACCGTCCCTTATGCTTCCGCTGTTGGTCTATCATGTATGTTATGATTTGCACTCGTTCCGACGTTGCGTATGCCTTGATCATGACAAGTCGTTATCAAGCGAAGCCGGGTGAGAGTCACTGCATAGCCGTAAAGAACATCCTTAAGTACTTTAGAAGGACTAAGGATTCGTTCTTAGTGTTTGGAGGAGAAACTGAGTTGCGTGTAAGAGGTTACACAGACGCAAGTTTCCAAACCGATCGGGATGACATGAAATCCCAATCCAGCTATGTGTTTATGCTAAATGGAGGAGCTGTTTGCTGGAAGAGCTTCAAGTAAAGCGTTACCGCAGATTCTAGAACAGAGGCTGAGTACCTTGTAGCGTTTGAGGCTGCGAAGGAAGCTGTTTGGTTTAGGCAATTCATGGAGGGACTAGGAGTAGTCCATTCTGCCAAAGATCCTATCACTCTATATTGTGATAACAGTGGAGCTATTTTTCAAGCCAAAGAGCCTAAGTCTAGTAACAAATCTAGACACATTGAAAGGAAATACCATGTAATTAGAGATTATGTGGAAAGGAAGGAAATTGACATTTCTAAGGTTGGGACAGATGATAATTTTTCTGATCCTTTAACCGAGCCTTTATCAATGACTAAGCATGATGGTCATGTCGTCGCAATGGGATTGAGACGAGTACCATATTTTCTTTAGATTATGGATATGTAATAATTGGATAGTGTATCTCTTATTATATATATGATAATCACATTCATTGTTTTCGCATTCATTCTTTTATGAATCTTGTATTTAGTGTGACTAAATTTTAAATACCTTGTTTATCTGAATAAGTTGTGGAGACAATGTTGAACACTATTCAAGTGAATAAGATGAACATTGTATTTTGTCCCTAGTCACTTAATGAGGTGAAGTCTCGGAGTGACTAGATTGTAAGTCGATTGAAGGTTGTTCAACACCATAAGGTCATACGTGATGACTAGTCGATTACATAGGCAGAATGTGTGACACTTTGCCGGACAGTGACCATTTAGAGAGTCCCTAAGTTCTATTATAGATGCCTGGTCGTGGCAGGGATCTCTAAGATGTTCTAATAGTCGATTCTTTTGACTGGAGACTATTATCTGAGGAAGTGCAGTTTCTGAGTGACTTTGGTTTTTGTCCAAGGTCGTGTCGTGAAAGGAGGCCAAAAGGGCATTTACTAGGTCATGTTGATCTGTAATTTGCAATAGGATAGATAGGGCATACAAGAATTGTCCACCCACGTTAGGTAAACTATATCTCAAGGCCACTCGAGGAGTTAATGACTACAAATGCGTGGCCACGCTCGGAAGTAATCTGTGAGAGATTTTTCCGGTCAGGTAGTCACTCCCGATCGAGAAAACCACACGCGATATGTTCAGTTGCAAGTGTGACCTGAAAGACACCATGCATTGAGTAGGAGATTAAAACGGACAAGAGAATTGGTAGCGCACACCTTGTGTCGGACAAGTGGGAGATTGTTGGAGTTAGTGTCCTCCACAATAGTGCGTTTACATAATAAATCTCATTAAAGGAATATCATTATATGAGATAAAATTTACAATAGTTGATTAACATAAATCGATAACGGTTGGCTGACTAGAGTTTGACGTTATTGTCGTGAGACGGCGGTGATCAACTGACCCCTTTCGGTCACACCTAAATGAACGAACCCCAATTGACAACTAATTAATTGTATGAGATACAATTTATTTAGTCCCTTGATTTATAGACTAAAAGGTTAGTCGATTATTTTTAGAGAGATTTCGAGTTACGAACTCGAGACACGACAGTTATTATTTAATTATGTGATAATTGAATAATAAATTTTGGGAGTTGGGTTTTAGTTAATTAATTGTTAATTCACTAAAATTGTACTATTTGATTAATGTGATTAACATTAGTACGTAAATAATGTGTGTAGCGGGACATGTATATTTACGGAGTGATTTGAACGAATTAATTATGGAAGTATTTAAACATGAAACGATGTTTAAAATAAAATTACACGTATTTGTGCGACAAATATAAGAATCAATATGGACCCGTAAATGGGCAAGTGGACTGTGTAAAATAGTGTTGTGGATGATTAGGAACATAATCATTTCACCTTACTTTATATTCTTCCATAAGTTATCTTATAATATTTTTTGCATGTGATGTAAGATTGACAAAAAATAAGAAAATCACTCCCACACTCCACCTCCATCTACCCGGCCTCATCCCCCATATACACTCCATCATTTGTTCATTTCTACACTACAACACTTGAACATTTGCATGTGTTCATCTATCTTCTCTCTAAAAATAATAACCATCATTTTACTAAGTTGTTAGTAAACTAAAAATAATAACTAAGATTGTTAATATTATTTACATATTATCAAAGGTTTATTTTACAAGTATCTAGTTAGTATTTGTAAGATAATTTGTGGGTGTAGTTCTTGGGTGCAACTTGAAGGAGACTTTCTATTTGAAGGTTTTTCAAGGAGGATCATCCATATCTTTTTAGCTCCAAGAACAAACTAGAAAGGTGATCTAGTTTATGCCCATATTACCATGAAATCAATGTAAGGAAATTGTTTTTCCTTAAACTTTCATTTTTATGCTTTTATATTTGCATGCATGTTACATAGATCACCAAAATGATAAATTATGAGATAATTTAATTTTTATTAGAGAGTCTAATTTTGATCTATGATCTTTCACTATGGTCAAACGCTCCTTTAAGGTTTGGAACGCCGTTTCACAACTCTCATCCCAGTGAAATCTGGTCTCTTTCCGCATCAACGATGTCATAGGTCTCGCGACCTTAGAAAGGTCTTTCACGAACCTCTTGCAGCAGCCAGCTAAACCCAAGAAACTCTGAATCTCAGCAACATTCTTTATTTATTCTCACTTGGTCACTGCCTCAATATTGCTAGGATCCACCGACACACCTTCCTTTAATAATACATGACCCAGAAAGGCCACTTTCTCCAACCAAAACTCGCTCTTAGATAGCTTGGCATATAACTGATTATCTCGCAATGTCTACAAAAGTAACCTCAGATGTTCCTCATGCTCCTCCTTAGTCTTAGAGTAGACTAAGATGTCATCAATAAAGATAACCACAAACCTATCCAAGAACGGGCTAAAAATCTGGTTCATAAGATCCATGAAAACTGTTGGTGCATTCGTCAACCCAAAAGGCATCACCCCGTACTCATAGTGACCATATCGTGACTGAAAAGCTGCCTTAGGAATATCGTCATCTGCTATCCTCAACTGATGATAAACCGACCTCAAATTGATCTTAGAAAACACTCATGTGCGACTTAGCTGGTTAAAAAGATCATCAATCCTTAGTAAAGAATACCTGTTCTTCACCGTGACAAGATTTAGCTCCCTATATTCGATGCCAGGCCCAACCCTAAGGGGTGTTTAGGGCGGCAAATGAGAAGGGCCAAAGTCTAGAAAGGGCCCATGAGGATGGAATTAGGAGTCCGCTTAATTGACTATAACTCCAGTCCTTTATCAAATAAATTTTATTACATATAGCTATCAAAATAAGAGAAGTAGCCTAGTGGTTATTTATCTTACCAATTTGTAAGAGATCTTATGTTATATTCTTCATGCCTACATTCATTTTTTTTGTTTTTTGGAATTCAGCGAATTAGGTTTGTCATGGCATAATTTGTAAAAAAAAAATTGTGTTTTTGGAATTCAGCGAATTGGGTTTGTCATGGCATCATTTGTAAAAATTTACTTAACTAATAGAACTATATCTATAATTTGAAAGAATTTTGATCGATCTTTATAATTGGGAAAATAAATACTCCGTAATGTTCTTCAAAAGGTTTGTATTGTTTCGTTTATCGAATTGTATTAGATAGTCACAAATGAATTACTTGAACATAATTTTTTAAAGAGTCGGGGCCTCCTTTTTACAATTTTGCGCAGGGCCCCGAAATGTTTAGGACCGGCCATGTTCGATGCACTACCTCATACTCCCGTCTTTCTTTTTCACAAACAACACTAGTGATCTCCATGGTGACACACTAGGCTGAATATACCCTTTGTCTAACAGGTCATTCAGCTGCTTCTTCCAACTCTTTAGGTCCAATACGGTAGATATAGGCCCCGTCCCCGGTTTGAGCTCAACATTAAAGTCGATATCTCTCTTAGGTGGTAACCCTGGTATCTCATCTGGAAAAACATCACCAAACTCCCCGACCACGGGTATGTCAGACGCCGACGGCTTCCTCCACACGCATATCTCTCACTTGACAAAGAATCAATGGACACGTCTTCCTCAAACATACCCTCTTTTATCCGCAGTCTATCTTAGCACCATACGTGCCTAACCAGTCCATCCCGACGATGACCTCAAACCTATCCATAGGAAACTCTAACAAGTTGACCGGTAATTCTACCTCCCCCACCAACATGGACACATCTATATATAACTTAGAACATGACACCGACTCCTCTGAAGGTATAAACACAGTATCTTTCACCAGCTCATATGCTCCTAAAACCCATAACTTCAACATGAGTCCTAGACACAAACGAGTGGGTTGCCCCCGAATCAAACGACACAAAATATAGCTTATTATAAACAAGAAAAGTACCAGTAAGAACGTGAGCATCGTCTGCTACTTCCTGTTTGCCCATCATCAAGATCTTACCACTGCTTTTCTCACCTCCACCCTTGACCGTGGTAGTCGAAGTAGTTGGCTTAACTGCCGAATTCTACGTCACACTGTTGTTCGGACGCTGATAGGACCCTCCATTGTTGTGGTTGTAGCCGCTATTGTTGTTGTTCTGCCCTCCACGATTGCCCCACGACCCAGATGGCCTGTTGCTAGCAAAGCTCTGGCTTGCAGCCTGAGAAACGTTCTCTTGATAAGTCCCCAGAAAGCCTCCTCCTCCTCTAGCACTGGTGCACTCATGCTTCTTAGGACCTACTCCGCCGCACTTGAAGCAGGTAAGGTTGGAGTTATCACTAGTACTTTTACCACCTCCTTTTTCCCAACCCAAGATCCCCTCTGCATACCCAGATCTTCCAAAAAAGGCCCTAGTCTTACTATGATTGCCCCTCTGGTGGCCCGACTGATTGACACCCTATTTATCTGCCTTCCTCTTCTCAGCATTCCTTTCCTTATGTTCCTTGGCTAAGTCCACTAACCTCTTAGCCTGCCCGGCTCATGCATAAACCTCTTTCAGATCTGTGAGTACCCTATCTGGTATTTTATCTATGATCTTCGGTGCCAACCCCTTTTCAAAGCGAAGAGCTAAACCCCGTTGACCTATCTGCATATCCTCTGTGTATGGTGACAACTCTAGGAACCGGAGATAGTACTTTGTGACTGTCATATCATCAGCCATGGTGAACGAGTCGAATTCAGCTCTCAGCTTGTGGCAGATGTGCTCCGGCACAAAATGCTCCTCATAACGCTCTTGAAGTCCGACCGTGGGATAACATCATGCAGTGTAATTTATAGTCCTTTGACATAAATGATGAATCCTGACAAAGCCAGAAACACAGACTTCCTCAGAGATGCAATAAACTTCAGTAATTTAGTAAAAATAGTAACTGAGCTTAACAATTCATGAAAGTTGGTGACAATGTAGTCAAAATGGTAAACTAACACTGAACTAAATTTCAAGATTTTACTTGCCCTCTAAGTATTTTTAGAAATTCTCACAACAGACTAGTACAGACAGAGTTAAACAATTCCCTAGGACTGACAATATGGTTGTTTTCTTTGATGTTTTTCTGGATAAAATTATCAAACTAATAACCACAGCAAGCACAGGAGATTAGTTTAACAATTTAAGTCAAAAATTTGACAGAATCACAGCCAGCACAGAGAGTATCAAACTTAAGACAACAATGAGATTTAGACAACCCACAGCAAGCACAGAATTGAGAGAAACTCACCCACAGTTACTTAATCAACATTAAGGAATGTTGTTAAGCATGACTTAACTCTAAGACATGGCAAGAATTAAGATTGGAAATACTTGACAGAAATCTCATGTTTTTTTATTCATTAATCAATGTCTTAGTAAACAGTGTGAGGAAGGGTCCTTATATAGGCCTTTCATGTTGAAATTTATTACAATACACTACTATAATGTGATCATGTAGCAACACTTTGTCATTGTTGTATAATGTTGTATAAATGTTATTGTAGAGGTTAGGCAACACTTAATAAAGTGCTACATAAAGTCTTGTTGCATTATCCCAATGTAACGCTTAATGCAACACTTTCTGATCTGAAGCAACACTTTGTTAAAGTGTTGCATTGATTATGTTTATGCAACGCTTTTTCTCAATTTCAAATGCAATATTATTTTTATGCTAATGCAACACTTCTTGTGAAAAAAAAGCAACAGTTCCTAAACTAATGTAATACTTTTGATGTTAATAAGCAACACTTATAACAAACAAATACGACATTTCTATTTTGAAAAAGCGACACTAGTTATGTTCAAAAACAACACTTATAATAAACAAATGCAACACAAGTTATGTCCAAAAACACACTTAATAAAGTGCTACATAAAGACTTATATCATTTCTAGTTGTCACTAATTGTGCATTCAATTGCAAAATATTCCAAAATTATAGGACATTCAATCTCAAAAATATATGTCAACTACATTTGAGAAAAAGATCAAAAGTACAGCTTCGTAAATCTTTAACTAGAAGAAAACTAAGTAATTATCACTCTATTATATGCCTCCATCCACTAGCTTCACAATTACTGAAAGTCTTCATTGTTGTACTATGACCATATGTTGTCATCCGAACAAAAAAACAACCCAAAGCGATATCAATACCTCAAAAGCAACTTGTAACATGAAAAATTTAAATTAGCATATGTGATACAAAAAAGATGGTAGGTAAGACACAAAAGATGCTCAAAAGCAATAGAAATGAGAAGCTAATTCACCCACTAAGCAAAACAATCAAAAGCATTAAAATTTAAGATTAATAATCCATATTATGGGTGCCCTTCCTATATTACTCCAAACAATGCATTAACCTACTATAATCCTAACTATCTCCCTACTCCCTTTCCACACTACAAAACTATCTCATAGGAGAAATTACCGTAAATTAATAGTGATAATGATATTATTATTATGCAGGGAAATATACTACCAAGGGTTAAAAGAGGATCAAGGAAGTGAACATGCATTTTTCACAGAGAGCATAGATTCAAGCATAAGGGGATTTTCCATTGATGAAACTTCTCAACTTAGTGAAAAACAAAGTGCTAATAACTTCCCTAATTATTTGCAACCACTTCAAAACACAACCAACAGTCATCAACAAGAGAAACAATGTTACATTTGGGTAAGAGATTTCAACCTTGACTTACCAATGAAGGTCGAAGACAAAAGATCGAATTTAAATGAAAAAACAACACACCGTCTTATAGTTTTATAGTTTAGGAATCTATGACTTCTTTAGGAACCTATGACTACCTATTAGTAATAATTGTGTAATACCGTCTTATAGTTTAACTCTGTCTTATTTGATTAGTGAAACAACGAATTCCCAAAAATTGAAAACATTTTTCATCCAATCAGTCAAAAAATTGAGGTTTGATAACTACCCACTTGCTGAATTTCACTAATTTTCTTGCAAAAATCAAATAAAATATCCCACAAGTTCAAAAAGCAATTTAATTAATTTTCAAGTCGAATTTTTGGGATTTCAACAAATACACAGTTCCTCGAATGTAGTTTCCAAAATGCCTTGATCCTTCAATTATCAAATAATTCTGAGTATGATTTTCAAGAAAAGCAAGAAAGCAACAATTTAATGCAGCTTCATCATCATATTTCCGCATTTCAATAGTTTATCATCCGACATCTTTATAAGGAGCATAGTTTGGAAAAATAAATTAAGAGATTACAAGAGAAAAGGGAGAAAAAGAATAACAATGAAGAAGATACCTCAAGATAAATACTGCTTAACAATTTCTGGGGGTAGCTTTCCAATTATCTTTGTCATTATTTGCTGTGTCATTAAATCTCCTTGATTATCAATATCATTTTGCATGCTTTCTAACTCAGCCTTGTTCTTGAGATGTTCTTCATGTTCTTTGTGTCGTCTAGTCATTTCACAGTCCATGTCTTTTCGTAAATCTTCAAGTAGACTAGTTTTCAGCGACTCCAAAATTTCCCCTGGAACCACATAAGATGTTGGTGTACCATTCACCTCCATTAACTTTTTATTACACACGCCCCTACCATATAATCTATGACGACTGTCATATTCGTTGCCCATGACAGCCAAAAAGGGGTCTTTTGGGCATTCTCCTTCATCAGGCACATAATTCTTCATGTCTGCCTATATTTAGATAGACACTCGTCAAAAAAGATTTCGAATGCTTCATAAATATAAACATGAGAGAAAATTGATTAACTTATTATCTTTGTTTTTATATCGTCATATGAGTCTTTGTACATTTTCCCTTCTTTACTTGTACGAGTATGGTCAAACAATTTAGCAAGAGAAGGTGACTCTTTGTTTGTATTTTCATTTGTCTGTAAGATGACGAATTAGATAATTTATGATTCGGTAAATATTCATAGTTTATAACTAACATAAACCATTAAAATTACCAGTTGCTCTCGTATACTTGCAAAACTTTTAGGGCCAGTTGTGTGCATATTTTTCTGAGCCAAACGACGAACATTCATAGTGAACTGCATGTTTTTTTATAAGTTGATTGAAAAAACTAAAAAGATTAACTTATTATAATTATAAATATAAATATCTGATACGGTACAATTACCTCCCAAGTTATCTCCCACTGTAGGCTAAGTCAAGTCTCGATACAAGTATTACGCTTCTTTGAGCCAATGTTTAAGTCTTCTATGATAGAGCTGAAATGATATGATTGGTCAAAATCATTACTCACTTCTTTTTCTTTTTGGAACTGATTTTTCTTCAAGATCAAGTCAGCCATAGTCATCTTTGTCACATCATTTTTCTGTCTAGGGTTTACGTTATCTGCATCCTACCTTTCACGTGTCTGCTCTTTGTCAAAGAGTTGCTGGAGCTCAAAGGGCTTGTTGTTGTTTGTTAGCTTGACCTTGATTTCTGAATCTGGTAAAATTGAAGTATCTCGTCACTGACCTTGGTGGTATATATTGTGCACGTTGTCGACTACTAGACTGAGAAACCTGGATATTCATAAATAGGTAGACATGTAAACATATGTGTTTATATATATATATATATACACAAAGTATGAACAAAAAAAATGTAGAACATGTAACCTTTTTACGAACTTCAACATTTTCATGATCGTCCTCTTCATCATTGTTGCTAGGAAGATAATCCAGATCTTTTTTGTTGGAATGAGTTGTCCTTCCTGATTTATTTTCTTTTCGTTTTTTGCTTTTGCTACTTTCAACTAGGCTTTTCAACGACTGTACGATATTTTGTACCCTAAACCCTTCCAGCCTTGTCTTATTTTGTGTAACCCTTGCATTTCGAACTCTCTCATATTCATTCAAGCTTTCTTTACAGGCGACTTTTCTCATTTTCAGCCTTAATACTTCAAATGAATTAAAGTTTAAAAAAAAAAACATACAAAATATCAAAATTATTATAAATGAAACTGCAAAATGATACATTAATTAGCACACAATAACATCAACGACACTCTACAAATGTATAAAAACAAGATTAACACCACTCATCATTCCTCATCGTTACGTTCTTCCTCAGCCTGCATCCAGTCCCATAAGGTGTCATCATAGTCAGAACTATCGTCATTTAAATCACACAAATTATTAGTGTTGACCAAGTCAGTATTTGTGTCAACAACAGTAAGATCTATATCTTCTCTTGACAATCTGATATTCTCTTGAGGTTCTGCATTCCCGGAATGCATTATAAGGTCATTAGGTTCCCTAAAGCAGGAATTAGGTTCTTTAGTTTCAATGTTATAATCAAAGATGTCTCTTGGAACCTTAGTCATGACATATTGCATCCCATCTACGATTGGACCTGCAACATAAAATACATGATGCACTTGGGATGGCATAACAAACGGATCATCCACTGAACAAAATTTGTTCACATTAACACAAGTCATCCCGTATTCATCTTTCTCCATTTGATACCACTCACAACAAAACAAAACAACACTAAACTTAGACCAATAGTTCAGCTCAAATATTTCTAGAATTGAACCATAGTACGTTACATCCCCATCAACAGGATCCTGGTCTTTAGAGCTAGCAAAACATGAAGTTAAAGCAGAGAGGGTTACTCCACTATTTTGTGTTTTGCATCTGGCATCGCGTGCTTTAGTATATAACTCGTAACCATAGGCATAATATCCCTTGAACCTTTTAGCTATAGGACTAAGTCCTTTTGCAAGCCAAAATATTTAGTCAGAAACCCTATTTTGTCTCGCCTTTTCCTTCAACCAGTTTGGGAATTCATGACTATGATTACGTGCATGTTTCTATTTGCTTTTTCTTCTTTGAGTGTTCACAAACGCTTCATGTTCTCTACATAAAACATTTAAACAATAAATTAACAAATTAACAAAGTAAACTTAGATATAAATTAATGCTTATGAGATAATGTTAGTAATCAAATAATATGTTAAAGTTACTTACTTTATGTACTGATCAATTTCTTTACTATCCGAATTAAATAAGGTGTAACGATGCGCTTGTGCACCTAATTTGGTATCCAGAGTGAACAACCCTCCATTTATTTCTTTCTTTCCTCCCAAAGGATGACCACAATTATCAAAAATAGTAGAGTCAGGTTCTTGTGATTCATTAGCTCACATGTCACAAGTGCTTTTGTTATATCTTGTCTTGGCTCTGTCCGCATAACGAGAGCAAAAGTTCATGCAATCCTCAATCAAAAACCCTTCTGCAATAGATCCTTCTGGACGACCTCTATTTCGCACATATGATTTCAATTTGCATAAATATCTTTCAATGAAAAACATCCCTCTACCTTGCACAAGACCCCCAAGCTTAATTTCCTCTACTAGGTGAATGGACAGATATACCATGATGTCAAAGAAGCTTGGGAGAAAGATTTTTTCTAACTCACATAATATTTGAATAATTTCAGTTTGTAAGTAATCAAGTTCTTGTTGATTTATGACTTTACTATACAATTTTCGAAAGAAGTTTCCTAATCAAATTAAAGGAACTACCACATGTCAGGGAAGACACCTTCTCACAACAACTTGAAGCAAGTAATGTAAGATGATAGAGCATCATGACTTTTATATCTTGAAACTTTCCTTTGCACTAAATTCACACATCGTGAAATATTAGAGCCAAAACCATAAGGAATTTTTGTTGCTTTCAAAGCACTACATAAGATATCTTTTTCTTTTGCAGACATTAATTAAGATGCCTTTGGGAAAACTACATGTCTGTGGTCTAATGAAAGTTGAGGTCGTAGGTCTTCTTTGATACACATATCTAATATGTAAAAACAAGCATTTTGGTGATCCTTACTCTTACCAGAAATATCCAATAAAGTTCTCAGTACATTGTCGAAAACATTTTTTTCAATGTGCGTTACGTCTAGGTCATGCCGACATTTATTGTGTTTCTAGTACGACAATTCAAAAAATATGGACTTCTTCTTCCATGGGCAATCACTATTGTTCTTTTGGTTTTGTTTCTTCCCAAAAGAATTCACAAAATCAAATAACTCTTCTAATACATGAACTCCAGTTAGGGGTCTGGGAGGAGGTCTTTCTTCAATTTTACCATTGAAAGACTTCTTATCTCGACGCAAAGGATTATTTACATATAAAAATCTACGACTACCCATTTAACACATTTTTTTGCTGTGCTTCAGATATAATAAGTAAGTCTGTTTCATGGTTACGACTTGGATATGGAAACTTCCCTTTTGTTTTCCGTCCCGATAACATTGAATTTCTTGGGAAATCGCTAATTGTCCATGTCAAAGCAGCATATAACCTAAATGTTTCATTCCTAAATTTATCATATGTCGCAAGCCCTATATTCCATAAATATTTTAGTTCCTCAATCAAAGACTGCAAATATATGTCAATATTATTAACGGGACCCTCGGGACAAGGAATTAGTAATTATAGCATAAATATTTCGATTTCATGAACATCCATGGTGGCAAATTGTAATTGACCAGCACCACAGGCCATCTACTGTGAGCTACGCTCATAGTTTGAAATGGATTGAACCCATTAGAAGCCAATCCTAACCTTACATTTCTTGGTTCATTAGGAAATAAATGGTATAGAGAGTCAAAGCTCTTCCAAGCTAACCCGTCGGCAGGGTGTCTAAGATACCCATCTTTTAGACGTTTATCAGCCTGCAATGTCATAGATTCTGCGGTTTATGAATTCATATATATTCTTTGCAACCTAGGTTTTATTGGAAAAAACCATAAAACCTTTGCTGGTATTCAACGATTGTTCGAAGACCTATTAGTGTAATTCTTTTCGCATTTTTTCCACTTTGAAGCATGACATTTATAACACTCTTCAGCATTTTCAAACTCTTTCCAATATAGCATACAATCGTTAGGACACGCGTATATTTTTTTATAATCAAGACCTAAGTCCCACACAAGATTCTTAGCTTTAGTAAAGTTGACTGGAACTTTTGCCTCTGGAACCAGGTCCCTTATCAATTGTAGGAGATCATTAAATGCCACATTACTAATTCTATGAAGTGTCTTGTACAAAAATAGTCGAATGATAAAATATAGTTTTGAAAAATTCTTACAGCCCGGGAATAATTCTTGTTGACCCTCTTCCAACAACTTATAAAACTTTTTAGCTTCATCATTGGGACCATTTTGTAAGTTTGTGGAACCTTCAAAACAATTTCTAAATCTATCGTCTAGCTACGTATTAGTATTATCATGGAAATTTGGTTGTTCATCAATGGTTTCAACTTTGGATTCAGCAGGATCCTCTCCCTGAAAGGTCCAAACATCATAATTCTCAACAAAACCAAATGCTTTTAAATGATAAAACACCTCATGTCTTCGTAACCAATATCAATTTATACATATCTTAAATGGACATCTTATTTAAATCCCATGAACAGCCTTACAAAATGACACATTCAAGAAGTCAATGACTTCATTTTCAAACTCAGGCAATCGTCTAGGTATATACATTCAACTTCTATCTTTCCTCATCCTTTGAAGTCTGGATTAAATAAGCACCAGTCAAAAAAATAAGCATGTTACTTGATGATGCTAGTTTCACATATTTTGCTATACTTACTTAATATATGAAATGAAAAATCCAAGCATTTAATGACACAAACACAACAAAATAAGCTAACAAGAAATTTCCACGGAATCCCAAATATAATACTTAGCTATGTCTCGGAAATGGCTATTTTTTTAAAAAAGTTACATGTTTTTGGCCTAAATTAAAGTGGTGTATTCAAATTGTTCTAAGTTGAATAAGCAATGAGTTGGGTTTGTATTGTGTAAGTTACTATTTATACTCTTGGCAAAAAAAAAAAAGAAAAAAAAAAACTGCCAAAGTAGATACCTGAGAGCAATCAGATAGTATTTCTCGTTGCTTTCTTTGTAGTGCTTAGCCTGATCAATTGAAACACGCAAAACATAAGTATACATCTAAAGACTACACATCATCTATAATTATGACCTTTCTTTTACTCTTAACGTACTTGAACAACTGATTTGTGACTGTCAAGTGTCATAACATGAAGAGTGGCATTGAGATAAAAACTGAGGTAGAAAAAAGATCTTGAAATATACACATATCTAAATATTAATCATAGACTACTTTATATGATGACAATTTAATGGTACTACTTGAAATCACAAGTTTCCAAATGGCCATGACAAATAGCACTTTTGTGTACTTGACTGTATTTTACAAGTCATAATATATTTACAGTCAGAATATACTTATAATGAAGCAAAACTTTCATACTTTCAATGCTCATGAATTCATCAACAACAATAATACACTACCCTCGTTGCTTTACTATTTATAAATCATTGGCTATTTCCTTTCATTGATGATTAACTGTGTTTGTAATATTTTTTAAAGGTTATCTTGGTAGCTAAGGATGTCTTGAAACTTAAACAAGAGATTGACTCTGAGTTGCTAGGTAAAGAGCAAATAAGCTTTGAATTCAACATTCATTAATTAATGTTCACATTGTTAAGCTGCTACAAAGATGCTTGGATGACTACAAGTTTGCAAATCAGAATAACAAGTAATGAAGGGAACTCAAAGTTTAATGTTGATAACAAGCTATTACAAGTTTACAAATCAGAATTAGTAGGTCTGTTCTTTACATAATATCTTGAGCTAAACTCGGGCATTCTTTATGTTCTTTATATGTTTGGGAAGTGTGGAATGTAAGATAAAATTGAGAGCTGAAATCATGCCCTTATAAGTTATGTATTTTGAGTTATAGCTAAACAAAGAGGCTTTGCACGAAGGAATGCTCTAAAGTTCAGACTTGACCTGTCAGCAAACAAACTGTTATATCTCACAACCTAGAAGTGCTTTGAAGGTTATTCAAATTGGAAATGAAAGCTAACTTAGTTTTCTTTCATTTGATGTATGGTGGGCATGTTGGTTCAACCTGAGAATGAGATATGCATCCTCAAAGTTGTTCCTAGAATATGGCTAAATGCTGAATGTTATAGACCTAGCCTGATAGCATTCAAACGTCAATTTCTAGAATTCTAGACATCCTATGGGGTTGATTCTTCTTTTAGAGGATAGCTAACATCATTAGCTTTCAAATGAGATATAATTAGCATTCATCCTCATCCAGAGCGAAGAGTTATAGGTACTCCAAATTAGGTTTGATTTTAAATGTTACTGTAAAATGGTATATTTTATACTTAAGAGAAACAATGGTCATTCTGTCTTTGAAATTTCCCAAAGCAGCACGTCCAAATTGAAAGTTTCAAAAATCCCTATTAAATTTAATTAATAGATCCTATAAATTACTCTTAATTTAGTCATTAGATCTAGTGCATGTATAACAAAATAAACAACGTTAGGAGAAAACGGTTTTCTTACAATGGTGAGACGGATTTATGGGCACTAGGTTAAAACACCTTCCTAACTTAGATCTTAAGCTTAAACATATTAGGATGATCCTCCAAAATCTCCAAGTATTCATGTAGATACCTCATTTCTGCACCTCCCACAAACCACTCGGTGATGATTGGGCCGCATGTTTGGTACGCGGAACGATTTGTGACAGTTCGTAAGTTTATCGTCAAGTGATCGCTCAAAAACTTGTGTCTACCTCTTAACTGACATCTACGCGCGGATGCGGTCGTTTTGGCAGTAATTAGAGTACATTTGGAGTCCGGGTCAAAAAACCGTCTTCATTTTCTAAAACCGAGTCAGAATGTTCTGGAATGTTCCGGATATTTCAATTCCATATTTTGCAATCTTTTAATCTTTGGTAAAGAATTTCCCGTAATATTCACACA
Source organism: Silene latifolia (assembly GCF_048544455.1). Taxonomy (NCBI): domain Eukaryota; kingdom Viridiplantae; phylum Streptophyta; class Magnoliopsida; order Caryophyllales; family Caryophyllaceae; genus Silene; species Silene latifolia. The sequence goes on along the minus strand of NC_133536.1, from coordinate 116,435,295 downwards.
AAATATTAAGGAAATAAAACACTTTGTCACTAATCTTTATTAGGAACGGACGCAGCAACTATTGTGCCTCTACCAAGGGACGCAGCTCTGCTGCGCCTGTTCCCGGTTGATTTTTGTCCCTGAACTCCCGTTTCTGCTTTGACCTAGTTTATTAATTACGTATTTAATTTACTATTAGTCGTACTATCACCCTAATTCTTGTTCGTTAATTAATTTATTTATTCTTTCTCAAATTATCCGTTTTAAAAGTATTTTCGACATAAATCAGTAAATACGATGTAATTATTGTAATTTTCTTTATTGTAATTTTCATTATTGTATTCCTTTTATTATTGCTTGTATGTTTTCACATGTAATCAACATTAAATCTCTACTTCGACCCACTTGTATGTTAAATTACGTGTTAACCGACTTAGTCTAATTCTCACATGTTAGGATTAAAATGTTGGATGTTGCATTGCATGCATAAAATTGACAATACATCGAGTATAGACGATTTTCCCTAATAATTAGTAGAGGCCGCTATCAAGGCGGGCAGGATTACGTGTTCGATCAAAAGGGCTTCCTAATACGTACCCTCACCCCTTACACCAGATCTCTTTGAACATCCGTGTTCATTGGCATCCACGAGAGTCATTCTAGACATAGAATGCTAAGGGTAACGAGTGCTTAGTGTTCATGTCATTACTTTGTGTCTTGACATGACACGAGATATTCGAACGGTTTCCAATTTTCCACAATAAATTGTTCGCGACTCCACAAATGCAAAAAAACCAAAAGAGTGAAAAGCTTGCTTCGCTTTTCGCCCCCGTGGGCCCGCGTCCACAATTCATAGTGGAATGCCTCCTCTTAGTTGCACCGAGACTATCCCTCAATACTAATATTATTACTAACTAGATAACAATATTAGTTACCTTAAATAATGAATCTAATACTAATAATATTACTACTATAGTAATATATTTTTTCTTAGATTTTATGAACAAATTTTCTTCATAAATCTATTTTAATATGGAGGTATTTTCTAGAGAGATAAGCATAAGATGAGAAAAATGAGAAAAGAGAACATCACATGTTCATAAGAGAGGGAGGGAGGACCGGTTTTTTAGCCAACGCAAGGGTGAGTGGTTTGCTTTTCCTTTTAGTCTTATCAAAACAATGGGCTAGCTTTTTAGGTGTGTAAGAGTAATCATTGTTCTTTTTATTCATATAAAAACAACAACTACATTACCACCCTAATCCCATAAAACCTGTTTTTCCACTTAAAATGGACTCCATTTTATTTTTGTCATTTGTCATTTGTAATATGTTGTGACATGTGACATGTAACATGTCATTAGTAATATAAATGCATATTTAACTAATTAAATATCATTATATATCAAATAAATTACATTTAACAAATTAACAAGTAATTCACAATACATGTAAATAAAATGGATCACATTTAGTCTAGTTAATATAATCTACAACATTTTGATATTATGATTAACTAATTACTCTAATCTCAAATGTTTCATAAACATTAATCAATTTTAGTAATATAACATATTAATTACTAAATTGAATCTTATTTAATCAAATTACAATAAGATATAAACTCTCTCTTATAAATAAAATTTGTTCAATTTAAGGAATTAATTAATCTGTATCAATATACGATTAATTAACTTTACAATTGAGGGAATCGTCCTTTAGGTGTGACATTAAGGGATCAACTGATCACCACCGTCAAACGACAGTAATGTCAAACTCTAGTTAGCCAATCATTACCGATTAATGTTGATCAGTTGACTATATATATTGAATCATCCCTTATGTATTCTTATCATGAGTTTCAGTAATGTGATCGCACCATTGTTGAGGACACATACACCAACAATCTCCCACTTGTCCGAGATAAGTGTGCGTCACCAATTCTCTTGTCCTATTACATCATCTCCCACTCAATGCAAGGTGTCTTGCAGGTCGTACTTGCATTTGATCATATGTAGAGTGGTTTCCTCGATCTTGAGAGTAACTGTCTGACCGGAATTATCTACCGTAGATACTTTTCAAGCGTGGTCACGCATTTTCAGTTCACTACTCCTCGAGTGGCCTTGAGATTTCCAATAACCCTGACAAGGGGTGGACAATTCCTATCGCACTATTCCCTTCGTACACCCACAGTTCATCATAAACCAAAAGATCCACACTCACCCCTTTTGATAGAATGGCTTGGGGCAAAAATCAAAGTCAATCAGAAACTGTGCCGACTTGGGCGAACAATCTCTAGTCAAAGAATTGACTCAAAAGAATACTATAGTAGCTCTCGTCACAACCGTGTTATATAAAATTGCCAGAACTCTATAAGCTGTCACTGCCCGACAGAGTGTCCAATACAGTCTGTCTATGTGATTGACTAGTCATCTTTTATGACTCTATGGCACTTGAACTTGCCATCAATCGCATCACACTATAGTCACTTGGAGACGTTACCTCATATAAGCAACGAGGGGCCAATACTATGTTAATCTAGTTCACTTAAATAGGGTTCAACATTATCTCGACAACCTATTTGGAAAAACAAAGCATTAAAGAAAAGAGTTTTGAATAAAACACAAACGATGAGTGCATTATCACATAGGTAAAATCGATACAATATCAATTACTACATAAACTATAATTCATTTTTAATCTTGTATATAGTGGATCATCTCAATTCAGTTGAAATGGCATGACTTATCATGCTTAGCTCATAAAAAAAGGCCTTGGTTAGCAAGTTTTAGCAACACTTTGCACTTTCCCTAACCTTACTATATATTAATTCACATTGTTATGTATAATCTTTATTATATAAAAAAAAAAATTTGAGTACGTGTCTAGATCCAATCTAGACATAGGCTCTCTGGCCTTGAATAACTCCCACTGTCCTCACAATGTGTAGGGATAGGACCTTCGGTTATTGGAATGAACTACCCTAGCTCCTCCAATTCATAAAACTGAATCCTAACATTATCCCCTCCTGCTTGCATATCTCATTATTACAAGTGTACTCAATTTCCGTTGTATATATCTCATTGTTCAACTGCCTAGGACATTTCTACCAGATATCCTCCTTAAAAAAAATATAGCCAAGATGGTTCTCTAACCATTCTTATGAGTATAGAATATGGTTTTTGTGTAACCCCTTGCACATAAATCCATCTCATCTAAATGCTTAGCTTCATATCATTAGTACTTCCTGAGTACTAACTAATGAACTATGTGGCTATATAGAGACTTCTCTCAAAAATTCGATTTGTAACATCTCGTCATACTCCAAGTATACGAGGTTTGAGAATGGTAATACATCTTAACGTAATGAATTAATCCCGCAGCGGAAGCAAATGGATTCAATTTCTTCATGTTCAAAACCTTTGAACTTGTCTAGATTCTTATCAATATAAGAATATTCATTTAACGCTATCATCCTCTTAGAACTATCTTTATGGGTTTGGATACCTTAGAGATGTATTATTCTTCTCCTAAGTATTCCATCATTCACAATGATCAATATGTCCCTTCCATATAAGACTAGTAACACCATATTACTCCCACTAAACTCCATGTAAAAACAGAACTACTTGACAATTCAAGAAACGTTTATCACATGATCAAAACATACAATTTAACTCCTTAATATCTACTTAAGACTTCTTCTTAAGTTTTCATCCTACCTTAGGATAGTTGCGATTTTCAAAATTCATGCAAGATGATTTTAAAATCTAACTATTACAAAATCTGAATTTAATGAAGCGTTGTTGTAGCGTGCCAAATTCTTTGCTATAAACCAACCAAGCTAAATAAACATCTTCTTGTTTATGCTTACTTTGGTTTCTTATGCAGTTGAGACTAGATAAATCATCTTAATAAGTTACATGTTTATTACTTTCAAAAGGTAACATGACTCCTGTCCACTTTAGGTTTCGAAGAAATAATAAGTGATTTTGAACAAGAAGGAACATCTTCCTACGTCTTATTCTCAGTTTGTGGCTCTTGAACATTTTCTCCCACTCTGTCTTTAATAAATAATCCTCTTTTCTCAAAAGACAGCATCACGAGCCACAAACTTGTTGTTCTCGTGATAGTTAGGTTACAAATCCACATGCTTTCTTCCGAAACAAGCTACAACTTAGGTACTATGCCTAATATATCATATATGAATTGTACTTGATTGCTTTGCCTACGTTTTGCTTTAGTGGAATAAATAAATACTAGACAAATGGTGATAGAAACTACTTCCAACTTTATAGTAAAGACTCAATCATATCGTATTGGATTCTTTGTATCCTTATAACACTCCTTATCTTTATAGGGTGTGATAATGAAAGTGATCTTGTGATACCATATCACACTCTATTTGGTGTAAATCAAAGTTATTACTTTATTTTTCCAAACTTACAAAGTACTAATACTTTGTTTATATAATCCCTAGGTTTCGATACTTCATATAAAGAATTCATTGAACTTATTCAAAGAATTTCTCTTCTCACCTCATTAAGTGGAAACCAAGTATCCTCCTAATTCGTTGGTAAAAGAGATGAAGAAGTAACAACCTTCTCTGATTGAAATTGTATTCAACCATACACTTCAAAGTGTAAATTAGGTGAATAACTTATTCTATTCGCTGAACTTTTCAAGAAAAGTCACGAAACAACTAGTTTTGAATACAAGATTCGCACATTTCATGAGATTCACAATCAAATGTTGTGGGATGCTAGTCAAAATTAGTTTTAATATGACTTTCAATCGAGAAATGAGAAATATTTTGGGATCACCAACTTGAGTCTTGTATATATATGACATTTTATTTCTAGTTTGAATATAATTACCTTGATTTGTATGGTCTCACCATAAACTTAATAATGGTATGTTAGGGAATAATGTTTGTTTTAATTGCATAATTGAGAAACCCTTTGCGTTTATACAAAAACTTGAATTATATTCTTATTTAGACATATTGTACTTCATAACAATTATTGAGGTACCTTTTCTAAATACAAAATTAAAATGACTACACTACAACATTCATATGTTTATGGATGAAACGGCAACTACCCTACTTCCATTCATGCAAATCTCTGAACTTATTTTTTCTAGTCGTCACACGATAATGCCAAATATCATGACGAAATTCACAAATTTCTATCAAAAACTTCATGATGTGGTAATTGGCAAGAATGCAATGTCAATGTCACAGATATATTCAAGAAGGAATATGTTGAAGTCACACGACCAACTTCCTAGATCTTTACTTATTTGGGGTTTGTCTCTATTTTAGTGTCTAACACCTCGTCTTTCGAGTCTAGTTCTATCCTTAATAATTAAGATAGGTACTTACTCCTTATTGCTCCCACTGACTTCAAGAATTTCTACTTGATGAAGACTTCTCTTCATTTAAATTCCTATTTAATCTTTCACAAGGATTAACTTTATTGTGGTATTTGTTTAATCAAAATTTCTAACAAATTAATTTACGAATTTAACATTGTCACGTTCTTACCAACTTAAGTGCTTGATGACAAGTGTTAAGTTTGAGCAATAAGACTTTTGAACCGTGGATGCATAGAAGATATTATTAAAACTTATTTTGATTAATCATCACTTCTAATCATACTTCTTCATAAGAAATTATATATAGGTATGTAAGGAATTTAAGATGTTAATCTTATATTTGCGTAGGACAATTCCTATCGAGTTCTATGCAATAGAATGATTCCTATGGAGCTAGTCCACAAACTATGATACAGTTCATTTTAGAAAGAGATTCTTTTTCGTTTGCAATAGTGGTTTAGCGGAGACTCGTGTTCCAATCGAATTGATATCGTATATTAATAGGAGAAAGGATAAAGAACAACATAAAACAACGAAATATTGGGAAAAGAAACATTCATCGTTAATATATGAAAACATTTTAGTATGTTTTAGCATTTATATAATGACCTTTACCCAATTATATAAATGATTCCAAGATCCATCTTTACACAAACATGGGCACGGGAAACCGATATATCCCATACTTGCATAAATTTGGTGAATTAACTCTTTAATTGATTCTACCCAATTATATAATGACCTTTACCCAGTTATATAAATGATTCCAAGACTAGTATTTATATCCTGTTGAGTCCAACCAAATTTCGTGTGTAATAACGTTTTATTACCCCACTTACCCAATGAAAAATGAAAGTACCCCGGAAAACCGAATCTACCCTAAATGTCAAATGGATTTATGGGTCCTACTATTTGGAAAGGCTAATCTCAATTTTAAATATGTTAGAGGTCTTGTCGATTTATTATCTATCACTTTTATGTGAACTATATTAGTGAACTAACGATAATTATAATCCACACGGTCGAAAAGACGATATAAATATATAGAAATGCATGTGATGTTAATGGCGATTTGGCAATGCATGCAACATATAAAGAAAAAATGCAAAGCAATAAATAAATTTCCTAGTATGGCCTTTCCTAAAATAGAAAATCTAATAATCTATTACAAATTCGGAAACAAACTCCTTTGGTCCCTAGAATCTTCATATGGCACGCCTTCCAAGAAAACTCTGTCTTGTCGAAACACCTTCCGAATAGTACCATCTTGAAGGAACTCCGGAAAAACAAATATAATAAAATACATAGCTATTCCTATTATACATTTGTAATATGAAAAACTAGTAAAAAGAAAAGTGATACGAGATCACAATAAAATTATAACCGAATCGGTAATCCCTTACATTACGGGTAATACCGATTAAAACTAAGGCCATACTAAGATAAAATTACATAATTCAAAATCATATAAAGTTAAAGAGAAGCTCAAGCATGGATATCAGGATAATAAATGGATACTGAGCTCAAAAGGTTACTCTATCAAGGAGGGGTATGCTTGGCTAACTCCTGCAACCCCTTCCCTGAACTGGACTAATTTAGTTTGGAACAATTGGAATATCCCTAAACACTCTATGACTACTCCGGTGAGGATGATCAAGGCATGAATGTGAAGAGTAGGTTGTTTAGGATTGGTCATTTACCTGCACGATGACTGGTGTATTCTATGCCACAGGCAAGTCTGAAACAATGGAGCATCTCTTTGTGGACTGTGTGTATCTTTGTCAAAATTCAGGCATGCTTGTTGCATTGGTTTGGAGGTAGTTTCCCAACGAGAGACGATCCCGAGTGCTCCTAGCAGGAATACCATACAGTGGAAGCTTAGGGTGGCTGTGTTCAATGCTTACTGCTATAATATTTGGTTCCAACGAAACAATGCCAGGATCAATGCCTGGTTAATTAGACCTGAAAATGTTGCTGCTCGAATAGAGGATGACATTAGGAGAAGAGTTAAATTGAAGTGTAAGGCTTTAGTAGACCATTCTGATCTACTATGGCTGCAAAGTATGATTTGAGCTTGATATGTTCTCAGTAGGATTTGATCCTTGAACCTCATGTAATTATTTTTTTGATAAGATATATATAATACTCACATTACACCAAAAAAAAAAAACTTTATATCTTATATAATCCGGTGTTACGGAAATGCGTGATAATAACTTATTAAAAATCACAAATCAATACTTAAATCAAATTTAAGCCCAAGTTAATTATTCTAACCTTTTTAGGACTCAAAAATTTGTCTTCAATAAACATTTGACAATAATTCAAGTTGGTTTTGTATTATTGCTTACTTAAACTTCTTTTAATCACAATAATTTTGAAATAACTCCCAATAAATCATAAAAATTTGGACAAATTCGAAATTAAATTTTTTTAAATACTGGAATATTACTAAGTTCCAAAAACTCAATAAAATTTGCCCACAAAATATTTATAATTTACTCCATTAATAAAACGTATAAATCATAACTTTTACCATTTAATTAAAATTAAACATAAAAATTATGGAAAAATCAAAATCAAAATTTCGAAAATTCTTAAATAATTTCCAGAAACTGGAAATGGTAAAATTTCAACCAAAATTTTTGAATTAATTTTAATAACTAATAAAGTTACCCTTTTATCGATTTTATCACATTAAAATCAATAAACATACCAAATCAATCAAAATAAATCATGCAACTTTAGATCTGATGTCCACATCATATATACAACATTAGGAAAAAAGTTCATACCATAAAATTCATTTTAGCTATTTTTGCTAAAAATAATCACTATTTATATCATTTTAACCATTAAAATTATAAATCATGCATAATAAATCACATTTATCTCAACTTTTACATACAATCTGTAAAATATGCATGTGACATCAAATTAAAATTTTATGGCCCGTTTCGAAGTTTAACTATTTTTATTCATTTAACCTCCATATATGTCATTTTTATCACATAAAAATTATAAAACATGCAAAACTAATCACAATGATCCAAAATTTTACATACAATATGAAACATATGCATGTGAGGTCATAAAATTACGGCTAGTAGTGAAGTTTAGCTTGTTTTAGTAAATAAAAGTTCATTTTACTCATTAAAATGAAATTATTTCACTAAAAATCATTAAAATAAGTAATAATCATCTATAAATCATCAAAATGACCTAAATATATTTTAGGACCAAAATATATTATATGCCAAAAATTTCGCGGCTTTATCCTTATAAATCACAAATTTTAGTTTTAATTAAGTTACATTTAACTCGGAAAAACCAAACCGATTATGCATGCAACACCAAAGCTCTTGATACCACTTTAAAGTTTCAAAAACCCCTATTAAACTTATTTAATAGATTTTATAAATTACTCTTAATTTAGTCATTAGATCTAGTGCATGCATAACAAAATAAACAAGGTTAGGAGAAAACGATTTTTTTACAATGGTGAGACGGATTTATGGGCACTAGGTTAGAACACCTTCCTAACCTAGATCTTGAGCTTAAACATATTAGGATGATCCTCTATAATCTACAACATTTTGTAATTATGATTAACTAATTACTCTTATCTCAAATGTTTCATAAACATTAATCAATTTTAGTAATATAACATATTAATTACTAAATTGAACCTTATTTTAATCAAATTACAATAATATATAAAACTCTCTCTTATAAATAAAATTTATTCAATTTAAGGAATTAATTAATCTTTATCGATATACGACTAATTAACTTTAAAATTGAGGGAATCGTCTTTTAGGTGTGACCTTAAGGGATCAACTGGTCACCATCGTCAAATGACAGTAATGTCAAACTCTAGTTAGCCAATCATTACCGATTAATGTTGATCAGTGGACTATATATATTGAATCATCCCTTACGTATTCTTATCATGAGTTTCAATAATGTGATCGCACCATTATTGAGGACCCTGGCTTTGATCGGGGAGGCAGGAATTGTGATCGGTTTCCCGTTGAAAGAGACCCTGACTTTCTGATGGAGGGTTGAGGTGACGGCCTTGATGGCGTGAATCCAGGTGCGTCCCAGCAGCATGTTGAAAGAGGCGTCGATGTCAACCATCTGAAAACTAGCTTGTCTTTCCAGGTGTCCAGTTGCAATGGTCAAGCTTATAAGCCCCGCAACCTTGCGACGAGTGTCGTCGTAGGCGCGTACCCCTTGGTTAGTTGGGACCAAATCAGCTTCTTTGATACCCAGTTTGTGAGCCGTCTTGAGACGAGTGACATTAACCGCAAATCCGTCATCAACTAAAACCATAGGCACATTTTTCTTGAGGCATTGTATAGTGATGTTAGGGCCAGGTTATGGTTGGCTCTGAATGGAAGGATATCTTCGTCAGAGAAGATGACCAGGGTGCTCAGATCGGGGACATCCCTTGTCATGTGTGCTACCACTTCTTCTCGAGAGGAGGTAGAGGGAACTATCAACTTGCCGATGTTCGAAGGATGTAGCGATTAATTTCGAAATTGAGTTCTCGGCCTTTGCTTTTTGCAGTTGTTTAAGGATCAATTTTTCGGGAGCCTTGGGTTGGGCGTCCATCTCTGGGCCAACCTAGTCATTCATTGTTAGAATGACCGTTGCATTGATCGAGTTTAGGTAGGGGCGTCCGGACCGGGTAAGATGACCTATCTCTCTTGTTTGTTTGCCCTTTCCCGGCACCATATAAACGTCCTCTGCGTTGTCTCTCCAGATACCGTTGATTTCAGGATCCCGAGGGTACCTTGGAGGGGTATTCCTTTGTGGATAGTTTTTGTGAGGGAAGTTTTTGTGAGGGTAATTTTTGTGGGGTTGATTATGGTGGGGTGCATGCCAGAATGGTCACGGAAGCAATCCTTTCTGGTGAGGGTAGTTTTGGTCGTTTGAAGGATGCTCCCTCGGATGTGTTATTGGCGTCGGTGGGTCGAAAATCAACCGGTCGTAGGCGTCCTCAAGTCGGGTAATCCTTTCTGAGAGGCTAGCTACGACTTCCTCAACCTGTTGGAACATGGTGAGCATGGTTGCGGGGCTGAATACGAATATCCCGTCCGAGGTATCCTTCTCCAAGGCATTCACCTCGTCATGAATTGGCAAGATGAGGTGTGAGAAATCCAAGGTTGGCTCCTCATCAGAGATGGCATGTATTCCCAAGGGGTTTGTTTTGTTGTTTGGTCTTGTGGGTGGAGGTAAAGGTAGTTTTCCTTTCTCGATCATCTCTTGGATGATGTGCTTGAGTTTGAAGCAAACCTATGTGTTATGACCCTTTCCCTTGTGTTACTGGCAATAGGTATTAAGTTTCCAGAAACTGGTTTTCTTAGCCTCGGATAGGTCCGGAGTGGGCCCAATTGGTTGTAACTTTCCTTGGTCTATGAGTCTTTTTAAGGCACTGGCATAGGTTGGCCCCAAGTTTGTGAATACTCTTTGAGGACGCCCAGTTTTCATTGTGGTTGGTTCGAGGAGTTTGACCTCATCAATTTTATTAGTTTGACCATAGGGGCTAGATCCAGTTAATGTAGATCCTTGATAGCCTTGTTAGAATTATTAATCTCATTAATTTACATATTCATATATGTGAGAAATTATTTAGTCATAAAATAATTACAAATCTTATGCATGCAAACTAAAACAAGAGTAGAGAAGAAATCGTCACTTCTTACAATGATGTTTCGGATTAAAGGGCACAAGTAAGATCTCCTTCTTACTTGTTCTTGAGCTTCCTTATAATGGATGAACAAAGGATCCAAAATAGAATCCCTCCCAAAAGCATATACCCAAGGAAACCTCTTAATAACTAATATTATTTTGTACTAGAAATAATAAAAGTCTTACATAAAAATTGATAGAAAATAATTTGTATTGCTCTTGAATATTTCGGTCAAGAGGAAATGATTATGTGAGTTTTCTATCTCTAAAATGTTTCACAAAAATGTAGAGAATTGATTTTTTTACACTAGAAAATATTAGGTGAAAAAGTGAATGAATAATTGAGAAAACCAAATGGTTTCTCTCTATGGAAAACCGGTAGGGGGGAGGGGGGGAGGGGGGGGGGGGGGGGTCTATAATGAGGAGCCAATGCATGGTCTTGTTCTTCTCAAGGCAAGACTAGGCATGCATGGCTAGATGGTAGTCTTTTATCATTATGTTTTCCACTAAGATAAAAAACACAATATCAACCCAATACTCCCTCAATTTTCGGCACACTTAAATAAAATGGGAGGTCCATTTTATTTTGTTATTTGTCAATTGTGACATATGTGACATGTTACTTGACATGTGAATTTGTAATGTATTTTTAACATATTAAAAATCAACATATTAATAAAATATGTCATATACAAATTTAACTAGTAATTCTCAATTACATGTACCAAAACGGTTCATCAAATTAAAAATTACAACGTCTTGAATTTATAATAAATTATTCATACAATTTCAATTGTTTCGTAAACAATAATTTATTCTATGTAATAAAACAATTCGATTACTTAGACCGTATCTCATTTAATCAAATTACAATAAGACACGTTAACTTTACTCACAAAATCATCCGTCAATTTTAAGCAATTTAATTAACTCGTATTGGCATATGATTAATTAAATAATCAATTAAGAGTATTTCCCTATAGGTATGACCTAAGGGGATCAACTGGTCACCACCGTCGCACGACAGTATTGTCAAACTCTAGTCAGCCAATCATTACCGATATGTGTGGACCAGTTGACTGTAAAATATTACATCCCACATGTATCCTTAAAATGAGATTTAAACATGTGATCATTATGATCGACAGTTGTGATCGCATTATTGTCGGAGGACACTTATTCCAACAAGCCTCTACCAGTGGTTTTGGCTAGGAAACCCTTGTATAGGTCGTCTTCAAGGGTTTTATTACTTAGATTAAATTATTGTTTACGAAACAATTAAAACGGATTGAATAATTTATTATAAATTCAAGTTGTTGAGATTTATAATTCGATAAACCATTTTGGTACAAGTAATCAAGAATTACTAGGCAAATTTTGTATGTGACATATTTTATTAATATGTTGATTTTTAATATGTTAAAAATACATTATAGTGTAACATGTTATGTAACATGTGACACATGACAAAATTGACAAATGACAAAATAAAATGGACCTCTCATTTTATGTATGTGTGCCGAAAATGGAGGGAGTATAAGAGTTTATATTGTGTTGTTTATTTTAATTGGAAACATAATAATTATACTCTACTCATAGCCATGCAACCCTATAACTTTTGAGAAGAGCAACTTTTGCATGCATTGACCTCAAATAGCCCCCCCCAACCGGTTTTTGTATGAGTGAAGCCAAGGGTTTTCCTCTATAATTATTCACTATTTTATCATCTATTTTCTAGTGTGAGAAAATATTGATTAATTCTCTACATTTTGTGAAACAATTTTAAGAGAAAGAAAAGCTTACAAAATCCTCTCCTCTCTTGACCGAAATACAAGAGAACAAAACACCATTTTGTGTCCAATTTTTAAGTAAGATTAGTATTATTACTAGCTCATAATAATATTAGACTTTAAGGGTGTTCCTTGGGTATAAGCTTTTGGGAGAGGTTCTAATTTGAACCTTTGTTCATCCATTGTTGGAAAGCTCAAGAACTAATAAGTAGGAGATCTTGTTGGTGCCCAAAATCCGAATCACCAATGTAAGAAGTGACGATTTCTTCTCTACTTTGTTTCATGTTTGCATGCATAAGATCTAGTTATTATTTTATGACTAAATAATCATATTTGTATGAAATGTATAGAAATGGAATTAATCAATTTCTAACATTTGGAATCTTCACTATTATGTTTGAAGTGACGGTTTATGTGCCGCCGTTGACATTTGATGGAAATAGTGAATTTGGAATCTTCACTACTAATTGAAGTGACGGTTTATGTGCCGCCGTTGACATTTGATGGAAATAGTGAATTTGGAATCTTCACTATCAATTGAAGTGACGGTTTATGTGCCGCCGTTGACATGTGTGGTGAAAATAGTGGAATTTAATTTCCAACCATTATTTTGAAAGTTTGAAGAAATAGCGAATTTGAATTTTCGCTATTATTTTCGCTATTATTTTTTGAAATTGGCGGTTATGATCGTCGTTTGTTTGAAATTTTCGAACATAGCGAATTTAAATTTTCACTATTTGTTTTTGTCTTTGGGAAAATGACGATCTTTAATATCGTCAATGAAAATTGAAGTTTGTTATGTGGAAATTGGGCCAAAGCCCAAAATTCGCTGAAAGAGTAAGGGACGCTTGATTGAGGTGCGAGCCACCTGGCGAACCAAAGGGGTTTCCCTTTTTTTTTGTAAAAAGACGCGAGGTTTGGCTGCATTTCATTCCTCATTCATCTTCAACCTTCGACACAAAAACCCGCAAAAAATCGCCATTGTTGGACTTTTGCTACTTCCATTCGAGCCATCAGCAATAATGTCATCTCAGGCTATGCATTTCCTCTCGAATCCATTTAAATTTGTTGGCCTTTTAGCTTAATTGAATTAGGGCGAAATTTAACCTTAGAAAATCGATTTGGGCGTTTTTGATTGAGCCAATTTCGAGTGAAATTGATGATTGCATTAGGTTAGAAACCTTTTTAGGAGTATAGGGGTGCTTTTAGTTTGCATTTTGCTCCCCGTTCTCGCCCCCTATGCTCGAAAAACGTGAGTGAGGTGAGAAACCGTCTCATCTCGCAATGCCAAGTTTATTTACTTGGGTAGTGGGTCATTGTAGTCGGGAAAGACCATATTTACCATTATGGACCTTTGTTGGGTAGTGTGGGCAAAATTGTAATTTTTGCCTTTTGTGACGGTCTTATGTCTGACAAACTAAGCGTCTGTTTGAGCTTGAATTGAGCCAGTTTGCCTTGAAATGGACCTTACTGGTAGTTTTAGGTCACCTTGAGGCGTGATAAAATCACATTTGCCTTTTTGCGGTCGTTTTGAAATTTTGACCGGTTTGTGCTCAACTTAGCGTATGAATTGCCTTTTTGAGCCGTAGAAAAATTTTCCATTGCATCGGGAATGTATTTTTGGTTTGTTGGCAGACCTTGTATGGGTTTTGAAATGCCGTTTTTTTTTGTGGTTTTGACTAGTCTTTTGCTTGAAAAGAGGGGCGAGTCGTTTTTTTGTGCGTTTGTTTTTTTTTTGTGGTAGATTTGGGCGGGATTGCCCTTGCTTTGCTTTGGAGGTTGTGTTTTTTTTTTGGATTTGTCCATTTTACGCCGTCATAATGCCGAAATTTCGGCGGACGTTCTTTTTCTATTCTTTTGATCGCAGGGTACCATTTGGGACCTATGGGGTCCGTCGTGGAGGCCTTGGAGGAGGAAAACGATCCCGGAGGAGCTGCAGTGCCCGAGGAGGCTGCCGAATTCAAGGCGGTGGTGGAGGATGCTTCTGTAGAGGGGGAGAGGTGGCTGATGTGGCCGGCTTGTCCTTTTCATCGTGGCTCATAGAGAGGCTGGCTGATGATTGGGGGTCAGCACCGGGGTGGTGCATCGCATCATGGTTCTTGGCCTCCTTATCATCCGAAGTCTGCCAGACACTGTCTTTATATTTGTCGTGGAGCAGGAACGAGGTATTACCATAATGGTAATCACCTCTGCTTCCGCTGTTGCTCCTCTGTTTCTTGTGTTGCTCCCTTTCTTTTCTGTTTGAGAGGATAGAGAGTGCTTAGTTCGGTAGGTGGCGGATAGCCCCCAGTTCGTTGTCTTAGGCCAGTGTCTGTATGATAGATAGTTGTTTTAGGCCAGTGTTTGTATGATAGATGTCTCTACTGGATCCTGTTTGTACGGTCAGTTGTCCGTATCAAACGTGTGTCGATGTATTTTGCGTGAGGCGGTTTGTATATATGTGTTTTTTTATTGTAGCTCATTTTGTGATTTTTGGCTTTTTTGTGTTGTTTTTCGGAGGAGCGCTGTCGGCTATCAATTCTCCTTTTTGCTTTGCACTAGCTCCTGCATCGTTAGTGTAGAAAAAAACAGGCAACAGGTAGCACGTATACATAATCGCAAACACGTAAAAGCATTTGATTGAAAACAAATTAACCAAGATGACTTGAAATTAAAATTGAATTTTGAAAAATGAAATGAATTTTGAAAAATCCCGAGACAAGTTGTCACGTTTGGACTCTCAAAAGGAATTAATTTGAAAATTGAGTAATTAACTCGTGTCTTGAATTAAATTGCATCGGAATTTGTTGATTTGTGACTCGAAAAATTCAAACTCAAACCGTCATGGATGAATTTCAGAAGAGATTTTCACGAGTGTATTTGATTTTTGAGGTCAAGACTCGAATTTGTGAGTGCTTGAAATTTGAGGGAAATTGACGTTGTGTTATCAATTTTCAATTTTTATTTTGATGGAAAATTGCTAAAAAGCGAAAAAATTTTGGAATTTCGACCGATATGGAAACGATCCGTCGTGGATCGGAAATTTTCAGAATTTCCACTGATTTGGAAACGATCCGTCACAGATCGGGGCGACTAGCCCTTCCCCCTTAAATAAAGAAAGAAAAATCCGTGTGTTTAAAGCTGTGTCATGGAAACCGTGTCGGATTTCGTAAAACGCGAAAACAAGGAAATGTGAGTGTAAGGAAACACAAAGATGTCCTGGATCATCCCAAAGAGGCGCGAGCGTCCTGGCGGGAGGTTTGAGGTGTCAGGAGAAAACACAAGTTGAAAGAGACAAGTCAACAACGGGAATCCTAGGGAGGCCTCAAAGAGGCGCGAGCAGCCTGGCGATGGAAGCCGGCTCTCCCCTTTTTCTGAAAAACGCGCTGATCATTTTTGTATAAATAGTGATGTTTGCGCTTCATTGTTTCATCATCCGAAACACAAAAACATCTCTACAAAACTTCTTCTTCTTCCTCCACAAAAAAATTTCATGGATGCCTTTGAGAATGCATTGCGACAATGGTGCTGGGATTTGTCGCCTCCCGAAAAGTATCAACTCGTTTGCATGGGAGTTGGTCAATTGTTGGTGCTCCATCAAGTCAAGGTGCAACCTTCATTTCTTGAAGCATGTTCTCGGTTTTGGGATTCGAAACACCATGTTTTCGTTATCCCGAAGGGTGAGATTTGTCCTCTTGCCGAAGAAGTTGGAGCCATTGGTGGGTGGCTGGGTTGTGTTCCGGTGCTTCCTCCGATTCGGTTGTGCTACAAGGAGAAATTCCGTTCCATGTTGGGTTTGTCGACAATTCAAGTCAACTTTCTTCTTGTTCCACATGGTGTGGTTATGATGGCTCTTTTCAACATCTTATCAAACCGATTAGATGTAAATGTTTCGGAAGTGGCTAGGAGAAGGGCTCTTGCCTTTTGCCTTGTCCATGTGTACCTTTTTGTTGATGTTTCGAAGAAGGAGGGGCCAAAATGCTATGGTAGCATGACCCTTATTCATGTGGTTGAGCAAATGGAGCATGGTAGAGATCCATAATGGTTGGTGCTTGGAGAGATCAGCCAAGCTTTGGACAAGGAAGGCTCTTGTGGAGAAGCTCCCTCTTTTGGGTCCCCAAGGATCCTTCAAGTATGGCTATTGGAGAGGCTAAGGTATGTAGAGCCTCCGGTTGATTCTTCTTCTTATTCCTTCCGTCACCTTACCATGAGGAAGAAGTTGTACCTGGATAGTTTTGCTTCTACCAATGCTTATTGGGCCGCGAGATAGGCGGAGAAGGGTGGTCCTCACACCCGTTGGGTGGTACCATGGTGGCACTTGAGGTCCTTCACGGGGTTGCCCGCTTCGGGTGCTAGTCCTCGTTCTTTGATGGTGGTGGGTTTGAAGGTTGTTTCCTTCATATATCCCGAAAAGCTCATGAGGCAAATGGGGCGTCAACAAAAGGTGCCACTCAAGATACCCTCGTCCAAGAGAATGTTTTCCGGAACTCCGAGCTTATGGAGGTCTTCGAAAGATGGTGGGCCACTCGGCCGCTTTGGGAGGTACCAAACCCCGTTGCCAGGACATGGGTGACTCCCGCTTATGTCAAGTGGTCACGAGCTCCGTCCTTGGAAGAGAGATCGAAATTTCGTAAGGACGAGGTTGTCGACTTGAAGTATCGAGAGGTTGGCAAGGCCAACCAACCGTGCCTTCTTTGAGGAGTATGTTGATGGAGCTACCCCCGATGTGATGATACCACCGAAGATGAGGAGTTCTGGCCCCAAGAATATGGTGGGCCGTGCATTGGCTCTTTTTGGGTCGAACATGGGGTCTTGTGCTAGACCAGAAGCCGTCGCCGTCTTAGATCCGTTGAGGATACGTTCTGAGGAGGAAGTCCGTGCTAGGCGGGCCAACAAGAAGAACAAGGGGAAGATGTACCCGAGGGAAAAGGCAAGGGTAGAATGGAAGAGTGAAGACCTCCATTACCCGTTCTATTATTATGTTGTATTATTGTTGTGAGTTTTTATTATGTTGTACTAGCTAGTTATTGTGTGTTTTGTGCTAGTTTTATTACGTGAGGTGTTTTAGTTGACACCTTAGCTTTGACAAGTTGTAGACTCGTCGAACTTTATTTGTTGTTGAAATTGTAATCCCTCCCATTATTAATTAAATAAGAGGATTGCTTGTGTCAAAAATTGTGAACGCTTGTTTCTTCCATCCATTTGGTGAAGGCAATTCGATTTGAATTATCTTAAACATTTGCACTTGGGAAAGTGGGATTTTGTGGAAAGGGAGAAAGACTTATTTTTGTATTTTATTGGGAAGGGGAATGGTTTCCCTTCCTTTTTTTGATGGGGATGTCTTGTATGTAGGTGATGTGTTTTTTTTATTACGGGGATGGTTGTTTTTTTATTGTGGGAATGGTTGTTTTTTTATTGTGGGAATGGTTGTATCCTTCTTGTGTAAGAAAGGACTGCCTACGTATCCACCTGAAGAGGTGAAATCAAACCATGATCGTAGTTCGAAATGTTTTGTAAATTTGATTGGGTTTTGTGGTTGTATCCCTCATGCATAAGAGGGATTGCCTACGTATCCACCCGAAGAGGTGAAATCAAACCATGCTCGTAGTTCAGGGGTTTTTGTTTTAGGGCAAATGGATGTTGCCATTGACAGATCAAAGGACATTCGAAACGGGCAAGGTGCCGCAACTTAGACTCGGTAAAACATGCAATTTCAAATCAAAACACGTTGAAGAACTTGACTTGAAAAGGGGTTGAGGTGGTTGCTAGTTGTAAAACTAGGCGGAGGTCGTTGGTTGCTATGGTTCAAGGGTAGTATTTCTTGAGTTGGTCTAGGTTGGTCGGGTTTATAAAGTCCTCCCCATCTAGGTCACCCAATCTCACTGGCCCCCCCTCCCCCCCCCCCCCACGAAAGTATTTTCTTGACCAGATATGGCCCGGCCCAGTTGTGTTTAAATTTTCCCCTCGGATCGACGGGTAATGGTGCTCGAACTGACTTGAGGACCAAGCCGCCCTCCGGGATGTTCCTGGGTTTAACTGTGACACCCTTAAATTTAGCGATAAATTAAGGCGTAAATTCTACGGAAAAACTGACAGGATATGTTTGTAATTGGTTCAACTAGACAAAACCTGTAATTTCAAAAACTTTCCTAAACCAACCACAAACATTTCCAACATTCCCAAGAGGAGGGTGCCAAAACCTGCAATGCTAACGAACTAATTTACATGCCATAGCTAACGATAAGAAAATATAATGATACAACCCAAAGAAAAAGAGGGAGACATATGTCCCTTCAAAATATATATACAAAACCAAAAGTCTAAAGGTTTACTATAAAAATAGCCAAAACTAGGTCCAAGGTTCTCTTGCTCACTAGCTCGTCCGTGAACCCCAACTAAGCATTAAGTACCTGTCAATCGCATTTTATACAAACACGAAAGCCACAATTTAGTGGGGAGTAACTTCGAGTCCTCCCAGCCACGAAACGTCATATTTAATGTAACATGTAGTGTAACATGTAAACAACATGATAATTAATCTAATTTCCAAGTATTCTAACATATGAATACTAAACTGACCAATTTAAACTATCATGTGAAACATATAACAAGTAGTAATCCAAACTTTATCAATCAGAACCGCTTACATCTCACCTATTACAGTTCATAAAGTCACCATACAAGAAAGGGCAATATATCAAAGACAGGCATAAGTTCTTAGCACGGTCAATAGTCACTCAGTAACTCGAGTCTATACCACGAGGTAGGGAAGGTAATCGTACCGGTATCTTGGCTCGGTTTAATATTAATAAAACATGGCCAAGACACAACACAACCCTAGCCTAAAATCTGCGCAGACCTAGACATGCGGATACACACCACCGCACCCAAGACCCACAATTTTTCTAAAACAAAGTGAGTACCCTAAGGAGTCCACCAAAGGGTTGGCTAGTACTTAAGCTGACCACTTACTATCAAAATAAGTAACGAGGTCATGCCCCAACTTGGATATAAATCCACTAGTT
The DNA here is from genome assembly GCF_048544455.1 of Silene latifolia. Classification (NCBI taxonomy): domain Eukaryota; kingdom Viridiplantae; phylum Streptophyta; class Magnoliopsida; order Caryophyllales; family Caryophyllaceae; genus Silene; species Silene latifolia. The sequence goes on along the minus strand of NC_133536.1, from coordinate 116,415,449 downwards.
AGGAACACAAAGGCTATTAAGCAGTGAACATATACTCGTCAAAGACTATAAAGACCTATCTATGATGAAGGCCGAAATACTGACCTAGGACCTAGTCCCAGCTAGTCCCAGCTTGAATACTTTAGCCCACACCACACAAGACAAGTAAGACACCCACTTAACCATAAGAGGGCAGAGAGTCCAACTTACCAACATAAATGCTAACATTCTATCATGTGAAAGGCTATATAAATGTCTATTCAGCAGACAATCCAACAATATCCTCAATAGAATACCAATTTCCAATTCTAACAATATTAACCATATTAAAGGCTTCAGGGAATCTAGGGCCGTTTCTACAATATAAGAAGCTACTTAAATCAACTAACTACACATGTGAAATAAAAATATAATAAATGGCCTAAAACAAGAAAAAGGCCGATTATCTAATTCATTCAAAATTTCATCCAACCGAATTTTTACCCGCAACCCCACCTGCGACGGCAGTGCGGATAAATTGCGGCTGACCAATCACTTAATTAACTGACATCGAATCAGTCAAAGGGACTAAGGCTCAATTTTCGGCACAATCATCAAAACATTACACTTATCACTATAAAATTCATTTTGAGCCTATTAATTACAATTTCAATTTATAAACTATCCTAACATGTGATAACTATCAATATAAACATAATTTTTACCAACCTTATTATCTTTACTACTAACATTATTCATTTCAAAGGTTTAACCATATGTTACTTATTCTAATTATATCCTTAATGAACCTAAAATGACGAACAATGCATGGAAACCGCGAAACAAGCAACGGGCTGACCCGGGCCAGCCGTGGGCTAGCCGTGGGCTGCCGGCTCTTTGCCGCCCACCCCTACACCTCCATTTCTCCATTTTTGTTCAAGATAAGACCGTCTCAAAACATAATTAATCGTCCCCAATACTAACATGTTAACTTAAACTAACAAAAATACATGAATTAGCCATGCATGCAACCATTTTATCATATGGAATTAACTACTTAAATAAAAATCACAAAACATACAAAAACAACAAAGATTGTGACGATTATTCGTCGAGTAACTCGAAATATGTTACCTTAAGCTAGAAAATGAGCAATTAGCACCTTAAAACCCAAACCCTAACAAGCAACTCGCCGCTATCTTCGACAATATACGAGTCCCAAAACTCGTCCTCCAATTCTTCACCTAAACAAACAATAAAAACACAATAATAAGTACATAAACCGAAATTTGCCCAAAATTCGTCTTAAAACAACTTCAAGAAAACGGAAATTAAATTATACCAGGTTATAGATCTCGACGAGGGGATTCCGGAAATATAAATTTCGTGAAAATCCGATAAGAAATGGAGAAATTATGATGAAATTAAGCTTTGATTTTGTATAAAATGGTGTTTGTTGATTTTGGGAAATGTTAGAGAATGAAGAAGGAAAGGAAAATCAGAAAAAAAAAAGAAAGGGGAAGGGGTGCCGCGGGTTAGGGGAGAAAGAGAGGAAAGGTGCGGGTTTAGTCGGGATTTTACGAGTCGGTTTTGGCTCGTTTCAATAATAATTAAAACCGTTGGTCAAATGCAAATTCCGACAAGACCAAAGTTCTTAAACACGAGATTACAAGAAAATTGAATACTCATACGACCCATTTCCAAATTCGTTTGCCCAATTTTCAATAGAATTGTCATTTTCCCCCCGATATGCCCTTATTACAAAATAAAAAGTTTTTACACGGTTTAAACTATTTTTAAACATCTCGAAACTATCAAAATAAATACTTTACCTCAAAATATAATAAAATTATATTTCTTTGAATTATTTTTACTTTAAATACATTAATATCAAACTTTATTTGATTACTAAATTATTTTCGAAATATATTAACGGTCCGAAATTACGGGGCGTTACAATCACCCCTCCTTTTAAAAAGTTTCGCCCTCGAAACTTAGAAGGTGAAATTATAGTTATAAGAAAATATAGGTATCTTTTCAATGAAACGGTGATACTCTCGTTGATCAGACAAGAACATCCACATTCATATCAAGACATAAAAAATATTTCTACACCAATAAATGAGAAAACCCATTATTGGGACGTCTCCAACAACGAGATTTAACATTCACTAATGTTAAAACCATTGAAAATCATAAAAGCATTTTCAAACTTTTAGTTTAAAGTTCTATAATAAGAACAATATCTTTACTAATTATGATTAAACACGGCTTAGTAACTCGGAAAAAGAGTAAGAAAAGGAATACCTTATGAGAATAACTCAGGATATTTAGCTAACATAGAAGCTTCAGTCTCCCAAGTCTCTTCTTCGACATTTCCACAACGCCAAAGAATACGGACTAGAGGTACAACTTTGCTCCTAAGTTGCTTGTTGGCTTTTTCAAGAATCCGAATTGGCCTTTCTTCAACCACCAAGTTAGGTTCCAATTCAAGAATCTCTTCTTGGATGATATGGCTAGGGTCACTAATGTACTTCCTCAACGAGAAACATGGAAGACGTTATGAACCTTGCTCGGTTTGGGGGCAATTCTAAACGATAAGCAGCAGGACCAATCTTTTCAATCACCCGAAAAGGTCCAATATATTTAGGGCTCAGCTTCCCTTTAACGCCAAACCGTTTCACCCCTTTCATAGGTGACACTTTAAGGAATACTTGATCATCAACCTCAAAGGAAAGTGGTCGACGACGGACATCAGTATATGATTTTTGACGGTCCTGAGCGGCCTTCATCCGCTCCCGAATGATTTTAACTTGCTCAATGGACTCGGTCACCAAATCAGGTCCTAACATTGGAACATTTTGGGTTTGATCCCAACAGACAGGAGTACGGCATTTTCTACCACACAGAGCTTCATATGGTGCCATTTTAATGGAGGCTTGATAGCTGTTGTTGTAAGAAAACTCAACCAGAGGTAAACATTTCTCCCAAGAAGTTTGGAAATCTAAAGCACAAGCACGGAGAAGATCCTCTAAAGTTTGAATTGTTCTCTCAGTTTGACCATCAGTGGCGGCGTGAAAAGCAGTGCTCATCAGTAGTTTACTACCCAAGGCCTCCTGTAATGCAGTCCAGAAACGAGAACAAAATCGAGGATCCCGATCTGAAACTATATCTTTAGGAACCCCATGATAGCGCACTATCTCATCCACATAGGTACGAGCTAGAACTTCTAATCTCCAAGTCTCTTTGATGGGAATAAACCGAGCACACTTAGTCAATCGGTCCACAACCACCCAAACAGCATTCTTCCCAGTGGAAGTCCTGGGTAAAGCCATCACAAAATCCATGGATATAGACTCCCATTTCCAAAGAGGAACATCCAAGGGTTGAAGCAAACCCCCGGGCTTTTGATGTTCTATTTTTACTTTCTGACAGGTGAGGCATTTACTGACATACTCCATAACTTCAATCTCAAATCTTTGTACATTTTGGTACCTCCCGGATGAATGGAGTAAGGAGAGAGGTGTGCTTCATCAAGAATTCTTTTTCTCAAATCGGCTGCACTCGGAACATAGATTCTACCATGATAACGAAGATACCCATCATCATCAATCTTACAATCCTTAGCTTGCCCAAGTTGAATTTTAGCTCGAATGGATTTGAAAGTAGGATCATTGGAAAGGCAAGCACGGATCTCACGGTAGAAGTCAGGTTCGGCTGACATGGCATCAAGATGATGAGAGTCCCTGTTTACCAGGCTTACTCCTAATTTTTGAAGTTCTAAAGCAAGTTCAGGAGGTAATTCCTGAAAAGAATTCAAAGAATGACAGGATTTTCTGCTAAGAGCATCAGCCACCACATTAGTTTTCCTTCATGATAAATTAGATCGGCATCATAGTCATTCACCAATTCTAACCATCTTCTTTGTCTCATGTTCAGCTCTTTTTGGGTAAAGAGATATTTCAGGCTCTTGTGGTCGGTGTAGATGTTGCAATGGACTCCAATGAGGTAGTGTCTCCAAATCTTCAAAGCATGCACCACCGCAGCTAATTCAAGATCATGAGTCGGGTAGTTAACTTCATGAACTCTAAGTCACGTCGAGAGGCATAAGCAATGACTTTACCTTTTTGCATCAAGACACAACCTATACCATGCTTAGAAGCATCGCATAAACATCAAAGTCCACTCCTTCTTCGTAAGGTCAACACCGGAGCGGTAGTCAACCTCTTTTTCAATTCCCGGAAGGCATTTTCACACTCCTCGACCACACAAACTTAGACTCTTTCTTCAAAGAATCGAGTCATCGGCCTAGCAATCTTTGAAAAATCCTTCACAAATCGCCGATAGTAACCCGCCAAGCCAAGGAAACTACGGATTTCAGAAACATTGGTCGGACTTTTCCAATCAACAACGGCTTCAATTTTGGCAGGATCTACCATAACACCCTCTTTTGAAATGACGTGACCAAGGAAGGTCACTTTAGGTAACCAGAATTCACATTTAGAGAATTTAGCATACCATTTTTCACGGCGCAGAATCTCTAAAATAACACGAAGGTGTTTGGCATGTTCTTCTTCAGATTTAGAATAGATCAAGATGTCATCAATGAACACTACAACACACTTGTCGAGGTGTTCTCTGAAAGTACGGTTCATCTGATCCATGAATACTGCTGGAGCATTGGTCAACCCGAATGGCATCACCGTAAACTCGAAATGACCATATCTCGTACTGAAGGCGGTTTTAGGAATGTCAGCTTCTCGGACTGGAATTTGATGATAGCCCGAACGAAGATCAATTTTAGAAAAAGTAGAAGCACCTCGGAGTTGGTCGAAAAGATCATCAATTCTAGGAAGAGGATATTTATTCTTGATAGTAACTCGGTTAAGTTCACGATAATCTATGCATAATCGCATAGATCCATCCTTCTTTCTTACAAAGAGAACAGGAGCACCCCAAGGCGAAGAGCTAGGTTGAATAAAACCTTTGGCAATCAAATCATCCAGCTGAGTCTTCAGCTCTTTCATTTCAGACGGTGCCAGCCTATAAGGAGCTTTAGCAATAGGGCCGGTACCAGGAATAAGATCAATAGCAAATTCAACTTCCCTTTCAGGAGGAATTCCCGGTAGCTCATCAGGAAAAACTTCGGGAAATTCACATACTACAGGAATGTTCTCTTTAAGAGGAGAGAGGAAGAATCAGAAGTAGTCACCATACACAAGAAGGCTCGATGACCCTTTTTCATCGCATTGATAAACTTCATAGCAGAAATTAATTTAGTACCGGTTTGTCTTTTAACCATTTGATAAGACACACGGTGACCTGAAGGGCTTGTAAGAATTATTTTCTGGTCTCGACATTCAAATCGAGCATGATAAGTATGTAACCAATCCATGCCCAAAATGACATCAAATTCTTCAAGTGGAAATTGGAAAAGATTTGCTGGAAATATAGATCCCGCAATAGAAATAGGGACTTCCGGATAGATTTTAGAACAGGAAAAGACATCACCAGAGGGTAAGGATATAGATGTACTTTCTTCATGTGATGATTCAAGTGATAATTTATTGGAGAGTTTTATTGAAATAAAAGATAAAGAGGCACCCGTATCAAATAGTACCAAACAAGGAACATCAAAAATAGAAAATGTACCGGTAATGATATCAGGATGTGCCTCAGCTTCTGCTCGGCTCATGACAAAAATACGGCCTTTCGGCCTCACTGGCTTCACTGGCCTCACTGGGGCAGTAGGAGTAGTAGGAGCCGTCACCTTCCTCTCCGAGCAAACATTGGCCTTGTGGCCCGGTTTGTTGCATGAAAAGCATATGATAGGATCAACAAAGCACTTACCAGGGTGTGCTGGTTTCTTGCAGTTATAGCACACTCGGTCTTTAGTACCTTTATTGTCATTAAAAGCTGAAGATTGACCACCCCGGTTAACTTGAACATTAGAAACAAATATCCTCTTGTTTGGGTCAGAGGGAGAAGAGATGAACCTAGGTGAAGGAGTAAAGGGCCTAGAAGAGGGATATAAAGGCCTCTTACCAAGATTAGAACTGGTTGCACGAGCTTCATTTTCAATGTCTTTTAGGGAATTTTCAGCCCACAAAGCATCATTGTAAATTGAAACAAAGCTAGTGGAGTCTCGGCGGACCATACTTTTGATCTTAGGAGAGAGCTTTTCAAGATAAAAGAAAGCTTTTTCATTGTCATCCTTCACCAATCTAGTTGCATAATGAGCCAACTCGTTGAATTTATCGGTGAAGGCCTGAACAGGAAGGCTTCCTTGCTTCAACTCCATGAACCCCTTCAACTTCTGCTGTTTAAGTTCTTGTGGATAGAATCGGGCCTCTACTAACTCCTTGAAACGTACCCAGTCAAATCCCTTGTTCAAATGAAACGGTAGGCCCGATCATGGACCACCATCGATCTGCTTCTCGAACTAGGAAGTGAGAGGCTAGCTTCACTTTATGTTCCTCCTTGATATCATACAATGTAAAGCTTTTCTCCAACTCCCGAAACCACCACCGTAAGAGCAACTGGATCAATCTCTCCACCATAAGTGGGAGTGTTGATTCGGGTTAACTGATTAGCCACCCAAGTATAGGTGCCTGGAGTACCCTCAGCAGGCGGAGGAGGAGGAGAAGGAGCTTGTTGATTCTGCTGATTTTGTTGGTTTTGGAGAATTTGAGTAAGAACTAATAAAATAGCATCATCAATGTCTCTTCTTGGCGGAGCCATCTTAAAAAAGAGAAAATTAATTAGTACCTAACAATTAGCAATCACAAACAGACTACCACATAAAATCCTAATTCTACCCATCCTACCCTTCTCTCAAGTTTATTATTTAAAGGTCAAGTAATTTTTAAGTGGGGTGCACAAACGTGCGTCGGGAGCAACAAGCTCATATACCAACTGTGACACCCTTAAATTTAGCGATAAATTAAGGCGTAAATTCTACGGAAAAACTGACAGGATATGTTTGTAATTGGTTCAACTAGACAAAACCTGTAATTTCAAAAACTTTCCTAAACCAACCACAAACATTTCCAACATTCCCAAGAGGAGGGTGCCAAAACCTGCAATGCTAACGAACTAATTTACATGCCATAGCTAAGAATAAGAAAATATAATGATACAACCCAAAGAAAAAGAGGGAGACATATGTCCCTTCAAAATATATATACAAAACCAAAAGTCTAAAGGTTTACTATAAAAATAGCCAAAACTAGGTCCAAGGTTCTCTTGCTCACTAGCTCGTCCGTGAACCCCAACTAAGCATCAAGTACCTGTCAATCGCATTTTATACAAACACGAAAGCCACAATTCAGTGGGGAGTAACTTCGAGTCCTCCCAGCCACGAAACGTCATATTTAATGTAACATGTAGTGTAACATGTAAACAACATGATAATTAATCTAATTTCCAAGTATTCTAACATATGAATACTAAACTTACCAATTTAAACTATCATGTGAAACATATAACAAGTAGTAATCCAAACTTTATCAATCAAATCGGCTTACATCTCACCTATTACAATTCATAAAGTCACCATACAAGAAAGGGCAATATATCAAAGACAGGCATAAGTTCTTAGCACGGTCAATAGTCACTCAGAATCCTCGAGTCTATACCACGAGGTAGGGAAGGTAATCGAACCGGTATCTTGGCTCAGCGGTTAATATTAATAAAACATGGCCAAGACACAACACAACCCTAGCCTAAAATCTATGCAGACCTAGACATGCGGATACACACCACCGCACCCAAGACCCACAATTTTTCTAAAACAAAGTGAGTACCCTAAGGAGTCCACCAAAGGGTTGGCTAGTACTTAAGCTGACCACTTACTATCAAAATAAGTAACGAGGTCATGCCCCAACTTGGATATAAATCCACTAGTCAGGAACACAAAGGCTATTAAGCAGTGAACATATACTCGTCAAAGACTATAAAGACCTATCTATGATGAAGGCCGAAATACTCACCTAGGACCTAGTCCCACTAGTCCCGACTTGAATACTTTAGCCCACACCACACAAGACAAGTAAGACACCCACTTAACCATAAGAGGGCAGAGAGTCCAACTTACCAACATAAATGCTAACATTCTATCATGTGAAAGGCTATATAAATGTCTATTCAGCAGACAATCCAACAATATCCTCAATAGAATACCAATTTCCAATTCTAACAATATTAACCATATTAAAGGCTTCAGGGAATCTAGGGCCGTTTCTACAATATAAGAAGCTACTTAAATCAACTAACTACACATGTGAAATAAAAATATAATAAATGGCCTAAAACAAGAAAAAGGCCGATTATCTAATTCATTCAAAATTTCATCCAACCGAATTTTTACCCGCAACCCCACCTGCGGCAGTGCGGGTTAAATTGCGTGACCAATCACTCAATTAATCGACATCGAATCGATCAAAGGGACTAAGGCTCGATTTTCGACAATCATCAAAACATTGCACTTATCACTATAAAATTCATTTTGAGCCTATTAATTACAATTTCAATTTATAAACTATCCTAACATGTGATAACTATCAATATAAACATAATTTTTACCAACCTTATTATCTTTACTACTAACATTATTCATTTCAAAGGTTTAACCATATGTTACTTATTCTAATTATATCCTTAATGAACCTAAAATGACGAACAATGCATGGAAAACCGCGAAACAAGCAACGGGCTGACCCGGGCCAGCCGTGGGCTAGCCGTGGGCTTGCCGTGGGCCTGCCGGGCCTGCTGCCGCCACCCTTACACCTCCATTTCTCCATTTTTGTTCAGTATAAGACCGTCTGAAACATAATTAATCGTCCCCAATACTAACATGTTAACTTAAACTAACAAAAATACATGAATTAGCCATGCATGCAACCATTTTATCATATGGAATTAACTACTTAAATAAAAATCACAAAACATACAAAAACAACAAAGATTGTGACGATTATTCGTCGAGTAACTCGAAATATGTTACCTTAAGCTAGAAAATGAGCAATTAGCACCTTAAAACCCAAACCCTAACAAGCAACTAGCCGCTATCTTCGACAATATACGAGTCCCCAAACTCGTCCTCCAATTCTTCACCTAAACAAACAATAAAAACACAATAATAAGTACATAAACCGAAATTTGCCCAAAATTCGTCTTAAAACAACTTCAAGAAAACTGAAATTAAATTATACCAGGTTATAGATCTCGACGAGGGGATTCCGGAAATATAAATTTCGTGAAAATCCGATAAGAAATGAAGAAATTATGATGAAATTAAGCTTTGATTTTGTATAAAATGGTGTTTGTTGATTTTGGGAAATGTTAGAGAATGAAGAAGGAAAGGAAAATCAGAAAAAAAAAGAAAGGGGAAGGGGTGCCGCGGGTTAGGGGAGAAAGAGAGGAAAGGTGCGGGTTTAGTCGGGATTTTACGAGTCGGTTTTGGCTCGTTTCAATAATAATTAAAACCGTTGGTCAAATGCAAATTCCGACAAGACCAAAGTTCTTAAACACGAGATTACAAGAAAATTGAATACTCATACGACCCATTTCCAAATTCGTTTGCCCAATTTTCAATAGAATTGTCATTTTCCCCCCGATATGCCCTTATTTCAAAATAAAAAGTTTTTACACGGTTTAACTATTTTTAAATATCTCGAAACTATCAAAATAAATACTTTACCTCAAAATATAATAAAATTATATTTCTTTGAATTATTTTTACTTTAAATACATTAATATCAAACTTTATTTGATTACTAAATTATTTTCTAAATATATTAACGGTCCGAAATTACGGGGCGTTACATTAACCCTCTTGTTTAATGCCCTTTGTATACATCGTTGGTATAGCTGGACGTTGTGCAAGGCGTTGAGTCGTCATTCGTCTAGAAGAGTGAGTTGCTCATACCTTCGACGGGTCCATTCTGTGGGATTTATCTGTATGCATCCCTTTAAATTTAAGGATTATAACGAATTATAAAGTGATGATTACGAGTCGTAAAACTAAATTGCATAAACAAAAACATAAAAGATTAAGAAATAACCTTCGGTCCTAGCAAAAACGGCCTAAGAACAATATCAAAGTTGATATTCGCCTATCAGTTGCACCCAAGACGATATGAGATATGCCCTTGTTCTTTTGCTAGAATCGATCCCTCAAATTTTTTGTAAAATTAGGGTTTTGTATTTTTTTTCCTTGATTTTTAGGGCCCATTCAGAACGCATCCGGCGTAGCTTATGTTTCACGGGTTTAGCTCCAAGTTTAATGGGTATCCGGTGCTCTGCAATTTCCCAGTCAATCCCGGGCATATCTCTGTAGGACCAGGCGAACACGTCCTTGTATTCGTGTAGGAGGTCAATGAACTGTTGTCTTTCCGAGGGGTCCAGGGTTGTCCCTATCCTAAGTTCTTGAGGTGTGTTTTCGGTTCCTACGTTAATAGGTTCGGTCTCCTCAATGATTGGGGTTCTGGTTTCCCGTTTGTCAAGTTCTTTGGCTAGGTGAGGTGGATAGTCACTGAAGTCAAATTCCTCATAGGCATTCAGAATTGCATTGCAGTTAAATAGAGACGAGTCATAAGCAAACTTAGTGTTCATTAAGTTGACACGAGCGAAAAGCTCGGAAAGGACAGACATTTCATGGCCAGTTAGAGGCGACACAGCAGAGGAGGTGGCGCCTGGAACAGGCTCCAGGTGGTCACCTTTCATGGGAGTGGGGGTGGCCCTAGTAGACTCAGCCTCTGAATCAGCCACGACTTTGTGATAGAACAGTGGGAAGGGGACCTTGACTGGGACATCAGGAGTGTTAGGAGCTATGACAGACTCTGACTCCGACTCAGACTCAGATTCAGATTCCTCTTCACTTCCCTCCTTGAACATATGGCCTTCTCCAGTTGTGATCTTGAGAATGCGGCCTTGGCGATTGGTCCACTTGACAGTCTTCCTCCAGCCCTGTGTAGCTTTCTTCGGGTCAGTGTCGGAGATCAAGGCGGTTGGGTCAAATTGATTGTCCTTCAGGGCGATGTTGATGATGTCTTTATAGTCGAGGTGCTTGATTTTATCTTCCCCAAAGAGGAGAGTGACAGGTTGTCTACCGAGGCATGACGACGGCTTAGACTCGGTTGATGCAGCTTCGGTGTTGTCAGGGATGAAGTAGCAGTCCTGGAAGACTTCCACACCCGGGTACCTAGCCTTGGCTACAAAGTAATAGATCGGCTCCAGAAAGCCATGGAAGAGCTCTGATTCTCCCTCGGGAATAAAGTATCCATTGAGGGTCAGATGATAGGGACGGAGGATAACTCCGTGCTTCTTGCGTTTTCTGACTAGGAGGTTCATCTCCTGGATATCTTCACCGGTAGGTTCATATCCCAGCCCAAAGGGAATGTTGGGGACCTTAGCATGTTTCAAGGGAGGTAAGGTGCTCTTCAGTGGATTCAGGGGTAAGCCCGGGAAGTAACCCTGGCGCATCATGATACGGTTGACTGTGAGGTTTGCAAACGGGTCACAATCAAAGGGTGTTGATTCATCAGTTATGGCATTCACATCTTGGAATCCCCACATTTCTTTATCATCTTCCTCAATGGTCTGGGAGGCTACTCCCTTTCTCATGACGGCTTTGATCGGAGAAGCAGGAATTGTGATTGTTTTCCCGTTAAAGAGGACCCTAATTTTCTGGTGGAGAGTTTAGGTAACTGCTTTGACGGCGTGAATCCAGGGACGTCCCAGGAGCATATTGAAGGAGGCGTCGATGTCGACCACCTGAAAACTTGTTTGTCTTTCCAGTGGTCCGGTTGCGACGGTCAGAGTGATGAGCCCCGCGACCATGCGACGAGTGCCGTCGTAGGCGCGTACTCCTTGGTTCGCGGGACCAAATTAGCTTCCTTAATACCCAGCTTGTGAGCAGTCTTAAGGGGAATGATATTCACCGCGGATCCGTCATCTACAAGGACCATGGGCACATTCTTCTTGAGGCATTGTACGGTGATGTACAGGGCAAGGTTATGATTGGCTCCGAAGGGAGGGATATCCTCGTCAGAGAAGACGACTGGGTTGTTCAAATCAGGGGCGTCCCTTGTCATATGTGCCACTATTTCTTCAGGGGAAGAGGTGGAGGGCACGGTTAACTTTCCCAAGGCCTGTAGCAAAGCCTGTCGATGCTTAAAGGACCTTGCGATCAGTTGCCAGATTGAGATTTTGGCTTTCGCCTTCTGAAGCTGCTTGAGGATTGAATTCTCAAGAGCCCTCGGTTGAGTGTCTACTTCCAGGACAACTTGTTCATTTGTTGTTGGAACGACCGTTGGATTGTTCGGGTTCTGATAGGGGCGTCCGGACTGGGTAAGGTGACCGATGTCTTTTGCCCGTTTCTTTTTCTCTGGGACAAGGTAGACATCTTCAACGTCGTCTCTCCAAATGCCGTTGATTTCAGGATCTCGAAGTCACCTTGGAGGGGTATTCCTTAGTTGGCAGTTTTTGTGGGGGATATTTTTGTGAGGGTAATTTTTGTGAGAGTAATTTTTGTGGGGTTGATTATTATGGGGTTGATTATTTTGAGGTGCATGCCAGAATGGTCGCAGAAGCAATCCGTCCTGGTGTGGGAAGTTTTGGGCGCTCGGGGAACTTTCCCTCGGGCGTGGTGGTGGAGGATTGAAGATAAGTCGACGGTAGGCATCGTCAAGTCAGGTGATCCTCTCGGAGGGACTGGCTATGGCTTCCTCAGTTAATCACATTAATTTCAATCTTAATTCATATTAAACTTGTAATATGAATTTAATCCATCAATATTTTAAACTACTTTAAAATAATTAGGTATCTTTTAATTATGAACCGCTTCATAATAATTAATTGGCCAAAATCAAACAAAAAAAAATTTCTTTAAAAATTATCTCGGTAAAAACCGAAACAACCCAATAAAAAGACCTTTTCTCGGTTTTACAGCTAAAACCGAAAAAAAACAGATTTTTTTTTTTAAATTCTGTCCAGACGTGAACAGTAACCGAGACGTGAACAGTAACAAAAAAATTTCCACGGCTAAAAAAAATTGACAGCCGTCCCAATTTTTTTAAAATCGGCATTATGCCCTAAATATCAAAAACATGATTATCGATGAACAAAATCGTTTATTGTTGCTATTAACAAGATTGGCATATTCATCTTATAATTTAAACATGTAAATTTATGAAACATAATTCTAAACAACAATTTAGAACATTTATGCCAAAAACAATATAGCAAAAAACAATTTATCATCAACAACTTAGCAATTCCATTTACATATCAATTTAATTTTATTAAATCAAGACATCTACAAATTCATTATATTATCATCTTAACCTATTAAAACAATAATATGAACAAATCAAATGGAATCATAATAACAAAACAAGAACAAACACGGCTGAAAAAAAAAAACTTCACGGCTCAAAAAAAATTTCCAACCGACTATTTTTTTTTTCGGAAACCCTAAATGTTTACAAACAATTTTATGAGAATCATCAAAATTAAAATTCGTGGCCTTGGCTCTGATACCACTTGTGGGATTTATCTGTATGCATCCCTTTAAATTTAAGGATTATAACGAATTATAAAGTGATGATTACGAGTCATAAAACTAACTTGCATAAAAAAAAACATAAAGGATTAAGAAATAACCTCCGGTCCTAGAAAAACGGCCTAAGAACAATATCAAAGTTGATATTCGCCTATCAGTTGCACCCAAGACGATATGAGATATGCCCTTGTTCTTTCGCTAGAATCGATCCCTCAAATTTTCTGTAAAATTAGGGTTTTTTATTTTTTTTCTTTGATGAGATGGAGGCTAGGTTTAGGTTAGAATGATTAGGTTAGAAAAATTCTCCCTCCTTCTCTTATTATAACCGAAAAAGAGAAATGAATGGGGAGTTTTTTTTCTTCCTCATTTCGGCCAAAATCCCACCGAAATAATAAGGATTAAAATCCTTATTTTCGGTTATTCCAAAATGTATAAAATGTGTTAAATATAAATTGTCATCTAGTGAGGATCGAACCCATAACCTCTTGGTTTGAGTACCCTTACTATTACCACTATGACACATTCATCTTGTTGATTAAATATAACCGATTACATTTAATTACGAATTAACATATTAATTCGTCCAAGCTAACATTATATACATTAATTAAATATAACATATTATATTCAATTTACGAATTGACAGTTAATTCGTCTCAGCTAATATTATTTAATTGGCATTAAATAATCGTCTCATCAACACATTGACTAACTGTTTAGTCATATAAGGCATCAATGTGATTACATTTCCATAACCACATCTCCCAAACACATCCTTTAGGTGTGACCTTTAGGGACCAGTTGATCACCGCCATCTGTATGATAATAACGTCAAACTTTCTAGCAAGCCAACCATTATTAGGTAATCATTAATCAACTGATTAAAATACGAAGTATACTCTTGTGAACCTGTAAGAGATTTACAAGTGTTATCACACTAATTTGTGGAGGACACAAGCTCCAACACATTCCGCCTCGGGGACTTGACTCTCCAGTAGGATTCATAGAGAAGGGACCTCTAACTCTATCGGTTGAACCGCCTCCATACCATATGCTAGGTAGAAGGGTGTGGCGCCTGTCGGCGTTCGAATGGAGGTTTGGTATCCCCAGAGTGCGAATGGGAGTTTGCTCGGCCAATCGCGGTAGTTGTCTTGCATTTTCTTGATAATGGTGACAAGAGTTTTGTTCGCTGCCTCCACCACTCCGTTAGTTTGGGGACGGTAAGAGGATGATCCATGTCGTTTGATTTTGTATTTGTCCAGCAAGGCCTGAGTTTCCGCCCGGAAGTGAGAGCCTTGATCGCTGAGGATTTCATGGGGTACCCCATATCGACAAATGATGTTGTTTTGAATGAACTTGGCCACTTGTTTGAGTGTCAAGACTGCATATGACTGTGCATCCACCCATTTGGTGAAGTAGTCGATGGCGACGAGGACGAAGAAATGCCCCTTAGTGCCTACCGGGTTGACTTTCCCGATGATGTCGATGCCCCAGGTTGAAAATGGCCAGGGTGACGTCATGGTGTATAAAAGGGATGGTGGTATGTGTTGTATGTTAGCGAAGATCTGGCAATTGTGGCAATGTTTGACGTAGTTACGGCAACCAGCTTCCATGGTGGGCCAGTAGTAACCTAGCCGCATAATTTTTCGGGTAAGCATCATCGCGCTCATGTGAGGGCCACATTCTCCGTCGTGAACCTCTCCCATGACTTTTTTGGCTTTGTGATGGTCAATGCAAAGGAGGAGAATCCCTTGGGGTGTTCTTTTGTATAGTTGATTTTGGTTTATCACGAATTGTGATGCAAGTAAACGGATGGCTCTTTGTCCTCTTTGATCATAGTTGGGAGGGAATTCATTTTTGGTTTTGTAGTTGAGGATGGCTTGGTACCAAGGTTCATCATGGCTTTCCTCATCATCGATGATGGCACAAACGTGAGTTGGCTCGCTCCTTCTCTCGACACATAGGGGCATTGATGTCATGTCGTCAAGTATGTTGACGAGCGCGGCAAGTTTCGCCAGGGCATCAGCAAATTGATTTTCCTCTCGTGGCAGATAGAAGTAATCGACTTGGTCGAAGAACTCGGCCTCTTGATTGGTATTTCCTCGGTAGGGAGCTAAGCTGTCAGATCGAATTTTTCATGATCCTTACACCTGATTGATGATGAGCAAGGAATCGCCGTGGACCCTCAGTCTCTTGATGCCCAGTGTGATGGCTGCTTGTATGCTGATGAGGCACGCTTCATATTCAGTGGCATTGTTGGTGACGGCAATGTCTAGGTTGACCGAGATCGGAACATGTTCTCCCTCCAGTGATATTAGAAGGATTCCTACCCCGAAGCCTCTCAGATTAGTCCATATTCGAAGTATAGATCCCATGCATCAGAATCGGCACAAAGGATGTCCTTGTCAGGAAGTGACCATGTGTCGGTCGTTGGATCTTTGTTGACGGGATTCTCTACTTGGAAATCGGCAACTGCTCTTCCCTTGATAACCTTGAGGGGTACAAGTTTGAGATCGAACTCGGACAGCATGAGCGTCCACCTAGACAGCCTTCCGTTTAGTATGGGTTTTTTGAAGATATATTTGACAGGGTCCATCTTGGAGTAGATGTTGACCGTGTAGCTGAGCATTGTTAGTTATTTAGACCATATTAATACTCATCTTATGATATTAAAATTACAAGTTAATTAAAAGTGGTCTAAATCTACATGCATGCAAAAGAATGTATAAAAGAGATGGTCTAAAACCATCTTAAGACAAAAATTCCTTACATTGTTATAAGGCAAAAATGGGCACAACTCAAGTACTCCTTCCTTGATGTTGTTCTTGTGCTAATGCAATAAGGATGATCCTCCAATAACACCAATTACCAATATAGGTAATCTCCGTTGGTGGCACCCAAGAATCAACCCAAAAACTACTAAAATTAATAACTAGTTAATAAGTAGTAGTAACCTTGTTTTGTATATTTGATGTACTAATTAATATTATTACTTTGATAATATTATTAGTAAGTTTTTATATGTGTTTTAAGATGAAAAATGATGAAGAAAATAAGAAGAAATATTGGTCTTTTTGGTGATGATGAAAACCGGCCAAAGCATAAATAAAGGACCAAATTTTCTTCAAATTTTTTTTCAACCAAGAAAATGATGTGAAGAGATGGGTATTTATAGCCAAATATGGGGAACAAAATGTAGTGGAATTTGCCACTTAATGGACACATGTAGTCCTCTAAAAAAACCGGAATAATTGGACTGTATTTGGTCCATTTCGGTTTTCGACATTTGCCCCACAAATGCTTATAAGTCTTATATTTAATTATCTTACATAATTAAATATTAATTTAATTATTTAACACTTAAATAATATAAATTAACTACCAATAACTACTTAACCATTAAGTAATCATAAGACCATTTTATAGACATACAATGTGTCAATATTAACCCATTTAGCTAATTTTACAACTTCTTGTAAAATTTAATAGCTAATAAATTCCACCTCAAACAATATACACATATCGTATAAAATTAATTAATTAACAATTAATTAATAAATTCTAATCATTTATTATATAAATATCTCATAATTAAATAATAAATCTGTTTATCCCGAGTTCGTAACCCGTCATCAAATAATACATTTATGTGACTAACTAAGAGTCAAATAATACAAGGAATTGATTATCCCGTATCTCATACAAACAATTAATTTATTCTATTTGGGCGTCATCCTATAGGTGTGACCTAAAGGGATCAGCTGATCACCGCCGTCACACGACATTAATGTCAAACTCTAGTCAGCCAATCATTACCGATTAACGATGACCAGCTAACAAATAAATAAATAAATCCCTGATATTCTTTTTACGAGATTTAATATGTAAACGCACTCATTGTGGCGGACACTACTCCAACAATCTCCCACTTGTCTGACACAAGTGTGCGTTACCAATTCTCTTGTCCAATAATATCTCCCACTCAATGCAAGATGTCTTCCGGGTCGTTCTTGCACGTGATCATATCATAAAGTGGTTTCCTCGATCAGAAGAATGACTGTCTGACCGGATAATCTACTATAGATCTCATCCGAGCATGGCCACGCATTCACGGTCATCTCTCCTCGAGTGGCCTTGAGATAAAATATGACTTATAAGGATAATCCCATTGACCTATTTTCTTCATTCGATACAGATCACAATGACCCAGTAAATGCTCATCGGCCTCCTTTTACGGTGCGACCTAGAACAAAAACCAAAGCCACCGGAAAACCGTACCAACTCAGACAAATAGTCACCAGTCTAAAGAATTGACTCGAAGGAATAAATAGAAATCCTCGCCACGACCTAGCAACAAAAGGACTCTATAAACGGTCACTGTCCGACAAATTGTCTCACAATATGCCTATGTAATCGACCAGTCATCACTATGACCATATGACAGTCGAACTTGTCATCTATCGCCTTACAATCTAGTCACTCCGAGACGTCACCTCATTAGGTAACTAGGGACAAAATACAATGTTAATCCAGTTCACTTAATAGGGTTCGACATTGTCTTTACAACCTATTTGGAGAAAATAAAGTATATAAATTCAGACATAAAACTGAATATAACGATAAATGCAACTTATCATATATGAAATAATAAATACAATATTTTGATTATTACATATCATATAATTTACAACATTCGCATTCGTCTCAACCCCATCGAAACTACATGACTATCATGTTTAGCTTGAGACAATGGCTTGGTTAAAGGATCGGCGATGTTGTCACCGTCCCAACCTTACAAACTGTAATTTCTTTCCTTTCGATTAAATCTCTAATTACATGAAATTTCCTAAGTACATGCCTAGACTTGTTACTAGACTTGGGCTCTTTTGCTTGAAAAATAGCCCCACTGTTATCACAATACAAAGTGATAGGATCCTCGGCGGTCGGAACTACTTTCGGTCCCTCTAAAATCGTAATCCAAACAGCTTCTTTTGCGCCTTCGAGGCTGCAATGTACTCAGCTTCCGTTGTAGAATCAGCAGTCACAGACTCTTTGAAACTTCTCCAGCAAACCGCCCCTCCGTTTAACAAAAAGACAAAACCAGCCTGGGATTTCAAATCATCCCTATCGGTTTGGAAACTGGCATCCATATAACCTCTTATACGTAATTCAAATTCTCCTTCAAACACTAAGAATGAATCTTTAGTCTTTCTCAAGTACTTCAGAATATTCTTGACGGCTATCCAGTGACTCTCACCTGGAGTTTTCTGAAAACGACTCGTCATACTCACAACATACGAGACGTCAGGACGAGAACACATCATAGCATACATGATCGATCCAACAGCGGAAGCATAGGGAATCGATTTCATGCGTTCAATATCCTTAGGCTCAGTAGGACACTGTGACTTACTCAAAGTGATCCCGCTGCCCATAGGTAGAAAACCTCTCTTGGAGTTTTTCATATTGAATCGGTCAAGAATCTTATCGATA
This sequence comes from Silene latifolia, assembly GCF_048544455.1. Lineage (NCBI taxonomy): Eukaryota > Viridiplantae > Streptophyta > Magnoliopsida > Caryophyllales > Caryophyllaceae > Silene > Silene latifolia. The sequence goes on along the minus strand of NC_133536.1, from coordinate 116,396,434 downwards.
TATGCTTCTTGACTCAATGCTAATATCCTATTGGATCTATCCCTATAGATCCGGATACCCAAGATGCGCTGAGCTTCTCCCAAATCTTTCATTTGGAAGTGATTTCCCAACCACTTCTTAACAGAAGCAAGCATATCAACATCATTCCCAATGAGTAATATGTCGTCCACATAAAGAAGTAAGAAAACAACTTTACTCCTACTAAACTTCATGTATAAACATGTTTCTTCAACACTTCGAGAAAAACCATTCTGTTTAGTAAGATGATCAAAACGATGATTCCAACTCCTTGACGCTTGCTTAAGACCATAAATGGATCTCTTAAGTTTGCATACTTCTTTAGGATTTTTAGGATCCACAAAACCCTCAGGTTGTGTCATGAACACTTCCTCTTCCAGAAACCAATTCAGGAAAGCGGTTTTGACATCCATTTACCATATCTCATAATCATGAAATGCAGCAATCGCTAACATTATCCGAACAGATCTAAGCATAGCAATTGGTGCAAAAGTTTCATCATAGTGTAAACCATGAACCTGAGTGAAACCTTTTGCAACCAATCTAGCTTTGTAGACATCTTTATGTCCATCCATGCCGATTTTAATCTTGAATATCCACTTACACTGAAGAGGTCGAACATCTTTAGGTAAGTCAACCAGGTCCCATACCTAATTATCGTACATGGAATCCATTTCGGATTGCATGGCCTCGAGCCATAGCTTAGAGTCAGAACTCATAATAGCTGCTTTATAGGTCTTGGGTTCATCACTTTCTAAAAGTAAAACCTCATAGTCACCATCTTCCTCGATAATACCAAGGTATCTATCAGGTTGGGCGACTAACCCTTTCTGACCTCCTAGGTTCAGAAGGAACAATAACTGATTCAGACGTAGAAGGAACATCTTCCTGTATTGTCATATCAGTTTGTGGCTCTTGAACTTCGTCAAGTTCAAATTTTCTATCACTCTGTCTTCTAGAAATAAACTCTTTTTCTAGAAAAACAGCTTCACGAGCCACAAACACTTTGTTATCGTTACTATTGTAGAAGTAATATCCACAAGTTTCCTTAGGGTAGCCTACAAAAATACACTTTTCAGAACGAGGTGCAAGCTTATCGTCAGACTTACTCTTGACATAAGCATCACAACCCCAAACTTTCATGTATCGCAGATTCGGGACTTTCCCTTTCCATATCTCATATGGAGTTTTGTCAGTTGCTTTAGTGGGACTTTTATTAAGTGATTGTACAGCAGATAAAATGGCAAAACTCCAGAATGACTTAGGTAATTCTGTTTGACTCATCATCGATCGAACCATATCTAATAAAGTTCGATTCCTCCTTTCAGCCACACCATTTAATTGTGGTGTGCCAGGAGGAGTTAACTGAGATACAATACCGCAGTTTATAAGGTGATCTTTAAATTCATTGCTTAAATATTCCCCACCACGATCTGATCGTAATGCTTTAATCTTCTTATTTAACTGGTTTTCTACTTCATTCTGAAACTCTTTGAACTTATCAAAAGCTTCACTTTTATACCTCATTAAGTAGATATACCCATATCTACTCATGTCATCGGTAAAAGTAATGAAATAGTAATAATTACGTCTAGCAGTGACTGTCATTGGGCCACACACATCGGTGTGTATTAAACCCAATAACTCACTAGCTCGAGATCCTTTTCCTAGAAAAGGTGAACGAGTCATCTTGCCAAGAAGACAAGATTCGCATGTACCAAATGATTTGAAATCAAAAGGTTTAATTACACCAGTCGACATTAGTCTTTTAATGCGCTTCTCGTTGATGTGTCCTAATCGACAATGCCATAAATAAGATAGATCAGGATCACCTGTTTTGAGTCTTTTATTATCTAAATGATAAACATCGTTGCAAGTATCTAGAATATAAATACCATTGATTGAAATAGCTTGACTATATACAATCCCATTAAGGGAAAAAGTACAACACTTGTCTTTAATTACAAAAGAAAACCCTTCTGTGTCTAACACAGATACGGATATTATATTCCTAGATAGCGTTGGTACAAAATAACAATTATTAAGATGCAACTCCAAACCCGAAACTAAACTAAGTACATAAGTTCCTACTGAGACGACAGCTACTTTATACCCGTTTCCCATTCGGAGATCGACATCACCTTTGTTTAGCTTTCTTATGCTTTTTAGGCCCTGCAAATGATTGTACAAGTGAGAACCACAAACAGTATCTAATACCCAAGTTGTATTTGAAGCATAATTTATGTCTATAATAAAAGATTCAGTTGAGAAATTACATGTCGGCTTCACAATGCCAGCTTTTATGTCATCCAGGTACTTTGTACAATTATGTCTCCAATGTCCCTTGTTATTACAATAATTACAAGTATTTTTAAGAGGATTACCCTTTATGGATTTTGGCTTGGTAGAGCAATTCGCAATTGCTTTACCTTTGCCCTCCACCTGAACGGGCTTCTTACCTGCATTCCTCTTAAACTACTTCTTCCCCTTCACGTTAATCGCAAGCACATCTTTCCTCGTACTCCCACTCAATCCCATGTCCTTCTCTGCTTGCACAAGCAGAGAATGGAGCTCATGTAAACTCTTTCTCATGTTCGTCGTATTGTAATTTACCCTAAATTGGGTAAATCCCTTGACGTGCGAGAGAGAGTGGAGCACTCGGTCCACCACAAGTTCGTCGGGGATCTTGCATCCCAACCCCTCTAAAGTTTCCACGTACTCAATCATTTTAAGTACGTGTGAACTTACAGGTTGACCATCTTTGAGGTTAGCCTCAAAGAAACGAACAAAGGTGTCATACTGAATTATTCTCGGGGCTTGAGAAAACATAGTTGAAAGCCTCGAAAATACTTCATGTGCATCGCGAAACTTGACACATTGCCTTTGTAAAGCAGGATCCATTGAAAAAATCAAAACATTTTTTATTGCAGCGGAATCCTTTTGATAATTTGAAAAAGCCTCCCTTACATCGGCAGTGGCCCTAGTACTAGGCGAAGGGGGAGAGGGATCGACAAGGTAGCGTAATTTGCCAACACCTGCGGCAGCTAATCGAAGTTTTTCCTCCCAATCTTTAAAATTAATACCGTCGGCTTTTAATACATATTTGTCCATAAAAGAACGTAGCCATGAATCTCTAGCTATGGTGGCGGTTTCACTAGTAGAAGCCATCGTGATTACTACAAAGGAAATAAAGGAAAGATTAACATTTATCGTCTAGAAATATTTAACTTGTGAAACTATTTAACAAGTTCCCATTTATATAATGATCTCCCACTGAATTATATAAATGATTCCAAGATCCAATTTTATATAAACACGGGCACGGTGGACCGATTCAACCCATATTTATATAAATTTGGTGAGTCAACAACTTTGACTGATTCTACGACTAGAACTCTTGGTTGACGGATTTTCTTAAAATCTATCTTTTAGCCCCAAAATAAATATGGGCACGGTGGACCGATTCAACCCATATTTATCCCGTTGAGTCCAACCAATTTTCACGCGTAATAACTTTTATTACCCTACTTACCCAACGTAAAAAGAGTGTACCTCGGTAATCCGAACCTACCTCTAATGAAGAAGGGATTCATAGGTGCTATTATTTGGTAAGGCTTAATCTCAATTTTAAACAAATGTGAGAGATCTTATCAAATTAATTGTCTATCACTTTTAAGTGAACTAAATTGGTGAATGCTAGACAATTAAATCGATAACAACAAAAATAAAACATGTAGTGACGATTTGGCATGAATGCATAAAAGAATTAAAACAAACAAGTCCTAATATGGCCACCTAGTTAATCTAATTAACTAAAATTATTACACTTCGGAAACCAACTCCTTGGTCCCTAGAGTCTTCATAAATAGGCCTCCTTCTTTAGGATTTCGGAACGCCTTTCCGAAAACACCGTCTTCATGAAAACTCCGTCTTTAGAAGCTTAATCTAATTACTAATAATTAAATTACATAACAATACCCTATTATACAATTTGTAATAAAATTAAAATAAAACTATTAATTAATTACAAATTAGGCGATGCGAAATCGCAATTAATTACAAAACAAGTCGATATTCCCTTACATTTCGGGAAATACCAACTTCTACCTATGGCCATATTAGGAAAAATTACATAATTATAATTCTAAAAGCCATTCATCTAAATGAATAATAAAATGCATTATGGAAAATGACAAGCCAAATCGTCTAACTTACCAACAACGATCATTTGAGCTTGCTTTAACGGAATTTTTACCAATAAAAATTCATAATCAATTCTTAAAATACTTTTAAGACTTACTCATCATACTAATCTGGTCTAATATCAAAATAATTATTCTCAACAATTATCTTGAATTTATATGGGAATTAAAACACAATTGTGACAAAAAAAGATATAATAATTCACAATTATCATATAAAATTCCATTTAATTTAAAAATTTATGGAAAAATAAATTTTAAAACCATGAACATTCTGGTCTTACACCAAAAATGCCATGCAGGTGAAAAATTTTGTTTTTAAAATTTATTTAAAACGAATTCACAATTTAATCGGTAAAGCGACAATTTTTACGATTTAATACTAAATCAAACCATAAAAATTGAAATGACTTAAAATAAAATTTTGTACATTTTGGAACAACTTACAGGAGCTAAAAATTCAGAAATTTCGAGCCCCAAGATAAAATCAATATTTATTTACAAAATAACCATTATTTACCAATTTTTATCAAATAAAAATTCAGTAAACTACCTAAATTAATCACAGTAATTTAAAGTATCTACTTATCTCTTAAATAGAACATGCATGTGGTTATTTCTAAATAAACATGTATAAAATTAACATGCAACCCAATTTAATTAACTTTTAATTAATTTTAATGCATTTATACTCAATTTTATGCCAATTTAAGTAATAAAAAGTGGAAAAATTTAACAAAAATCAAATTTTCGTCCCATATCATCCTAAGACCATATTATTTACATGCAAGACTATATTATGTGATAAAACGAATTTTAGTAACATAATATCAATTTTATTAATTTATCTCATAAATTACTAAAATCGTCTTAAGACAACATGCATGTATTTAACAATGCTCTGATACCACTTGTTAGTTATTTAGAGCATATTAATACTCATCTTATGATATTAAAATTACAAGTTAATTAAAAGTGGTCTAAATCTACATGCATGCAAAAGAATGTATAAAAGAGATGGTCTAAAACCATCTTAAGACAAAAATTCCTTACATTGTTATAAGGCAAAAATGGGCACAACTCAAGGACTCCTTCCTTGATGTTGTTCTTGTGCTAATGCAATAAGGATGATCCTCCAATAACATAGTGTTCATTAAGTTGACACGAGCGAAAAGCTCGGAAAGGACTGACATTTCATGGCCAGTCAGAGGCGACACAGCAGAGGAGGTGGCCCCTAGAACAGGCTCCAAGTGGTCACCTTTCATGGGAGTGGGGGTAGCCCTAGTAGACTCAGCCTCTGAATCAGCCACGACTTTGTGATAGAACAGTGGGAAGGGGACCTTGACTGGGACATCAGGAGTGTTAGGAGCTATGACAGACTCTGACTCCGACTCAGACTCAGATTCAGATTCCTCTTCACTTCCCTCCTTGAACATAGGGCCTTCTCCGGTTGTGATCTTGAGAATGCGGCCTTGGCGATCGGTCCACTTGACGGTCTTCCTCCAGCCCTGTGTAGCTTTCTTCGGGTCAGTGTCGGAGATCAAGGCGGTTGGGTCAAATTGATTGTCCTTCAGGGCGATGTTGATGATGTCTTTATAGTCGAGGTGCTTGATGTTATCTTCCCCAAAGAGGAGAGTGACAGCTTATCCGTCGAGGCATGACGACGACTTAGACTCAGTTGATGCAGCTTCGGTGTTGTCAGGGATGAAGTAGCAGTCCTGGAAGACTTCCACACCCGGGTACCTAGCCTTGGCTACAGAGTAATAGATCGGCTCCAGAAAGCCATGGAAGAGCTCTGATTCTCCCTCGGGAACAAAGTATCCATTGAGGGTCAGATGATAGGGACGGAGGATAACTCCGTGCTTCTTGCGTTTTCTGACTAGGAGGTTCATCTCCTGGATGTCTTCACCGGTAGGTTCATATGCCAGCCCAAAGGGACTGTTGGGGACCTTAGCTTGTTTCAAGGGAGGTAAGGTGCTCTTCAGTGGATTGAGGGGTAAGCCCGGGAAGTAACCCTAGCGCATCATGATACGGTTGACTGTGAGGTTGGCAAACGGGTCACAATCAAAGGGTGTTGATTCATCAGTTATGGCATTCAGAGCTTGGAATCCCCACATTTCATTATCATCTTCCTCAATGGTCTGGGAGGCTACTCCCTTTCTCATGACGGCTTTGATCGGAGAAGCAGGAATTGTGATTGTTTTCCCGTTAAAGAGGACCCTAATTTTCTGGTGGAGAGTTTAGGTAACTGCTTTAACGGCGTGAATCCAGGGACGTCCCAGGAGCATATTGAAGGAGGCGTCGATGTTGACCACCTGAAAACTAGTTTGTCTTTCCAGTGGTCCGGTAGCGACGATCAGAGTGATGAGCCCCGCGACCATGCGACGAGTGCCGTCGTAGGCGCGTACTCCTTGGTTCGTCGGGACCAAATCAGCTTCCTTAATACCCAGCTTGTGAGCAGTCTTTAGGGGAATGATATTCACCGCGGATCCGTCATCTACAAGGACCATGGGCACATTCTTCTTGAGGCATTGTACGGTGATGTACAGGGCAAGGTTATGATTGGCTCCGAAGGGAGGGATATCCTCGTCAGAGAAGACGACTGGGTTATTCAAATCAGGGGCGTCCCTTGTCATATGTGCCATTATTTCTTCAGGGGAAGAGGTGGAGGGCACGGTTAACTTTCCCAAGGCCTGTAGCAAAGCCTGTCGATGCTCAAAGGACGTTGCGATCAGTTGCCAGATTGAGATTTTGGCTTTCGCCTTCTGAAGCTGCTTGAGGATTGAATTCTCAAGAGCCCTCGGTTGAGTGTCTACTTCCAGGACAACTTGTTCATTTGTTGTTGGAACGACCGTTGGATTGTTCAGGTTCTGATAGGGGCGTCCGGACTGGGTAAGGTGACCGATCTCTTTTGCCCGTTTCTCTTTCTATGGGACAAGGTAGACATCTTCAACGTCGTCTCTCCAGATGCCGTTGATTTCAGGATCTCGAAGTCACCTTGGAGGGGTATTCCTTAGTGGGCAGTTTTTGTGGGGGATATTTTTGTGAGGGTAATGTTTGTGAGGGTAATTTTTGTGGGGTTGATTATTGTGGGGTTGATTATTTTGAGATGCATGCCAGAATGGTCGTAGAAGCAATCCGTCCTGGTGTGGGTAGTTTTGGGCGCTCGGGGGACTTTCCCTCGGGCGTGGTGCTGGAGGATTGAAGATAAGTCAACGGTAGGCATTGTCAAGTCAGGTGATCCTCTCGGAGGGACTGGCTATGGCTTCCTCGACCTGTTGGAACATGGTGAGGGTGGTGGCAGCACTAAACACAAACACCCCGTCCGACGGATCTTTCTCCAAGGCATTCACCTCGTCATCAATTGGCAGGATGAGGTGTGAGCAGTCCAGAGTTGGCTCATCGTCGGAGATGGCGTGGATCCCGAGAGGATTTGTTTTGTTATTTGGCTTAGTCGGCGGGGGTAAAGGCAAATCCCCTTTCTCAATCATGTCTTGGATGATGTGTTTGAGCTTGAAGCAGGTTTGGGTATCATGCCCCTTCGCTTGATGGTACTGAAAATAGGCATTGGGGTTCCAGAAGCTGGATTTCTTAGCATCGGTCGGATCCGGGGTGGGTCTGATTGGTTGTAACTTTCCCTGGTCTATGAGCCTCTTCAGAGCACTTGCGTAAGTTGACCCTATATTAGTGAACACTCTCTAGGGGCGCTCAGCTCTCTTAGCAGATGGTTCAACGAGGTTGACCTCATCGATTTTGTTTGTTTGGCCGTAAGGGCGAGATCCGGTCGAGGTGGATCCTTGGTAGCCTCTGCCAGTAATCTTGGCCAAGACACCCTTCCGGAGGTCATCTTCAATGCCTGTCCCCAGAATTTGCAGATCCGGGAAGGTCTTGATATTTTGATACCTTAGTAAGTTGGCATACACTGGGCGGAGATTGTTGACGAACTTTTCCACCAAAGTTGATTCACTCGGTTTACTGACCAATTGAGTACTCACCCTCCTCTAACGGGTTAAGAACTCGGTGAACCCTTCCATATCGTTGTGGGTTAGAACCTCAAGAGTTCGGGTATTGGCTTGGATTTCAACATTGTCGGCGTATTTTTTGGCAAATTCAACTGCGACCTCATCCCAAGTAGTAAGGTTTTTCGGATCGAGGGAGTAGTACCACTGGCGAGGGATCGGTTCCAAAGAGGACGGAAAGATCCGGGTGAAAAGTTACTGTTTGACCCCTTTAATGGCAATGTAGTTTTGAAGGCACGGATATGATTGAGCGGGTCCTCCACTCCTTTGAACTTAGGTACAACATTTAGGGTAAAGTTGTCGGGTAATTGATCCCCAACAGGTTCGAACCTTCGGTTGTTCTCAAGATGGATATTGTTACCCCGGGCTAGGAGCTGTTCTTCCAAGAGCTTTATCCTCTTCTCAGTTTCAGTTAGAGGTGGAGTATTATGTTCTCCAATTTCCTTGTTCTCCAGGGCATCGATACGGGTCTCGACGCGATCCAGGGTAACCTTAAGAGTGGTAAGCAGGCTGGCTAGCTGATCAGTCGTGACATCTCTGTTGTTATCATTGTTGTTGTGGTTGACAGACGAAGTTGAAGACGGGGCTATGGCTCTGAGGCAGAAAAAAACGGCTCACATTACAACTCAATCCGACAAGGTTCAAAGACTAAACGCGGACAACGCAAAGGACGAGACAAATATCAGACTCAACAAGACGAGGATGACCGTGTATGGTTCCTTGGTGCTGATTCGATTTATGACGTGACGGTGTTGACCGAACTCTTAACATGAGTCCAACATAACGGCGCGACGCCATTGGATGGGTCTCATGGTGAGACGACTCATAAGTAAAGACCCATAAGTACGTTTGCTTCGACTCGATAGACACGAGGCGGAATTGGAATAGTGGACTGAAGTGTTCGAAAATAGAAATTTTCAAAAAGATTCATTCATCGCTTTATGGACGGCTTCCGAAGATAGAGATCTCCGCAAGTCGGTCAGTTGAAAGGGTTGTCTTAAGTTTATTTGCAAAAGACGGTTCGAGTTTGAATCGGCTCGGAAAACAGTGTATTGTCTCCCAAGTCAGTTTTTTGAAATTCAAAATTGTATGTTTTGAAAATCGAGTTTGAAAAGTTTAAAGTGGTCTCGGGGACGGTGCATGGTCCTCGGGATCTCGAAAGTGTCTCGAGAAAAGGATGTGTGCTTTTCTCGGGTTTTGAAAGAGCCATTGTCGGTGCGAAACAGGTTAAAATCTGTGTCTAGACGCGGCGATTATAACGGCGTAAAAAGGTTACTTGAAATGGTTGTGAAAAACCGGGTGTGAAAATCGTCATTACGACGGCCTAAAAAGGCGTGTTGAAAAATTTGTAAAAACCGGGTTTGAAAATCGTCATTACGACGGCCTAAAAAGGCGTGTTGAAATGGTTGTAAAAACCGGGTTTGAAAATCGTCATTACGACGGCCTAGAAAGGCGTGTTGAAATGGTTATAAAAACCGGGTTTGAAAATCGTCATTACGACGGCCTAGAAAGGCGTGCAACGGTCGGCGAAAGACCGAGGTTTGAAACGGCCATTATAACGGCGCAAAAGGGTGTTTTTGAAAGTTTTAAAATGACACAGAAGGACTTATGATCAAGTAGCACATAAGCACTCACAGTTCATTATATTATGCATTATGCTGACACGGGTTTTGGCTTAAGAGGGTGGGTTACACACCAAGCAATCAAACCCCGATTTGCGAGAGGGATACCAATCCAAACAAAATGTGTAAGGAGGGTGCCCTAGCCTCGTGCTCGAAAGTGATGAAAGCTCTTTCACGAAACATAAATGTGCAACGTCAATGGTATGCTTGACTCAATCGGGATTCATACGCGGGGATGAGAAAACTCACGCCGATGAGACGAGCCAATTGGTCGAAAAGGGTTAGGTTGTGGGCCCGGAAAAGGAACCCGACCGTGACAGTAATATCAATTAATGCATTCCAACCAAGACCTCGTTCGTGTCTCACCATCTAGGGATCACAAAGACGTAAGTGTCCTAGTTATCCCCAGCAGAGTCGCCAATCTGTGGACGGGGCCACCTGTTGGAGCTTGTGTCCTCCACAAATTAGTGTGATAACATTTATAAATATCTTATGGGTTCACAAGGGTATACTTCGTATTTTATCAGTTGATTAACGATTACCTAATAACGGTTGGCTTGCTAGAAAGATTGACGTTAGTATCATACAGATGGCGGTGATCAACTGGTCCCTAAAACTCACACCTAAAGGATGTGTCTCAGAGATGTGGTTATGGAAATGTAATCACATCGATGCCTTATATGACTAAACAGTTAGTCAACGTGTTGATGAGACGATTATTTAATGCCGATTAAATAATATTAGCTGAGACGAATTAACTGTTAATTCGTAAATTGAAATATAATAAGTTATATTTAATTATTGTATATAATGTTAGCTTGGACGATTTAATATGTTAATTCGAAATTAAATGAAATCGGTTATATTTAATTAGCAAGTTAAAGTATATATTATACGATATTGTCATAGACCGGCATTAATAAATCCACGGCAAGCTGTTGTGTGTAGACTTATTAATACGGAATGATATAAATGACAATTTATAAATAATACATTTTATACATTTTGTATACTACCAAAATAAGAAGATTTAATCTCCTTATTTTTGGTAAGTAGAAAAACCGAAAAAAAAGAGAGAAAATAATTTCTCTTAATTTCGGTTAGATGGGCCGAATTTAGGGAAAAATATATCTCCCTCATTCACTCTAATTTTCGGTGAGAATAAGAAGGGAGTAGAGATTATTTTTCTACCCTAATTTTCTAACCTAATCTTGCCTCTCTCATCAAAACACAAAACACAAAACCCTAAATAATTTTACAGAAAAGTTGGGGATCGATTCTAGCAAGAAGCAAAGGGCATATCTCATATCATCTAGGGTGCAACTGATAGGTGAATATCATTGCGATATTGTTCTTAGGCAGATTTTGCTAGGACCGAAGGTTGTTTCTTCATTATCTACTTTTGTTTATGTAATTCATTTTATGACTCGCATTCGTCATTATAATTCGTTATAATCCTTAATAATAAGGGAAGTATACAGATTATTTCCCACAAGTAGTATCAGAGCTGCTGCTGTCTCGAAGGGAACATATTTTTTTACTGTTTTGCCGAGACACAAAAAAAAGGGGTTTTTGTTTTTTTTGTTTGTTTTGGCCAATTTTGATTATACATTAAATTTATAATGTATGATAAATTATTGTGAAGCGGTTCATAATTCATAGATACCTAATTATTTTAAAGAGGTTTAAAATAATGATTGGATTAAATTCATATTACAAGTTTAATGTGACTTAAGATTAAATTTATAGTGAGTAATTGAGGAATTGTCACTTAATTTGATCAATTAAATAGGTGGTTTGGATAAAATTAATCTACATAATTAAAGAATTATGTCTTGTATGTTTAATTTTATTTTAGTTGATGCATTTTATTTTAGTTGAATGTTTTTATTTACGTATTTTTGCAATCGGTTGTAATTTGTAATACCTAGTGTGGCCTTAGTCAAATTATGTTTTCGTAATGATGGGAACATAATTTTTAATGTAATTTGAGATCTCGTATCTCCGTTTTGGTTTTCTTTATTTATTACGGGATTGAAATTAGAATGTAAATAGGTTTATTATGTAATTTTTAAATTGTAATTTTTGAGAAGACTAAAGATGGAGATTGGAGCTCACTCCCGCTACATGGATCAAGATGAAACATCAAGACAGCTTCTTGGGTCCATGGATGGATTCCAAAGTTGTATTTATGTTCATTTTGATAGGATAGGCCAATTAGGACTTTATTTTTGTTTTACGTTTTACCGTTCTTATTGCTTTTCATTCACATGCTAGTTAGTGCATCATTTTTCCCCTAAAACCAAACCAGCTACTAAAATGCATGAAAGTTGACACATATAGGTTGTATGTTAGTTTTCATAGACATACAGATGTCACATGGTTTTTAAGCCATCACCTTAGTTTATTTATTCACGCATGCTAGATATTAGTTCACTTAAAATGAATTGAAACTAAGTTGATGGGATCTTCCTCTAAAACGGAAATTGAGACTAGTCTTTATAAGGGCAAACAACTATGAATCCCTTCTTCTTCGGTAGGCATAATATGACCCCTTTTACGTTGGGTAAGTAGTTTGTGTTGACTTAGTTTATCTCAACATTATAGTCCGAAGAGTTTCTCGTGATTATGATGGACTAAAGTAGGGGTGTAAACGAGCCGATCTGAGCTCGAGCTCGGGTGGGCTCGGGCTCGGCTCGGATTTTTTAGCTCGAGCTCGGACTCGGCTCAAAGCTCGTCGAGCTTAAAAAATTGAAGCTCGAGCTCGGCTCGGAAAAAGCTCGAGATCGGCTCGAGTTCGAATCGAGCTCGTTTTGTCTTTATATTATTTTCACTTTCTAACTTTTTTTAATCTAACTAAATATAAATATTTTTAAATAATAAATAAGATTATAAAACTCTAAAAATTATTATAATATAATATAATTATACATGACTAAATAACATATAATTTATAATAAATTAATATTACAAATATATATATTGTACAAAAAAAACTATAAACGAGCCTAAACGAGCTTCCGAGCCGAGCCTTGCTGAGCTCGGGCTCGGCTCGTATTTAGCCAAGCTCGGCTCGAGTTCGAGTTCGAGCTCGTTTTGACCGAGCTCGAGCCAAGCTTTGACCGAGCCGATTCCGAGGGCTTGTCGGGCCGGCTCGGATCATTTACAGCCCTAGACTAAAGATAGAATTTACAGAAACTTATCGACCAAGAATTCTAACAGTAAAATTAGCCAAAAGGTTGGCTTATCAATTTACAGATAATTGAGTCTTGGGATCATTTATATAATTCTTGAGGAAGGTCAATTGTATAAATGCATGAGTCTTCGCGTTATAACAGTATTGCATTAGACTTAAATTAAAATCGATGCATATGCTTATTATTTATTCTTCTTTTCGCAGTGTAGAACACGTTTATATTATCTTTATTACAAAAATGACTGGAAATAACGAAATCCCAATGCCAAGTGCCACACTTGGACGCGAGTCCTGGCTGAAAGTTTTTATGGACAACATGAATCGGACACGTGGATCAAGAATGATGGGTCCAACTTTGCGGATCGGGAGGCAAGACTACTAAATGTTGCCATTGCTTTGACGACGTAAGCTCAAGTACTTAACTGAGCCAATACCGGTAAACCCAGGCCCCAATGCACGAGTTAACAAGTCACTTGCTTATAGTGATTTCGTCATGGAAGCGGGTGCGATAAAGAACGTACTCATCTTTGCAATGGAAACCAATTTGCAGAGACGCTTCCATGCCCAAGGTGCGAACAAGATTTTCACCACGCTCACTAACGAGTTCTCAAAAGCACCGAGAATCGTTACTTATGAGCATACCTGTCGCTTCTTTGATGCGAAACTCCAAAAGGGCCAACCGGTTAGCCCACATATTCTTAACATGATTGAGAATGTCGAAAAATTGGAGGCACTTGATTGTAAAATCAGTGAGAGCATAGTCATTGACCGTATGCTTCATTCTCTTCACAATGGTTTTGCCCTTTTCAGGGCGAACTACTACATGAATGACTTAAAGAAAAGTCCTCATGAGCTACACTCACTTCTCGTACAGACCGAGAAGGATATGAAATTGAGTGGGAGCATGAAGCAGGATGTTCTCACGATTTCCAACAAGGGTAAAGGTAAGGGCAAAGCTCCAGGCGACCTAACTGTAGGTAAGCCAAAATTCAAGAAGCCAGGAAACAGTAAGAGTGGGCCTGGTGAGACTAGTGGCTCACAGGGCAAGGCAAAGAGCAAGGGCGGTGACATTGAGTGCCACCATTGTCACAAGACTGGACATTGGAGGAGGAACTGTCCCGTGTACCGTGAGGACATAAAAGCAGGCCGCGTCGTTCCTGTTGGTATGTCATCTTATATTCATATGATTGAGATTAACCATGCAAGTTTCGGAACTTGGGTACTTGATACTGGTTGTGGTTCTCATCTGTGTAATCATTTGCAGGGCCTAAGAAACATCACACCTCTCGCAAAGGGTGATGTGGACTTGCGATTCGGGAATGGAGCTAGAGTTGCTGCTGTCTCGAAGGGAACATATGTAATCCAACTCCCTAGTGGTTTTGAGTTATTTTTAAATAACTGTTACTATGTACCCAGTTTGTCTAAGAACATTATTTCAGTTTCCGTACTTGATAAGGACGGTTTTTCATTTTTAATAAAGGATAATAGCTGTATTTTCTCTTTAAATGAAATGATTTATGGCAAAGCAGTTTCCATGAATGAAATTTACATCTTAGATCAAACCACGGAAATGTTACACGTGAGTAATAAGAAATTAAAGGTTGGTGACAAAGATCAAAACTATCTATGGCATTGCCGAATGGGACACATAAATGAGAAACCAGTAAAGAAACTCGTCGGTAATGGGACTATTCCCGCATTCAATTTTTCTACATATGGCACGTGTGAATCATGTCTCATTGGCAAAATGACTCGAATTTCCTTCAAAGGTGTTGGAATGCGCGCTAGTGAACTAATAGGACTCATACATACTGATGTTTGTGGACCTATGTCAATTACCGCTAGAGATGGCTATAGATATTTTATCACTTTCACGGACGATTTGAGTAGATACGGATATGTCTACTTAATGAAGCATAAAAGTGAGTCCTTTGACAAATTCAAGGAATACCAGAACAGGGTTGAGAACCAACTGGGTAGAAAGGTTAAAGCACCCCGTTCAGATCGGGGTGGCGAATATATTTCAAATGAGTTTGATCAACACCTTAAAGACTGTGGAATCGTTTTGCAGTTAACTCCACCTGGAACACCTCAATTAAATGGTGTGTCCGAACGGTGAAATCGAACCTTACTTGATGTGGTTCGATCCATGATGAGTCACACGATAGTGCCTGATTCTTTATGGGGTTTTGCTCTTTTGTCAGTTGCTCTTATTCTTAACCGAAGTCCGACTAAAGCTGTCGACAAGACTCCATATGAAATGTGGAAGGGAACGGTCCCTAACTTGTCCTTTATTCGGGTTTGGGGCTGCGAGGCTTAAGTAAAGTGGAGAAACGAGGATAAGCTCGGCCCGCGATCGGTCAAGACATACTTTATAGGTTATCCAAAGGAACATTTGGTCATTACTTTTATTCGCCTACCGAACATCGAGTTTTTGTTGCGGCTAGTGCGACGTTCTTAGAGAAAGAATTTCTCGTGAACAAGACAAGTAATAGAACCTTCGAGCTGTCGGAGATTCCAGAACCAATAACCGAGGAACTGATGGAGGAAGTTGTTCCTCCAGCTGATGATACGGTTAACATTCCTGAGGAACCTAGGAGGTCGGGTAGAGTCTCTCATCCTCCGGACAGATACATTGGTATGGTCGAGGAGAATGATGTTTTACTCCTAGAGAGTAATGAACCCGCTACATATAAAGGTGTTATGGCCTGTTCTGACTCAAAGCTATGGCTGGAAGCCATGCAATCCGAGATGGACTCTATGTATGAGAATGACGTATGGGATCTTGTTGATTTACCTAATAAGGTAAAACCTCTACAGTGCAAATGGCTTTACAAAATAAAGCGTTTTGTAGACGCGCAACGAGATACCTATAAGGCATGACTAGTGGCAAAAGGTTTCCCTCAAGTGCACGGATTGCATTATGATGAGATTTTTGCACCTGTAGTCATGCTACGTTCCATTCGGATAATCTTAGCGATTGCCGCATTTCATGACTATGAAATTTGGCAAATGGATGTGAAAACCGCCTTCTTAAACGGTTATTTGGAGGAAGAGTTGTACATGGTGCAACCCGAAGGTTTCATAGATCCTGAACATCCTAAGAAAGTATGCAAGCTTAAGCGCTCCATTTATGGACTTAAGCAAGCTTCTCGGAGTTGGAATCATCGTTTCGACCAGGTGATAAAAGAGTATGGTTTCACTCGATCGGTCGAAGAACCATGCTTATATATCAAGTCGAGTGGGAGTAAGATTGTATTCTTGATATTGTATGTCGATGACATACTCTTGATTGGGAATGACGTTCCTCTTCTATCTTCGGTTAAAGAATGGTTGAAGAACCATTTCCAGATGAAAGATCTGGGTGAGGCACAACGCATATTGGGAATCCGTATCTACCGAGATAGATCACGACAGACGTTATCACTTAGTCAGGAGTCTTATTTGGATAAGATTCTTGAGAGGTTCAGCTTGACCAACTCCAAGAAGGGGAACCTTCTAATGACGTCTGGGATGCAGTTGAGCAAGTCTCAGTCACCCACGACGCCTGAAGGGATTGAGCACATGAGTCGTGTTCCTTATGCATCTGCAATAGGATCAATCATGTATGCCATGATATGCACACGTCCAGACGTGACATATGCATTGAGTATGACGAGTCGACACTAAAAGAATCCAGGTGAAACACACTGGATAGCTGTTAAAAATATCCTCAAGTATCTACGGAGGACTAAGGATAGGGTATTGACTTATGGAGGCGATACTAAGCTATGCGCAATCGATTCCGCAGATGCTAGCTTCCAAACGGATCGAGATGATTCAAAATCTCAGTTCGGGTTCGTCTTCACTCTTAATGGTGCCGCGGTCAGCTGGAAGAGTTCCAAACAGAGTATTGTAGCTGATTCTACCACTGAATCCGAGTACTATGCCGCTTCGGAGGCAGCTAAGGAAGCGATATGGATGCGTCAATTCTTACAAGGACTTACGATAGTTCCTAGTTCGAATGACCCGATCACCATCTATTGTGACAATAGAGGTGCCATCTTCCAGGCTAAGGAGCCAAAGTCTAGCAACAAATCTAGACATGTACATCGGAAAGCTCACCTGATCCGTGATTACGTGGAGCAAGAAGAGATAGTGATTGACAAGATAGCTTCGGATGATAACATCGCCGACCCTCTCACTAAACCGTTGAATTTTGATAAGCATGAAGGGCACGTTATTTCCATGGGAATTAAACGTGTTCCTGAGTTGTAGTAGTTGATTATGGATTTGATACATTATCTTTTTCATATACTATTTATAACTTCATCATTTTTATAATATTTTCTCTTTCATGTGGATTGTACTGACAACATTGAACGCCACAAAAAGAACTGAATTACATTATATTTTTTTTGGTCTGTAATCGCCCATATGAGCTGATAACTCTGGCTATTATATTGTGCAGTCGATTGATGGTGGGTTCAACGAGCCATAAGTCAAACGGTTGACTGATCGATCACAGATACGAGATTATAACGATACCTCGTAGGACAAATTTTTGTGACAACGTAATGGAGTCCTAAATGTTTAAAAACATTCGGTGCCAGGTCGTGGATAGGACATCCATTGTGTTCCTAGAGTAGATACTTTTGACTATCGACTGTCTCTTGAGATTAAGGCAGTTTTTGGGTGACTTTGGTTTCTTTCTCACGGTCTGCCGAATCGGAGGCTAAGTAGATTTTTTCTGGGTCATTTCATACTGTGCTTATATCTGCAGGATTCGAGTTGAGGAAAATATCCAACCTTTATCAGGTATAGTTATTTTTCAGGGCCACTCGAGGAGTAGTAACTGAAATGCATGGCCATGCTCGAATGATGATTCGTTTATCAGTTAAGTTACTCTCTAGTCGGGGAAACCACTCTTGATAATGATCGCTTGTAAAATACAACCTTTGTGAATACGGATTTCGAAATTGTTTTACATTAAGTGGGAGAAATTTTAGGATATGAGAATCGGTTATCGCACATACACTTGTGAGGACAAGTGAGAGTTTGTTGGAGCTTGTGTCCTCCACAAATTAGTGTGATACCATTTACAAATATCTTATAGGTTCACAAAGGTATACTTCGTATTTTATTAGTTGATTAACGATTACCTAATAACGGTTGGCATGCTAGAAAGTTTAACGTTATTATTATACAGATGGCGGTGATCAACTGGTCCCTAAAAGTCACACCTAAAGGATGTGTCTGAGAGATGTGGTTATGGAAATGTAATCACATTGATGCCTTATATGACTAAATAGTTAGTCAACGTGTTGATGAGACGATTATTTAATGCCGATTAAATAATATTAGCTGAGACGAATTAACTGTTAATTCATAAATTGAAATATAATAAGTTATATTTAATTAATGTATATAATGTTAGCTTGGACGAATTAATATGTTAATTCGAAATTAAATGTAATCGGTTATATTTAATTAGCAAGTTAAAGTATATGTTATACGATATTGTCACAGACCGGCATTAATAAATCCACTGCAAGTTGTTGTGTGTAGACTTATTAATACGAAATGATATAAACGACAATTTATAAATAATACATTTTATACATTTTGTATACTACCAAAATAAGAAGATTTAATCTCCTTATTTTTGGTAAGTAGAAAAACCGAAAAAAAAAGAGAGAAAATAATTTCTCTTAATTTCGGTTAGATGGGCCGAATTTAGGGAAAAATATATCTCCCTCATTCACTCTAATTTTCGGTGAGAATAAGAGGGGATAAGTAGAGATTATTTTTCTACCCTAATTTTCTAACCTAATCTTGCCTCTCTCATCAAAACACAAAACACAAAACAATAAATAATTTTAAAGAAATCTTAGGGATCGATTCTAGCAAGAAGCAAAGGGCATATCTCATATCATCTTGGGTGCAACTGATAGGTGAATAACATTGCGATATTGTTCTTAGGCCGATTTTGCTAGGACCGAAGGTTGTTTCTTCATTCTCTACTTTTGTTTATGTAATTCATTTTATGACTCGCATTCGTCATTATAATTCGTTATAATCCTTAATAATAAGGGAAGTATACAGATTATTTCCCACACCACCTACACGCCAAGCCGATCTGTTGGACGTATAGCGGTCTTTTGAAAGCCACGCTCGGCGGCGTAAAAATGCTTTCGACCGGATCGTTTTAGATTGGTCGGTTTCGTCTCGGTAAGGGTCTCAAAACGATTAGAGATGTCCAGAGTAGCCACCAAGCATTTGTGCGATGCTTGGAACCCGTTCGAATTCCACTTTATACCTCGGTCAAATCGAAGCACAAAGCAGCGTTTGACATAGGTACTAAAGATAAGGAAATCGTCCCTCTTTAGCATCCTATCTCTAGAATGACTCTCGTACGCCCTGGATAAGGTCGTCCACTATCCAAAGTTTCTGAGTAAGAGGTGAAGGTATGTATAGGGAAGCCCTTTATTCAGACACCCAATCTCGCCCGCGGTAGCGGCCTCTACTGATCGATCTTGGTTGGTTGAATGCAAAAGTTGATAAAACGGTTTAAATACATAAATGCGCATCCAATTATTTAAACCTAACATGTGAGAGCTTTCTAAGTCGGTTGATTTAATCCAAGTATCAAGTATAAGATGTCAAGTTGGATTAATGATTGATTTGCATGCAAGACCGAAATTAAACATCCATTTACCAAATTAGGTTTACGGTGCTTAACGTGATCCATTTGTCTTAGTAAGGCATTTTGCAAATGTGATTTTGAATAAACAAATAGTCATCTGATCCGTCTTATATCCAGGCTAACCGTAGTGGGGATCGTCCTAGACTAATGCTGGAAAGGGAACAGGCACTGTACCAGACGGCTACATGAGGCGCGAGCAAGCCGGCGATACAAGGGGGCCTCCCCTGGTTTTGAAAATGAGAAAAAAAAAAGGCATGCTTGAGGCACGGGTCAGTCTACGGTCATATGCCGTGTTCTGACCTTTTGGAAACGTTATCAAACGTGTTGAAAAGTGGGTATTTGAACCCGATTTGGTTTGAAAGGGTCGTTTAGACCGCATTTGTTGATTTGAAGAACTAGACTCGAATAATCATCACTATTTTGATAATATTCGGTGCCGGGTTCGACTTGACAAGCTTGACATGAATAGTTTTGAAAAAAATTATGAACTAATTGTTTTAAGTTCATTTGAATATAATTAGTCGATACTCATCATCGTAGGCGGGTTAAAATCTGGCATGGTATGTAGAACCAAGGATGACTTTGTGTTGGGGACTAATATGTTTGTTTCGAAAATGAAAAGAAATGATGAAAGGCTTTAAAATACCTCCAAAAATGTAAAGAAATGAAATAAAAGGTTATAAATACCTTTTAAATTTTATTAACCAAATATTATCACCGAAACACGGATTTAACCGTTATGGTATAGGGAACCAAGAGTGATAAATGTTTTAGGGTTAAAACAAATAAAACGAAATAAAAAAGGGTTTGAAAATATTTGAAATGGTAAAAATCGACTACAAATATGAAAATGAATCAAAGGGGAAAGACGAGAACAAACACGGTTGATCTCTGACCTGGACACCCCATTTAACCGTTTGGTTTTGGCGAGTGACCGATGTAAGTGTAACAACTCGTTTGGTCGAAAAAAACTCTGTTTAAAACCGTTTTTGGTAAGCAAAAAGTGTGTTTTAAGATTAGTGACGGTGTAGTGGTCGAAGTGGTCGGTCGAGTGATTTAATGCACGATGACAGTACCAAACAATGTGTAAAGCTTGTATTTACGATCGGTAGGTCGTAAATACGCGTTGGATTGTGACTTAAGAAGTCGAGTCGAGAATTTTAAGGGAGAAAAGAGGGGGCGGACACTCGCCTAAGTCTCAAATGGGGGGCATTTGAGGGGTATTTATAAGGAAATGAGTGGTTGTGCGAGTTTTGAGCGACGTGGCCACCTGGGCTGCTCAAAGAGGCGCGAGCCACGTCGCGGGTCTTCGAGGTGTCTTGTCGCTTTCACACAAATGCAATCATGATTTGTTCTATCCTAGCTTTTGTAGTCACATGTTTGGTACTTGATCATTCATGAATCCGGGAAAACTTAAGGTAGAAGGTTTGAAATGTTTTGTTTTTGGTGGTTGACTAGGTTTGACTCGTTGTTTGAGTCGGGATTTGAATTTTTGAGTCGGTTTTTGATCCAGTGTCGGTTTTCACTCTAGTTAGTGTCATTGCGACCCCGTCGTCGTGCATTAAACACTCCAGGCATTTTTGAAATGTTTTGAAATGTTTTATTTTCGAAATTGTTTTAAGTTTTCCGATGTGAAGTTGTACACAAACTGTCGATCAAACGCCGCGATTCCAAAACATGTTATAGTCCGATAATCATCGGGTGTTTGTTGGAGTCTCAGCAGATACTGTGTATCTACAAGTGGTGGTTTTTGTTATAGGTTGGTGGAGGTCGGGTATAACCCTGGGTGGAAGGTGCTGGCATCGGGGTAGACATAGGTATGGTGGATGTTGTAGAAGCTCGCCCAACGGGGGCATAGAACAAATAAGATGGTGGAGGCGTAGCCTGTTCCATAATTTCATCGTCAAGTGCAAAAGTAAGCACACTAGGGATGGTGTAACGTTGTGCCCGAGGGCGAGGTGATCTAACCATCTCCAAAGGTGAGATCTCGGGTAACTCCCCATCGGCGGGAAGTTTTATATACCACTCCCCATCCACCTTCCACGAATAGGTATCCTCCTTCCCATCCTCAATCCAAGACATACTTTTTAACCGAACAATATCTAAGTATACCACCTTCGTTGACATAGGTACATCCACTTCCCCCGGTTCATAGTAGAATAAGTCTCTAGCCAACTTATTTATAAAGGCTCCACAATCTAAGGAGGACTTGTCCGATTCGCTCATTCTTTTAATAGTTAATCATACCATAGACGCGACATGAAGTAAAACGCTTTCTCCGGAAAGGGTTTAAGGTAAGAACCAAGGATTAGTACCTTCGTAGAGTTGAACTTTCTCTAGTCTTTACTCCGATAAAGGAGGTTTCTCAAAGTGCGCAAGAAGACCATTAGGATAGGGTGTTCGACGTCACTTGTTCTCATGGTACTAAAATGGACACTACCGTGACTCATGAAACAGGGAAAGTAGTCCATGGCCTTCAAGTTTTTCTCTACTTTGTCGTAATTATCCTCTACTCTCCTTCCCACACCCAATTTGTCGGCAAAGGCATCACTAGTCAAATTGAAAGAGGTGTTTTTAGCTTAAAGCTCACGGCATGGGTTTCCTCGTCATAGGTGAAGGAGCTTATGAATTCATGAGTGAGATTATGGTAGCTCACCTCCTCCATGTTTTACAATCCCAACACCAAGGGCCGTGAATATAGCATGCATTTCTGTCTCAATCTCCAAGGCTCGCAAAGTATCCATTAACACACATTTTGTCAGGGCCATGCGCCTACCGGCCAAGACAAGGAAGGCTTCCAATTGGGCTTCTTTTTCAAACTCGATGCCCGGGGCCGGGTACTCCGGAATGGTGGGCGGCGTCACTGGCTCGGCACATGCATTCATTCCGCTACCGGTTCTAGTACTCCTCGACATGCTACATAGCGGAATCACACAATAAGATTCAAATTGATAACCAACACTTGGAAGCAATTAACATGGCACTTTTAGCATTTGACCCAATTTAAGTTCACCTAAATACAAGTCTTTCCGGGAAATGAAGTCTTGATGTAGTTGTGACACATTTCAAACAATTAAAATGATATAACTTTTATTGACCTTGACACCATTACTTAGTGAATGAATATAAGAATCAAAATTGTTTAGCATACTTCTTTATTTTCGGAAATTGGGAATTCTCAAATTGAATCTTTCTAACTCAAATCCTTGAAACTCATTATTATCAAGAATGAAAGAACCAACAGACAGTTTGTAGGATGAATTTAAGCATGAAAATCAAAATCCGGGTACATTTACTATCCATTTTTGAGATTTTAAAAGTCTTAAGACGGAAGTTTTCTCATTGTAAGGCCACACAAGACATCATGGTGAAGAGTTTAACACCAATACAAAATAATTAAACTATGTTGAGCATGAAAACCGAATTTCAGCATTTGTATTACCATTTTTGAAAATATATATTGTTTTATAAATGGGAAAAGTTTTGTTTTAGACTATATCATAAGAACACTGATAAGACTAAAGTTTAATGACATAATCAAACAATGTTAAAGATACCAAATCAAATCTTGGTCAAGTACACTATATGTTTCAAAAATTTGGGGTCTAATTTGGAGATGAAAAGTTTGGTTTTCAAGACGATGTACCTTATTATTAACAAAGGTATAGTAGTATCATAAGACAAATAAGCTAAGTTTTACATAAAAAAAAAATCAAAGTTTGGGCATGACTTCCCTATATTTCGAAACTTTAAAAGGAAAATTTAATACAAAATTTGGAGACGAAATCTCCACAAATAAAACAAGATTCAACATTGACAACAAAGGTTAGACCTTTATTGTCCAATTAAACCCAACAACCATAAAGTCAAATTATGAGTTACCAACATGAATTTCGAGTTCTTCAATGGTGGACAATATTCCAACACAAAAAAAATTGATTTTTAACAATAATAATGATGTAGAAAATCTATTATTATCATGGACTAAACAAAAACATGCAAACAATCCCTGAAACTTGAGCAACTTGAAGTAGATCCAAAAAAAAAAAATGTCAATTTGGGGAAGAACTAAAGAAAGATGAACTACTAACAATGTTGAATTAGGAATGATTAATGGAGTAAGATGGAGTAAAAATCTTGAATCTAGGCAGCAAAAGGATTTAAATGGAGTTTTTGGAATGATTTTAGAGATTTTTAGAAGTTCAAATTATGTGGAGTGAAAGAGGTAAAAAGAATATAAGAATTGGTAAAAAGGGGATATTACACGAGTGAGTCAACCCGTCAGACTCACTCGGTCGAGTCGATTTTTTTCAGAATTCTACCTCTTTCTGAATGTGTCCACTCGGTCGAGCGACGGGTTCACTCGGTCGAGTGTCTGCTTACTCAATCGAATATGAACTCGTATTCGCTCAAGTGACTCCCTTAGGTCTGAAATTATAGATCAAATTCAGATGATGGTATCCCTGCAACACAGAGAAAGGTTCGGGATTCCACCGACTATCGTTGACTTGTCCCGAGTTAGTTGGTACAACATCATACTCACAATCTTTGACACATTACCTTCATAATTATAACAAATATACCAACAATCGTCATCGTTCATGATTTAACGGTAGCACTAACAAGTTCCAACACGAATACAATATCAACATGCTAAGATTCAGGACTAATGTCCCACATGCATACACACACACACACACACACAACAATCCTTCCCGAAACATGTTCTACACATAGTTCTATCACCCAACTTCCACAAGTTATCATATCCCATGTGTAACACCCCCTTCTTACCCTGCCAAGGTAATTGGAAGATGTTACCATCTCGGTTTACTGGGGCAGTAAATTAGAGATACGATAAAGAAAACATTTATTGTAAATAACTAGTTTAGCGATTACAAATCATTAACTAATGAATAAAATACAACTCGTAGCTACTATGCTCATCTAACTAACTATACACATCTCGTGACTCATCAACCTCGTCCCGTCTCCCGTGTACTATCCAAAAAACTTGTGTCTAATGATGTGATCAATATTTAGGCATATTTAGTCCCCGAATTAGCTTCGTTCCTATGCTTTTTAGGGCATATTTGGGTCATTTACTATCTTTAGTCCTTTGTTTTGCACATTCTTTGAGGTTTTGTTTCCTTGGTAGGAGAGGAGTGCAAACCTTGCATTTTCATGGCAAAATAGAGCTAAATTGATCGAATCTAATGACCAAGCATCAAAGAGAAGACAAGACTAGAAGGCCTTTGTACATAATGTAGTAGATGGGAAATGATGAAGAAGATACTTGCATCTCCGACAAGATCCCGGAGGATTGTTGAAAGAAGAAATTAATAAAAGAAGAAATGGCACGCTAGACTAGGATCCGAGCGTCTCACCTATCGGGACGCTCGTCTAGAAGCTCAACAATCCGAGCGTCCAAGCTACTAGGCCGCTCGTCCAACGCCTACACAATCCGCTCGTCCCGACCTTTTGGATGCTCGGATTGTCCTCATGTGCAACATGTCCTCTTCTTTCTCCATTCGAGATGCGCATATTTTTGAAAGACTAGCTAAAAGGAGACCCGCATCTTTTCTTGAGAGGAGTGATTCCTCAAGGACTTAATCGTCATTTCAGCCCTTACTAACCCTAATTTGTGCACCTAATCCTCATTATAAATACCCCGTTAGTCTAATTAGATTATCACGTTCTTCTTATCAATCTTTAGTGTAGTTTATATTATTCTAATCTCTCTTTAATTTTGTAATCAACTTTTAATCAAGCATTAATACAAATCTCATTTCCTTAATTTCTCTATTGTTCATCTTTTATTTTGGGTAATTGAAAATTATTTGGGTTTATTAGGAGATTGACAACATTCCATCAATCACCAAGTACTTCTATTATTCTTTGCATTATTATTTTGGAATCATCATTAGGTATAATTCTCTTAATCCCTTTTTAATTATTGTTAATCATCTTCATTTATTCATTATGTTTTGCTTTGTTAATATGATTGACAACCTTGTTAACATGTTAAACTTGATAATGAGTGAGTAGTTTCCTTAACTAGGGTTAATGAGGAATTAGGGGAAACCAACATGGGGGATGATTCATGCTTAATCTAATATGTTCACATAATTTATTTGCTTGCTTGTTGTGATCTCAGCTTATGAACATGTTATGTTTGATGAAATGCGAGTCTATGAATCCTTGCATTTTTTACCCATCACTTACCTTTTCAATGAGACTTGTAAGACATAAACCAACTGGTGTCTCATTAGACCATGCATATAGTTGAGTAGGCAGGATTAAGTCGACTTGTAGGTGTTGTACAATCTAATCGATTCGGCTCCGGGACCCAAACCTTCCTATGATTGTAAGATTTAAACCAACTCGATCCTATCACACCAATAATTGCTTGCTTATAATTTGAGAATATGTTTGTATGATCAATTCCCATGAATCCCCTATGAACCCATGACACCCTAGTGCTTTTAATCAATTGTTTACATCTCATTTTTGTCATTTTGTTTGTTTACTTTTATTGTTATTTAGTTTAGTGATCTTCTTATCTCAACCCAAATTGTGACACCCCTAGACACCACTACTTGCAATCGAAAATCCTACATCAATACCCGTCCCTTGGGATACGACCTTTACTTGCCTCTTTACTAGTAGTAGAGTTATTTATGAAGTTATAAATATTGTTTTGGTCTAGGTGCTCCTAACGACAAGTAACCGAAATCTAAGCTCAAAGCAGACCGACCAAAAATGGCGCCGTTGCCGGGGATGGTGTTAAGTTGATTTGATTTTCTTTGATTGTTATTAGTTGTGTCTTTCTTTACCTTGGGGAAGTAAGACTCCTCAAGGTTTATTCCAATTGTTTCCGAGTTGTTTGATATTTTGCATGTCTAGAAGATCACAAGGTAACTTGTTACCCATTGATCTTGAAATTGAAAGGACTTTGACAACCAATAGAAGACTTGCTAGAAATACTTTGAGAGGTATTGGTGAGGTTGTAGATATTCAGCCAAATACTATTGAGTTCATCAACCCTTTTGCAAGAGAAGGTGAGGAGAACACAACACAAAATCAACCACGACATCATCCCACAATGCCTAAGTTTTCATCACATTCCGTACCAACCGAGGAGAACCTACCCAATGGAACTCCCACACCACAACACTTAACCGAAAATTTCATTGCAAAATCTGCATTTATCCAATTATTCGAAAGAAGCCAATTTGGGGGGATGCCTAGTGAAGACCCTCATTCTCACATGAAGACTTTTTGTGACTATTGTGATGCGATTTCACAAACCGGAGTGACTCAAGACCAAATTTGATGGGTCTTATTTCATTTTTCTCTAATTGGTACCGCGAAACACTGGTTGAAGAGCCTTGATAAGGCTACTCTTGGAATTGACTCTTGGAAGAAGTTGGCTCGAGCTTTCTACAAAAAATTCTACCCTCCGGAAAAAACTAACATGCTAAGAGCTCAAATTACGGGTTTTAAGCAAAGGGACAAAGAATCTTTGTATGAAGCTTGGGAGCGATTCAAAGGAATTTGTCGCTCATGTCCTCATCATGGACTTAACGAGTGGTTCTTGGTATAACAATTTTGGAATGGTCTTTATGAAGACTCAAGAAACATTCTCAATATGGGATCAAATGGTATATTCACCGAAGTTGACGATAATCAAACTTGGAACAAGATTGAGGAAATGGCAGTCCATAATTCACAATATAGTAGACCTCGCAAGGCTACTAGAGTAGAAAAGCATGAAGTGGACTCTATTACTCAATTGGGTGCTCAACTTAGCCCTCATATTGATACCATCAACTTGAAGTTTGAAAAGGCTATGGCTAAGCTTGAAGAAGCCTCAAAATCACCAAAACATCATGTTAATGCCATGGTGGCATCTTCATCAATCCTAAGTGGGATATGTAAGAATTGTGGAACTTTGGGACATGACCAAAGTGAATGTAGGGGAACAAGTGAGCAAGTGAATGCTTTTCAAGCATACAAAAGTGGTACCCCTTATTCCAACTATTACAATGAAAACACCAAATTCCATCCAAATCTCTCATACAAAAGCCAAAATGTTCAAAACCCTCAACCAACATACACCCCACCTCCCATGAGAAACCAAAATCAAAGACCCTTTTACAACCAAAACCAAGGTTATCAAAATCAAACTCCATACAATCAACAAAATGACCAATGTTTTGATGTTCAAAAAGCGATCCTCCAAATGCAAAAGAATCAACAAGAATTTTCCACTCAAATGCAAAAAGATAGCCAAGAAAAATACATCACCATCAACAACATCCTAGCCCACACAAAAATGTTGGAAACCCAAATGACCCAACTAGCATCTTCAAGCTCTCAAAGACAAAAGGGACAATTACCATCTCAAAGTAATCCCCCAAGACATGAAACGGTTAGTGCCATCCACTTGAGGAGTGGTACAAGATATGAAGGACCAAAGAAGCAAGTTGAGGATTAAGTTGTAGAGGATAGTGACAAGGGAAGAGTTGTGCAAAACTCTAGGGAAGAAGAACCCACAAATCAAGAAGTTTCAAAGAAAAATGAAGAAAAGCCGAAAGAGAAGGAGCCCATCGTGATTAGACTTCCATTCCCGAGTCATCAAGCTAAGCCTATGTTTGATGACCAACTTGGAAAATTTATGGAGATTGTGAAGAATTTAGAAGTCTCGATCCCTTTCACGGAATTGATCAATCACGTTCCGGCCTATGCAAATTACATGAAGGACATCCTTACGAAGAAGAAATCAATCCGGAAGCTTGAGACTATCGCCTTCACTAAGGTGAGTAGTGCCATCCTTCAAGGGAGCTTACCTCCAAAGCTCAAGGATCCGGGAAGTTTCTCCATTTCGTGCACTATTAGTGACACTACAATCAACAAAGCTTTATGTGACCTTGGGGCAAGTGTTAGTGTCATGCCATATTTGGTTAGCAAGAGGCTAGGAATGGGAGAACTCAAATGCACCAACATCACGCCTCAAATGGTGGATAGATCGACAAAGACACCTTCAGGGGTATGGGAAGATGTTCCCATGAGAATTGGAAAATTCTTCAACCCGGTGGATTTCTTTATTGTTGACATGGAAGAAGACTCCAACATTCCTATTATCTTAGGAAGACCTTTCTTGCACGCCGCGGGAGCGGTGATCGATGTGAAGCATGGAGAGCTCACTCTTAAAGTGGGAGATGAAACCATCACTTTCAATCTTGACAAGACCATGAGAGCTCCCCGATTGCATGAGCCATGTTTTATGGTTGATCACTATAGCCGGAAGGATGATAGGAAGAAGTTGGAATTTCAATGGAAAAAGAAAGTGGATGATGCTCCATCAAAAGAACAAGGAAATCGCAACAATGAGAGCATGAAAAGCTCACCCATGACAAGTGAAGAGGAAGGCCTCATTGGCCAAGATAAGAAAGAAGGAGCGTTGTCTTTATCAACTCAAGAAATTTTTAGTGATCAAGTAGACGAAGTTTGCGATCTTTGGGATGATGAGTTCGAAGGGATATTCAATCCCTATATTGGTAATGGTATGACCCAAGACCATCATGGAGAACAACAAGTGCAAAGATCTAATGAGGACCTTTATCATGATAATGAGCAAGCTTTCGACTACTTCTTCAAGGTGTTGAGTAACATCAACAACACCTTGAACATGCCCCCTTGACATCTCACATTGGAATGAGAGTTTGGTGGAGTCCTCCCTAAACTACCATTTGTAAATATTCTAACTCCCTAACTTGCATTTCAATTATTACATTCCATTTTTGTCATTTTTGGATTTATATTTTTGTGCCTTGATCAAGATATTCATCATTTTGAGAGAAGTGAGGGAGGGACTTAAGATTTTATTAATGTGTAGTGCTTTACCTTAGTGTGGGGATAGCAATTGCCTAGGCTATTCATGCATTTGTAGTGCCCCTACAATGAAGAACACGGGAATTGAAGAATGAAAATGACACGGGTAACGAAGTACCCACAGATGGACCAGAATCCGTGTGGTCAAGGAAGAATTCGAGCGGCCAAATGGACAATCTGATCGTCCTGAAGAAACCCGAGCGTCCAAGTTACCAGACGCTCGTCTGGTAGAGCTGCAGAAATCAAAAATCTGGTCTGACTGTGAATCCGAGCGTCTCAGATGAGAAACCGCTCGTCTAATTCTGGACGGTCGTCCTTCAAGAAAGACGCTCATCTTTTTGCTGCAAAATTTTGGGATTTTTCACTGTAAAGGAATCCAAGCGTCCACCCAGAAAGACGCTCGTCTCACCATGAAGAATCCGGTCGTCTTTTCAGGAATCCGCTTGTCCTGTGGCGTCTTTTCCTGAGCCAAATTTTGAAGAATCCGAGCGTCCCGACACCTGGTCCGCTCGTCTTCCCCTGCAGTTTCAAATGTAACGGGTCTTTTTAAAACCGTCTTCTCCCTTTCATTCTCATTTCTTCAACATACAAACACTACCCAAAACCCAAAAACCCCAAAACCCTCTTCCTCTCCATCAACAAAAACAAACTTCCTCAACCAAACTCAACCAAATCAAATCCAAACTTCCTCACAACAAAAATTAATCACTTCTTTTGCAACAACAAGTGATTCAAACATAAATATCTTCAAACCTTTGAGTCAATTTCAAGATACAAAGCAACATTCTTTTCATCCGAAATCGATTTGGGTATCACTAAAAATTGAAGATTTCAATCTTTCATTGATGTAATCAAGCAAGGGAGAATGGCAAGAACTAAAGGAGGCAACAAGGCACCTCAAAAGAAGACACTTTCCAAAAGGCAATTGGCTCTTTAAGCAAAACAATTGTCAAAGGCTTTGGTAATCCACAATGCAAGGTTGGAGGTTCAACAACAAGGTCCCCCTATGGAAGCTACAACATCAACAACTCCAGTCATTGAACAATTATCCAATTATCCGGAGATAATTTTCACTTCCGACTCTCATAGGGAGAAATTCATTCTTTTTGCTAAGAAAACCATCATGCCTACTAAGTTTGTTTGCGAAGATGCATTGTCAAAGTTGGGTGTCCTTGAACAAACCAAAACCTTCTTTGAGTCTATAGGATTGGGTAAATTGTTTACAATGAAAGAACTGACATACCCCTCCCTCACCTTGGAATTTTTAAGTTCTTTGAAAGTCAAAAGGATGGAGACTCGAACCAACATCGAGTTTCGTCTTGAAAATGTTGATAAACGCATAACTTATGGAGAATTGGGTAAGATATTAGGCCTTAGTGATAACACGAAATATACAAAGATTCCTATCAAGTATGACCCCGCTCCTCTTTGGATGGCAATTTCCGGAAAGAAATTCATACGCTTTCATGATTGTCGTGCTCTCTTAGTCCACCATCCGGGCATTAGAGTATGGCATAAGGTCATTGGGAATACTTTGATAGCTAGAAATGACACAAATCATCTTACCAAGCTCGATTGTATTCTTCTTGAGTCGGCCTTGAACATTGGGAGGGAATTTACCAAGCCAATGGAGGACTAGTTACCCATTTCGCTAAGCATTTCAACCGGAATTTCAACAAAAACAACACTTATGTGCCGGTTAAAGGAGGCCATCTTATTGATATGGACACCATGATTCACAAGTTTAAGTGGGTCAACCACGACACTCTTGACAACAAATATGGGTGGATAACAAATGAAGCTAGATCCTTCACCTTGCCTTCCAAAATTTACCGATTGAATGTTCACCGATCAAACTACCTTCCCCCACTCTCCAAAGAGACCGAGTATATCATTCAACAACAAAGGGGCGAAATTGTCGAGCCCTCCTCCTTCATTATCACCCCACCTTACCCATTTGAATACCACGAGTTCAAACCCAAAGATGTCGAAGTGGGAAATGATTACTTGACTCTACTCATGAGGGAAATGCATAAGCAAGCTTACAATGATAAAGTGGATGCTTACAAGGCCCAAAATCCGCCCCTCTTACATCTAGCTAGGCAAGGACTTCTTGATCCGTCTTGTCCTTTGCCTAGTTGGGCGTATAGGGAAGTATTCTTTCCTAGCATTTCTAGTAGTGGTAGACCGGGTGGAGAGGAGATGGTTGTTGAAGAGGGTGGTGACCAAGAAGGAGAAGAAGAAGAGGTTCAAGAAAAAGAAGTCCAAGAAGAGGAAGAGGAAAGTGAGGAAGAACAAGCAAGTGAAAGTGAGAGTGGACATGATTCCACATCTATGGAGGTTGATAATGCCTCAAGAGAAGAAGAAGAAGAAGATGATGATGATGATACGATGGGTGAGGATTAGAAAACTTCGGAGGCTCCTACATTCTTACACCTCCCTTATGGGTTGTCTACTTCTCTTGTTTTTATTTTATCTTGATCATTTTATTGGAGTCATAGCAGCATTGGAGGACTAACACCTTGGCATCATTAAGGTGTTCATTATTATTGTTCCCGACTTGTAAGATCCAAAATGAAAATCTTTAGTTTCATGCATTGCATTCCATGTGCATGAACTTCCCCGAAATTCATGACATTAGAAATAATGTCTATTTTGGTTTGGGGAAGTCCATGCATATGCATTGGGAGCTAATTTAAATTATGCTCTCCGCCATAACAAAAACACATGCATCATGTAGTGTAGTTTAGTGTAGTTTGCATTTAGTTTAGAAATTATGCATATTCATTGCATAATTTCCTATCGTATTGGCCATTGAGGACAATGCCCATACTAGTGTGGGGATGGGAAATTATAAATTGACTTTTATAAAAAATCCAAAAAAAAAATCAAAAATTTCGAAAAATTCAAAAAAAATTGTAAACTTGAAAAATCCAAAAAACAAGTTCATTTCCTTCGTAGTATAGTCGTGTATATATTGTTTTGTATATATTGTATTTGTTCATCCTTGTTCACATTGATTGACAGCGCCATATCCGAGACATGAGGATATTGAAGACCGTATGATATGATCTTTCCAATCTCCTTCTTCCTCTTTATGTTAATGATTATGTGGCTTTATTTTGATTGATGCGGTATAAACAATGTGAATTTAGGACTTGCATTTAAATTATTTGGCATACTAGTTGGTGGAAGCATATGCATTAGGATGTATATATGTTAGTTGCATCATAGCATATTGTTGGAGCTTGTGTCCTCCACAAATTAGTGTGATAACATTTTTAAATATCTTACAGGTTCACAAGGGTGTACTTCGTATTTAATCAGTTTATTAACGATTACCTAATAACGGTTGCCTTGCTAGAAAGTTTGACGTTTTTATCATACAGATGGCGGTGATCAACTGGTCCCTAAAGGTCACAGCTATAGGATGTGTTTGAGAGATGTGGTTATGGAAATGTAATCACATTGATGCCTTATATGACTAAACAGTTAGTCAATGTGTTGATGAGACAATTATTTAATGAAGATTAAATAATATTAGTTGAGACGAATTAATCACAATTCGTAAATTGAATATAATAAGTTATATTTAATTAATGTATATGATGTTAGCTTGGACGAATTAATATGTTAATTCGTAATTAAATGTAATCGGTTATATTTAATCAACAAGATGAATGTGTCATAGTGATAATAGTATGGGTACTCAAACCAAGAGGTTATGGGTTCGATCCTCACTAGATGACAATTAATAAATAACACATTTTTATACATTTTTGGAATAACCGAAAATAAGGATTTTAATCCTTATTATTTCGGTGGTATTGGGCCGAAATGTGGAAGAAGAAAATACTCCCCATTCACTTCTCTTTTCGGTTATAATAAGAAGTGAAGGGAGAATTTTTCTTGACCTAATCATTCTAACCAAAACCTAGCCTCCATCTCATCAAAGAAAAACCCAAAAACCTAAAATTAATCAGTTAATTTGTGGATCGATTCTAGCAAAATCAAAGGGCATTTCTCATATCGTCTTGGGTGCAACTAATAGGAGAATATCATTGCGATATTGTTCTTAGGCCAAATTTGCTAGGACCGAAGGTTGATTCTTCATCTCTTTACCCTTTTGTTTATGTAATTTAATTTTATGACTAGCATTCATCCTGATTTATTTCGTTATAATCCTAAAGTTAAAGGGATGCATACAGATAAATCCCACAAGTGGTATCAGAGCATAGGCCATGAATTTTATTTTGATGATTTTCATAAAATTGGATGTAAACAAAAAATTGGTCTCAAAAAATTAGGGTTTTACTTTTGTAAATTTTTTTTTTGCCGTAGTCGTTTTTTCGTTTCTTTCTCGGTATGGTCGATCGACCACTACCCCTGGTCGACCGACTGCCTAGTCTGATCAACCGAATTTTTTTTTCGTTTTTGATATTTTTATTTCCATTTGATTCATACATATTGTTGTTTTGATCAGTTAAGATGATAATGAAATGAATTTGTAGATGCTTTGATTTAATTCGGATTAAATTAAATTGTAAATGGAATCGTCATGTTGATGATATAAAAATTATTTTTGCTATATAGTTTTTGGCATATAAGATTAATCATTTTAATTAATTCATATGCTAATCATGTTCTAATAGCAACTGTAAACGATTTTCTTCATCGAATTTTTTTTTAGGGCATTTTTGCCGCAAAAGGAAAAAAAAGGAGGGGCATTAGGGTTTTTTTTAAAACCGTGTTTAAAAGAAAAAAAAACGGGCTGCCTTTTTTGTATTTTTTTGCTGTTTTGCCGAAAAAGAAAAAAAAAACTTTGTTTTTGTTTTTTTTCGTTATGCCGACAGCAATTTTGGGGAAATTTTTTTTTTTGTTTTTTTTCTTTGTTGTTTTTGGCCAATATTAATTATACATTACATTTACAATGTATGATTAATTGTTGTGAAACGGTTCACAATTTTAAGATACCTAATTATTTTAAAGAAGTTTAAAATATTGTTGGATTAAATTCATATTACATGTTTAATGTGAATTAAGATTAAAATTATTTTGATTAATAGAGGAATTGTCACTTAATTTGATCAATTAAATAGGTGGTTTGGATAAAATTAATCTACATAATTAAAGAATTATGTCTTGTATGTTTAATTTTTTTTAGTTGATGCTTTTCTTTTGTTGAATGAATCGTTGAATGAATTTATTTACGTATTTTTGCAATCGGTTGTAATTTGTAATACTTAGTGTGGCCTTAGTCAAATTATGTTTTCGTAATGATGGGAACATAATTTTTAATGTAATTTGAGATCTCGAATCTACTTTATTTTTCTTTAGTTTTTGGGTTTTGAAATTAGAATGTAATAAATAGGGTTATTATTTAAATTTATTTATTGTAATTTTCAAAGAAGACTAAAGATGGAGATTGGAGCTCACTCCCGCTACATGGATCAAGATGGAACATCGAGACAAGCTTCTCGGGTCCAAGGATGGATTCCAAATTTGTATTTAATGTTCATTTTGATAGGATAGGCCACACTGGGACTTTTTATTATTTTTACGTTTTTCATTCCTATTGCTTTTCATTCACATGATAGTTTATGCATAATTTTCCGCCTAAAATCAAACCACCTACTAGTAAAATGCATGAAAATTGACACATATAGGTTGTATGTTAGTTTTCATAGACATACAGATGTCACATGTTTATTAAGCCATCACCTTAGTTTATTCATTCACGCATGCTAGATATTAGTTCACTTAAAATGAATTAAAATAAAGTTGATGGGATCTTCCTCTAAAACGGAAATTGAGATTAGTCTTTATAAGGGCAAACAACTATGAATCCCTTCTTCGTCGGTAGGCATAATATGACCCCTTCTACGTTGGGTAAGTAGTTTGTGTTGACTTAGTTTTTCTCAACATTATAGTCTGAAGAGTTTCTCGTGATTATGATGGACTAAAGATAGAATTTACAGAAATTTATCGACCAAGAATTCTAACAGTAAAATTAGCCAAAAGGTTGGCTTATCAATTTACAGATAATTGAGTCTTAGGATCATTTATATAATTCTTGAGGAAGGTCAATTGTATAAATGCTTGAGTCTTCGCGTTATGACATTAGATCATTAGACTTAAATTAAAATCGATGCACATGCTTATTATTTATTCTTCTTTTCGCAGTGTAGAACACGTTTATATTACTGTTACAACAAATGGCTGGAAATAACGAAATCCCAATGCCTAGTGCCACACTTGGACGCGAGTCCTGGCTGAAAGTTTTTATGAACAACATGAATCAGTACACGCGACTGAAAAATGATGGGTCCAACTTAGCGGACTGGGAGGCAGCATTACGGAATGCTGCCATTGCTGACGGTAAGCTCAAGTACTTAACTGGGCCAATACCGGTCAAACCAGGCCCCAATGCGAGAGTTAACGAGTCACTTGCTTATAGTGATTTCGTTATGGAAGCGGGTGCGATAAATAATGTACTCATCTTTGCAATGGAAACCAATTTGCAGAGACGCTTCATTGCCCAAGGTGCGAACAAGATTTTCACTACGCTCACTAACGAGTTCTCAAAAGCACCGAGGATCGTTACTTATGAGCATACCTGTCGCTTCTTTGATGCGAAACTCCGAAAGAGCCAACCGGTTAGCCCACACATTCTTAACATGATTGAGAATGTCGAAAAATTGGAGGCACTTGATTGCAAAACCAGTGAGAGCATTGTCATTGACCGAATGCTTCATTCTCTTCACGATGGTTTTGCCCTTTTCTGGGCGAACTACTACATGAATGACTTAAAGAAAAGTCCTCATGAGCTACACTCACTTCTCGTACAGACCGAGAAGGATATGAAATTGAGTGGGAGCATGAAGCAGGATGTTCTCACGATTTCCAACAAGGGTAAAGGTAAGGGCAAAGCTCCAGGCGACCTAACTGTAGGTAAGCCAAAATTCAAGAAGCCAGGAAACGGTAAGAGTGGGCCTGGTGAGACTAGTGGCTCACAGGGCAAGGCAAAGAGCAAGGGCGGTGACATGGAGTGCCACCATTGTCGCAAGACTGGACATTGGAGGAGGAACTGTCTCGTGTACCGTGAGGACATAAAAGCAGGTCGCGTCGTTACTGTTGGTATGTCATCTTATATTCATATGATTGAGATTAACCATGCAAGTTTCGGAACTTGGGTACTTGATACTGGTTATGGTTCTCATCTGTGTAATCATTTGCAGGGCCTAAGAAACATCACACCTCTCGGAAAGGGTGATGTGGACTGCAGTCGGGAATGGAGCCGAGTTGTCTTTGTCTCGAAGGGAACATATTTAATCCAACTCCCTAGTGGTTTTGAGTTATTTTTAAATAACTGTTACTATGTACCCAGTTTGTCTAAGAACATTATTTCAATTTCCGTACTTGATAAACACGGATTTTCATTTTTAATAAAGGATAATAGCTGTATTTTCTCTTTCAATGAAATAATTTATGGCAAAGCGGTTTCCATGAATGGAATTTACATCTTAGATCAAACCACGGAAATATTACACATGAATAATAAGAAATTAAAGGTTGGTGACAAAGATCAAACCTATCTATGGCATTGTCGAATGAAACACATATATGAGAAACGCGTAAAGAAACTCGTCGATAATGGGACCATTCCCGCATTCGAATTTTCTACATATGGCACGTGTGAATCATGTCTCATTGGCAAAATGACTCGAAATTCCTTCAAAGGTGTTGGAATGCATGCTAGTGACCTATTAGGACTCACACATACTGATGTTTGTGGACCTATGTCAATTACCGCTAGAGATGGCTATAGATATTTTATCACTTTCACGGACGATTTGAGTAGATATGGATATGTCTACTTAATGAAGCATAAAAGTGATTCCTTTGAGAAATTCAAGGAATACCAGAACAGGGTTGAAAACCAACTGGGTAGAAAGGTTAAAACACTTCGTTCAGATTGGGGTGGCCAATATCTTTCAAATGAGTTTGATCAACACCTTAAAGACTGTGGAATCGTTTTGCAGTTAACTCCACCTGGAACACCTCAATTAAATGGTGTGTCCGAACGGAGAAATCTAACCTTACTTGATATGGTTCGATCCATGATGAGTCACACGGTAGTGCCTGATTCATTATGGGGTTTTGCTCTTTTGTCAGTTGCTCTTATTCTTAACCGAAGTCCGACTAAAGCTGTCGACAAGACTCCATATGAAATGTGGAAGGGAATGGTACCTAACTTGTCCTTTATTTGGGTTTGGGGCTGCGAGGCTTATGTCAAGTGGAGAAACGAGGATAAGCTCGGCCCGCGATCGGTCAAGACATACTTTATAGGTTATCCAAAAGGAACATTTGGTCATTACTTCTATTCACCTACCGAACATCGAGTTTTTGTTGCGGCTAGTGCGACGTTCTTAGAGAAAAAATTTCTCGAGAACAAGACAAGTAATAGAACCTTCGAGCTGTCGGAGATTCCAGAACCAACAACCGAGGAAAAGATGGAGGAAGTTGTTCCTCCAGCTGATGATACGGTTAACATTCCTGAGGAACCTAGGAGGTCGGAAAGAGTCTCTCATCCTCCGGACAGATACATTGGTATGGTCGAGGAGAATGATGTTTTACTCCTAGAGAGTAATGAACCCTCTACCTATAAAGGTGTTATGGCATGTTCCGACTCAAAGCTATGGCTCGAAGCCATGCAATCCGAGATGGACTCTATGTATGAGAATGGCGTATGGGATCTTGTTGATTTACCTAATAAGGTAAAACCTCTACAGTGCAAATGGCTTTACAAAATAAAGTGTTCTGTAGACGTGCAATCAGATACCTATAAGGCATGACTAGTGGCAAAAGGTTTCACTCAAGTGCACGGATTGCATTATGATGAGAATTTTTCACCTGTAGTCATGCTACGTTCCATTCGGATAAACTTAGCGATTGCCGCATTTCATGACTATGAAATTTGGCAAATGGATGTGAAAACCGCCTTCTTAAACAGTTATTTGGAGGAAGAGTTGTACATGGTGCAACCCGAAGGTTTCATAGATCCTGAACATCCTAAGAAAGTATGCAAGCTTAAGCGCTCCATTTATGGACTTAAGCAAGCTTCTCGGAGATGGAATCATCGTTTCGACCAGGTGATAGAAGAGTATGGTTTCACACGATCGGTCGAAGAACCATGCTTATATATCAAGTCGAGTGGGAGCAAGGTTGTATTCTTAATATTGTATGTCGATGACATACTCCTGATTGGGAATGACATTCCTCTCCTATCTTCGGTTAAAGAATGGTTGAAGAACCAATTCCAGATGAAAGATATGGGTGAGGGACAACGCATTTTGGGAATCCGTATCTACTGAGATAGATCACGATGGACGTTATCACTTAGTCACGAGTCTTATTTGGACAAGATTCTTGAGAAGTTCAGCATGACCAACTCCAAGAAGAGGAACCTTCCAATGACGTCTGGGATGCAGTTGAGCAAATCTTAGTCACCCACGACGACTGAAGGGATTGAGCGCATGAGTCGTGTTCCTTATGCATCTGCAATAGGATCAATCATGTATGCCATGATATACACACGTCCAGACGTGGCATATGCATTGAGTATGACGAGTCGGTACCAAAAGAATCCAGGTGAAACACACTGGATAGCTGTTAAAAATATCCTCAAGTACCTACGGAGGACTAAGGATAGGGTATTGACTTATGGAGGCGATACTAAGCTATGCGCAATCGGTTACGCAGATGCTAGCTTCCAAACGGATCGAGATGATTCAAAATCTCAGTCCGGGTTCTTCTTCACTCTTAATGGTGCTGAGGTCAGCTGGAAGAGTTCTAG
This sequence comes from Silene latifolia, assembly GCF_048544455.1. Lineage (NCBI taxonomy): Eukaryota > Viridiplantae > Streptophyta > Magnoliopsida > Caryophyllales > Caryophyllaceae > Silene > Silene latifolia. Next base: position 116,356,939 of record NC_133536.1, on the reverse strand, counting down.
ACAGAGTGTTGTAGCAGATTCTACTACTGAATCGTTGAATTATGATAAACATGTAGGGCACGCTATTTCCATGGGAATTAAACGTGTTCCTGAGTTGTAGTAGTTGATTATGGATTTGATACATTATCTTTTTCATATACTATTTATAACTTCATCGTTTTATTATAATATTTTGTTTTTCATGTGGATTGTACTGACAACATTGAACGCCACAAAGTGAACTGAATTACATTATATTTTGTTTTGGTCCGTAATCGCCTAAAAGAGCTGATAACTCTGGCAATTATATTGTGCAGTCGATTGATGGTGGGTTCAACGAGCCATAAGTCAAACGGTTGACTGATCGATCACAGATTCGAGATTATAACGATACCTCGTAGGACAATTTTTTTGTGACAACAGAATAGAGTCCTAAATGTTTAAAAACATTCGGTGTCGGGTCGTGGATAGGACATCCATTAAGTTCCTAGAGTCGATTCTTTTGACTATCGACTGTCTCTTAAGATTAAGGCAGTTTTTGGGTGACTTTGGTTTCTTTCTCACAGTCTGTCAGAATCGAGGCTAAGTAGATTTTTTCTGGGTCATTTCATACTTTGTGCTTATATCTGCGGGGATTCGAGTTGAGGAAAATATCCAACCTTTATCAGGTATAGTTATTTCTCAGGGCCACTCGAGGAGTAGTAACTGAAATGCATGGCCATGCTTGAATGATGATTCGTTTATCAATTAAGTTACTCTCTAGTCGGGGAAACCACTCTTGATAATGATCGCTTGTAAAATACGACCTTTGTGAATACGGATTTGCAAATTGTTTTACATTGAGTGGGAGAAATTTTAGGATATGAGAATCGGTTATCGCACATACACTTGTGAGGACAAGTGGGAGTTTGTTGGAGCTTGTGTCCTCCACAAATTAGTGTGATAACATTTGTAAATCTCTTACAGGTTCACAAGGGTATACTTCGTATTTAATCAGTTGATTAACGATTACCTAATTACGGTTATCTTGCTAGAAAGTTTGATGTTATTATCATACAGATGGCGGTGATCAACTGGTCCCTAAAGGTCACACCTATAGGATGTGTTTGAGAGATGTGGTTATGGAAATATAATCACATTAATGCCTTATATGACTAAACAGTTAGTCAATGTGTTGATGAGACAATTATTTAATGAAGATTAAATAATATTAGTTGAGACGAATTAGCTGTCAATTCGTAAATTGAATATAATAAGTTATATTTAATTAATGTATATGATGTTAGCTTGGACGAATTAATATGTTAATTCGTAATTAAATGTAATCGGTTATATTTAATCAACAAGATCAATGTGTCATAGTGGTAATAGTAAGGGTACTCAAACCAAGAGGTTATGGGTTCGATCCTCACTAGATGACAATTTATAAATAATAAATTTTTATACATTTTTGGAATAACCGAAAATAAGGATTTTAATCCTTATTATTTCGGTGGTATTGGGCCGAAATGAGGAAGAAGAAAATACTCCCCATTCACTTCTCTTTTCGGTTATAATAAGAAGTGAAGGGGGAATTTTTCTTGACTTAATCATTCTAACCAAAACCTAGCCTCCATCTCATCAAAGAAAAACACAAAAACCTAAAATTAATCAGTTAATTTGTGGATCGATTCTAGCAAGATCAAAGGGCATTTCTCATATCATCTTGGGTGAAACTAATAGGCGAATATCATTGCGATATTGTTCTTAGGCCGAATTTGCTAGGACCGAAGGTTGATTCTTCATCTCTTTACCCTTTTGTTTATGTAATTTAATTTTATGACTAGCATTCATCATGATTTATTTCGTTATAATCCTAAAGATAAAGGGATGCATACAGATAAATCCCACACATATAGATTGCATGTTAGGAAAATTTTGTGAAACCGTCTATTTGGGAAGCTTGACAAGTATATATATAGGCCCTAGTAGATGCTTTTTTTTCTTAAGACTTTGCTTGTTAGAATACTTGTAAAACACCCTAGGATGTGTCACGCTAGTATCCTTTGACCCAAGGATTAAGGCCTAGTCAAGAGTACCTTGTGGTGTGATAACTCCTTGCCTACCGTTTATTCCAAGGTGACCCTTGAAACAATCCAACCATCATCCATGTTCTACTACATTTTGTCATCAAAGGGAATGGGCACAAAAATTATTCAAATTTGAGTTCAAGAAGTGAAATGAAATGTCAAAAAGTTTGCAAAATTGCATCAAAAGAAAAGAGGAGTAACAAAAATGAAAACTCATATGCTTCAAATATAAGCACCCTCCCTAAAAATGGGGTGACTTTGAAAATGTTCAAATGAAATGCAAAGAAATGTTGAAAGTTGTCAAGTATTGAAATGCCAAACATCAGAAGAAAAGGCAAAAAGAAAGTGTTCTCAAAAGTCAAATGCCACAAGAAATTAAGGGGAAAACAACAACAAAAGCAAACTCCCAAATGAAACTCAAATCCTATTGATCCTTTTATCCATCGTATCCATTTTTGTGCATGGTAGAGAGGGGACGACCCTTCTTCTTGTCTAGGCAAGAAGGGAATTCCGCGATCCTCCAGTGTTTCTATCACCATAGGGAGTCTATTCTTGACAAAAGCATTTAACGATTGAGGACAAAGGTACCCTAGCTTGACACAACTTGGAAGTGATTTATTGGTATTCTTCTAGGCTTAGTAGTTTGAAGAAACCATATCTATGAATGAGTGTGTACCCTTAGATTGCTTCCCCTTCAGATAATTTCCGCCACTTAGATGAGGAAAGTGGATATTCTTTTGTAGTTGCATCCATTACTTGATTTTGTGTACTTTAATGATTGGATGTGTCGCCATTTTGGCAAGACCCACCTTGCCTTGCAAGAAGGCATCCTACCTCATGGCTGTCTTGTTGTGAGTTGAAGGGGCGGAGTGTGACCCACTAATTGTCTCATATCGGCTATATTATTAAGTTAGTTTGAATAAGGATCCTACTTTTGTCACCTCTTTACTCGGGACGAGCAAAGGTTCGGTTTGGGGATATTTGATGTGATCAATATTTGAACATATTTAGTCCCCGAATTAGCCTCTTTCCTATGCTTTTTAGTGCATATTTGGGTCATTTACTATCTTTAGTCCTTTGTTTTGCATATTCTTTGAGGTTTTGTTTCCTTGGTAGGAGAGGAGTGCGAACCTTGCTTTTTCATGGCAGAATAGAGCTAAATTGATCGAATCTAATGACCAAGCATCAAAGAGAAGACAAGACTACAAGGCCTTTGTACATAATGTAGTACATGGGCAATGATGAAGAAGATCCTTGCATCTACGACAAAATCCCTGAGGATTGTTGAAAGAAGAAAAGAAGAAAAGAAGAAATGGCACGCTGGACTAGGATCCGAGTGTCACACCTATCGGGACGCTCGTCCAAAAGCTCCACAATCCGAGCGTCCAAGCTCAAGTAAGAATCCGTTTTGTGTGGCTAAAAAAATATTCAAACAGATGCCAAGAGCCGCAGCTGTGACCCGTCATAGTAAGAGATCGAGGGCCTCTGAGCCTGAGGTAGGAGAGGGGAGTCAAGGACCTACTGTCCCACCTATTCTTGAGTTTCCTACCAATATCTTTGATGACTTTAAGCAAAAAGACGACTTTGTTGAGTTGGTGAAGCGCCCTATAAAAACCTACTACATGCATCGACACAACCATCATTGATGACCTAAAGATAGAGGTTCACGTGAGACATATATTTGAGACCTTGGGTTTGACGGGGTTTTATCGTCTTAGGAAGCACTCTTACCCTTTATTGACCTTGGAGTTTATGAGATCTGTTTTATTATGATGCAGTAGCTAAGACCGTAGAGTTCCATCTTATGACCATGGACCAGTTTGCTTCTCAACTTGGACTTGCACGACCTGATAAGGGATCTCTTATAGATATCCCGACAGAGTGTGGGTCTAACAGTTATATGCCCTGTTTCACTGGTAAGCCTGCTCCTACTTCGTGTAACAAGTTGATTAATGATGTTCAACATGTCACTTTGAAGATCTTCCTCCGAGCATTGACTTGTTTTCTGTATGATAGAAGGGATGTGAGTAAGCTAAGCTCCCATGAGGTTATGTTGTTGGTCACCTATTTGAACCCCACCTGAGCGCATAGAGTCTCCATTAGTGCTCCGGCCATCGTTTGTGCTAGCTTGGCCTTGTTGGCCACCTCTTCGACCCGGTACTTTAGTTGTAGTGCCATTGCCACCCGCTTAGCTGAGCGGTTGACTACCTTTGAGGCCTTTTCGGTGCTCACACCTATGGTCCTAGTTGTGCCCACCTTGAATATAGATTAGTTCATCGACCACAAATGGTTGAGGACTTTAGAGGGTGGTAGGTTAGCTTGGAGGGTGTGGGGCATGAGTTTGATGAACTCCCTGACCCAGTGCATCTCCCTGTGACTGAGCCTTTGACAACAGTGGTGGTTGCATCTGACTCCGATGACGATGAGGCTGCCCCTACCCGACAGTACGACCTTATAGATTATGGTCTTATAGAGGTAATGCCGGAGTCGACCAAGGGAGACGAGGCTAGACCTGAGAATTACATACCTAGAGTTGGGATAGGTCCTAGACGGGTGAGAGAGAGGGTTGGTGAGACTCTGCCTGTACAACCCATGCTTCCACAGTCCCAGTATCCCGGTTACCCTGATTCCTTTATCCCCGCGATGTAGGTAGTGAGTGTTGGGAAATGTGTCCTCAACAATAGTGCGATCACATGATTTAAATATCATTATTAAATCTCATTTTAAGAATACAATTGGGAAGTAATAATGTTACTGTCAACTGGTCAACATATATCGGTAATGATTGGCTGACTAGAGTTTGACATTACTGTCGTGTGACGGTGGTGATCAGTTGACCCCCTAGGTCATACCTAAAGGGCAATACACTTAATTGATTATTTAATTAATCGTATAACGTTGCGAGTTGATTAAATTACTTGAAAATTGACGGACGATTTTGGAAGTAATATTTACGTATCAAATTGAAATGTGATTAAATGAGATACGGTCTGAGTAATTAAATTGTATAATTACTCGGATGAAATAAATTGTTTAATGTAACAATTAAAATAAATGAATTATTATAAATTCAATCAGTTGAAATTTATAAATGGTAAAATATTTTGGCACAAGTAATTATGAAATTACTAAGTCGATTTTTGTATGTGACGTATTTTTATTAATACGTTGAATTTTTAATATGTTAAAAATTACATAACAAATATGTGTGGCATGTGACATGTAACATATAGACAATTGACAAAATAATATGGACTCCATATTATGTGAAAGTGCCGAAATAATGTAGGAGGATTAGGCTTAAATTGTGTTTATATTTTAAATAAGAAACATAATGATTAAAAGCTAATAGTAGCCATGCAACCCTATTTATCTTGTGAAGAACAAATTCTCCATGCATTGGCTCACCCAAAAAGCCCCTCTTACACGGTTTTGGGGAAGACAATTGTCATTGTTTTTCTCTATAATTTTACCAAATAATATACTAAAGCTAGTGTATTATTTTTCATTATTATTCCATCTTCAAACATAGAGATTTTCTAGAGAAATAAAATCCTCTCTTCTTCTCTCTAAAACCGAAAACACATAAGGGTTTTATAAAGTTTTTGGTTCAATTTTCACTACATTAATATTATACTAGTACTTATAATATTAATTAGATTAAGTGTTAAGCCTTGGGTATAAAGCTTGGGGAGAGATCTTATTCTTAGATCTTGTTCATCCATTGGAATAGCTCAAGAACAAGAAGAGAAAGGTGATCTCTCTTGTGCCCAATATAGCCGAAATATTGAATGTAAGGACATCATTTCTCTTCTTTTATATTAATGTTTGCATGCATAAAATCCGTTTTAATTTTATGACAATATTAATTAGACATATATGAGTATGTTAAATATGTATATGAATCTACATTTCTTACAATCGGTATCATGAGCCACGGTTGTTTGCATGCAAATTGGTTAAAAGTTTTTCCGAGTTATATGAATAACAAAATAAAACTTGTAAAATTTGTGTTATTATGATATATCACGAAATAATTACATGCATGTTAATATTTCTGGTCCTAAAGTGTTTTAGGATTTTTTGGTTAATTTTTCGGATTTTTATTGTTCATATTTAATAATAATGACATTTAAATGTGATTTTATGAGTAAAAATGTCATTTTTGGTCGAAAATTAGCTATACTTCGAATTTTAAGTTGGTTTTTGGATATGTTGTTACATATATTATTTTGAGATAACCTGTAAATTTTCATAATTTTTGCACTTGTTATGCTCGAAAAATGAATTTTTCATTATTAAATTCGGATTTAAGAGAAAAATAGGTTAATATGAGTTAAATTTCGAAACTGGTCATAGAAAATTAATATGTTGTCACATGCAATTTTACAAGATGTGTGTAAAATAATTGGCTATAAAGAAGTCTTTTAGCATGATTTATGAATTTTTGAAGAAAAATGGCATAAATAGTGACATTATTAGTTGAAAAATTAATAAAACATAATCTATGACTTAGGAAAAACGTCTAATGTTGCATTTTATTATATTTTTCCAGATCTAAAATGAAAATTTAATGAAAATAATTTTTCCATGTTTTTATGATTATTTTATTAAATATTGATAAACCGCAACATTGTTTTTCCGGAAAAAAATTTCGAAATTTTTAACCTAAGATTTTGAACATTATGAGTGTCATGGAATTTTTCCAGAATGTTCATGAATTTAAATTTCTAATTTTGAATTTATTTGAAATTTTTGGATTTATTTGAAGTTTAATAGCTTATTTTTGTAATTTTTGTCCATTTATGAACAATTTTGTAAATAAAAGTTAATTATGGTCAAATTACTAGTGGAGACTATATTTTGAGTCCTAAAAGGTTAGGGTAATTAACTTATGCATAAATATGAGTTTGTGCATTTTTGTGATTATAAAATGTTGAAATCACGCAAATCCGTAAAAACCGAGTAATATACGATATTGGCTAATTAAAAGGCGATTTAGCATAATATTGAGCATGTTCATACATAATATAATGCTGCATTTTCTTTATGATTGTCATAATTTTAATTTATGTAATTTTGAATTATGTAATTTTACTTAGTATGGCCTTAGATTTTAATTGGTATTTCCCGAAATGTATGGGAATATCGATTCGGTTGTAATTTTTATTGTGATCTCGTATCACCGTTTTGTAATTTAATAGATTTATTTTATTTTAGTTACAAATGTATAATAGGAAATTATGTAATTTATTATGTAATTTTATTCATTCCGGAGTTCCTAAAGACGGATTTCTTCAAGAATGGTGATACATAAAGACGGTGTTACCTCGAGATGCGTGCCACAACCGAAGTTCAAGGGACCAATGGAGTTGGTTTCCGAATTTGTAATAGATTAATAGTTTTTCTATTTTAGGGAAGGCCATACTAGGATTTATTTATCTTTATGCTTGCATTTTATTTTATGTCACATGCATCGCTAAATCGCCATAACTTAACATGCATTGTCTTATTTTATCGAGTTTATCGACCATGTCAATTCAAATTATCGTAGTTCACCGCTTTAGTTCACTTAAAACGTGATAGATAATAAATTGACATGACCTCTCGCTAAAACAAACAATTGAGACATAGCCTTACCAAATAGTAGAAACCATGAAAACCTATTTCGCGAGGGAGTGCACTCGGCCCTACCGGGGTACAAACCTTGTTACGTAGGGGAAGTGGGTGATGAGTGTTAATCCACCGAGTTCATGTTAATGAGGGTTTCATCGGCCATACCGTGCCCAAGTTGATGTGGATTTGGATAATGGACACATTTATTCGAAATTTGGATTGAGCTCAACGGAAGTATTCGCGACCGTAGTTGCATGTGTTCCGGGCTATAGATAAATATTAGAGTAAATTTATCGACCAAGAGTTCTAAAAGTAGAATCGATTAAAACGTTAATCCACCGAGTTATATTGATAAGGGTTTCATCGGCCATACCGTGCCTAAGTCGATATGAATTTGGGTCTTGGAATCATTTATTATAGTTGGGTAGAGGTCACTATATAAATGTTCATATCTTGTTAAATTTGCAAGTATGATTTAAAAAGACAAATGTTAATATTTCCTTTCCTCCATATTTGTAGTGCATTACAATGAATCCAACAAATGCTACCGCACCAATTACTATTGAGTCATATCACCATGTTCTTGACGACGTATGCTCCAACAATAATTTCGATACAACTAGAGAACTTCATTTTGGGATAGGTTCGGATGGAAACCTTAATTTCATCACCACTTCTAAACCACCCACTACTACTAGACCACGTGTGAGTCCGTCTCAGGAAGACTACCTCACACGATCTATAGGGTCTTTATCTCTGGAAGATAAGGATGCCAAAGCTAGTGGGAGCTCTAGCAATCAAGTTCTTGCTTCCAAGGGTAAAAGGTTCAAGAAGAAAGGGAAGAAAGTCAAAAACTTCAAGCAAGTTAATGATGAATGCCATTATTGCTATGGCATGGGACATTGGCTAAGGAATTGCCCTATGTATTTGCGAAATATAAGGGAGGGACTCATCACTCCAAAAGGTACAATTCCTAAAGAAATTTATGTTATTGATATAAATTATACTTCCACTACGACATGGGTACTAGATACCGGTTGTGGTTCTCACCTTTGTAATCATTTACAGGGTTTAAGAGATGTGGAGAAGCTTAGCAAGGGAGATGTGGATCTTCGACTTGGAAATGGAGCTCGGGTAGCGGCCGAATCCAAAGGAACTTATGTTCTAGCTTTGCCAAACGGTTTTGAGTTGTATTTGCATAATTGTTTTTATGTTCCTACGCTCTCTAAAAACATTATTTCAATCGCCATGCTAGACATGGACGGTTTTTGTTTTGTCATTAAGAACAATCATTGCTCTATTTCTAGGAATGATTTGGTTATTGGCCAAGCTTCTTCCATAAATGGCATTTACATTTTAGAGACCTCAAATCCGACAAATGATATTTATAACATACAATCAAAGAAACTCAAAACAAGTGACCCAAGTGAAGCGTTCATTTGGCATTGTCGATTAGGTCACATAAACGAGAATCGCATCAAAAGATTAATTTCTACTAATGTGATGACACCATTTGATTATCAATCATTTGGTACATGCGAATATTGCCTACTTGGCAAAATGACTCGTAATCCTTTTAGTGGTAAAGGGACGCGAGCTAGTGAACTATTGGGACTCATACACACCGATGTATGTGGACCAATGAGTATCACCGCTCGTGCTAATTATGACTACTTTATAACCTTCACCGATGACTTAAGTAGACATGGGTATGTCTATTTGATGAAACATAAGAGTGAAGCATTTGAGAAATTCAAGGAATTTCAAAACAAAGTAGAGAACCAATTGAACAAAAAGGTAAAAGCACTACGTTCCGATCGTGGTGGTGAATACCTAAGCCTTGAATTTGATTCACACTTGAAAGGTTGTGGTATTATATCACAACTTCTCCACCCGGAACACCACAACTCAATGGTGTTGCCGAAAGGAGGAATCGAACCCTACTTGATATGGTTCGATCCATGATGAGCCAAACCGAGTTACCGAACTCGTTTTGGGGATTTGCGCTTCAAACCGCAATTAGATCTTTGAACAATAGTCCCACTAAATCCACCGAAAAGACTCCATATGAGATGTGGACTGGAAAAGTTCCTAATATATCCTATATGAGGATTTGGGGATGTGATGCTTACGTCAAGACTAAAGCCGACAATAAGCTTGCCCCAAGATCCGAAAAATGCACCTTTGTAGGTTACCCCTCGCATTGTCGAGGATACTACTTCTATAAACCTCAAGAAAACAAAGTGTTTGTGTCTAGTGAGGCTGTCTTCTTAGAAAGTCAATTTATTTCTAAGAGACAGAGTGGGAGAAATTTTGAACTTGATGAAGTTCAAGAGCCACAAACCGAGGTAGAGACGCAAGAAGATGTTCCTTCGTCGTCTAACGCAGTTGTACCTCCTCCACTAAGAAGGACGGGCCGAGTAATTCGCCATCCCGATCGATATGTGGGACTTATCGAGGAAGATGGAACACTCGATGTGTTGCTTATGGAAAGTGACGAGCCCGCCACCTACAAGGCCGCAATCTCTAGTCCTAATTCCAACTTATGGCTTGAAGCCATGAAGTCCGAAATGGATTCTATGCTTGAAAACCAAGTTTGGGACTTGGTAGATTTGCCTAAAGGGGCAAGACCCCTTCAATGCAAATGGATATTCAAAGTCAAGAATGGCATAGAAGGACATGACGATGTCTACAAAGCTAGGCTAGTGGCAAAAGGATTTACCCAAGTCCAAGGTCTCCATTATGATGAGACCTTCGCCCCGTAGCCATGCTAAGATCCATACGGATTTTGTTAGCGATCGCCGCATTTCATGATTATGAAATTTGGCAAATGGATGTCAAAACCGCTTTTCTAAATGGGCATTTAGAAGAGGAGGTGTACATGATACAACCCGAAGGTTTTGTTGATTCTACAAATCCTAACAAAGTATGCAAGCTTAAGAGATCCATTTATGGTCTTAAGCAAGCATCTAGAAGTTGGAATCATCGATTCAATCATGTTATAAAAGAAAATGGGTTCACTCGAAATGTTGAGGAACCATGTTTATACATGAAATTCAGTGGGAGCAATGTTGTGTTCCTAATCTTGTATGTCGATGACATACTACTCATTGGAAATGATATTCCAATGTTGTCTTCTGTTAAGAAATGGTTAGGTAACCACTTCCAAATGAAGGATTTAGGAGAGGCACAACGCATATTAGGTATCCGGATCTATAGAGATAGACCCAAGAGAATATTGGCACTAAGTCAAGAGTCTTATGTTGATAAGATTCTTCGACGATTCAGCATGGACAAATCCAAAAGGGGTTTGGTACCAATGGTAACCGGAACGATATTGAGCCAGACTCAATGTCCCTCCGAACCCCATGATGTTGAACGCATGAAGTTGATCCCTTACGCTTCCGCTGTTGGATCAATCATGTATGCCATGATATGCACACGTCCTGATGTCTCATATGCCTTGAGCATGACGAGTAGATATCAAGCAAATCCAGGTGAGAGTCACTGGATTGCTGTCAAGAACATCCTTAAGTACTTGAGAAGAACTAAGGACTCTATCCTTGTGTTTGGAGGAGACACTGAGTTGCGTGTTACAGGATACACGGACTCAAGTTTTCAAACAGATAGAGATGACATGAAATCACAAGCTGGTTTTGTTTTCATGCTCAATGGTGGTGCCGTAAGCTGGAGAAGCTTCAAGGAAGTTGTAACCGCGGATTCAACAACGGAGGCTGAGTACATAGCAGCATCAGAGGCTGCCAAGGAAGCTATGTGGATCAAGCAATTCACGGAAGGTCTAAAAGTAGTACCTACCGCCGATGATCCCATCACTCTCTATTGTGATAATAGTGGGACGATCTTCCAAGCTAAGGAGCCGAAGTCTAGTAATAGATCTAGACATGTACTTAGAAAATATCATGTAATAAGAGATTTCATTGAAAGAAAGGAAATTGCGATTTGTAAGGTTGGGACGGATGACAACATAGCCGATCCGCTCACCAAGCCTTTATCGCAGGCTAAGCATGATGGGCATGTTACGTCCATGGGACTTAAACGTGTACCAAATTTCTGTTAGATTTTGAAATGAAATAAAAGTGTTGTTTTTGTTCATGTTCATAATCACATTTGTCTTTTATCTTTAATCTATACTTTGTTACATCCATACGGGTTGTAGAGACAATTGAACCCCGTTAAAGTGAACACGGATTAACATAGTATTTGCCCATAGTCACTTGTATGAGGTGACGTCTCGAAGTGACTATAGTGTGAGGCGATTGATGGCAAGTTCAAGTGCCATAGAGTCATGTGAGATGACTAGTCGATCACATAGGCAGACTGTTAAGAACATTTTGTCGGGCCTAATGACCGCTTATAGAGTTCTGGCAAATTTATATAGCCTGGTCGTGGCGAGAGCTACTATAGTATTCAAATGAGTCGATTCTTTTGACTAAAGACTGTTCACCTAAGATGGCACAGTTTTCGATTAACTTTGATTTGTGTTACTACGACCTTCGTAAATGGGGTCAAATGGGCATATTTTGGGTTATGATGGCTGTGGCTAGTCGAAGGAATGAGTGCGATAGGAATTGTCCACCCCTAGTCAGGGTTATAACAATATCTCGGGGCCACTCGAGGAGTAATGAATCGAAATGCGTGGCCACGCTCGGAAGGTATCCGGTGTGGATAAATCCGGTCAATCGCTTATTCTCCGGATCGAGGAAACCACTCTCGATATGATCACTTGCAAGTACGACCTGAAAGACACCTTGCATTGAGTGGGAGATAGTAATAGGACAAGAGAATTGGTGACGCACACTTGTCGAGGACAAGTGGGAGATTGTTGGGAAATGTGTCCTCAACAATAGTGCGATCACATGATTTAAATATCATTATTAAATCTCATTTTAAGAATACAATTGGGAAGTAATAATGTTACTGTCAACTGGTCAACATATATCGGTAATGATTGGTGACTAGAGTTTGACATTACTTGTCGTGTGACGGTGGTGATCGATTGACCCCTAGGTCATACCTAAAGGGCAATACACTTAATTGATTATTTAATTAATCGTATAACGTTGCGAGTTGATTAAATTACTTGAAAATTGACGGACGATTTTGGAAGTAATATTTACGTATCAAATTGAAATGTGATTAAATGAGATACGGTCTGAGTAATTAAATTGCATAATTACTCGGATGAAATAAATTGTTTAATGTAACAATTAAAATAAATGAATTATTATAAATTCAATCAGTTGAAATTTATAAATGGTAAAATATTTTGGCACAAGTAATTATGAAATTACTAAGTCGATTTTTGTATGTGACGTATTTTTATTAATACGTTGAATTTTTAATATGTTAAAAATTACATAACAAATATGTGTGGCATGTGACATGTAACATATAGACAATTGACAAAATAATATGGACTCCATATTATGTGAAAGTGCCGAAATAATGTAGGAGGATTAGGCTTAAATTGTGTTTATATTTTAAATAAGAAACATAATGATTAAAAGCTAATAGTAGCCATGCAACCCTATTTATCTTGTGAAGAACAAATTCTCCATGCATTGGCTCACCCAAAAAGCCCCTCTTACACGGTTTTGGGGAAGACAATTGTCATTGTTTTTCTCTATAATTTTACCAAATAATATACTAAAGCTAGTGTATTATTTTTCATTATTATTCCATCTTCAAACATAGAGATTTTCTAGAGAAATAAAATCCTCTCTTCTTCTCTCTAAAACCGAAAACACATAAGGGTTTTATAAAGTTTTTGGTTCAATTTTCACTACATTAATATTATACTAGTACTTATAATATTAATTAGATTAAGTGTTAAGCCTTGGGTATAAAGCTTGGGGAGAGATCTTATTCTTAGATCTTGTTCATCCATTGGAATAGCTCAAGAACAAGAAGAGAAAGGTGATCTCTCTTGTGCCCAATATAGCCGAAATATTGAATGTAAGGACATCATTTCTCTTCTTTTATATTAATGTTTGCATGCATAAAATCCGTTTTAATTTTATGACAATATTAATTAGACATATATGAGTATGTTAAATATGTATATGAATCTACATTTCTTACAGTGAGCTCACAGAGAGGGTATCCAACACGTTGACACTCCAGAACCTTCATGATATGACATATGTATAGGGCATTGGCACCGACCTAGCCCAACCAGTGTTGTGGAGGGGTGTCGGGGATGATAGTGGAGTCTTCCACTCTTATAGAGTAGACCCGACTATATGGGGGGGGCTAGGAGTTATCCTTTTGGTTGTCTGGCGCCATGGCGAGTACGAGGAGACTCGGGTATAGGAGCTACCACATGGGAGGCTACCGCTGGAGCCGGCACAGCCGATGGAGGAGGAGTAGATGAGGAGATGGAAGAGGATCGAGGTGGCGAACACAAGTGATTGTTTCTTCTTCTTGATGTTGTTTAGTAGACTTGTGAAATTAGTTTTCTTTTGTTTCTTCGTATATTGGATTTTTTTGGTTTGTAATTGGCTATAAGGCCGTATTTTGTAAGATTATTTGGACTCGTAGTGCAGGTGAAAGTTGTCGGGATGGAATCCCGGAGTTTGGTTATGATTCTTTGCTTGTGTTGACGTTTTAAAAAAAAGGGTTGGGGGGGGGGGAATTAACTAGTGGATACTTGATCGAGTGCGCCTCACTCGATCGAGTACCTACTGGATGCGTCCTAGACATTGTACTGATCTCTCGGTACTCAATCGAGTACGTCTTACTCGACCGAGTAGCCAACCTCGGACTCGATCGAGTGCTCTAAACTCGATCGAGTAGCCCATGTTAACCTCATACCCCGTTCTATAGACCTTGTGGAAGGAGTTGAATGCTCGTACCTTGTGCCGTTTTAATAATTATGTTTCTATATTTTCTACATTAGATTCTATATATTATCAAGGTGGTTATGTTAATTTTATGGGATGCCATGTTTCGCGCTAATTGACCGTCTTTCTAAATGATGATTTAAGTTGTGAATGATAATCCGAAACTTGATATATGTTGCTTATTCATGTTACAAAACAAGTTATCAATTTTCATATATATTTGGTTTTACGCCGCTGCGTTTCATGAACTTGTTTATCGCTTGTATTCTGAACTCTATGCACATGTATACAAATTATCTAAGTAATGTCAATGAGATAATATGATAATTGTTGGTCTCAACGTATGTTAAAATTAATTCGTAATGTCAAGATTGAGTGGAGCTATCTTTTCGTATAATGTTTGTATCTCGTCTTGAAGGTGAATTTTGGGGACGAAGTTCCTTTTATGCGGGGAAGAGTAATGTCGCGTGAAGAAAAATGACAAATTATGACAAAAATATCACATTTTGAGTATTTTGTTGGTAAATTTCACTGTATAACAATGCTCTATTTTGGGTTGTTTAACCTTTTTGTTTGCTTAAAATTTATACTTTGAACGTTAGCGATGTAAAGGTAATTGATGTGACTCTTAATTGCGCACATTTAGTCCCTTAATTGAACCTATTTTGCATATTAATATAGCATTTCATGGCCATTTTATCCGTCAATTCCTTCCTATTTTGCTTTCTTAGTTCATTTTATATGTCTTATAGGAAAGGAGATAATGAGGCGGAATTCCCGTCTTCGGTGCATATTTGGAAGCTTGTTGACGATCCTAGTTGGATTAGTATGAAGAGGAGACAAGAATGATTACCAAAGAAGTAAGAATAAAAAGTATACATAGATCATTGGCCTTTAAGCGAGGGTGAAATCCTGTGCCAAGATCCGTGCGTCCTTCGCACAGGACGAGTGGATTGCAGTGCCCTGATCCGAGAGGCTCTTACTCGGGACGAGCGGATCCCCAGGCAGACTAGATGTCCACCAGTTGAGCTCGAGTGGATTGTGGTGGGAGTAGCAGCTTGATCTCGCATTTCCCTCGGGACTTGCACTTCTCTATTCAACACTTAGCATTGTTATTTACTAATCTATCCTTGCTTAACCTAATGATGTACCACTATATATACTCTATGTGTAATAATCAAGAAATAAGTTCCCATGATAGGAAATCCTCTTAGATTAGATTAGGAGTATATTGGAATAGATTAATCTTAATTATTCCACATTAATCTTTCCTTAATTATTGTTCAAGCTTTATTATTGGGTAATTGAAGATTATTGGGTTATGATTGGAGAATTGACAACTCTTCATCAATCAATCAAGTTTCTTCTTTTATTCTTTCCTTGCCATTTGTTCATCTTATGTTTGGTATAATTTCTTTACCCTTTACCCTTTATTGCTTATTTCTTCACTCTTTTATCATGTTTATACTTGTTGTGATGATTGACACCATTACTAACATGTTTCCCATGATAATAAGTGAGTAGTTACTTAACTAGGATTAGTGGGGGATTAGGGGAGTTAATCATGGGATAGATTTATGCTTAATGAGTTCATATGAATGCTTGCTTATTGTTCTTCAACTTATGCACATGTCATGTTTGATGAAATGCTAGACTATGAAACATTGCATTTTTACCCATCTCTTATCCTTTCAATGAGGCTTGTAAGACATAAACAAACTCGAGCCTCATTAGGCCATGCATAAAGTTGAATAGGGTAGACCAAGTCGACTTGTAGGTGGTGTAAAGTCTTAACCGACTCGGCTCCGAGATGTAAGCTTCCCTAGGATTTGGTTTATCATGCATGTAGTTTAATAGGAAGAATTAAGTCGACTTGTAGATGTTGTACAGTCACAAATGACTCGGCCCCGGGACCCAAATCTTCTTGTGAATTATTTGACATGAACTAACTTAAAATCCAAAAATAATAAATTGCTTGCATCTATATAACTCATTTATGCTATCTTACCATGATTCCCTTATGATCCCATGACATCCTAGTATCTTTATTAATTGTTTACATCTCTTAATTTGTTGTTTGTTTTATTGCTTCTATTAGTTTAGACTCACCAACTCCAACCTAAATCAATTGTGACACTAGCATAAATTGAGATAGATAGACTTAGAACCCGAAGCACACCGTCCCGTGGATCGACCCTCGACTTAACAACTAACTAGTTGTTTGTTGAGAAATATAAATGTGTTTGATGGAGTGAACAACGGCTCGCTCTACATCAAAATGGCGTTGTTGCCGGGAAAGGTGTTTCGTGATTAAGTTCTTGTTTATTTGTCTATTTTAATTTTGTATTAGCCTTGAGGAACTTGTTCCTCAAGGTCGTTCTTACATTTTTTATGTAGTTTCCTTGGTTGTAGTTGTTTCCTTATCTTAACCTATGATGGCTCAAGCCTTGACATATGGAGTATGTGGTGGATCTTTTGAGTATGACTATGGGTATGGGAAGTTTGAGGAGTAAGTCGACACAAACCTACCTTACAATTCATACAACGAAAATTATAACTACTACCCCAACTTTTCCCACTAAACCCCCCACATCCATTATCCACGACAACCACCCTCCCAATACCCACTTTACAACCAATTCCAAATACTACAATATGAGCACTTTTACACCCACTCACAACAAAAAGATGAGCCCATTCAAAATGTGATTCTCCAAAAGATGGGAGATTAACAAAACTTCTTCAAACAAATTCTAGAGGAAAGCCAAAATAGGGACAATGTCCTCCAAGGCATTGTTACGCAAGGTGAGGAGTTGGAAATTCGAATTGCCCAAATAAAGGCAACCCAAGCAACCACTCCTCACAAATTCTCAAGCATTCATCATGAATGTGAATTTGAGGTAATGACCTTTGATGAAGAAGATGTGAAGTGGGAAGAGCCAATCTTCTTGAGCTCTAGTGAGTATGAAAGTGTGGTATTTGATGAGGAAGATATGAGGTTGAGTAAGCCAAATACTCTTAGCCTTTGTGAGTATGAGGGTGTGTCCTTTGATATGAATATCGAGATGGTGGAGGAAGAAATATTGAAGAAGGGTGAAGTCCCCATTTATGATTCTTATGAGGATAGCCGTGTTGACGAGATCATGAATGAAGCTTAAGAGGAATATGTGTCTTGCAAGGATTTTTGGGATAAGGGAGAAGAATGGAGTTGTGAGATCACCTCACTTGAGGAGCCCATCCTTGAGAAATTTGAGGTATCCTATCATGAAGAGAATAAATGTTTCTCCCATATTGCCTTTGAAGACAATTTCAAACCCACCATGGAACCTATGATTGTTGGAGATGATATGGTGGACCTTCTCCAAAAAGTCAAATCATCATATAAAGGGTACTTGGTGGAAAAGCTCAAGAACAAACTTGCAAATGAACTTGCTTGTGGAGATTTGGCACCCACAACTTCAATTCGAAGGTACCCGGTCATCAATGTTATGAGAATTGTCATTCTACTTTGGAAGGATTGGCAAATCCAAGTGCTATCATCATCACCAAAATTAGAGGAGAAGGTGGTAAGTAGAAGTCTCCGGACGAAAATAAGTCGTACTTCATACCTCGTGTTGACAAGAATCATAGGCCTATTGGTTTGAAGCATTTTAAAGACCAAAGTGCCAAGGGAAAAGTGAAGAAGAGAATGAATGACAAGCTTCCCTGGCCAAGATTTATTTTGAATTGTAGTAAACCATACATATGCTTATTTGGGGCTTGTTCACAAGCTTTTGACCTTCTTCGAAGAGCCTTGAGCTCTATGGACAAAGAATATCGACAATTCAAACTAGTTTGGTGGAGTCCTATCTCAAACCACCACTTGTAATATATACCTTCCCATGATTTTTCATTGTACAACATTGTATATACCTTTAAATTACTTGCATTTCCTTACATGAGAGTAGTGAGAGAGGGTTGCTTACCCATTCTTTAAGTATTTTCAAAAAATGATAAGAAGGAATCGCAAAAGGGTGCAAGTGAAAGAATCCAAATGAAAGAAATGAGGGATTGACGAAGAGCGACTCAAGACGCCCGTCCTGGCCATGAGCCGCTCATCCCGAGCCCTGATGCAGACTGCAATCAAAACTGTCTAAGAATCTGCCCGGATTGTCAAGAGGACGCTCGTCCCGACCAAGGATCCGCTCGAGTCGACCATGGGACGCTCGTCTTGTGCAGTACCTTGTGTAGCATCCTGCACTGGATGTGAATCCATGTAGATCCTCAGGAGGACGCTCATCCCAGCAGAAGACGCTCGTCCCCGCCTGAGTGCAAAACATAAGGACTCACTGACTGAGAATCCGCACCGACTCCTGAGCAGGACGCTCGGGCTGCAGCTGCAAGATGCCCGGATCGTCCTCGGGACGCTCGGGTTGGCACGGTATTTGGTTGGGTTGTTAATTTGTCCGCCCGAGCCCAGCCCAGGTCCGCCCGTCTTCCACCATTTCCTTATTATAAACACCTCCCACCATCCCTCTTTTTCCTTATCTTATCTACAAAAAATCACATCTTATCACTCAAACACAATCCCTATCACAAAAACTAACCAAAACGCTAACATTCCTATCAAGAAAATGATGAACCTAAGAAGCAAGAGAAGTAAATCCGCCGAGGCCGCACCTAAACGGTGCAAGGGTGCCACTTCATCCACTTAAAGGGAGGCAAGAGGTCGAGCAAATTTAGTGATACACGGTGTAACACAACTTGAATACTTCCCCGAGTTTCTCTTCACCGAAGATGACCACTGCCAAAGATTTGAACAATTGTTAGGTAAGGATTACGAGCCAACTCAATTTATTGATATTGATGCTTTTGAAGTCCTTGGCATAAGGCATCAAACTGAGATGTTTTCAAATGGTTTGGGTCTTGGGAAGTTATTCTATACTCATGAGGATACTTACTTGAGTCTTACCCTCGAGTTTTTGCATAGTCTCCGTGCTGTCACTAATCAACGGAGAAATATTGGTTTGGAGTTCCGTCTTTGTAATCGAGACCATAGGTTAACCCTATACCAATTCGCTAGTATTTTTGGTCTTGAAGTGCTGAGGGAAAATACCGATAAGCCCTTCGACTTCACCGTTAACCACATATGGAGAGCTATTTCTGGGAGAGAACTCTGTTCCTTTAAACAATGCTACACCTTCGCCATCCAACATCCGGTGATTCGGATCACCGAACGCTTTATAGCCAGAACCATCAATGGGAGGCTTGAACAAGATAGGTGCACCCTTCTTGACTTAACCTTCTTAGAGTCCTACTTGAATTTACAAGGGACAACGGCTTACAATTTCAACACGCCCGTTGAGATGCTTACAAGTCTCAATGACTATGCTCAAGGGAATTCTAACATCAAGACCTTTGTGATGGGAGGCCTAATCACAATTATGGCCAATGAACTTTGCCCCGGGTTCAACGCTAATGGGAACTATGAAAAGCTTAAGGGGGGAACTTTTATTGATGAGGATTCCATCTTCAACCACCACCGGTGGTGTACTTACAACCATGCCGGAAGTGTAGAATGGTTTACAAAGGGTTGCACTTCACTTGTTCTCTTGGGGTGGAACATACCACCTACCGAGCCCCGCTTGAGCCGGTATTCGCCTAGACCGAACTACCTCCTCCCTATTGAGATCCTCATCAACCCACCACAAAAAGAAGAAGCACCTCGTCAACCTCGTGAGATGTCGAAATAGGGAGATGCAATTCCACCCTACCCCACGCCACATGTACCATTCACTCCCCAAGATCCAAGAGCTTCAAACATGAATGATTTAATGCAACTTATGCAAAATGTCGATCTTGGAGTGCCCGAAGGGAGGGTTGATAACTACTTGGCTCAATACCCCTCCTACTACAACATGGCTAAACAAGGGTATATCAACCCTAGAGGGCCCCATCCAACTTGGGCTCAACCACACCTTTTGTTCCCTAACTATGGGAACCAAAAAGTGAACTTTGGTGACCAAAGTGGAGGATTCTTTGGCCAAGGAGGAGGCTATGACCAAGGAGGATCTAGCGGATGTGGGTACCGCAATGATGATGATGATGATGATGACGAGTGAGATGGCAAGAGGTGTTTGACCACACCAGCTCCATTGGTATGAAACTCTCTTTTTCTATCTCTCAAGTATAGTTACATTGCATTTTAAATTATCTTGCATATTAGTTTACACCTCACTTGCATTTGTATTATATGTCAAATTGCATTTACAATAGATAGTTCATATAGTATAGTTGCGTTGTAATATACATCATATGATGAGATTAGTTTCCATTGTAATATATCTCACATGATTCATATAGTTAGTTGCATATAGACTTGAGTTCATGCATAGTCACTAATGACCCAACCTCATTTCTCCTACACTATAAATAGTATTTAAATCGGTTTTGGGAGGTTTGATCATAGGTGAGAACATGCATCATTTAGTGTAGTTTAGATTACATTCATTTGTTATATATGTCATATAGAATTTCATTTAATTAGAGCATGCATTCATTCATATCATTGCATTTATTTCCATAAGTTCAAAAATCCAAAAAAACATGTACTTTCTTTTTCATTCCTACTCCTACATGTACATTGAGGACAATGTCAAAAATAAAGTGGGGGATGGGAATTTATATTCCAAAAATACATAAAAATTGAAAAAACTCAAAAATATGTTCTTTAATTTCATAAAAACAAAATCCATAAAAATTTGAAAATTTCAAAAACCAAAAACATGTTATTTAATTTAGTAGTGTAGAATTGTATATACTTGTGTTTTTGTTCTCTTCTCACATAGATACAATACTACATTTGAGGCATTGTCAAGGGAATGTGAAGACCGCTTGGTATGATCGCTCTAATCTCTCTTTCCCTTCCATTTATTTTCATTATTTATATGAGGAGAACGGGCTTACATGTCAAGGAGGATGTGGTGTATTTTGTTGTTGCGGTTTATGTACCTATGTTTTGTTGGGAGTTGCATTTAGTTTATGTGGCATAATAGTTGATAAAAGCATATGCATTAGAGTTGTATACATGTTAGTTCCATCATGGCATGTTGTTGCATGGTTAGAAAATTTTGTGAAAATGCCTATTTGGGAATCTTGACAAGTGTATATAAGGCCCTTGTAGATAATTTTTCTCCTTGAGACTTTGTTTGCTAGAATATCCTCAAGACACCTTAGGATGTGACATACTATTATCTTTTGACCCATGGACTAAGGCCTAGTCAATAGTACCTGTTTAGGTATTTTTACCCAAGTCGATTGATTAGGGTCAATGTAGTCTATATTCGTTGGTCGATTGTGTAATAGTTCGTATGTCAATAAGTAAATAGGAAAATAAAGTGCGTAATGTAAATTGACACGAGAGATTTGGTGATGCGGAAAACCCAATGTGGGAACAACCGCGGGAGGGACGGTACCCTGCCAAGTGTTGCACTATATGAATAGGAGGATGATTACAATTATGGTACAAAGCTTAATCTTGCTGTCCCTAGGTGTCAGGCCTGCAAGATCTAGAATGAACGTATATTATTTGCAGAGATGTGATCTTGAATGTTTGATGAATGAATGTCGGTGTTGAATGAATGAATTCTTGATTCGCTCCCTTGGCTATTTATAGGGTAAGAACCCTATATATGTCCTACCTTGAATATGGAAAGGGAATATAATTTCCATAAGGACTCTTTCCAAACCCGGACTCCCTTGCCAATTTCTCCTTGATCTCCCTGACTTCTCCCTAACTTCTCCCTGACACTTCCTTCCTTAACGCGGGCGCCTTCTATGATGGGCTCCTAATCTTCCTTAAGCCCGTTTCTCCACTCCCTTGTCCGCGGGATCCCTTCCTCCTTATCACTCCATCCATAGCCTTTACCTTATTAAGTGGGCCTCCCCCATTATGCTATTTTTAGCCCAAACAGTTTGCCCCAAATTTCTTGTGAAGTACGCTTTCAAGTATCGAGCAAGGAATTTTACGTAACCAAATGTTAAAAACCCTACGCCGTCTTTTACTCCTTCCTTCCAGCCGCCCTACTCCTCTTTCTTCGCACCCAACTCCCTCTCTCTCTCTCATTAATCACTTGAAATATTTAAAAAATTCTTCTCTCTTAAACCCTCAACCTTCCTCCTCTTTCACTCCTTTCCGGTTTCACTGTTCCCCTCCCCGTCTTCATCATCAGGTAATCCATCTTCTCTTCTTCTTTTAATCTTTATTTTCTCTCTCCACCATGGGCAAAACTCGTCAATCCTCCACACCTTCTGATCGTAATCTCGACCCCATTTTCCCTTCTCGAGGGCTTTTTAAGCACCCCCAGGACTGTGACTCTGCTCTAACACCGGCCGACATCCCCATGATCAAGAATCTGCTTGGTCTTGGTGACGGGGTGGATATCGCCATCCCTGAACCGGGACAAAAAGCTGACGCCCTTCGTCCTGGGTGGGTTAGTTTCTACTTGTACCCGTTTAGATATGGCCTCCGTTATCCTTTCCCTAAACTCATTCAAGATTTTATCTTCACCAATAATTTTGCCATGGCACAAATCTCTGCCGCCATTTGGAGAGTTCTTCTCTATTCTCTGGCCGCTGGTCAGAGTACTGGCAAATCTGTCACTCTGGGCGATCTGGCCTATATGTACAACATCCGATCCCTGGGCAGGGGTCAATTCTCTTTCCGGGGCCGTGGAGAGGCTCCTTTCAAACACGTGTCGAAATCTCACGATGAGAAATGGTTTGAGGACTTCTTCTACGTGAGGAAGGACTCCATCCAGCCTCCTTCCGATTATATTTTCGAGAAATGGGTTCTAACTTCGAGTAAGTAGCCTTCTTGTCACCTGATTTATTTCATCTTGCTGCTTACTAGCTTACTTCATCGTCTTCGTGCAGGCCCCTGTGACCTTACCCGTATCGGCGCCAAGATCCCTGCCTGTAGCAAGCCGTTCAGCATTTCCGAATCTGAGAGAAAGTTTCCAGACCTGCTTCCTGGTTTTTCACCTGCTTCTTCCTCCAATCCTCCTCAATCAGCCCACAGTATGTCTTCTGGTAAGGTTTCTGTAACCACTTTCGTTTGCATCTTTGTTTTTACACGACGTTTTAAGTATTCTACATCGCTTTGAGGCTATGTGTGCTTGCAGGTTCAAAAGTTGATCAATTGGAACTCATCCTCCAAAGTGCTAAAAGAAAAAGACCTTCCGCCACGATGTGGCCTCTGCCTCCAAGAGGAGTGCTCCTGCCGCCTCTTTTCAGACTCCTCCCACAGTTTCCAGTTCTGCTGCGCGTGAGCCCCTGGAGGTTAACCCGTTATCTCGCCATCCGCCTACTCCTCCTGCCAGTCCTCGGGCTTCATCTAGCGGAGGAATTATTGCTCACTTCTCAGAGGGCTTTGGGACCGTGGACAAGGTGCCCTACTGGCCGAAGATTGATCAGCTGCTCTTTCCTCCTATTGAGGAAATGTTTTCAGAGTTCACCCCAGAGGAGATGGCTGAAAATGACGTGCACAACGCCTTCATGGTAAATATCCTTCACTTTCTACCTGCCTGTCTGTCTGTTTACTTGGATTCTGCCTCCTGACTTCCTTGCTGACTCTTGATTTGCTCTGCCCCAGACCTTCCAGTCTGCACTCTACAACAGGAAGATGATCAACATAGTGCAGACGACCAGCCGTGTTACCAGTGCCAAGAACCAGGAGCTGAAGGAGACTGTTGCTGATTTGGCACAGCAGCGGATCGATCTGAAGGAGCGTGTGGTGGAGCTGAAGACTGAGCTTGTTGTCACCAAGAAGAAGCTGAAAGAGGGGGCTGATCAGCTGGCGCGAACTCAGGCGGTGTGCAATACTTTCTCTGACTCCTTCAAGCGCTCTGATGAGAAAATCAGTGAGCTGATTTCCCTGGCCACCAATGTTGTTGCCTATGCTACCTGGCGGGGAAAGATCAGCGGGATGCGTGCTGTCCTCGAGGAGGCTCCCACCCGATGGGCCATAGAGGAAGAGGAGAAGCGGTGGAGATGCTTTACCCCGCTCAACCCGATCTCGAGTATCTTTGATGCCGAGGTTGGTGAGGTCAATTCTCCTGCGTTGGCTGAGCAGGCTGCTGGGGGTGATGTTGGAATATCCCAGGATGCTGCTGACGGAGCTCAGGGAGCTATGGCGGCTGAGGATATGCAAGCTGGTGCAGTACCTGAAATGAGCGGTCAGCAGGCAGAGAAGGTGCCAGAGGTGGAGGTCATTAATATGACCGATAATTAAGTTTTTATGTTTTGATGAACTTTTTTGGTAGTCCGGCCCAGAGGTGGCAGACTTTGTAAGTTTTAAACTTGTTTTTTTTTTTTGGTTGCCCCGCCAAGGTGGCGGTTAAACTTTGGGCCGTACTTTTGGCCATATTTTGAAATGCCCCTTGTCATAGTTTGGCAAGGTTTTAGCTTGCATATCGTGTTTTTGTTGTTTATCTTCCCTGTTTTTAGGAAATTTTTGTCCGTGTCAGCCTGTTTGACTGATTTAGGCGAGTCCTGTCACCCTGAAAAGGCTAACGTTCTGACTCAGCTAGCTGCCGTGTCGGTCACTGACGGTGATTTAGGCGTATCTTTGCAATGTGAGGAGGAGTGGCCGTGTCAACCCGGGAGGCTGATTTAGACCAGCTGGTCGGCTGAAAAGACCGATCCGGACTAAGCTAGGCTAGTGTCGGGGATGGGCGATTTAGGCGTATGCCGCAGTTTCGGACTACTTAACCTTGTTCATGACGCAAGGTGTGTTCATCCCGTTTTAATCCAACAGGGGCGTCATTGAGGCAAGTTTATCGTCATTCTAGGACCAAATGGAGACGCTGCAGGATTCTGGTAGCGCAGATATCCCTATGTTCCATGTTCGTTTGTGCATGCATGTTGGGGCCCTGATTAATTGCGATTAGTGCGAGCTACCTCCAGGGGGTGGTATCAGGGGTAGCTGGATAAGCGTTTTCAGCTGTCAACCAAGCTCCCTTTCGTATGTTCCACAGTCCGCCTGGTGAGGGTGCTCCTTGTGGAGAAAATAGATTAGGCATGTTGGAGTGTCGTGTGCCTTGTCACCCCGCGTTGGCAGTTGACAGTCCTACTAGACATCCTTTCAAAGTACCATAGACGCTAGGATTCAAAGTGATGGACTTAGAGAAGCCTGAAAATAAGAAAATCTATTAGAATGATGCGAAGTACACATGCGCCATCTCATGGGGTACCAGAATTGTGGTCCCGGGACGCCGCCAGACCACACCATCCAATAGTAGTTTAAAGTCTTTAAAATAACTAAAGACACCAGAAATAAGAGTGAAATTGGCAGTATGCCTACTACCGGATTTTTATTTTATGTTTTTAAAAATGATTTGGCTTCTCACAGTACATTATTCTGAAAGCTAAAGTCTACTTATTATTAAAAGTAATATCTCTTCAGGTGAAGTATGTTCCATGGGCGTTGTATGATTTGACCGTCCATAGTCATCAGTCTGTATGCACCATGGCCAATAACTCCTTCTACCTGGTATGGTCCTTCCCATTTGTAGGCGAATTTGCACCTTTTTCGATTCTTGGTGTTCTGAAACACCTCTCGGAGAACCAGGTCTCCTACCTCCAGAAGCTTGACTTTTACATTCTTGTTATAACTCCTGCCACCGATGTTTGTAGGCAACCAGACGGATTTTTGCGCTTGCTCGCAGCTCGTCAATGTGTCCGGGCTTCGGTCATCTCTGTCTTGTTCGGTTCCTCGTCATATTTCCATACGTGTGAGTGGGAACCGAACCTCTGTCGGAATGATCGCTTCGCGCCAAACACCAGGTGAAGGGTGTTTGACTGTTGCTATCTTTGGTGTCGTTACAATCTCGACCATAATACTAGTGGCAATTCATCTGCCCACTTTCCTCCTAACTCCTGTAACCTCCTTCTCGGATTGTCCATAATGATTTTGTTCTTTGGATTCACTTGTCCGTTGGACTTTGGAGTCCTAGGTGCTTGACTTTTTAAGGTGATGCTCCACCTGGCACAAAGATCCCGGTGTCGTTGGAGATGAATTGTGAGCCATTGTCACATATGATTTCTGATGGGATATCAAATCTGCAAATAATGTTTCGTTTTATGAATGAGATAACCTGTTTGTCTTTTACCTCCGTAAATGCTTCTGCCTCTATCGACTTGGAGAAGTAATCTGTCATTGCTAACATCCAGGTTCTGTTTCCTGTGGCCCGTGGTAGGGGGCCTACTATGTCCATGCCCCATGATGGCCAGGGAGAAATGATAGGGTGCAGGGGCTCTGCTGGCTGTTGGATCATGGGCGCTGAGCGCTGGCAGGCGTCACATTTTCGTGCATACTCTGTTGCATCTGCCTTCATTGTAGGCCAATAGTATCCCTGTCTGAGGGCTTTATTTGCCAGACTCCTGCCCCCTGCATGGTTTCCACATTTGCCACTGTGGAGAGCATGCAACACAGTCTGTGCTTCTTCTTTGTCCAAGCACCGTAAGTAGGGGCCTGCTAGTGATTTTCTGTATAATGTATCATCAATGAGTATGAATCTGGAGGCCTTCACTCTAAAAGCTCTTATTTCCTTCTTGTCATCTGGTAGCTTGTTATAGCGCAGCCAGTCTAGGTAAGGTGTGCGCCAGCCGTCTGCCTGGTTGGCTATTTGGCCTGGTTGACTGTTTGGTTGGGAGCTCTCACCTTCCTCTGTAACTGCTCGGATTTCTTTCTCGCTCTGTGGATCCTCCAGTTCACCCCTGTCTATTTCGTCTGCTTTCTTAATGGAAGGTTCCAGCATATGTGCTATTGGGATGTTGGATAGCTCTGTTGGTTTAAATGTTGCCCCCAGGGTTGTTAGGGCGTCTACTTCCACGTTCTGATCTCTGGGGATCTGTTTAAGCTTGTAAGTTTTGAATTTTTGTTTTAACTCCTTTGCTACTTTTCGGTATACAATCATTTTCGAATCTCTGCCTATAAACTCATCATTCACGTGGTTGACTATTAACAGAGAGTCACTAGATATGAGCATGTGCCTGACTCCCAACTCCAAAGCTAGCTTCATTCCCAATATCAAGGCCTCGTATTCTGTCTCATTGTTGGTTGCCTTGAATTCGCATCTTACTGCTTGCGCTATCAGGTCTCCCTGTGGTGACCGTAGAATTAATCCTACGCCTGCCCCCCTTTGGTTGGAGGCTCCGTCAATGTGCATCTGCCAAATTTCTGCCTCCTTGCTTCCTCCTAGAGTGAGGATCTCTTTATCTGCTAGATTCTGGATGGCAGGACTAAAGTCTGACACGAAGTCAGCCAATGCTTGTGATTTGATTGATGTTCTGGGGTCATATTGGATGTCGTACCCACTGAGGTGTACAGACCATTTCGACATTCTGCCTGATAGTTCAAGCTTCCTCATGATAGCTTTTAGCGGGTAATTGGTCACGACATGTACAATGTGTGACTCAAAATAGGGGCGCAGTTTGCGAGATGCCACTACCAATGCTAGTACTAACTTTTCAAGGGATGTGTATCTGGTCTCTGCCGGCAGAAGGGATTTGCTCACGTAGTATACTGGTTTCTGCTCCCTTTCCTGGTCTCTGACCAGGACTGCACTCACTACTACCTCTGTGACGGCTAGATATAGGAATAGTGGTTCTCCTAGCTCTGGTTTCGACAGCAGCGGCGGGCTGCTAAGGTAGTGCTTCAGCTTTCTGAAGGCTTTCTCGTGTTTCGAGGTCCATTCAAACTTCTGGCTTTTCCATAGTACGTCGTAAAATAGCCTGCATTTATCTGAAGATCTTGAGATGAACCTGTTCAGGGCTGCTACCTTCCCGGCTAGTCTTTGAACATCCTTAGGCTTCTCAGGTGACTCCAGCTGTAAGATGGCTTTAATCTGCTCGATGCAGGCCTCTATTCCACTTTGAGTTACGTTATAGCCCAGGAATTTGCCAGAAGATACTCCGAAGGTGCATTTAGATGGATTTAGCTTCATCTTGTATTCCCTGAGGGTCTTTGAACGTTTCGCGGATGTTGCATGTGATCTTTGGCTTTTTCTGATTTCACCACCATGTCATCAATATACACCTCCATTGTTCTTCCTATCTGCTCTTTGAACATGCGGTTAACCAGTCTCTAATATGTGGAGCCTGCGTTTTTTAGGCCGAATGGCATGACGTTGTAGCAATATATTCCTCTTTCAGACATAAATGTTGTCTTCTCTTGATCTGCAGGATCCATCTTAATCTGATTGTATCCACTCCATGCGTCCAGGAATGTTAACATCTCATGTCCAGCTGTCGCGTCCACCATTGCATCAATATGAGGCAGCAGGAATGGATCTTTAGGGCATGCTTTGTTGAGATCGGTGAAGTCCACACACACTCTCCATTTCCCATTCTTCTTAGGCACCACCACTACGTTGGACAGCCATTCTGAATATTTTACTTCTCTTATTTTCTTTGCTGCCAGCAGGCTGTCTACTTCCTGGTTGATTACCTTATTTCTCTCCGCTGCAAACTTCCTTCTTCTCTGTTGGATGGGCTTGCACTTTGGGTCTACACTAAGCTTATGTGTTATGATGGACGGATCTATTCCTGTCATGTCATCGTGTGACCATGCAAAATAATCCATGTTATCTTGTAAAAACTTGACTAACTGTTGTCTTAAGCTTCCTGTACATCCTGCTCCAATGAGCACTGTTCGTTCTGGGTGCAACTTATCCAGGTTGATTTGATCCAGCTCTTCTGCTGGCGGTTCGATGTATTCGTCCTGGATAGGCTGCTTCTATAATTGCTATGCGGGGGGGCTGGCAGTACACTTGAGTGTCTTCTTATAGCAGCCTTTAGCTTTCTCCTGATCTCCTCTTATCGTTTCTACTCCCCATGGGGTGGGGAATTTTATGCACTGGTGGTATGTTGAGGGGACTGCTTTCATCTGATGCAACCATAGTCTTCCTAAGATGACATTGTAAGTAGAGGGGCCATCTATGACCAGGTATCTGACTTGCTTGTTGACTCCCCCCACATAGGTGGGGATGACTATCTCACCTAGCGAGCTGGTTGTTTCTCCACTGAAGCCTACTAGCGGAATAGTCTTCTTCTATAAATCCTTCTCGCTTAATCCCATATTTTCTATAGTTTTCAGCATGATCAAGTTGACCAAGCTTCATGTGTCTACCAAGACTTTTCTAACTGTGCAATTGGCCATTGATAAGGTGATAATAAGTGCGTCATGATGCTCTCGCTTATCGTATGCATCTCCTTCATCAAAGTTGACCACTGGCAGGTCACTGTGAGAAATTCTGCATGAATTGGCCGGTCTATCTCCTTTGGTTTCTGTAGCGTGTCTCTTGGCTGCTGAATATGTCAGTCCGCTCAAGTCTGAGCCGCCTGTTATCACGTTTATAATTTTGGTGCATGTAGGTGGGTCTGCCGGTTTGGCGGAGCCTACCTTATCTTGCTGCTTGCCCCCACGTGGTAATAGGTGGCTCAGTTTTCCTTGTTCGTACAGGCGCTTGATCTCTCTTCGTAATTTATAGCAATCCTCAGTGTTGTGCCCAATATCCCGGTGGAACTCACACTTCTTCTTACTATCCTTCCTCCATGCCTGCTCTCCTACCGGTGGGTTAGGCCACCTGACACCGTCTCCCATCTCTCTGAGTGCCTTCAAGATTCCTCCAATTCCCGTGGTGAATCCGTATTCTGCCAGAGTGGGGAGTAACTGAATTTCTTCGATTCTGTTGACTTCCCTCCCGTATGGTCTGTATCTCTCGTCCTTCTTGTTGGTTGTTTGCTTTCTTCCTGATTTCTCTACGGCTGAGGTACTGGAGATACTAGGTGTGCTCAGCAAGCTGGCTCTGGCTAAGACATCTTCCTCCAACCTGATTGCGGCAGCTGCCTTCTCCTGTACTGCCTCGAAACTATGGCATGGATGCATGGTTAACTGCTTGTATAGGTCGGAGTCGTGGTGGAGGCCTCTTCTGAAGGCTTCTACTGCTGTTGAGACATCACACTCTCGTACTGCTACCTTCTCATTGTTGAACCTAGTGTTGTATTCTCCAATGCTCTCTCCTGCCCCTTGGACAATTCTGTACAGGTCTCCTGCGTGCTTCTGTGGCTTTCTGCTGCTTGCGAACTGTTGGGTAAATGCGTTCACCAATTCAGCAAATGTAGATATCGACCTGTTAGGCAGGCTCACAAACCATCAAAGTGTCGGTCCTGTTAGGGTGGACCCGAACCCTTTACACATGCAGGCTTCCTTAACCTGCCCTATAGCTGTTACCGTCATCATTTTCTGCTTATACTGGCTTATATTATCAAAGGGGTCTGCTGTGCCGTCGAAGAGAGGCATATTTGGATTCGTGAATCCCTTTGGCATGGCTGTGATGGATATGGTGTCCACGAATTGTGAGTTGGCATAACTGTCTAGAGCTGCTTTCTCGAGTGGGGGTGGTAGCCTTGGGACCCTGCTCAGCATCTCTTTTAGTTCCAAGTACTGCTGATTAGTTATACTAGTCGAATATGGGGTCCGTCTGTCAACTATCTGTGTATTTACTCCTGATCCGGGTTCTTGAAGATTCTGATAAGCTAGCTCCGACAGTCAGGGGGGTTGTGGTAACATGATCCCCTGCTTCCAGTTCACTTGCTGGTTTTATTCGGATCCTGCTGCGGGTGTCTGCCCAATTGCTGCGGGGCTGCTGACGGAGAGGCCACCTGTTTGTGTCCCTATGCGCTTAGCCGCCGCCCTATCCGTGTGAGGTATCCTAACCCTCGAGGGGTTATTCTTCCATCTGACGGTACTGTAGCCAAATCTAATCTTGTTATTAGCTCGGCTGGTATTTGCCTGCTGCTCGATACTCCCCGTGTCAAATCTATTAATGGAGATCTTCCTTCACCTGTCCCACCTGCTGGGGTGACAGACTGCTGTTTCAGGATATCAATATGTGCCTAGAGCTCTCTGTCCCTTCTTCTTGCCTCAGCATCTGCTCCCCTTTGGTCTTCTCTCATATTTTCCATAGCTTTCTGAAGATTTTCCACGCCAGTGAGTAAGATTTGTGTGGGACTAGGTGGCGGAGTGGTGCCTGAACTTGGTATTCCCTTGTCTGATCTGGGGTGAGTTGTGACAGCAGGAGTCTTAGGAGGTAGACAAGCTTTTGTTGTCGGTATGATTCTTGAGGTATGTCTGGGAGCCTGCGTGGCCACCGTTGATGTTGGATTTTGGGTAGATAGTGGTGGTGGCGATGGTTGCCTGCTCCCTGACACGGCTTCAGATGCTTGCTTTTCCATTGTATATCTAGAATATCAACGATTGACGACCACAATGCCCCACGGTGGGCGCCAAACTGTTTAGGTATTTTTACCCAAGTCGATTGATTTGGGTCAATGTAGTCTATATTCATTGGTCGATTGTGTAATAGTTCGTATGTCAATAAGCAAATAGGAAAATAAAGTGCGTAATGTAAATTGACACGAGAGATTTGGTGACGCGGAAAACCCAATGTGGGAACAACCACAGGAGGGATGGTACCCTGCCAAGTGTTGCACTATATGAATAGGAGGATGATTACAATTATGGTACGAAGCTTAATCCTCCTGACCCTAGGTGTCAGGCCTGCAATATCTAGAATGAACGTATATTATTTGCAGAGATGTGATCTTGAATGTTTGATGAATGAATGCCGGTGTTGAATGAATGAATTCTTGATTCGCTCCCTTGGCTATTTCTAGGGTAAGAACCCTAGATATGTCCTACCTTGAATATGGAAAGGGAATATAATTTCCATAAGGACTCTTTCCAAATCCGGACTCCCTTGCCAATTTCTCCTTGATCTCCCCGACTTCTCCCTAACTTCTCCCTGACACTTCCTTCCTTAACGCGGGCGCCTTCTATGATGGGCTCCTAATCTTCCTTAAGCCCGTTTCTCCACTCCCTTGTCCGCGGGCTCCCTTCCTCCTTATCACTCCATCCATAGCCTTTACCTTATTAAGTGGGCCTCCCCCATTATGCTATTTTTAGCCCAAACAGTACCTTGTGGTGTGATAACTCTTTGGCTACCGTTTATTCCAAGGTGACCTCTGAAGACATGCAACCGTTATTACACTTCAATCATCATATTTTGCCAACAAAAAGGAAATGGGCACAAAAATTCTCAATTTAAGTTCAAGCATCAAAATGAAAATCAAAAAGTTTGCAAAATTGCATCAAAGAAAGAGGAGTACAAAAATGAGAACTCCTATGCTTCAATAAAAGTACCCTCGTTACTAATTAGGGTGACTTTGAAAATGTTCAAAAATGCAAAGATTGAAAAATTTGCCAAGTATCAAAATGCCAAACATAAAAAATGGCAAGAAATGTTCTCAATTGTCAAAATGCCACAAGAAATTGGGAGAAAAACAAATCAAAAGCAAACTACAAATGTGAAACTCATACACTTTGAAACGCTTTTATCCATTAATCTTACTTGTTGCATGGTGGAAAGGGGACGACTCTTCTTCTTGTCTAAGCAAGAGGGGGAATTTCGCGATCCTACAGTGTTTCTAACACCAAAAGGAGACTACTCTTGACAAAAGCATTTAGCGATTGAGGATAAAAGTACCCTAGTTTGACACAACTTGGAGGTGATTTGTTGGTATCCTTTTAGACTTAGTAGCTTGGAGAACCAATATCTATGAGGGAGTGTGTACCTTTAAATTACTTGCCCCTTAGATGATTTCCGCCACTTAGATGAGGAAAGTGGATATTCTTTTGTAGATGCATCCATTACTTGTTTTGTGTGCTTAATGCTTGGATGTATCGCCATTTTGGCAAGCCCCACCTTGCCTTGCAAGGAGGCATCTTACCTCATAGATATCTTATTTTGAGTTGAAGGGGCGGAATGAGACCCGCTAATTTTCACACATCGGTTATATTATTAGGATAGTTTAAATAAAGGTCTTAGTTCTCGTCACCTCTTTACTCGGGACGAGTAAAGGTTCGGTTTGGAGATGTTTGATGTGAATCTTAATTTGGCACATTTAGTCCCTTAATTGAACCTATTTTGCTTACTAATATAGCATTTCATTGTCATTTTATCCTTCAATTCCTTCCTATTTTGCTTTCCTAGTACATTTTGTATGTATTATAGGACAAGAGTTAATGAGGCAGAATTCCCGTCTCCCGTGCATATTTTGAAGCTTGTTGACGATCCTAGATGGACTAGTATGAAGAGGGGCAAGAATAATGACCAAAGAAGTAAGAATAAAAAGTATACATAGATCATTGGCCTTTACGCGAGGATGAAATCCTGTGCCAAGATCCGTGCGTCCTTAGTACGGGGACGAGCGGATTGCAGTGCTCTGATCCGAGCGGCTCTTACTCGGGACGAGGGGATCCCCAGGCAGACTAGCCGTGCACCAGTTGAGCTCGAGCGGATCGTGGTGGGAGTAGCAGCTTGATCTGCACATTTCCCTCGGGACTTGCCCTTCTCTATTCAATACTTAGCATTGCTATTTACTAGTCTATCCTTGCTTAACCTAATGATGTACCACTATATATACTCTATTTGTAACAATCAAGAAATAAGTTCCCATAATAGGAAATCCTCTTAGATTAGATTAGGAGTAGATTAGAATAGATTAATCTCAATCATTCCACATTAATCTTTCCTTAATTATTGTTCAAGCTTTATTATTGGGTAATTGAAGATTATTGGGTTATGATTGGAGAATTGACAACTCTTCATCAATCAATCAAGTTTTATTCTATTATTCTTTCCTTGCCATTTGTTCATCTTAAGTTTAGTATAATTCCTTTACCCTTTACTCTTTATTGCTTATTTCTTCACTCTTTTATCATGTTTATATTTGTTGTGATGATTGACACTATTGATAACATGTTTCCCATGATAACAAGTGAGTAGTTAATTAACTAGGATTAGTGGGGGATTAGGGGATTTAATCATAGGATAGATTTATGCTTAATGAGTTCATATGAATGCTTTCTTATTGTTCATCAACTTATGCACATGTCATGTTTGATGAAATACTAA
Source organism: Silene latifolia (assembly GCF_048544455.1). Lineage (NCBI taxonomy): Eukaryota > Viridiplantae > Streptophyta > Magnoliopsida > Caryophyllales > Caryophyllaceae > Silene > Silene latifolia. The sequence continues at coordinate 116,322,394 of NC_133536.1, read as the reverse complement.
ACTATGAAACCTTGCATTTTTACCCATCTCTTATCCTTTCAATGAGGCTTGTAAGATATAAACCAACTCGAGCCTCATTAGGCCATGCATAGAGTTAAATAGGGAAGACCCAAGTCGACTTGTAGGTGTTGTAAAGTCTTAACCGACTTGGCTCCGAGATGTAAGCTTCCCTAGCATTTGGTTTATCATGCATGTAGTTTAATGGGAAGAATTAATTTGACTTGTAGGTGTTGTACAATCATAAATGACTTGGCTCCGGGACCCAAATCTTCTTATGAATTATTTGACATGAACTAGCTTAAAATCCAACAATAATAAATATCTTGCATCTATATAAGTCATTTATGCTATCTTACCATTTATGCTATCTTACCATGATTCCCTTATGATCCCATGACATTCTAGTATCTTTATTAATTGTTTACATTTCTTAATTTATTGTTTGTTTTATTGATTCTATTAGTTTAGACTCACCAACTCCAACCCAAATCAATTGTGACACTAGCATAAATTGAGAAAATAGACTTAGAACCCAAGGCACACCGTCCCGTGGATCGACCTCGACTTAACCACTAACTAGTTGTTTGTTGAGAAATATAAATGTGTTTGATGGAGTGAACAACGACTCGCTCTACATCAGTAATGCACGTGAATGTTAAGTCAATTTGTTAATTAATTGAATTGTTGCATTGTTGAGTAATATAAATGATTTAAATGAGTAATATATATGTTGTGGAAATAATCTAAAATTAATGTTAATTTGTTTATTGTATAAGTGAGAGGTGCAATTATGATTTTGCCAGCTTCAATTATATCTTGAATGGCATGCTTGAGTTTGAAACCAGTTTCGGAATCATGGCCCTTACCTTGATGATATTGGCAATAAGCATTTTTGTTCCAGAAACGGGTTCTTTTGTGTTCAGGTTTGTCTGGAGTCGGACCAATGGGTTGCAGCATTCCTTCTGAAGTAAGTATCCCTAAAGCGGTGCCATATGTTATTCCCAGATCTGTGAATACCCTTTGATGTTTTCACATGGTTCCAACATTGGCGTTTTTTTTGGGATATTTTTGTGAGTTTTCTTTATGTTTTTGTCTATCCTGGGCGGAAGCAGGATTTGGTCGTCGTTAATGGGAAGTTTTTGGGATGTTGCAGTCATTGGCAGTCCCTAAAACAATCATTGAAGTTAGGGGATTCCATGGATTAGCTTCCATTTATAGAAGGTTCATTAAAAATTCAGTTCAGTTGTTGCGCCCAACTCTGAGTGCATGAAGAAAGGAGACTTCCAATGGACTGATAGCGCTCAATAGTCCTTTGAGAAAATTAAGAAGCTGATGTGTTAGACTCCTATTCTGAAACTACCGGACATTGATCAATTGCTTGAGGTAGAATGTGATGCCAGTGGAGTAGGCATTGGAGCAGTTTTAATTCTAGCTCAGAAACAAGTGGCCTATTTCAGTGAAAAATTAAATGGAGCTAAGTTAAAATACTCTACCTATGATAAATAGTTTTATGCCATCATCAGAGGCCTGATGCACTAGAATCACTATTTGGAGCCTAAGCCATTTGTGTTACACTCATACCATGAGGCCCTGAAGTATATCAATGGTTAACACAAATTGAGTTACAGGCATGCCAAGTGGGTGGAGTTCTTGCAGTCATTTCCATTTTCCAGCAAATAAAGGAGGGGAAGCAAAATGTAGTGGCAGATGCAATGTCAAGGAGGCACTCCTTACTGTCATTCGTGGAGAACAAGGTCAGTGGGTTTGAATTTATGAAAGAAATGTACAAGAAGGATCCTGATTTCTCTGAAGAATGGATAGCTCAAACTGAAGGGAATAAAATTCCAGAAAATAAGTACCTGCTACAAGAGGGTTTCTTGTTTCATGGCAACAAGCTGTGTGTGCCAAGGGGATCTTACAGGGATTTGTTAATCACAGAAGTACATTGAGGAGGCTTAAGATGACATTTTGGGGTTCAAAAGACATTAAATATATTGCAGGACCAATTCTATTGGCCTAGAATGATGGGGGATGTCCAAGTTGTCCTCTGAAGGTGTTCAAAATGCTAGAAAGCCAAGAGCTCATTCCAAGTTGGGCCCTATACTCCCTTGCTAGTGCCTGATAAGACATGGGAAGATGTAAGCATGGATTTTATTTTTGCATTAGCTAATACTCATAGAGGCAAAGATTCTGTGATGGTATTTATTGATAAGTTCAGCAAAATAGCTCATTTTGGTGTCTACAAGAAGACTGAAATTGTTACCAGTGTTATTGAACTCTACTTACAAGAAATTGTGAGGCTACACAAGGTACCAAAGACCATAGTGTCTTACAAGGACACCAAGTTCATGAGTTATTTCTGGAAAACCTTGTGGAGGCTTTGGAAAACAAAAATTTTGTTCAGTACTTCTCACCATCCTCAAACTGAGGTTACTAACAAGACTTGGGAAGGATACTGTGGTGAATAGTTAGCAAGTCCTTGAAGGATTGGGATCTAAAACAGTCAGAAGCTGAGTTTGCATTAAGTAGAGCACCATCTGCTGCAACTGGTCATAGTCCATTTGAAATAGTCTATGGGGTTAATCCACTTATGCCCCTAACTGTCCAACATTCCAAGAGGAGAGGTGAACTTTGATGTTAAGGATAGAACTGAGCAGATGTTGAAGCTACATGAATCAGTCAAGAAGCAAATTGAAAGGGCCAATGAGAAATACAAGAAGCAGTCAAAGGTCCCTCAATGGAAGAAGGAGTTTATGCCAGGGGTTCTGGTAAGGATTCATCTGAGGGAATAAAGGTTACTAACTAGGAGAAAGAACAAACTGATGCCTAAAGCTAATGCCCCTTTAAAATTGTTGAAAGGATTAGATCAAATAACTAGAAGGTTGATTTACTAGGTGATTGTGGGGTACATGGCACTTTCAAAATAGAAGATCTCAGTGGCTATTATGAATAAGATGACGAGGAGGCTATAGGTTTGAGGGCAATCCCCTTTCAACCAGGGGAGGCTGCAGCAGGCGCTAGGGACCAGGCCAACACTGATCAGGGATCAGGTCACAATCCTTACCACACTACCCTGATAAGAGCCACTGCCTGGCCTGCTTTGGGAGGTCACAAATATCAGTACAAGCACAACCACCAGCTACCACTTTGGCCAGCTAAAACATTAATCAACCAAGCTTAGAAAATTCCTAGGGAGCCAGGCTTAATTCATACTGCATCAAAGGGAAAACCAAGTTGAAAGACAAGTTGCAGATAGGGACATAAAGCATAAAGCAGATTGCCATTTCTGGCTAAAGAAGGAAAGAACTGATGCTGAGGTCCTTTTTTTTATCTCTCCATATTTAAGATATCACCTAGAGCCAAAGTCAAGGTACCAACTACACCAATTCGTCCTTACACTCCCATCCAAAGCAGCACAACGGTCAAGAGGAGCAACCTCTTACTATCAACTACAATTTTCTCTTGTTTTGTTTAGTTTGTTTTAAATTATTTTGTGATCATTTGTAAAATATTTCCATCACTTTATTTGTATCCTAAAAACCGATCCTGGCCCTTAGATGAGATTTCTAGGGTTATTTGTAACCAAATCCCAAGGGAGAGGCCGATATAAGGACCTCTACCCCATCTGCATTGTGGCAGCTTTTGATGAATATTAAACCTTAGATTTCTCTCAATTTTAAACCTTTTTATCTTGTGCTTAGTCTATAGTGAAGAGTCGGGCCTGTTAACATTTTGTGCTTTAAATGTAGATGTTGAACAAAGTCTGTTGGTGAAGTTTATTCAATCCTGTGCTCAGTCTGTGGGTTGTTTGGCTTTGTTGTTGGCTTGAGTTGGATATTTATCTATGCTCGGCTATTATAAATATAGTTTAAGTTATTCAAATTGTTGGCTTACTTCCAGTGAGTACTTTGTGAGATTTTAGTTCATAATTATATCGTTTAGTCATTATTCAATCCCAAACAACAGTCCTGTGTCAAGCTGTCTGAACTCATCTGTCAGTTAGTCTTATTTAATTCTTTTAATATACTTTGAGTGTTTCTAAAATCCTGAAAATACACTCACATTTAGATTATACAATCACATGATTTGCCACCAAGTTTCATGAATTTAGCAGCCCATTCAGTATATTTAATCAATTTATAAAAGTTCATTGTATTTCTGAGAAGCTTCAGAAAAGGCCAATCCAACAAAAAATTGACTATTTTTGTCAGACCTGGGGTTTGACACTGTAGTATTATTGTTGTCACAGGCAGCCATGGTCAAATAAATTAAGGAAGAAGAACATGTGATTATTTTGCTATGAAAAGAAATCAAGAAAGAGGAGAGCACTGATGTGCCTGCTGAGGTTACTACGCTGATTCAGAAGTAAAAAGAAGTATTTCCAGCTGAGTTACCTAGTGGGTTACCACCTTTGAGAGGGATTGAGCACCACATAGACCTTATACCAGGTTTTGTATTACCCAATAAGCCTGCTTACGGGAGTGATCTAACAACAACAAAAGGAGTTACATCATCAGATTGAAGAACTAATGATTAAAGGATTTGTCAAGGAATTTCTGAGTCCATGTGATGTGCCTGCCTTACTGGTGCCAAAGAAAGATGGAACCTGGAGGATGTGTAATAATAACGGGGCTATCAACAATATAACAATCAAGTATAGGTTCTGAAGGAAATGTAGATTCATATACATACTAACATATTCATATATGTCGAAATAATTTGTCATAAAATTAAATACGGATTTTATGCATGCAAACAATATAACAAAGAGAAGAAATCATGTTCTTATAATGAGTATTCGGTGTTATTGGGCACAAAAGAAATCTCCTTTTGTTTTGTTCTTGAGCTTTCCTTATGGATGAACCAAGATCCAAGTGTAGGATCTCTCCCTAAGCTTTATACCCAAGGCTTTCTCTTAATCTAATTAATATTATAAGTACTAGTATAATATTAATCTAGTAGAAAAAAGAACCAAAAATATTTTGGTATTGCTCCTAAAACCGGGTAGGAGAATAGATGAGGAAGGATGAAATTTTTATCTCTCTAAAAATTATATCATCAAGTAAGAATGAATAATTATCTAACCACACACTACATATGGTGAATGATAAAGATAATAAGTAAAAGAACTCCTTGCTCTTTCCAAGGGAGAACCGGGTAGGGTGGAGGGAAATGGCCTATGCATGGCCTTTGTGCTCTTACACAAAAGGCACTAGGTATGCATGCCTAAATTAGAGTAATTATCATTATGCTTACCACTAACTTAAACAAACACAATATTTGTTTAAACAACCTCCCATTTTCGGCACATATGATAATATGAGATCCATATTATTTTTTTTTTGTCAAATGTCAATATGTCACATGTCATATGTGACATAAATTTGTTATGTAATTTTTAACATGTTAAAAATCAACGTATTAATAAAAATACGTCACATACAAAAATCGACTTAGTAATTTCATAATTACTTGTGCCAAAATATTTTACCAATTTATAAATCGTATTTATAATAATTCATTCAAATTTAATTGTTTCTGTAAACAATAATTTCATCCGAGTAATGATACAATTCAATTACTCAGACCGTATCTCATTTAATCACATTTCAATTTGATACGTAAATTTTACTTCCAAAATCGTCCGTCAATTTTCAAGTAATTTAATTAACTCGCAACATTATACGATTAATTAAATAATCAATTAAGAGTGTTGCCCTATAGGTATGACCTAGGGGGTCAACTGATCACCACCGTCGCACGACAGTAATGTCAAACTCTAGTCAGCCAATCATTACCGATATATGTTGACCAGTTGACAGTAACAATATTACTTCCCAATTGTATTCTTTATAATGAGGTTTAAACGTGTGATCATCATGATCAATAGTCGTGATCGCATTATTGTCGGAGGACACATATTCCAACAATCTCCCACTTGTCCTCGACAAGTGTGCGTCACCAATTCTCTTGTCCTATTACTATCTCCCACTCAATGCAAGGTGTCTTTCAGGTCGTACTTGCAAGTGATCATATCGAGAGTGGTTTCCTCGATCTGGAGAATAACTGATTGACCGGACATATCTATCATAGATACTTTCCGAGCGTGGCCACGCATTTCCAGTTCATTACTCCTCGAGTGGCCCTGAGATATTGTTATAACCCTGACTAGGGGTGGACAATTCCTATCGCACTCATTCCCTTCGACTAGCCACAGCCATCATAACCCAAAATATGCCCATTTGACCCCATTTACGAAGGTCGTAGTAACACAAATCAAAGTTAATCTGAAACTGTGCCATCTTAGGCGAATAGTCTTTAGTCAAAAGAATCGACTCATTTGAATACTATAGTAGCTCTCGCCACGACCGGGCTATATAAATTTGCCAGAACTCTATAAGCGGTCATAAGGCCCGACAAAATGTTCCTAACAGTCTGCCTATGTGATCGACTAGTCATCTCATATGACTCTATGGCACTTGAACTTGCCATCAATCGCCTCACACTCTAGTCACTTCGAGACGTCACCTCATATAAGTAACTATGGGCAAAAACAATGTTAATCCATGTTCACTTTAACGGGGTTCAATTGTCTCTACAACCCGTTTGGATATAACAAAGTATAAATTTAAAGATAAAAGACAAATGTGATTATGAACATGAACAAAAACAACACTTTTATTTCATTTCAAAATCTAACAAAAACTTGGTACACGTTTAAGTCCCATGGACGTAACATGTCCATCATGCTTAGCCTGCGATAAAGGCTTGGTGAGCGGATCGGCTATGTTGTCATCCGTCCCAACCTTACAAATCGCAATTTCCTTTCTTTCAATGAAATCTCTTATTACATGATACTTTCTAAGTACATGTCTAGATCTATTACTAGACTTTGGCTCCTTAGCTTGGAAGATCGTCCCACTATTATCACAATAGAGAGTGATGGGATCATTGGCGGTAGGTACTACTTTTAGACCTTCCGTGAATTGCTTGATCCACATAGCTTCCTTGGCGCTTCGATGCTTTGCTATGTACTCGCCTCCGTTGTAGAATCCGCATTCTGACTTCCTTGAAGCTTCTCCAGCTTACGGCACCACCATTGAGCATAAACACGAAACCAGCTTGTGATTTCAAGTCATCTCTATCTGTTTGAAAACTTGAGTCCGTGTATCCATTAACACGCAACTCAGTGTCTCCTCCAAACACAAGGATAGAATCCTTAGTTCTTCTCAAGTACTTAAGGATGTTCTTTACAGCAATCCAGTGACTCTCACCTGGATTTCCTTGATATCTACTCGTCATACTCAAAGCATACGAGACATCAGGACGTGTGCATATCATGGCGTACATGATTGATCCGACAAATGGAAGCATAAGGGATCAACTTCATGCGTTCAACATCATGGGGCTCGGAGGGAGATTGAGTCTTGCTCAATATCATCCCGGTTCCCATAGGTACCAAACCCCTTTTGGATTTGTCCATGCTGAACCGTCGAAGAATCTTATCGACATAAGACTCTTGACTTAGTGCCAATATCCTCTTGGATCTATCTCTATAGATCCGGATACCTAATATGCCTTGTGCCTCTCCTAAATCCTTCATTTGGAAGTGGTTACCTAACCACTTCTTGACAGAAGACAACATTGGAATATCATTTCCAATGAGTAGTATGTCATCGACATACAAGATTAGGAACACAACATTGCTCCCACTGAATTTCATGTATAAACATGGTTCCTCAACACTTCGAGTGAAACCATTTTCTTTTATAACATGATTGAATCGATGATTCCAACTTCTAGATGCTTGCTTAAGACCATAAATGGATCTCTTAAGCTTGCACACTTTGTTAGGATTTTTAGAATCAACAAAACCTTCGGGTTGTATCATGTACACCTCCTCTTCTAAATGCCCATTTAGAAAAGCAGTTTTGACATCCATTTGCCATATTTCATAATCATGAAATGCGGCGATCGCTAACAAAATCCGTATGGATCTTAGCATGGCTACGGGGGCAAATGTCTCATCATAATGGAGACCTTGGACTTGGGTAAATCCTTTTGCCACTAGCCTAGCTTTGTAGACAACATCATGTCCTTCTATGCCATTCTTGACTTTGAATATCCATTTGCATTGAAGGGGTCTTGCCCCTTTAGGCAAATCTACCAAGTCCCAAACTTGGTTTTCATGCATAGAATCCATTTCGGACTTCATGGCTTCAAGCCATAAGGAGGAATTTGGACTAGAGATTGCGGCCTTGTAGGTGGCGGGCTCATCACTTTCCATAAGCAATACATCGAGTGTTCCATCTTCCTCGATAAGTCCCACATATCGATCGGGATGGCGAATTACTCGGCCCGTCCTTCTTAGTGGAGGAGGTACAACCGCGTTAGACGACGAAGGAACATCTTCTTGCGTCTCGACCTCGGTTTGTGGCTCTTGAACTTCATCAAGTTCAAAATTTCTCCCACTCTGTCTCTTAGAAATAAACTGGCTTTCTAAGAAGACAGCCTCGGAAGAGACAAACACTTTGTTATCTTGAGGTTTGTAGAAGTAGTAACCTCGAGTGGTCAAAGGATAACCTACAAAGATGCATTTTTCGGATCTTGGGGCAAGCTTATTGTCGGGTTTAGCCTTGACGTAAGCATCACATCCCCAAATTTTCATATAGGATAGATTAGGAACTCTTCCTTTCCATGTCTCAAATGGAGTCTTTTCGGTGGCTTTAGTGGGACTATTATTTAAAGATAGAATTGCAGTTTGGATTGCAAATCCCCAAAACGAGTTCGGTAACTCGGTTTGACTCATCATGGATCGAACCATATCAAGTAGGGTTCGATTTCTCCTTCGGCAACACCATTCAGTTGTGGTGTTCGGGTGGAGAAAGTTGTGATATAATACCACAACCTTTCAAGTGTGAATCAAATTCAAGACTAAGGTATTCACCACCACGATCGGATCGTAGTGCCTTAATCCTTTTGTTCAATTGGTTCTCTACTTCGTTTTGGAATTCCTTGAATTTCTCAAATGCTTCACTCTTGTGTTTCATTAAATAGATATACCCATATCTACTCAAGTCATCGGTGAAGGTTATAAAGTAGTCATAATTACCACGAGCGGTGATACTCATTGGTCCGCATACATCGGTGTGTATGAGTCCCAATAACTCACTAGCTCGTGTCCCTTTACCACTAAAAGGATTACGAGTCATTTTGCCAAGTAGGCAATATTCGCATGTACCAAATGATTGATAATCAAATGGTGTAATCACATTAGTTGAAATTAATCTTTTGATGCGATTCTCGTTTATGTGACCTAATCGACAATGCCAAATGAACGCTTCACTTGGGTCACTTGATTTGAGTTTCTTTGATTGAATGTTATAAATATCATTCGTTGGATTTGAGGTCTCTAAAATGTAAATGCCATTAATGGAAGAAGCTTGGCCAATAACCAAATCATTCCTAGAAATAGTACAACGATTGTTCTTAATGACAAAACAAAAACCGTCCATGTCTAGCATGGCGATTGAAATAATGTTTTTAGAGAGCGTAGGCACATAAAAACAATTATGCAAATACAACTCAAATCCATTTGGCAAAGCTAGAACATAAGTTCCTTTGGATTCGGCCGCTACCTGAGCTCCATTTCCAAGGCGTAGATCCACATCTCCCTTGCTAAGCCTCTCCACATCTCTTAAACCCTGTAAATGATTACAAAGGTGAGAACCACAACCGGTATCTAGTACCCATGTCGTAGTGGAAGTATAATTTATATCAATAACATAAATTTCTTTAGGAATTGTACCTTTTGGAGTAATGAGTCCTTCCCTTATATTTCGCAAATACATAGGGCAATTCCTAAGCCAATGTCCCATGCCATAGCAATAATGGCACTCATCATTAACTTGCTTGAAGTTTTTGACTTTCTTTCCTTTCTTCTTGAACCTCTTTCCCTTTGACGCAAGAACTTGATTGCTAGAGCTCCCACTAGCTTTGGCATCTTTATCTTCCAGAGACAAAGACCTTATAGATCGTATGAGGTAGTCTTCCTGAGACGGACTCACACGAGGTCTAGTAGTAGTGGGTGGTTTAGAAGAAGTGATGAAGTTAAGGTTTCCATCCGAACCTATCCCAAAATGAAGTTCTCTAGTTGTATCGAATTTGTTGTTGGAGCAAACGTCGTCAAGAACATTGTGATATGACTCAATAGTTATAGGTGCGGTAGCATTTGATGGATTCATTGTAAAAAAACTACAAATATGGAGGAAAAGGAAATATTAACATTTGTCTTTTTAAATCATACTTGCAAATTAACAAGATATGAACATTTATATAGTGACCTCTACCCAACTATAATAAATGATTCCAAGACCCAAATTCATATCAACTTAGGCACGGGGTAGCCGATGAAACACTCATCAATATAACTCGGTGGATTAACCTTTTAATCGATTCTACTTTTAGAACTCTTGGTCGATAAAATTACTCTAATATTTATCTATAGCCCAAAACACATCAACAAGGGCACGGGGTAGCCGATGAAACCCTTATCAATTACTTTTGTTGAGTTCAATCCAAATTTTTGAATAAATGTGTCCATTGTCCAAACTCACATTAACTTAGGCACGGGGTAGCCGATGAAACCCTCATCAACATGAATTCGGTGGATTAGACATTTATCACCCACTTCCCCTACGTAACAAGGTTTGTACCCCGGGGTAGCCGAGTGCACTCCCTCGCGAAATAGGTTTTCATGGTTTCTACTATTTGGTAAGGCTATGTCTCAATTAATTGTTTTAGCGAGAGGTCATGTCAATTTATTATCTATCACGTTTTAAGTGAACTAAAGCGGTGAACTACGATAATTTGAATTGACACGGTCGATAAACTCGATAAAATAAGGATGCATGTTTTAGTTATGGCGATTTAGCGATGCATGTGACATAAAATAAAATGCAAGCATAAAGATAAATAAATCCTAGTATGGCCTTTCCTAAAAATATAAAACTATTTATCTATTACATATTCGGAAACCAACTCCATAGGTCCCTTGAACTTCGGTTGTTTCACGCATCTCGAGGTAACACCGTCTTTATGTATCGCCATTCTTGAAGAAATCCGTCTTTGGGTACTCCGGAATGAATAAAATTACATAACAAATTACATAATTTCCTATTATACATTTGTAACTAAAATAAAATAAATCTATTAAATTACAAAACGGTGATACAAGATCACAATAAAAATTACAACCGAATCGATATTCCCATACATTTCGGGAAATACCAATTAAAATCTAAGGCCATACTAAGTAAAATTACATAATTCAAAATTACATAAATTAAAATTATGACAATCATAAAGAAAATGCAGCATTATAATATGTATGAACATGCTCAATTTTTATGCTAAATCGCCTTTAATAGCCAATATCGTATATTACTCGGTTTTTACGGATTTGCGTGATTTCAACATTTTATAATCACAAAAATACATAAACTCATATTTATGCATAAGTTAATTACCCTAACCTCTTAGGACTCAAAATTTAGTCTTCACTAATAATTTGACCATAATTAACCCATATTTTATAAAAATTGTTCATAAATGGACCAAAAATTACAAAATAAGCTATTAAACTTCAAATAAATCACAAAATTTCAAATAAATTCAAAATTTGAAATTTAAACTCATGAACATTCTGGAAAAATTCCATGACACTCATAATGTTCAAAATCTTAGGTTAAAAATTTCGAAAATTTACCGGAAAAACAATGTTGCGGTTTATCGATTTTTTAATAAAATAATCATAAAAACATGGAAAAATTATTTTCACTAACTTTTCAATTTTAGATCTGAAAAATATAATAAAATGCAACATTAGACGTTTTTCCTAAGTCATAGATTATGTTTTATTAATTTTTCACTAATAATGTCACTATTTATGCTATTTTTCTTCAAAAATCCATAAATCGTGCAAAAAGACTTCTTTATAGCCAATTATTTTACACACGTCTTGTAAAATTGCATGTGACAACATATTAATTTTCTATGACCAGATTCGAAATTTAACTCATATTAACCTATTTTTCACCTAAATCCGAATTTAATAATGAAAAATTCATTTTTCGAGCATAACATGTCCAAAAATTATGTAAATTTACAGGTTATCTCAAAATAATATATGTGACAACATATCCAAAAATCAATGGAAAATTCGAAGTATAGCTAATTTTAGACCAAAAATGACATTTTTACTCATAAAATCACATTTAAATGCCATTATTGTAAATTATGAACAATAAAAATCCGAAAAATTAACCAAAATATCCTAAAACATTTTAGGACCAGAAATATTAACATGCATGGTTTAATTTCGTGATATATCATAATAACACAAATTTTACAAGTTTTATTTGTTATTCTTATAACTCGGAAAAACTTTTAACCGATTTGCATGCAAACAACCGTGGCTCTTGATACCGATTGAAGGAAATGTAGATTCATATACATACTAACATATTCATATATGTCGAAATAATTTGTCATAAAATTAAATACGGATTTTATGCATGCAAACAATATAACAAAGAGAAGAAATCATGTTCTTACAATGAGTATTCGGTTTTATTGGGCACAAAAGAAATCTCCTTTTCTTTTGTTCCTGAGCTTTCCTTATGGATGAACCAAGATCCAAGTGTAGGATCTCTCCCTAAGCTTTATACCCAAGGCTTTCTCTTAATCTAATTAATATTATAAGTACTAGTATAATATTAATCTAGTAGAAAAAAGAACCAAAAATATTTTGGTATTGCTCCTAAAACCGGGTAGGAGAATAGATGAGGAAGGATGAAATTTTTATCTCTCTAAAAATTATATCATCAAGTAAGAATGAATAATTATCTAACCACACACTACATATGGTGAATGATAAAGATAATAAGTAAAAGAACTCCTTGTTCTTTCCAAGGGAGAACCGGGTAGGGTGGAGGGAAATGGCCTATGCATGGCCTTTGTGCTCTTACACAAAAGGCACTAGGTATGCATGGCTAAATTAGAGTAATTATAATTATGCTTACCACTAACTTAAACAAACACAATATTTGTTTAAACAACCTCCCATTTTCGGCACATATGATAATATGAGATCCATATTATTTTTTTTTTTGTCAAATGTCAATATGTCACATGTCATATGTGACATAAATTTGTTATGTAATTTTTAACATGTTAAAAATCAACGTATTAATAAAAATACGTCACATACAAAAATCGACTTAGTAATTTCATAATTACTTGTGCCAAAATATTTTACCAATTTATAAATCGTATTTATAATAATTCATTCAAATTTAATTGTTTCTGTAAACAATAATTTCATCCGAGTAATGATACAATTCAATTACTCAGACCGTATCTCATTTAATCACATTTCAATTTGATACGTAAATTTTACTTCCAAAATCGTCCGTCAATTTTCAAGTAATTTAATTAACTCGCAACATTATACGATTAATTAAATAATCAATTAAGAGTGTTGCACTATAGGTATGACCTAGGGGTCAATCGATCACCACCGTCGCACGACAGTAATGTCAAACTCTAGTCAGCCAATCATTACCGATATATGTTGACCAGTTGACAGTAACAATATTACTTCCCAATTGTATTCTTTATAATGAGGTTTAAACGTGTGATCATCATGATCAATAGTCGTGATCGCATTATTGTCGGAGGACACATATTCCAACAGGTTCCATATTCCAAGGTTAGATGATATGTTGGATGAGATAAGTGGAGTCAGGATCTTTTCAAAAATAGATCTTAGACAAGGATATCATTAGGTAAGGATCAGAGAAGGAGATGAATGGAAGACAACTTGTAAATCTAAGCATGGCCGGTATGAATGGCTTGTCATGCCATTTGGTTTGTTTAATGCTCCTAGAACTTTCATGAGGCTAATGACTTTCATGAGGCTAATGATTGAGGTGCTGTAGATACCCATTATTTGTCGAGTCTCCAACAAACACTCGATGATTATCGGACTACAATATGCTTAGGAATCGCAGCGTTTAATCGACCGTTTGTGTACAACTATACGTCGGAAAATTTAAAACGATTTCGAAAATAAAACATTTTAAAACTTTTCAAAAGTATCTGGAGTGTTTAATTCATGACGACGAGGTCACGATGATACTAACTAGAGTCAAAACCGACACCGGACCAAAAACCGACTCAAAATTCAAATCCCGACTCCAACAACGAGTCAAACCGAGTCAAACACTGTAACACCCCCATTTATTAAGGAGCCTTTAGCAAGACATTCCCAAATAAATAGGACTGTTACCATCTCGATTTCCCGAGGCAGTGAATAACAAAGTCTAACTCACCAAAGTACTTTAAATTAAACTTAGCGATTACATGTTTATTACAACTTAACTAACTAAAACTTAATATAAAATAATTACAACTCGCAGCGGAAATAAATAAGTGACTAAATAATCTATGTGGTCTAGACTTCTAGGTAAACTGGCCAATTCCTCATGCATTCCCATAAGCTCCCAAGTCAGCTAACTTTTAGTACCTGTCAAATCTGCTCCCCATTATGGTTCATCACAAGTGTTCACTAACAACAAGAACATACGATAACAATCCACTTTCCATTCTCATAACACAACTCCCTGACAACGTGCTCCTTTCCATGACTTAGCACACCTCCCTTAACAACGTGCGCACATTACTTTAGTATCCCTCCCTTAACAACGTACCGCCAACATGTAATAGTACCCCTCCCTCACAACGTACATATTACCATCACCCCAGTTTACAAACTCCCTCAACAACGTACAGCTGACTGTCGCAGAGCTTTTCATAATAATCAAATTCACAATCAAAGATAACAATGCCAATAAACTCATCATTATTATTAATATTAACCAACAAAAATCAATATAATTCACCCTTCCAACAATCACGATAATATCAATCAACATATTCATTATAACTCTCCCTTCCAACAGTTACGATAATATCAACCAACACAATTCACATATGATCACTTCACTTTAATATAAACCATCCATTATACCAAACATTATCGAATAAGAGTTGAGTAGGAGTTGTCCTTACCTGACAAGCGATTCTAATTAACCATCTGAAGCGGTCCAAATAAGTAAAGCAACCAGAACCCGATTATAAATTTTTCATAAATCGACCTATCATAAATATTATACTTTACTTATTATTTATCCAAATTAATTATTTATTATTTAAATCATTATATTATTTTAATTGATTACAATTTAATATAATTAATTATATTCCCGTGTAACGATTACGTAAACCCGACTTAATGATTATTTAAACAAACCCATGCACACCCACACCCAATCCCGTGAAGATAATCCCACGTCCACACTCATATACACAATCCCGTAACAACACAACCCTACATCCCCGCAACTACGGTTTTACCGTGACCCTTACCTCACCAAAGCCCGCGTCCCATGACACTCCTAGCCACCGACACCACCGCCCAAACCAACCATAGCCTAGCTTACACCACAGCCACTCCCGTCAACCATCTAGCACCTGCTAAAACACCCCCTACAACCTCAAATTTACACGCCCTATACAGCCCCCGAAAACCCGACACAAAACAATATAGCTAAAACACTCACCACCCTACCACCACCGTGACTACCACCACTGCCACCACTGGAACAAGGTGGTTTCAGGGTGGTCCCTAAATCCCTTTGACCCTACAATACCACCACAGAAACCTCCCTACACTAGCAGCAACACCAACCCCGTCGCCTCCTCTGTTTTACGCTAAACCGACCACCACCACCACAAACCACCACTTTCACCCTCCCTGACACCTCCACCCTGGTCAACCCAAACAACCGGTCCCATTCCCACCATACCCAGGTAAAGCCACGTCCAGTTTAGGGTTCGATACAGGGTCGAAGTCCCCTGCCCTATTTCACGTGTTTCAAGCCCTAACCGCCACAAACCACCTTCGACAGCCCCAACGACACCACCACAACGGTCGACTCTCACCCATGGTCTCAACCTTAGTCTCGGTCAGGTCTAGGTCACACGCAACAAAGGTCAAAAACTCATATAACCTACGGTACAAACACCTTCAACCACCTACACGAAACCCATTAAAACACCCCTGCCCCGACGGTCATTGGTGATCAAACGGAGGTCCGGCTATCCTCTGGTGGTCCACACTCATATTCACGGTCAAAGCAAGTCCTATGGTGGCCTAAATAACAAGTTATAACGAAGCGAAGTGTATATAAGAGACGGTCATAAAGTATTACCTTGAGGCGATAATAAAATTAATTCCTTTGCTTTTCTCTTCCTTAATTATATTCTTCTCTCTCTTAGATCTCTTCCTTCTTCTTTTATGAATTATTTTTCAGCTATCATGGTATTTATAGTCTAAGATTAGAGAGTATGTGAGGCCAATTAGGAAACTACTACAATTACCTTATTCTAATTATTATAGGAATTGCCAATTATTATTATTATTATTATTATTATTATTATTATTATTATTATTATTATTATTATTATTATTGTTATTATTGTTATTATTATTATTATTATTATTATTATTATTATTATTATTATTATTATTATTATTATTATTATTATTATTATTATTATTATTATTATTATTATTATTATTATTATTATTATTATTATTATTATTATTATTATTATTATTATTATTATTATTATTATTATTATTATTATTATTATTATTATTATTATTATTATTATTATTATTATTATTATTATTATTATTATTATTATTATTATTATTATTATTATTATTATTATTATTATTATTATTATTATTATTATTATAGCCTTACCATAAGTAGGATTTCCATATACTATCTTTATTAATTTATAATTGCCACAACTTTATTATTATTATTATTGAAATAACTGTTATTACCTTTACATATTATTATTTCCAAATTATATTATTATTATTATTAATTCCCGATACAAATCCCGATCATACTCATACTAGATAAATAGGTTTCGGTCCAAATAACAATGGCACACGGCCTAACGCTCAATTATTAGTTAAGCCCAATTTCGGACTTGGATACTGAATTTATTATTTAATTAACGTCTTACTTGTAATTATTATTAGAAATGCCTTTAATTAATTATTAAATTACATAAATTATTCATATAAATTATTATCAAAATACGGGGTATTACAAACACAAAAAACAAATCTTTTCAAAACTTCCATGTTAAGTATTCCCGGAATGCTTCATGATTAAGTACAAATCATGTCATCCAAAACATAGGATAGAACAAATCATGATTACAATTACGTGATAGTGACAAGACAAATCGAAGACCCGCGCGAATTGACTCGCGCCTCTTCGAGTAGCCCATGCGGCCACGTCGCTCAAAACGCACACAACCGCCCATTCTTCTATAAATACTCTTTGGTTCATATACCCCTATTAGACTCATCTATTCATTATATAAATTACTCATAATTTATGTCATGTGGATCTAGTTGCATGCAAGATGTTTTTAATAAAAAATAAGGAGAAAACGATTTTCTTACATACAATTGTGACGGATTTAGGGCACTAGATTTGGACTCCTTTCAAATCTAGATCTTGAGCTAATGCCATTTTTGGATGATCCTCCAAGAACCTTCAAGCATTCAAGTGTAGAATGCCTCCTTAGTGATGCACCCAAGACATTCCCATAACACTAATTATATTACTAACTAGGTAATAAAATTAGTTAACCTTAAATATTAATTCTAATATTAGTTATATTACTATCATAGTAATCTTATGTGAATATTAGAATTTATGAACACATTTTTATCCATAAAACAATTTTATGTAGAGAGAAGGAGAAGTTTTTGCATGAGTATAGATTATGTAAAAATAAGAGAACTAATTCTCTATATTAGGGAGGGGGTGGCCGGTCACATGCATGGTAAGGGCGATGGTTTTCTTTTCCTTTTTGTCTTACCAAAGATGCTTTTGTCTTACCAAAAAAGCTAGGGTAGCTATCTAATTTATGTGTAGTCATCATGATGTTTTTACCATTAAAAACAATAATTAATTACCACCCTAAACTACCCATAAAACCGGTTTCTCATACATAAAATGGACCTCTATTTTATCTTTTTAATTTATCATTCGTAATATGTTGTGACATGTGGCATGTAACATGTCATTGGTAATATAAATGCATATTTAACAAAATAAATATCATTATATATTAAATAAATTACATTAAACAAATTAACAAGTAATTCACAATTACATGTATATAAAATGAGTCACATTAAGTCTAGTTAATATAATCTACAACATTTTACAATTATGATTAAATAATTACTCCTATCTCAAATGTTTCATAAACAGTAATCAATTTTAGTATTATATAATATTAACTACTAAATTGAATCTTATTTAATCAAATTACAATAAGATATATAATGCTCACTCATTGATAAAATTTGTTCTATTTAAGGATTTAATTAATCTGTACCAAAAACAATTAATTAACTTATCAGTTAAGGGAATTGTCCTATAGGTGTGACTTTAAGGGATCAACTGATCACCACCGTCAAACGACAGTAATGTCAAACTCTAGTTAGCCAATCATTACCGATTAATGTTGATCAGTTGACTATATATATTGAATCATCCCTTACGTATTCTTATATGAGATTTATTAATGTGATCACACTATTGTTGAGGACACTTACTCGAACAATCTCCCACTTGTTCGAGACAAGTGTGCGTCACCAATTCCCTTGTCCTATTACATTATCTCCCACTCAATGCAAGGTGTCTTGTAGGTCGTACTTGCATTTGATCATATCTAGAGTGGTTTCCTCGATCTGGAGAGTAATTGTCTGACCGAAATTATCTACTGTAGATACCTTCCGAGCGTGGCCACTCATTTTCAGTTCACTGCTCCTCGAGCGGCCCTGAGATTCATAGATAACCCTAATAAAGGGTGGACAATTCCTATCACGCTATTCCCTTTAAATAGCCGCAGCTCATCTTGACCCAAAAGATGCCCATTTGACCTCAGTTACGACAGTCATAGAGCATAAATCAAAGCCAATTAGAAACTGTGCCAACTTAGGCGAACAGTCTCTATTCAAATAATCGACTCATAAGAATACGATAGTAGCTCTCGCCACGACCTGGCTTTATAAAAATTACCAGAACTCTATAAGCGGTCACTGCCTAACAGAGTGTCCCATACAGTCTCCCTATGTGATTGACTAGTCATCTCTTATGACTCTATGGCACTTGAACTTGCCATCAATCGCATCACACTCTAGTCACTTGGAGACGTCAACTCATATAAGCAACTAGGGGCCAATACTATGTTAATCCAGTTCACTTAAATAGGGTTCAACATTGTCTCGACAACCTATTTGGAAAAACAAAGTATTAAAGAAAAGAGTTTTGTATAAAACTCAAACGATGAATGTATTATCACATATGTAAAATTGATAAAATATCAATTACTACATAATCTATAATTCATTTTTAATCTTGTATATAGTTTGATAATCTCAATTCAATTTAATGGCATAACTTATCATGCTAAGCCTATGAGAAGACTTTGGTCAGTAAGTCTTAGCAACACTTTGCACTTTCCTAACCTTACTATATACTTTTTCCCTTTTGTTATGTATAATCTTTATTATAAAACTTTTGAGTACGTGCCTAGATCCAATCTAGACATAGGCTCTCTTGCCTTAGAATAGCTCCCAGTGTCCTCACAATGAGTAGGGATAGGACCTTCAGTTATTGGAACGAACTACCACAGTTCCTTCAATTCACAAAACCGAATCCTAATATCATCCCTTCCTTCTTGCATATCTAATTATTGAAAGTGTACTCAATTTCGGTTGTGTATATCTCATTGTTCAACTGCCTAGGACGTTTCTAGCCGATATCCTCCTTAAATAATATAGCCAAGATGGTTTTGTAACCATCCTTATCTGTTTAGAATATGGTTTTTGTGTAACTCCTTGCACATAAATCCATCTCATTTCTAAATGCTTAGCTTCATATCTTTAGTACTTCCTGAGTACTAACTAATGAACTATGTGGCTATATAGAGACTTCTCTCAAAGATTTGATTTGTAACATCTCGTCATACTCCAAGTATACGAGGTTTAAGAATGGTGATACATCTTAGCGTAATGAATTAATCCCGCAGCGGAAGCAAATGGATTCAATTTCTTCACGTTCAATACTGTTGAACTTGTCAAGATTCTTATTAACATAAGAATATTAACTTTATGCTAATATCCATCGAACTGGATATCTTAGAGATGTAATATTCTTCTCCTAATTCTTTCATCACTCATAGTGATCAATATTTCATTCACATATAAGACTAATACTACCACCGTACTCCCACTAAACTTCATGTATAAACAAAACTACTCGACAAATCGAGAAAGGTTTATTACATAACTGAAACATACTATTCAACTCCTTGACTTCTACTTAATATTTCTCTTAAGTTCGTATCCTACCTTAGGATAGTTGCGATTTACAAAACTCATACAAGATGATTTTAAAATCCAACAGTCAAATAATATTATGAAATCCGAATTAACGAAGCGTTGCAATTGGTGTAAACCTCATACCACCAATCAACCAAGTAATGGAAACATCTTAATGTTTATGTTCAGTTCGGACTTTTGCGGAGTTGAAATTAGATAAAGCATCTTAATAAGTTACAGGTTTGTTACTTTCAAAAATAACATGACTCTTGTCCACTTAGGTTTCGAATTAATAATTACTGATTTTGACCAAGAAGGAACATTTTCCTACGTCTTATTCTCAGTTTATGGCTCTTGAACATTTTCTCCCAATCTGTAGGAAGAAACCCTTTGTTCTCGAGCCACAAACCCTTTGTTCTCGTGATCATGTAGGAAGAGAGAGCAAATGTTTACTATCGAAACAAGCTACAATTCAGGTACCATGCCTAACCATATCTCGTACGAAAATTAGAGGATTGCTTTAACCATATTTTATATTAGTGGAAAATTAAATGCCAGACAAATTTTATAACAGAAACTACCTCCAACTATAATGTAAAGATTCAATCATATCATAATGAAAGTGAACTTGTGATACCATATCACACTCTTTTTTGTGCATATAAAAGTTATCACTTTATTGTTCCCCATTTTAACAAAGTACTAATACTTTGGTTTTATAATATGTAGATTTTGATACTTTTTAAACATTCATTGAACTTATTCAAAGAATTTCTCTTCTTACCTCATTAAGTGGATACCTAGTATCTACCTAGTTCGTTGGTAAAAGAGATGAAGAAGTAATAACCTTTTCTGATTGAAATTGTATTCGACCATACACTTCAAAGTATAAATTGGGCGAATATCTTGCTCTATTCATAACCCTTTTCCAGAAAACGTCATGAATTAACTTGCTTTGAATGCAAGATTCGCACACACCAAAAGATTCCCAATCAAATGGTTTGGGAGACTAGTCAAAACTAGTTTCAAAATGTGATTTTCAATCAAGAATTGAGAAATGATTGGGGTCACGAACTTGAGTCTTGTATATATGACATTTTATTTCTAGTTTGAATATAATTACCTTGATTTGTATGGTCTCACCATAAACTTAATCGTTGTATTTTAGGGCACAACGCTTGTTTTAATTGCATAATAGAGAAACCCTTTGCGTTTAATACAAAAACTTGAAATATATTCTTATTTAGACATATTGTACATCATAACAATTATTGAGGTACATTTATAAACTAAAATGAGTATACTACAACATTTTTGCTAGTCGTCACACGATAATGCCAAATATTATGATGAAATCCACAAATTTGTATCAAATACTCATGATGTGGTATTTTGCAAGAATGTAATGTCAATGTTATTGTAACACCCCCATACTCCAAGTGCCTTACCAGGACCACTCAGGTATAAGGATGCTACCATCTCGGTTACCCGAGGCACGATAATCATAAGACAATGAAGAAACATACTTTATTAAACAAGTTAAGTGATTACATAACAAAACCAACTGTAAGCAAAATACAACTGCTCTCAAACTATAAACCAACTGAAAGGAACTGTCCTAACAAACACAAATGAAGACTAAAGACTCGATATGTGATGACTCCATCCCCACTAGATCCCACGCGTATCCAAGATATACCGCTAAGCACCGCCACCACCCCCCCCGAATGGATCACCACGAGTTTTAAAACATTTAAACGGGGTCGCACCAATCACACAATTCACCATATATATATACAATAAGATAAACAGACAGCTTAACCGTCACACATACACAACCAACCAACTCCAATCATCTCAATCACTGACTGTCCACTAGACCAGCCCTGCCAGTGGGGGACCGCAGCCGTACCCACCAAATCCCCGCTCCACATAGTGAGCGATAACCCTGTCCATTAATGTGCACATCCCCTTCCGTGGCGGGTTCCACGAAGGGCGAAACTAGGGCGTGAAGCCACTCCCGCAAGTGACTCCACTCAACCGAGAACGCATCTCGAGAACCATAGGCAACCAATCACAATCACAATATCAACAACCGTCTCGAATCTATCAACGATGTACAATCACAATCAACAAACCGTCACAATACAATTACTATATCAAACAATCAATCTCAACACATCAACAATCATCCCATTATGGGACTAATACCGAGTAGGAAATCCTACCCAAAAGCAACACAATCATCGACGATCTAGCAGCTGTCTCAAAACCTCTCCTTTACAAATCCTTCTCCTATCACATAATCACATAATCACAATCTAACCTTAACAAATCATAAAAACCCCCAATCCCAAAATTAGGGTTTAACGAAACTTGACGAAATACTATAAAATTGGTATGCAGATCTTACCCTCGACGCAAGGATCACAAAGGTATAAAGAACGATGGAATCCGACCTCTCAAGCTCCGGGATTTGTCAACAATGCGATTAGTATTAAGAACGTACTTGCCTTCTCTCTTAAACAGTAAATTAGGTTTTGCAAAAGTGATTTAGAAACAATGACGGAAGGTTATATATCTTAATCGCATAATTAACAAAACCCGAGAAAAACTCCCCGTAAACCGGCTACTCGATCGAGTACCCAAGGCTACTCGATCGAGTACCCCTTACTCGATCGAGTACCCTAGTTACTTGATCGAGTACCCAACAGTCGAAACTATTTTATTTCGCAAAACTCCCTTACTCGACAGAGTAAGGCCTACTCGATAGAGTACCCCAAGACTCATAAATACGGAGTATTACAGTCTTCCCTCCTTAAAAAGAACTTCGTCCCCGAAGTTCAACCCATACATAAAAACAAACATACTAACTCGATCAAGACACAACAACGTGACTAAGAACTCAAAACAAAACTCCAACCCAAACATGAACTCGTAACACCAACTGCACTAACTATTCCTACCTCCACGACATGGCTCACGATATCGTATCAACTCCATTATATCTCTATCAACACTAACTCCATACCCTACCAAAATACTCATAACATCAAACGGAATGTTACATTCTACCACCCTTAAAAGGAACTTCGTCCTCGAAGTTTACTCACACTCATAAACATCCTCATCCAACTCGCCAAGACTATCGAACTCATAACCATCATCATCCAACTCACAACACTATCCAAATATTCTCACACTCCTAAACATCGAACTACTACCAGTACGGTCATGACCTTTAACAAAATTAACCACAACACGAATCAACCTTTTATTCGACATCAAGACTCAAACTTCCAAATATATTACCATATGCACACCCATCAAAATCTCTTTTATCACATCCTACTCCTCTTAAGATAAATGTTACGTCCTCGTAACTCACTAATACTAAATCCTAGATACATCTCATTACCCTCTTTACCACCACATGTGCAAGATAACCGTTTATAAACCAAACACTCACCATTCTTATATTCAAGGCTCCCATACATAAACATTTCTCATTCCTCAACTCATTCGGCATAGCACCTAACCTATACCATAAACTCGTAGCAAAATCACCATACTAACTCTCCATTATTACTGCAAAACAACATACCTCTCTATGTAAAGCACCTACCTCCAAAACGCATAACTCACGATCCCCACTCGTTACGTACACTCACACTAGATCCTCAAGTTCTTTCATTCATTACCGCAAGACTCATACATAACTTAACACGACACTTATTATTCAACACCCTACACTCACTGTCTCAACAAAGGATTATGAACCACCTGCATATATCAGATCATTACCACACATGTTCTACGAATCACTTGCCATTATCATGTCCACTAAAGCCTATTTAGAACAAGATCAAAATTACTGTAACAACCTCTCACAACCGCGTTCCATTAACAGAATATCACTATACCATGACAACAACGAAGACATATACAACTCTATTCCATATCATACTCTACCCTCATTCTCATACTTAACCTGATAAAGAAAACACCAATGATCAAGATGACTGTCTATATGTCGAAACTGAAACTCACAGGAAACAACAACAAACGAAACAACAATCTATGTATAATTGGTATGTACTTTCGAAACTCGAATCATAACCATCCCGCCTACTCCATCACAACCGGTGACGGCATCACAACACCGCCACCAACAGCCACACCGCAGTGCGAAAATACCCGCATCACAACACTAAATATCGGGCCCGGATCACCACCCGAGGCACCACAACCGCATCGATAGACATCACAACATACACAATCCCATAAGTACTGACTCAACATAACTTCTTGAACAAGAAAAACTTACTCAAATCCACTTTGCTAAATCACAAAGCAACATATTATATGAATTAAACAGATAATAACCTCATGAATATCATCCCCTTACCGCATCACGGAATCAACATATATCATGAATACATACAAGTATAACCAAATATGCCAGATCAATCAAATTATTACCCTTTTGAATATCATTCAATTAAATTACCGTGTTCAACATATATTGCGAAACATTCGAGATAACAACATTATAACTATCACACCATACCACTTCTTGTGAGGTCAGAACCTCACACAAACATTTATATATAACATAGACCCATAATCACATCCAACCAATCAATCCTGATCACGTAAGTTACCACTCAACAAAGGTTACCTGTCACCCGAGCTTAACTCGCGTGCCCCTCATCACATTCTTCCATTCGCATACCCAACACCTTCGCCATACATAACCATACAAATAACACTCATTATGAGAAATGTTGACCTCCCAAGACTATGTCTTATACTTCCTCACAACCATACGTATCAATGCAGTCTCTACCAAAATCAGCCTCTTTAGAATTACCATCTCTCTAACATACCGTCACCCTTAACCACTAGTCATAAACCATAACACTACCACTGTCCGGACATCAAACCTCTTCACTCATCTCTAAACATCACGATTTCTTTCCTATCTTTGGTTAACATCCCAAACATCGAACATCAAACCCATCAACAAAATTACCTCAACATTATTCCCAATACTATCTTATTTGTATTATCATCCAACTCTCCACCAAATATCTCGTATCGTTCCAATACTCCACCAACTTCTTACTCCCTTAGTTCCTCGAAACTCATTATCAATCATGTTGTCCTGAAACTCCTATATAGCCATTAGCTAACATCCTCGTGATACTATCACCCATTTCGATGATTTCTTACTTTTATATCACATAACTCCGGTGAACATTTTCCTCAGCTTACTTTTATCCTTCCTTTCTCTTTACACTCAATAATACCAATTAATAGTTCAACTCCTTATTCCTTCTACCTAACTCTTTAGTAAACCAGTTACCCTTTTTTTTTTTTTTTTTTTTTTTTTTTTTGTTGCTCCAAAACTCAATTTCCCTCATTTCATATTAATACCATCTCACTCTTTCTTACCATCAATCTTTTCTTATCCCGCTCTTACTCACACTTAACATAAATCACCCGGACCACCTCATGCTATTACTCACCCTGATCTCTCATGACTTACTTGCTCAAGGAAGTCACACATTAGTTTCGTTTCTTAATGAACCAAATCTCCCAAACTCACTCACTATCTGCAAATCTACGTCGCGACATGCCTCCATTAAGTTCGCTATATACCAATCTTCTCAATTCCTCTAAAACGACCTTTCATTACATATATTCTTACTCAACTCTATTTCTAACCATCTCCCTCCATAATTTGTTATACATCTCCGGTTGCTACTATCCACATTCTTTCTTTCAATCTTTTCATTCTCACGTTCCTTAAACTTGCATCACTCTTTGCCCACATTCACTTATTCTTACATTACTCAACACACAATCATATCACTCATCCCGTCTCACAAAACATGCTCTATGCCTCAATTAAGCCATACCAATCTCCCTTTTCTTTTTCCACTATCTATCACAACACATAGAACTCATGTCCTCCCACCGAACTCCTACTCACCACATGTGCCACTCACTACACCATAAGATTGGGTAACTTACGCATCAGGATCAATATACATATAAAACGGTGCATAAAGAAGCAAAATATTACCTTTGAATTAAACATATTATGCAACAAATGTCAAAAGATAAGCATATGACCCAAAACAGGGGTCACTAGATCGAGTACAGGCCACTCGATCGAGTAAGGGACTTACTCGATCGAGTAGGTGAAGATCAGAAGCACGTAAAACAAATTACCAGGGACACTCGATCGAGTAACTGACGTACTCGATCGAGTAACCCCTACTCGATCGAGTACCAAGGCTACTCGATCGAGTACCTACGCATTTCTCAGCACTGTCCAGTTTTCGTAAAACAGTCATAACTCACTCATTACTTGGTCGTTTTGGGCGTGTGACCTATCGTTAGAATCGTAAAAGGACAAGCTATCACCTCCAATTAGAATCACATCAAAATCATTTATGCATCTCAAGTTATAACAGTTTAAAGACAACTTTGCTGTAATCAGACGACATAACTATTTGATTTTTACTTCCAAATAGCTTAAACAACAACCAAGCAAACAAAACCAGTCCAAAACTCATAAAACCAGTATTCATAATCATATGTTACTATTTTCAAAAGCCAAGCAACAACATTCATCATGCACATAATTTATCTAACTTGCCAATTATGACTTACCCACATGTTTTTATTCTATCACTTTTCCGTAAACAAAATCACAAATACATGACATCAAGTCCCCTATTCACATGTAACTAGCATAACAACATTATAAAATAACTTTCATTATATAACATGCTTAATCGGAACCATGTTACCATACCACGATGATTCATCTTTTTCCACTAATTCATCCATCATACCACATATTTATCCACCATATTCGTTCAACATATTCACCCAGCACATGTTCAATTCACACTCCCAACCTTCTGTACTTTTACTCAACACGACAACAACAACATGTATACTTACACATCGCTTTATATATATATAGACAAAACACTTTTCCTTACATAATTATAACATGTCAAATTACATGTATCAATAATTATACTTTCATGCTTTACAATCAACCAACATACAATTCACGTCATTATCATCTTTCATCCATCAATTCATACAACATACTACTACATAGATGCACACAGCACACAATAAGCACATAACGATCCCGACACATATCCCATGGTGACCGGTTCTTAATTGTAGGGCGAGTTCGCGACTTTAGGACGTCTCCCAAGTCTTTGCATTAGCTCCTACAACTTCTACCCCGGGTTCATTTTAATTGACTCCCTATGTTCATTGGATTCATTGGTTACAGGTTTCAGGATCGTCGCTCTGATACCATTTGTAACACCCCCATACTCCAAGTGCCTTACCAGGACCACTCAGGTATAAGGATGCTACCATCTCGGTTACCCGAGGCACGATAATCATAAGACAATGAAGAAACATACTTTATTAAACAAGTTAAGTGATTACATAACAAAACCAACTGTAAGCAAAATACAACTGCTCTCAAACTATAAACCAACTGAAAGGAACTGTCCTAACAAACACAGCGGAAGACTAAAGACTCTGATATGTGATGACTCCATCCCCAGCTAGATCCCACGCGTATCCAAGATATACCTGCCAAGCACTGCTCACCACCCCCGAATGGATCACCACAGTTTTTAAAACATTTAAACGGGTCGCACCAATCACACAATTCACCATATATATATACAATAAGATAAAATGCAGACCTTAACCGTCACACATACACAACCAACCAACTCCAATCATCTCAATCACCGATCGTCCACTTTGGACCAGCCACCCGATGGGGGACCGCAGCCGTACCCACCAAATCCCCGCTCCACATAGTGAGCGATAACCCTGTCCATTAATGTGCACATCCCCTTCCGTGGCGGGTTCCACGAAGGGCGAAACTAGGGCGTGAAGCCACTCCCGCAAGTGACTCCACTCAGCCGAGAACGCATCTCGAGAACCATAGGCAACCAATCACAATCACAATATCAACAACCGTCTCGAATCTATCAACAGTGTACAATCACAATCACAAACGTCACAATACAATTACTATATCAAACAATCAATCTCAACACATCAACAATCATCCCATTATGGGACTAATACCGAGTAGGAAATCCTACCCGAAAAGCAACACAATCATCGACGATCTAGCAAAATTGCCTCAAAACCTCTCCTTTACAAATCCTTCTCCTATCACATAATCACATAATCACAATCTAACCTTAACAAATCATAAAAACCCCCAATCCCAAAATTAGGGTTTAACGAAACTTGACGAAATACTATAAAATTGGTATGCAGATCTTACCCTCGACGCAAGGATCACAAAGGTATAAAGAACGATGGAATCCGACCTCTCAAGCTCCGGGATTTGTCAACAATGCGATTAGTATTAAGAACGTACTTGCCTTCTCTCTTAAACAGTAAATTAGGTTTTGCAAAAGTGATTTAGAAACAATGACGGAAGGTTATATATCTTAATCGCATAATTAACAAAACCCGAGAAAAACTCCCCGTAAACCGGCTACTCGATCGAGTACCCAAGGCTACTCGATCGAGTACCCCCTTACTCGATCGAGTACCCTAGTTACTTGATCGAGTACCCAACAGGTCAGAAACTATTTTATTTCGCAAAACTCCCTTACTCGACAGAGTAAGGCCTACTCGATAGAGTACCCCAAGACTCATAAATACGGAGTATTACAGTTATAGATTTTCAAGAAGGAATATGTTGGAGTCACACAACCAACTTCCTTGATCTTTACTTATTGGGGTTTGTATCAATTTTAGTGTCTAACACTTTCTCTTTCGAGCCTAGTTCTATCCTTAACAATTAAGATAGGTACTTACTTCTTATTGCTCCCACTGACTTCAAGAATTTCTACTAAATGAAGACTTATCTTCATATAAATTCCTAGTTAATCCTTCACAAGGGTAAACTCTATTGTGGTATTTGGTTAATCAAAATTTCTAACAAATCAATTTACCAATTTAACATTGTCATGTTCTTAATAACTTAAGTGCTTGATGAAAAGTGTTTAGTTTTGAGCAATAAGACTTTTGAACCGTGGATGCATAGAAGATATTATCAAAACATATTTTGACTAATCATTACTTCTATTCACACATCTTCACAAGAAATCATACATAGGCATGTTAGAAATTTAAGATGCTAATCTTATATGACATAGGACAACTCCTATGTAGTTATATGGAATAGAATGATTGGAAGGGAACTAGTCCATGCCCTATTTAAACGGTTCACTTGAGGATTTAGGAAGAGATTCTATTTGTCATTAGTAATAGTGGTTTAGCGGAGACTCGTGTTACAATCGAATTGATATCGTATATTAATAGGAGAAATGATAAAGAACAACATAAATCAACGAAATAGTGGGAAAAGAAACACTCATCGTTCATATATGAAAACATTTTAGCATGTTTTACAATTTATATAACGACCTCCACCCAATTATATAAATGATTCCGAGATCCAAATCCATATTAACTCGGGCACGGGGAAACCGATACATCCCTCGCTAATATAACTCGGTGGGTTAACTCTTTAACCGATTCTACAATTAGAACTCTCGGTCGATGAAATTACGTTAAGTTCATCTCTAGCCCCGCAACATAAGACTAGTCTTCATGTCCCGCCGAGTCCAGCCAAATTTCGCGTGTAATAACGTTTTATTACCCCACTTACCCAATGAAAAATGAAAGCACCCCGGGAAAACCGAACCTAACCCAAATGTCCCAGGGATTCATGGGTCCTACTATTTGGTAAGGCTTAATCTCAATTTTTTAATATGTGTGAGGTCGAGTCAATTTATTATCTATCAAATTTTAAGTGGACTAAATTGTTGAACTAACGATAATTATAATTGACACGGTCGAATACTCGATATATTATGCATGTTTAGTTTATGGCGATTTGGCAATGCATGCAAACATATAAAGGAAAAATGCAAAGAAACAAAATAAATTTCCTAGTATGGCCTTCCTAAAATAGAAAATTTAATATTCTATTTTCAAATTCAGAAATCAACTTCATTGGTCCTTTGAACTTCAAGTGGCACGTTTCCCAAGGACTCTGTCTTGATCGGAACGCCTTTCCGATTTTTTTTTTTGATTAGGTAAGAAAACTAGGTTGATCCTCTAGGGTAGGACCAACCTATCTCATCCTTTCGAATGAGGGAGGTAAGTTGAAGCCACCGGCTATCAAACCACCTCTATTATACATTTGTAAAAATAATTAATAAAATTACAAATAATAATAAAATTACAATGCATTTCTATTATACATAATTACATTTGTAAAAATGAATCTAATAAAAATAAAAGTGATACGAGATCACATTAAAATTACAACCGAATCGGTATTCCCTTACATTACCGGTAATACCGATTAAAACTAAGGCCATACTAAGATAAAATTACATAATTCAAAATTACATAAATAAAATATAAAATTCATAAATAAAATATGCAGCGTAAATATATGTGTCTAATATGCCAAATTAATGTGCCAAATCGCCCTACTTAAACCTTATATCTTATATAATCTGTTTTTATGGAAATGCGTGTAATAACTTATTAAAATCACAAATCAATACTTAATTCAAATTTAAGCCCAATTTAATTATCCTAACCTTCTTAGGACTCAAAAATTAGTCTTCACTAAATATTTGACAATAATTCAACTTGGTTTTGTATTATTGCTTATTTAAACTTCTTTTAATCATAATAATTATGAAATAATTCCCAATAAATCATAAAAATTTGAACAATTTTAAAATCTCATTTTTGCATATACTGGAATATTACCAAGATTCCAAAAACTCAATAAATTTGCCCACAAAATATTTATTATTTACTTCATTAATAAATCGTATAAATCATAATTTTTACCATTTAATCCAAATTAAACATAAAAATTATGGAAAAATCAAAATCAAAATTTTGTACATTCTTAAATAATTTCCAAAACCTGGAAATGGCATAATTCCAGCCAAAAATTTCGAATTAATTTTTTTTATGACTAATAAAGTTGCCCTTTTATCGATTTTATCACATAAAAATCAATAAACATATCAAATCAATTAAAATTAATCATGCAACTTTAGATCTGATGTTCATATCAAATATACAAAATTAGGGAAAAATTTCATGCCATAAAATTCATTTTAGCTATTTTTGCTAAAAATAGTCACTATTTATATTATGTTAACCATAATCATGCATAATAAATCACATTTATCTCAAATTTTACATAAAATCTGTAAAATATGCATGAGACATCATATTAAAATGTCATGGCCTGTTTCGAAGATTAACTATTTTTAGGGGGTGTTTGGTTGGGGCTTTTGGAATGGATTGGAATGGATTCAATCCATTCTAGTGTTTGGTTGGAGGTTTTTGGAATGGAGTTAGATACCCAATGGATTCTAACTCCATTCCAACCCCTTGGAATCTCATACCCATGTTTCTACTCAAGTTTATAACTCCATTCCATATTATTACTACCTCTATATCCATTCCAAGGTCGAACCAAACACTCATAAGCAAGTATGGGGTTCTAACTCCATACCACTATAGTATCACAATCCATTCCGTACCATTCCAATACTTTGAACCAAACGACCCCTTAGTCATTTAACCTCCATTTATAGCATTTTTATCATATAAAAATCATAAATCATGCAATATTAATCACATTAATACGACATTTTACATACAATAATTAAAATACGCATGTGACGTCATACTAAAATTTCATGGTCAGTTTCAAAGTTTAACTATTTTTAGTAAATAAAAGTTCATTTTACTCATTAAAATGTAATTATTTCACTAAAAATTATTAAAATAAGCAATAATCATCCATAAATCATCAAAATGACCTAAATATATTTTAGAACCAGAATTTATAACATGCGTGTAAATTTCGGGGTCTATCTTATATGTCACAAATTTCTAGTTTTTATTTTTTTATCAAATAACTCATAAAAAAACATAAAATGATATGCATGCAATACCAAAGCTCTTGATGTCAATTTTTAGGTTCATATACCCCTATTAGACTCATCTAATTTATTTTTATAAATTACTCATAATTTATGTCATGTGGATCTAGTTGCGTGCAAGATGTTTTTAATCAAAAATAAGGAGAAAACGATTTTCTTACATACATTTGTGACGGATTTAGGGCACTAGATTTGGACTCCTTCCAAATCTAGATCTTGAGCTAATGCCATTTTTGGATGATCCTCCAAGAACCTTCAAGCATTCAAGTGTAGAATGCCTCCTTAGTGATGCACCCAAGACATTCCCATAACACTAATCATATTACTAACTAGGTAATAAAATTAGTTAACCTTAAATATTAATTATTATATTAGTTATATTACTATCATAGTAATCTTATGTGAATATTAGAATTTATGAACAAATTTTTAAGCATAAAACAATTTTATGTAGAGAGAAGGAGGAGTTTTTGCATGAGTATAGAGTATGTAAAAATAAGAGAACTAATTCTCTATATTGGGGAGGGGTTGGCCGGTCACATGCATGGTAAGGGTGAGGGTTTTCTTTTCCTTTTTGTCTTACCAAAGATGCTTTTTTTCTTACCAAAAAGGTTAGGGTAGGTATCTAGGTTATGGGTGGTCATCATGATGTTTTTACCTTTAAAAACAACAATTAATTACCATCCTAAATTACCCATAACACCGGTTTCTCACACATAAAATGGACCTCTATTTTATCTTTGTAATTTGTCATTTGTAATATGTAGTGACATGTGACATGTAACATGTCATTAGTAATATAAATGCATATTTAACTAATTAAATATCATTATATATTAAATAAATTACATTTATCAAATTAACAAGTAACTCACAATTACATGTATATAAAATGGGTCACATTAAGTCTAGTTAATGTAAATCTACAATATTTTGCAATTATGATTAACTAATTACTCTTATCGAAAATGTTTCATAAACATTGATCAATTTTAGTAATATATAATATTAACTACTAAATTGAATGTTATTTAATCAAATTAAAATAAAATATATAATTCTCATTCATTGATAAAATTTGTGCTATTTAAAGATTTAATTAATCTGTATCGACATACAATTAAATAACTTATCAGTTAAGGGAATTTTCCTATAGGTGTGACCTTAATGGATCAACTGATCACCACCGTCAAACGACAGTAATGTCAAACTCTAGTTAGCCTATCATTACCGATTAATGCTGATCAGTTGACTATATATATTGAATCATCCCTTACGTATTCTTATATGAGATTTATTAATGTGATCGCACTATTGTTGAGGACACTTACTCCAACAAATACCCCTCAAATGCCACCATTTGAAGGTACACGAGTGTTCGCCCCCTCATTTCTCCCTTAAAATTCTAGACTCGACTTCTTAAGTCACAAACGGACACGTTTTTTCGACCGACCGATCGAAAACACAAGCGTTACACATTGTTTGGTACCGTCATCGTGCATAAAATCACTTGACCGACCATCTCGACCAACTAAACCATCACCAAACTTTAAACACTCTTTTTTACATTGCTAAAACGGTTTTCAAACCGAGTTTTCCGACCAAACAAGTTGATACACTTTCGTCGATTTCTCGTCTCAAGCCTATCTTGTAAGTATGAGGGTGTAAAAATCCTCTTTTATCATGTTTTTCATTTGTTTCATGACTATGACATGCTAAAACATGCATAACATGGTTCAAACATAGGTTAAAGGAGCCAAAACCTAATTTTGGCCCGAGACAGGGGCTGCTTGTATAGGAGCAGGCCTCGCGCCTAAACCCCCTCTGAGGCCTTAATCCAACCGTGTTTGGTCTCATTTTCCTCTTTATTTCATTTCTTATTTGTAATCGATTTTTACCATTTCAAATATTTCAAACCATTTTCATGGCAAACGGTTAACCATAAAACATTTTTCACCCTTGGTTCCTAATACCAAGACGGTTTAATCCGTGTTTGGATGATAATATTTGGTTAATTACATTTTAAAAGGTATTTTAAAACCTTTTATTCCATTTCTTTACATTTTCAAAACATGCGCATTAGTCATAAATACAAAATCATCCTTGGTTCCACATACTATGTCGAATTTTAACCCGAGTACGATGGTGAACGTTGACTAATCACAAACAAATGAACTTAAAATAATTAGTTCATAATCATTTTCAAAACTATTCTTGTCAAGCTTGCAAAACTGAACCCGACATCGAATATCGTCAAAACAATGATGATTATTCAAGTCTCGTTCTTCATATTAACACAAAAGTGGTCTAAACGACCTTTTCAAACCAAGACGGGTTCAAACACCCTCTTTTCAAGCCTTTTAACAAACCTTTTAATGGTCAGAAGAAGTCCCTTCAACCGTCTGCTGATCCGCGCCTAAACAGGCTAATTATTTTCCAATTATCAAACCAGGACAAGCTTGTTTGCATCGCCGGATGGCTCGCGCCTATATAGGCAGCCTGATCTAGACCCTGATTCCATCCACCACTTGTCTAGGACGATCCCGACTTCCGATAACCCGAATATAGGAAGGATCAGATGACAAATCTGCTCTTTTACAACATATTTGCAAAACGCCTTACTAAGACAAATGGATCACGTTATGCACAATAAACCTAACTCGATAAATGGATGTTTAATTTCCGTCTTGCATGCAAATCAATATTAAATCCAACTCGACATCAAATAATTGATAGTAGGATTAAACAACCGATATAGAAAACTCATATGTCAGGTTTAAACTTGTCGATGCGCATTCATGAATTTACCCATTTTATCAACTTTTGCATTTAACCAACCAAGATCGATCAGTAGACGCCGCTACCACAGGCGGCATTGGGTGTCCGATTAAAAGGCTTCCCAAAACGTACCTTCACCTCTTACTCAGAAACTTTGGATAGTGGACAACCTTATCCAAGGCGTACGAGAGTCATTCTAGAGATAGGATGCTAAAGAGGGACGATTCCTTATCTTTAGTTCCTATGTCAAACACCACTTTTTTGCCTTGGTTAACCTAGGTATAAAGTGGATTCGAACGGGTTCCAAGAATCCCACAAATGCTTGGTGGCTACTCCGAACATCTCTTGCAACATTTCGAGACCATTGCTGAGACGAAACCAACCGATCTAAAATGATCGAGTCAAAAATATTTTTACGCCGTCGAGCGTGCTTTCAAAAGACCGCTATATGCCCAGAGATTAGCTGGTCGTGTAGGTGGCCTTTTCTACAGATTGGCGACTCCGCTGGGGAGAACTAGGACACTTGGGTCTTTATGATCCCTAGATGGTGAGGCTCGAACGAGGTCTTGGTTAAAATGCATTACTTGATATTACGGTCATAAGTCGGGTTCCTTGTCCGGGCCCATAACCTATCCTTTATCGACCAATTGGCTCGTCCCGTCGGCGTGAGTTTTCTCATCCCCGCACTTTGAATCCCGATTGAGTCAAGCATACCGTTGAGGTTACACATTTTTGTTTCGTCAAGAGCTTTCATTTCCTTTGAGCATGAGGCTAGGGCACCCTCCTTACACATTTTGTTTGGATTGGTATCCCTCACAAAAATCGGGGTTTGATCGCTTGGTGTGTAACCAACCCTTTAAGCCAAAACCCGTATCAGCATTATTCAAAATAAAATGAAACTGCGAGTGCTTATGTGTTATGTGATTATAAGTACTTCCGTGTCATTTCAAACATTCAAAAACCCTTTTTGCGCCGTTATAATGGTCGTTTCAAACCTCGGTCTTTCGTCGACCGTCGCATCTAAAAAAACACGCCTTTTTAGGTAGTCGTAATGACGATTTTCAAAAGCACGCCTTTCTAGGCCGTCGTAATGATGATTTTTAAACTCTGTTTTCTACAACCATTTCAAAAAAGCACGCTTTACTAGGCCGTCGTAATGACGATTTTCAAACCCGGTTTTCTACAACCATTTCAAAAAGCACGCCTTTCTAGGCTGTCGTAATGACGATTTTCAAACCCGGTTTTCTACAACCATTTAAAAAAGCACGCCTTTCTAGGCCGTCGTAATAACGATTTTCAAACCCGGTTTTCTACAACCATTTCTAAAACCACGCCTTTCTAGGCCGTCCTAATGACGATTTTCAAACCCGATTTTCTACAACCATTTCAAGAAACACGCCTTTCTAGGCCGTCGTAATGACGATTTTCAAACCCGGTTTTCTACAACTATTTCAAAAAACAAGCCTTTTAGGCGGTCGTAATTACGATTTTCAAACCCGGTCTTCTAAAACTATTTACAAAACACCTTTATACGTCGTTATAATCGCCGTGTCAAGACACGGATTTTAACCCGTCTCGCGCCGACACAATGTCTCTTTCAAAACCCGAAAATGACACACATCTTTTTCCAGACTTTTTAAAATCCCGAGGACCATACACGATCCCAGAGACCTTTTCGAACCTTTCAAAACTCAATTTTCAAAACACACAATTTTGAATTTCAAAAAACTGTCTTTGGAAACAGTACATTGTTTTCAGAGCCGCCTCAACTCAAACTCAAACCGTCTTTTGAAAACAAACTTAAGACAACCTTTTCAACTGATCGACTTTTGAAGAACCCTATTCTTCGGAAGCGTCCATACAGCGACAAAGGAATCCTTTTGAAAATACCTATTTTCGAAAACTTTAGCCCACCATTCAAATTCCGCCTCGTGTCTATCGAGTCGAAGCAAGCGTACTTATGGGTTTTTACATATGAATCGTCTCAACTTGAGACTCGTTCAACGGCGTCACACCACTACGTTGGACGCGAGTCAAGGTTTGGTCAACACCGTCACTTTATAAATTGAGTCAGTACCGAGGCACCGCACATGGCCACCCTCGTCTTGTTAAGTCTGATCTGTCTTTCCGTCTTTTGTGCTGTCTGCGTTCAATCGTTAAACCGTGTCGGATTGGGATGTTACGTAAGCCATTTTTCTGCCTCAGAGCCATGGCGCATTCCTCAGCATCATCCAGCAACAATGACAATAGAGATGTCACAACTGCTCAGCTAGCGAGCCTACACAAGAAAACCGGAGAACACAACACTCCGCCTTTGACTGAAACCGAGAAGAGGCTCAAGCTCTTGGAAGAGCAACTCCTAGCCCGTGGTAACAATATCCACCTTGAGAAACATTGAAGATTCGAATCCGTTGGGGATCAAATACCCGACAACTTTACCTTGACTGATGTACCCAAGTTCAAGGGATTGGAGGACCCACTTAACCACATTCGAGCCTTTAAGGATTACATGTTCATTAAGGGGGTCAAACATTAACTCTTCACCTGGACCTTCCCGTCATCCCTAGAACTGATCCCCCGTCAGTGGTACTATTCCTTCGACCTCGAGAACCTTCCTACATTGAATGAAGTCACCGTTGAATTTGCCAAACAATATGCCGACAACATCGAAATCCAAGCCAGTATCCGCACTCTTGAGGTCCTGACTCAGAATGGTATGGAAGAGTTCACAGAATTCCTAACCCGTTGGAGGAGGGTAACCACTCATTTGGTCAGTAAACCGAGTGAATCAACTCTGGTGGAGAAGTTTGTCAACAACCTCCGCCCGGTTTATGCCAACCTGCTGAGATATCGAAACATCAAAACATTCCAGGACTTACAAATCCTCGGGACCCGCATTGAAGAGGATTTCCGCAAGGGTGTCCTAGCTAAGACCACCGGTAGAGGCTATCAGGGATCTACATCGAACGGATCTCGTCCTTGTGGTCAAAGAAACAAAATCGATGAAGTCAACCTCCTCGAACCAACCGCAAAGAAAACTGAGCGTCCTCAAAGGGTATTCACAAACTTGGGAACAACCTATGCCAGTGCCTTAAAAAGACTCATGGACCAAGAGAAACTACAACCTATTGGGCCTACTCCTGGCCCGTCCGAGGCTAAGAAAACCCGTTTCTGGAGTCCTAATGCCTACTGCCATTATCACCAAGGAAATGTTCATGACACAGAGGTTTGGTTTAAACTGAAGCCCGCCATCCAAGATATGATCGAGATGGGAGAACTACCTTTACCTCCACCCACCAAACCAAATAAAAAAATGAACCCCTTGGAAATTCATGCCATCTCTGATGACGAGACAACCTTCAATTGCTCACACCTCATCCTACCAATTGACGGCGAGCTGATTGCCTTGGAGAAGGATACCCCATAAGGGATATTCGTATTCAGCGCTGCAACCATGCTCACCATGTTCCATCAGGTTGACGAAGCCATTGCTAGCCTCTCAAAGAGGATTACTCGACTTGAGGACGCCTACCACCGGTTGGTTTTCAACCAACCAACACCAACATCAGATCCGAGGGAGGGTCCTCCGAATACCCAAAACTACCCTCACCAGAAAGGATTGCTCTCGCGACCATTCTGGCATGCACCCCACAATAATCAACCCCACGATAATCAACCTCACAAAAATTACCCTCACAAAAACTTCCCCTATAAAAATTATCCACCGAGGAATACCCCTCCAAGTGTTGCAGTATGTGTCCTCAACAATAGTGCGATCACATGATTAAATCTCATAATAAGAATACGTAAGGGATGATTCATTATATAGTCAACTGATCAACATTAATCGGTAATGGTTGGCTAACTAGAGTTTAACATTACTGTCGTTTGACGGTGGTGATCAGATGGCCCCTTAAGGTCACACCTATAGGACGATTTCGAAACAAGAAAGTTAATTAATTGTTTATCGATACAGATTAATTAAATCCTTAAATTGAACAAATTGATATATGTATAAGAGAGAATATTATATCATATTGTAATTTGATTAAATAAGATTCAATTTAGTAATTAATAAGTTATATTACTAAAATTGATAAATGAAACATTTGAGATAAGAGTAATTAGTTAATCATAATTGCAAAATGTTGTAGATTATATTAACTAGACTTAATGTGACCCATTTTATATACATGTAATTGCGAATTACTTGTTAATTTGTTAATTGTAATTTATTTAATATATAATGATATTTAATTAGTTAAATATGCATTTATATTACTAATGACATATTACATGTCACATGTCACAACATATTACAAATGACAAATTACAAAGATAAAATGGAGGTCTATTTTAAGTATGAAAACTGGTTAGGTTTAGGGTTAGTGGGTGATAATTTTGTCATTAGTTTATTGTATGCTCAGGACATCATCATTACTCTATAAGCATGGCTTAAAACCCTAGGACCTACTCTAACTTATGGGTAAGAACAAAAGGTGTTTTGAAAAGAGAAATGATTCTCCCCATGAGTTGTAAAAACCGGTGCCCCCAACTACACTTGGGTAGTGTAGTTTTCATTTTTACTCATTCTATTTTTTCATTACAACATCTCTCTTCCTCTCTCATAAAAATGGGTTTTTATGTTCAACAATTTGTTCTATAATTTCTAATACATCAAATATATTACTAGAAGTAGTAATCCTAATATTAGAAATTAATTTAAGGTAACTAATACATATTATCTAGTTTGTAATAGTATTAGTGTTTGGGTTAGTCTTGGGTGCAACTAAAAGGAGGCATTCTATATTTGAATGCATGAAGCTTCTTGGAGGATCATCCATAATGGTAATAGCTCAAGATCTAGTTTTGGAAGGAGTCCAAAACTAGTGCCCTTAAATTCGTCCATATGAAATGTAAGAAAATCAATTTTCTCTTTATTTTGTTATGCATGCAACTAGATCCACATAAATATAAATTATAAGTAATTTATATAATGATTAGATGAGTCTAATATGGGTATATGAACTTTACAATTGGCATCAAGAGCTTTGATGTTGCATGCATAATCGGTTTGGTTTTTCCGAGTTGAATGTAACTTAATTAAAACTAGATATTTTGTGATTTATGAGGATAAAGCCACGCAAATTTTTGCATTTATATATTCTGGTTCTGAAATATTTTTAGGTCATATTGATGATTTATGCATGATTATTGCTTATTTTAATGATTTTTAGTGAAATAATTACATTTTTATGAGTAAAAAGAACTTTTATTTACTGAAAATAGTTAAACTTCACTACTGGCCGTGATTTTTTAGTATGGACTCATATGAATATTTTATGTATTGTATGTAAAATTTTGTATTAATGTGACTAATAATTCATGATTTATGATTTTTATGTGATAAAAATGGTATAAATGGAGGTTAAATGACTAAAAATAGTTAAACTTTGAAACTGGCCATAAAATTTTAATACGATATCACATGCATATTTTACAGATTGTATGTAAAATTTTAGATATATGTGATTTATTTTGCATGATTTATAATTTTAATGGTTAAAATGATATAAATAGTGACTATTTTTAGCAAAAATAGCTAAACCGAATTTTATGGCATGAAATTTTTCCCGAATATTGTATATTTGATATGAACATCAGATCTAAAGTTACATTATTAATTTTGATTGATTTGATATGTTTATTGATTTTTATGTGATAAAATCGATAAAAGGACAACTTTATTAGTCATAAAAATAAATTCGAAATTTTTGTTTTAAATTTTGCCATTTCCAGGTTCTGGAAATTTTTAAGAATGTTCAAAATTTTGATTTTGATTTTTCCATAATTGTTATGTTTAATTTTGAATTAAATGGTAAAAGTTATGTTTTATATGATTTATTAATGAAATAAATTATAAATATTTTGTGAAAATTTTATTGAGTTTTTGGAATATTTATAATATTCCATTATTTACAAAATTGTGATTTCGAAATTTTTCAAATTTTTATGATTTATTTGGAATTATTTCATAATTGTTATATTTATAATAGAACTCCATAGGAGCTGTCCTATGTCATATAAGATTAGCATCTTAAAAATTCCTAACATACCTATGTATAATTTCTTGTGAAGAAATATGATTAAAGGTAATGATTAGTCAAAAATAATGTTTTGATTATATCTTTTATGCATCCTTGGTTCCAAAGTCTTATTGCTCAAACTAAACATTTGTCATCAAGCACCTAAGTTGTTAAGAACATGACAATGTTAAATTGGTAAATTAATTTGTTAGAAATTTTTATTAACCAAATACCACAATAGAGTTCATTCTTGTTAAGGATTAACTAGAAATTTTTATGAAGATAAGTCTTCATCAAGTAGAAATTCTTGAAGTGAGTGGGAGCAATATGAAGTAAAGTTCCTATCTTAATTATTAAGGATAGAACTAGGCTCGGAGGATAAAAGTACCCTAGTTTGACACAACTTGGAGGTGATTTGTTGGTATCCTTTTAGACTTAGTAGCTTGGAGAACCAATATCTATGATGGAGTGTGTACCCTTAAATTACTTCCCCCTTAGATGATTTCCGCCACTTAGATGAGGAAAGTGGTTATTCTTTTGTAGATGCATCCATTACTTGTTTTGTGTGCTTAATGCTTAGATGTATCGCCATTTTGGCAAGCCCCACCTTGCCTTGCAAGGAGGCATCTTACCTCATAGATGTCTTGTTTTGAGTTGAAGGGGCGGAGTGAGACCCGCTAATTTTCACACATCGGTTATATTATTAGGATAGTTTAAATAAAGGTCTTAGTTCTAGTCACCTCTTTACTCGGGACGAGTAAAGGTTCGGTTTGGGGATGTTTGATGTGACTCTTAATTGGGCACATTTAGTCCCTTAATTGAACCTATTTTGATTACTAATATAGCATTTCATTGTCATTTTATCCATCAATTCCTTCCTATTTAGCTTTCCTAGTGCATTTTATATGTCTTAAATGACAGGAGTTAATGAGGCCGAATTCCCATCTATCGTGCATATTTGGAAGCTTGTTGACGATCCTAGATGGAATAGTATGAAGAGAGGCAAGAATAATGACCAAAGAAGTAAGAATAAAAAGTATACATAGATCATTGGCCTTTAAGCGAGGATGAAATCCTCTGCCAGGATCCGTTCGTCCTTGGCACGGGGATGAGCGGATTGCACTTTGTAGTGCTCTGATCCGAGTGGCTCTTACTCGGGACGAGGGGATCCCCAGGCAGACTAACCGTGCACCAGTTGAGCTCGAGCGGATCGTGGTGGGAGTAGCAGCTTGATCTGCGCATTTCCCTCGGGACTTGTCCTTCTCTATTCAATACTTAGCATTGTTATTTACTAGTCTATCCTTGCTTAACCTAATGATGTACCACTATATATACTCTATTTGTAACAATCAAGAACTAAGTTCCCATAATAGGAAATCTTCTCAAATTAGATTAGGAGTAGATTAGAATAGATCAATCTCAATCATTCCACATTAATCTTTCCTTAATTATTGTTCAAGCTTTATTATTGGGTAATTGAAGATTATTGGGTTATGATTGGAGAATTGACAACTCTTTATCAATCAATCAAGTTTTATTCTATTATTGTTTCCTTGCCATTTGTTCATCTTAAGTTTTGTTGGGAAATGTGTCCTCAACAATGGTGCGATCACATGATTTAAATATCATTATTAAATCTCATTTTAAGAATACAATTGGGAAGTAATATTGTTACTGTCAACTGGTCAACATATATCGGTAATGATTGGCTGACTAGAGTTTGACATTACTGTCGTGTGACGGTGGTGATCAGTTGACCCCCTAGGTCATACCTAAAGGGCAATACTCTTAATTGATTATTTAATTAATCGTATAATGTTGCGAGTTAATTAAATTACTTGAAAATTGACGGACGATTTTGGAAGTAAAATTTACGTATCAAATTGAAATGTGATTAAATGAGATACAGTCTGAGTAATTGAATTGTATCATTACTCGGATGAAATTATTGTTTAAAGAAACAATCGGAATTGAATGATTTATTATAAATACAATCTGTTGTGATTTATAAATTGGTAAAATATTTTGGCACAAGTAATTATGATATTACTAAGTCGATTTTTGTATGTGACGTATTTTTATTAATACGTTGATTTTTAATATGTTAAAAATACATAACAAATTTATATCACATATGACATGTGACATATTGACAATTGACAAAAATAATATGGATACCATATTAACATATGTGCCGAAAATAAGAGGAGGTTTAAGCTAATATTGTGGTTGTTTTATTAAGTGGTAAACACAATCATTACATGCTTTAGTAGCCATGCAAGCCTACTAAACATTGTGAAGACAAATGTATGCATGCATTGGCTCCCCTCCCACTCACCCTTGGTCCGGTTTTTTAAGAGGGAAAAACTAATTGTTTTTCCCCTTAATTTGCCTCTTAGACTATAATGTAAGATTCATTCATTCATTCAACTACTTATCTAAAAATAAGAGAGTTTTTAGAGAGATAAAATACTCCCAAAAATTCCTTCTCCTCTACACGGTTTTAGGAGCTTAAAACCAAAATAATTTTGGTTCAATTTTCACTACATTAATATTATACTAGTACTTATAATATTAATTAGATTAAGTGTTAAGCCTTGGGTATAAAGCTTGGGGAGAGATCTTGTACTTAGATCTTGTTCATCCATAAAGGAAAAGCTCAAGAACAAGAAGAGAAAGGTGATCTCTCTTGTGCCCTAATAGCCGAAATCTACAATGTAAGGACATGATTTCTCCTCTATTTATATTATTGTTTGCATGCATGAGATCCGTTTTAATTTTATGACAAATTAGTTTAGACATATATGAGTATGTTTTTATGTATATGAATCTACATTTCCTTCAATCGGTATCAAGAGCCACGGTTGTTTGCATGCAAATTGGTTAAAAGTTTTTCCAAGTTATATGAATAACAAATAAAGCTTGTAAAATTTGTGTTATTATGATATACTATGAAATTATTACATGCATGTTAATATTTCTGGTCCTAAAGTGTTTTAGGATATTTTGGTTAATTTTTCGGATTTTTATTGTTCATAATTTACAATAATGGCATTTAAATGTGATTTTATGAGTAAAAATGTCATTTTTGGTCTAAAAATAGCTATACTTCGAATTTTCACTTGGTTTTTGGATATGTTGTCACATATATTATTTTGAGATAACCTGTAAAGTTTCATAATTTTTGGACTAGTTATGCTCGAAAAATGATTTTTTCATTATTAAATTCGGATTTAAGTGAAAAATAGGTTAATATGAGTTAAATTTCGAATCTGGTCATAGAAAATTAATATGTTGTCACATGCAATTTTACAAGATGTGTGTAAAATAATTGGCTATAAAGAAGTCTTTTTGCATGATTTATGAATTTTTGAAGAAAAATAGCATAAATAGTGACATTATTAGTGGAAAATTAATAAAACATAATCTATGACCTAGGAAAAACGTGCAATGTTGCATTTTATTATCTTTTTC
The DNA here is from genome assembly GCF_048544455.1 of Silene latifolia. Classification (NCBI taxonomy): domain Eukaryota; kingdom Viridiplantae; phylum Streptophyta; class Magnoliopsida; order Caryophyllales; family Caryophyllaceae; genus Silene; species Silene latifolia. Next base: position 116,277,431 of record NC_133536.1, on the reverse strand, counting down.
AGATCTAAAATTGAAAAGTTAATGAAAATAATTTTTTCCATGTTTTTATGATTATTTTATTAAAAATCGATAAACCGCGACATTGTTTTTCCGGAAAAATTTCGAAATTTTTAACCTAAGATTTTGAACATTATGAGTGTCATGGATTTTTCCAGAACGTTCATGAATTTAAATTTCAAATTTTGAATTTATTTGAAATTTTTAGATTTATTTGATGTTTAATAGCTTATTTTGTAATTTTTGGTCCATTTATGAACAATTTTGTAAATAAAAGTTAATTATGGTCAAATTATTAGTGAAGACTATATTTTGAGTCCTAAGAGGTTAGGGTAATTAACTTATGCATAAATATGAGTTTATGTAATTTTTGTGATTATAAAATGTTGAAATCACGCAAATCCGTAAAAACCGAGTAATATACGATATTGGCTAATTAAAAGGCGATTTAGCATAAAAATTGAGCATGTTCATACATATTATAATGCTGCATTTTTCTTTATGATTGTCATAATTTTAATTTATGTAATTTTGAATTATGTAATTTTACTTAGTATGGCCTTAGATTTTAATTGGTATTTCCCGAAATGTATGGGAATATCGATTCGGTTGTAATTTTATTGTGATCTCGTATCACCGTTTTGTAATTTAATAGATTTATTTTATTTTAGTTACAAATGTATAATAGGAAATTATGTAATTTGTTATGTAATTTTATTCATTCCGGAGTTCCAAAAGACGGATTACTTCAAGAATGGCGATACATAAAGACGGTGTTACCTCAAGATGCGTGCCACAACCGAAGTTCAAGGGACCAATGGAGTTGGTTTCCGAATATGTAATAGATTAATAGTTTTTCTAATTTAGGAAAGGCCATACTAGGATTTATTTATCTTTATGCTTGCATTTTATTTTATGTCACATGCATCGCTAAATCGCCATAACTAAACATGCATTGTTATTTTATTGAGTTTATCGACCGTGTCAAATATAATTATCGTAGTTCACCGCTTTAGTTCACTTAAAACGTGATAGATAATAATTTGACATGACCTCTCGCTAAAACAATTAATTGAGACATAGCCTTGCCAAAGAGTAGAAACCATGAAAACCTATTTCGTGAGGGAGTGCACTCGGCCACACCGGGGTACAAACCTTGTTACGTAGGGGAAGTGGGTGATGAATGTTAATCCACCGAATTCATGTTGATGAGGGATGTATCGGCCCCACCGTGCCCAAGTTAATGTGGGTTTGGATCATGGACACATTTATTCGAAATTTGGATTGAACTCAACAAAAGTATTTGATAAGGGATGTATCGGCCCCACCGTGCCCTTATCGATGTGTTTTGGGCTATAGATAATTGTTAATGTAATATTATCGACCAAGAGTTCTAAAAGTAGAATCGATTAAACGTTAATCCACCGAGTTATATTGATAAAGGATGTATCGGCCCCACCGTGCCTAAGTCGATATGAATTTGGGTCTTGGAATCATTTATTATAGTTGGGTAGAGGTCACTATATAAATGTTCATATCTTGTTAAATTTGCAAGTATGATTTAAAAAGACAAATGTTAATATTTCCTTTCCTCCATATTTGTAGTGCATTACAATGAATCCAACAAATGCTACCGCACCAATTACTATTGAGTCATATCACCATGTTCTTGACGACGTATGCTCCAACAATAATTTTGATACAACTAGAGAACTTCATTTCGGGATAGGTTCGGATGGAAACCTTAATTTCATCACCTCTTCTAAACCACCCACTACTACTAGACCTCGTGTGAGTCCGTCTCAGGAAGACTACCTCATGCAAGCTATAGGGTCTTTGTCTCTGGAAGATAAAGATGCCAAAGCTAGTGGGAGCTCTAGCAATCAAGTTCTTGCTACAAAGGGCAAGAGGTTCAAGAAGAAAGGAAAGAAAATCAAAAACTTCAAGCAAGTTAATGATGAGTGCCATTATTGCTATGGCATGGGACATTGGCTTAGAAATTGCCCTATGTATTTGTGAAATATAAGGGAAGGACTCATTACTCCAAAAGGTACAATTCCTAAAGAAATTTATGTTATTGATATAAATTATACTTCCACTACGACATGGGTACTAGATACCGGTTGTGGTTCTCACCTTTGTAATCATTTACAGGGTTTAAGAGATGTGGAGAGGCTTAGCAAGGGAGATGTGGATCTACGCCTTGGAAATGGAGCTCGGGTAGCGGCCGAATCCAAGGGAACTTATGTTTTAGCTTTGCCAAATGGATTTGAGTTGTATTTGCATAATTGTTTTTATGTACCTACACTCTCTAAAAACATTATTTCAATCGCCATGCTAGACGTGGACGGTTTTTGTTTTGCCATTAAGAACAATTGTTGTACTATTTCTAGGAATGATTTGGTTATTGGCCAAGCTACTTCCATCAATGGCATTTACATTTTAGAGACCTCAAAACCGACAAGAGATATTTATAACATTCAATCAAAGAAACCCAAAACAAGTGACCCAAGTGAAGCGTTCATTTGGCATTGTCGATTAGGTCACATAAACGAGAATCGCATCAAAAGATTAATTTCGACTAATGTGATTACACCATTTGATTATCAATCATATGGTACATGCGAATATTGCCTACTTGGCAAAATGACTCGTAATCCTTTTAGTGGTAAAGGGACACGAGCTAGTGAACTATTAGGACTCATACACACCGATGTATGCGGACCAATGAGTATCACCGCTCGTGGTAATTATGACTACTTCATAACCTTCACCGATGATTTAAGTAGATATGGGTATATCTATTTAATTAAACATAAGAGTGAAGCGTTTGAGAAATTCAAGGAATTTCAAAACGAAGTAGAGAACCAATTGAATAAAAGGATTAAGGCACTACGATCCGATCGTGGTGGTGAATACCTTAGCCTTGAATTTGATTCACACTTGAAAAGTCGTGGTATTATATCACAACTTTCTCCACCCGGAACACCTCAACTTAATGGGTTGCCGAAAGTAGAAATCGAACCTTACTTGATATGGTTCGATCCATGATGAGTCAAACCGAGTTACCGAACTCGTTTTGGGGATTTGCGATACAAACCGCAATTCGATCTTTGAATAATAGTCCCACAAAGTCCACTGAAAAGACTCCATGTGAGATGTGGACGGGTAAGATCCCAAATATATCCTATATGAAGATTTGGGGATGTGATGCTTACGTCAAGACTAAGAACGACAACAAGCTTGCCCCAAGATCCGAAAAATGCACCTTTGTAGGTTACCCCTCGACCTCTCGAGGATATTACTTCTAAAAACCTCAAGATCATAAAGTGTTTGTGTCTTGCGAGGCTGTCTTCTTAGAAAAGGAATTTATTTCTAAGAGACATAGTGGGAGAAATTTTGAACTTGATGAAGTTCAAGAGCCACAAACCGAAATAGAGACGCAAGAAGATGTTCCTTCGTCGTCTAACGCGGTTGTACCTCCTCCACTAAGAAGGACGGGCCGAGTTATTCGCCATCCCGATCGATATGTGGGACTTATCGAGGAAGATGGAACACTCGATGTGTTGCTTATGGAAAGTGACGAGCCCGCCACCTACAAGGCCGCAATCTCTAGTCCTAATTCCACCTTATGGCTTGAAGCCATGAAGTCTGAAATGGATTCTATGCTTGAAAACCAAGTTTGGGACTTGGTAGATTTGCCTAAAGGGGCAAGACCCCTCCAATGCAAATGGATATTCAAGGTCAAAAATGGCATAGAAGGACATGACGATGTCTACAAAGCTAGGCTAGTGGCAAAAGGATTTACCCAAGTCCAAGGTCTCCATTATGATGAGACCTTCGCCCCGTAGCCATGCTAAGATCCATACGGATTTTGTTAGCGATCGCCGCATTTCATGATTATGAAATATGGCAAATGGATGTCAAAACCGCTTTTCTAAATGGGCATTTAGAAGAGGAGGTGTACATGATACAACCCGAGGGTTTTGTTGATTCTAAAAATCCTAACAAAGTGTGCAAGCTTAAGAGATCCATTTATGGTCTTAAGCAAGCATCAAGAAGTTGGAACCATCGATTCAATGATGTAATAAAGGAAAATGGTTTCACTCGAAATGTTGAGGAACCATGTTTATACATGAAATTCAGTGGGAGCAATGTTGTGTTCCTAATCTTGTATGTCGATGACATACTACTCATTGGAAATGATATTCCAATGTTGTCCTCTGTTAAGAAGTGGTTAGGTAACCACTTCCAAATGAAGGATTTAGGAGAGGCACAACGCATATTAGGTATCCGGATCTATAGAGATAGATCCAAGAGGATATTGGCACTAAGTCTAGAGTCTTATGTTGATAAGATTCTTCGACGATTAAGCATGGACAAATCCAAAAGGGGTTTGGTACCTATGGTAACCGGAACGATATTGAGCAAGACTCAATGTCCCTCCGAACCCCATGATGTTGAACGCATGAAGTTGATCCCCTACGCTTCCGCTGTTGGATCAATCATGTATGCCATGATATGCACACGTCTCGATGTCTCGTATGCCTTGAGCATGACGAGTAGATATCAAGGAAATCCAGGTGAGAGTCACTGGATTGCTGTCAAGAACATCCTTAAGTACTTGAGAAGAACTAAGGACTCTATCCTTGTGTTTGGAGGAGACACTGAGTTGCGTGTTACAGGATACACGGACTCAAGTTTTCAAACAGATAGAGATGACATGAAATCACAAGTGGTTTTGTTTTCATGCTCAATGGTGGTGCCGTAAGTCGGAGAAGATTCAAGGAAGTCAGAATCAGCGGATTCGACAACGGAGGCTGAGTACATAGCAAAGATCGGGAAGGCGCCAAGGAAGCTATGTGGATCAAGCAATTCACGGAAGGTCTAAAAGTAGTACCTACCGCCGATGATCCCATCACTCTCTATTGTGATAATAGTGGGACGATCTTCCAAGCTAAGGAGCCAAAGTCTAGTAATAGATCTAGACATGTACTTAGAAAGTATCATGTAATAAGAGATTTCATTGAAAGAAAGGAAATTGCGATTTGTAAGGTTGGGACGGATGACAACATAGCCGATCCGCTCACCAAGCCTTTATCGCAGGCTAAGAATGATGGACATGTTACGTCCATGGGACTTAAACGTGTACCAAATTTTTGTTAGATTTTGAAATGAAATAAAAGTGTTGTTTTTGTTCATGTTCATAATCACATTTGTCTTTTATCTTTAATTTATACTTTGTTACATCCAAACGGGTTGTAGAGACAATTGAACCCCGTTAAAGTGAACACGGATTAACATAGTATTTGCCCATAGTCACTTGTATGAGGTGACGTCTCGAAGTGACTAGAGTGTGAGGCGATTGATGGCAAGTTCAAGTGCCATAGAGTCATATGAGATGACTAGTCGATCACATAGGCAGACTGTTAGGAACATTTTGTCGGGCCTTATGACCGCTTATAGAGTTCTGGCAAATTTATATAGCCTGGTCGTGGCGAGAGCTACTATAGTATTCGAATGAGTCGATTCTTTTGACTAAAGACTATTCACCTAAGATGGCACAGTTTGATTAACTTTGATTTGTGTTACTACGACCTTCGTAAATGGGGTCAAATGGGCATATTTTGGGTTATGATGGTTGTGGCTAGTCGAAGGGAATGAGTGCGATAGAATTGTCCACCCCTTGTCAGGGTTATAACAATATCTCGGGGCCACTCGAGGAGTAATGAATCGGAAATGCGTGGCCACGCTCGGAAGGTATCCGAGTGGATAAATCCGGTCAATCGCTTATTCTCCGGATCGAGGAAACCACTCTCGATATGATCACTTGCAAGTACGACCTGAAAGACACCTTGCATTGAGTGGGAGATAGTAATAGGACAAGAGAATTGGTGACGCGCACTTGTCGAGGACAAGTGGGAGATTGTTGGGAAATGTGTCCTCAACAATGGTGCGATCACATGATTTAAATATCATTATTAAATCTCATTTTAAGAATACAATTGGGAAGTAATATTGTTACTGTCAACTGGTCAACATATATCGGTAATGATTGGGTGACTAGAGTTTGACATTACTGTCGTGTGACGGTGGTGATCAGTTGACCCCCTAGGTCATACCTAAAGGGCAATACTCTTAATTGATTATTTAATTAATCGTATAATGTTGCGAGTTAATTAAATTACTTGAAAATTGACGGACGATTTTGGAAGTAAAATTTACGTATCAAATTGAAATGTGATTAAATGAGATACGGTCTGAGTAATTGAATTGTATCATTACTCGGATGAAATTATTGTTTAAAGAAACAATCGGAATTGAATGATTTATTATAAATACAATATGTTGTGATTTATAAATTGGTAAAATATTTTGGCACAAGTAATTATGATATTACTAAGTCGATTTTTGTATGTGACGTATTTTTATTAATACGTTGATTTTTAATATGTTAAAAATACATAACAAATTTATATCACATATGACATGTGACATATTGACAATTGACAAAAATAATATGGATACCATATTAACATATGTGCCGAAAATAAGAGGAGGTTTAAGCTAATATTGTGGTTGTTTTATTAAGTGGTAAACACAATCATTACATGCTTTAGTAGCCATGCAAGCCTACTAAACATTGTGAAGACAAATGTATGCATGCATTGGCTCCCCTCCCACTCACCCTTGGTCCGGTTTTTTAAGAGGGAAAAACTAATTGTTTTTCCCCTTAATTTGCCTCTTAGACTATAATGTAAGATTCATTCATTCATTCAACTACTTATCTAAAAATAAGAGAGTTTTTAGAGAGATAAAATACTCCCAAAAATTCCTTCTCCTCTACACGGTTTTAGGAGCTTAAAACCAAAATAATTTTGGTTCAATTTTCACTACATTAATATTATACTAGTACTTATAATATTAATTAGATTAAGTGTTAAGCCTTGGGTATAAAGCTTGGGGAGAGATCTTGTACTTAGATCTTGTTCATCCATAAAGGAAAAGCTCAAGAACAAGAAGAGAAAGGTGATCTCTCTTGTGCCCTAATAGCCGAAATCTACAATGTAAGGACATGATTTCTCCTCTATTTATATTATTGTTTGCATGCATAAGATCCGTTTTAATTTTATGACAAATTAGTTTAGACATATATGAGTATGTTTTTATGTATATGAATCTACATTTCCTTCAAGTTTGGTATAATTCCTTTACCCTTTACTCTTTATTGCTTATTTCTTCACTCTTTTATCATGTTTATATTTGTTGTGATGATTGACACCATTGATAAAATGTTTCCCATGATAATAAGTGAGTAGTTAATTAACTAGGATTAGTGGGAGATTAGGGGATTTAATCATGGGATAGATTTATGCTTAATGAGTTCATATGAATGCTTGATTATTGTTCTTCAACTTATGCACATGTCATGTTTGATGAAATGCTAAACTATAAAACTTGGCTCCGAGATGTAAGCTTCCCTAGCATTTGGTTTATCATGCATGTAGTTTAATAGGAAGAATTAATTCGACTTGTAGGTGTTGTACAATCACAAATGACTCGGCTCCGGGACCCAAATCTTCTTATGAATTATTTGACATGAACTAGCTTAAAATCCAACAATAATAAATATCTTGCATCTATATAAGTCATTTATGCTATCTTACCATTTATGCTATCTTACCATGATTCCCTTATATATTGCATCTATATAAGTCATTCTAGTATCTTTATTAATTGTTTACATTTCTTAATTTATTGTTTGTTTTGTTGCTTCTATTAGTTTAGACTCACCAACTCCAACACAAATCAATTGTGACACTAGCATAAATTGAGATAGATAGACTTAGAACCCAAAGCACACCGTCCCGTGGATCGACCTTGACTTAACCACTAAGTAGTTGTTTGTTGAGAAATATAAATGTGTTTGATGGAGTGAACAACGACTTGCTCTACATCAGTAATGCACGTGAATGTTAAGTCAATTTGTTAATTAATTGAATCATTACATTGTTGAGTAATATAAATGATTTAAATGAGTAATATATATATTGTGGAAATAATCTAAAATTAATGTTAATTTGTTTATTGTATAAGTGAGAGGTGCAATTATGATTTTGCCAGCTTCAATCATATCTTGAATGGCATGCTTGAGTTTGAAACCAGTTTCGGAGTCATGGCCCTTACCTTGATGATATTGGCAATAAGCATTTTTGTTCCAGAAACGGGTTCTTTTGTGTTCAGGTTTGTCCGGAGTCGGACCATTGGGTTGCAGCATTCCTTCTGAAGCAAGTATCCCCAAAGCGGTGCGATATGTTATTCCCAGATTTGTGAATACCCTTTGATGTTTTTACATGGTTCTAACATTGGCGTTTTTTTGGGATATTTTTGTGAGTTTTCTTTATGTTTTTGTCTATCCTGGGCGGAAGCAGGATTTGGTCGTCGTCAATGGGAAGTTTTTGGGATGTTGCAGTCATTGGCAGTCCCTAAAACAATCATTGAAGTCAGGGGATTCCATGGATTGGCTTCCATTAATAGAAGGTTCATTAAAAAATTCAGTTCAGTTGTTGCACCCAACACTGAGTGCATGAATAAAGGAGAGTTCCAATGGACTGATAGCGCTCAATAGTCCTTTGGGAAAATTAAGAAGCTGATGTGTTAGAATCCTATTCTAAAACTACCGGACATTGATCAATTTTTTGAGGTAGAATGTGATGCCAGTGGAGTAAGCATTGGAGCAGTTTTAATTCTAGCTCAGAAACCAGTGGCCTATTTCAGTGAAAAATTAAATGGAGCTAAGTTAAAATACTCTACCTATGATAAATAGTTTTATGCCATTATCAGAGGCCTGATGCACTGGAATCACTATTTGGAGCCTAAGCCATTTGTGTTACACTCAGACCATGAGGCCCTGAAGTATATCAATGGTCAACACATATTGAGTCACAGGCATGCCAAGTGGGTGGAGTTCTTGCAGTCATTTCCATTTTCCAGCAAATGAAGGAGGGAAAGCAAAATGTAGTGGCAGATGCAATGTCAAGGAGGCACTCCTTACTGTCATTTGTGGAGAACAAGGTCAGTGGGTTTGAATTTATGAATGAAATGTACAAGAAGGATCCTGATTTCTCTGAAGAATGGATAGCTCAAACTGAAGGGAATAAAATACCAGAAAATAAGTATCTGCTACAAAAGGGTTTCTTGTTTCATGGCAACAGGCTGTGTGTGCCAAGGGGATCTTACAGGGATTTGTTAATCACAGAAGTACTATGAGGAGGGTTAGGAGGACATTTTGGGGTTCAAAAGACACTAAATATATTATAGGACCAATTCTATTGGCCTAGAATGATGGGGGATGTCCAAGTTGTCCTCTGAAGGGGTTCAAAATGCTAGAAAGCCAAGAGCTCATTCCAAGTTGGGCCCTATACTCCCTTGCTAGTGCCTCATAAGACATGGGAAGATGTAAGCATGGATTTTATTTTTGCATTACCCAGTACTCATAGAGGCAAAGATTCTGTGATGGTATTTATTGATAAGTTCAGCAAAATGGCTCATTTTGGTGTCTACAAGAAGACTGAAAATGCTGCCAGTCTTATTGAACTCTACTTACAAGAAATTGTGAGGCTACAAAAGGTACCAAACACCATAGTGTCTAACAAGGACACCAAGTTCATGATTTATTTCTGGAAAACCCTGTGGAGGCTTTTGAAAACAAAAATTTTGTTCAGTACTTCTCACCATCCTCAAACTGAGGTCACTAACAAGACTTGGGACGGATACTGAGGTGTATAGTTAGCTAGTCCTTGAAGGATTGGGATCTAAAACTGTCAGAAGCTGAGTTTGCATTAAGTAGAGCACCATCTGCTATAACTAGTCATAGTCCATTTGAAATAGTCTATGGGGTTAATCCACTTATGCCCCTAGAACTGTCCAATATTCTAAGAGGAGAGGTGAACTTTGATGTTAAGTATAGAACTGAGCAGATGTTGAAGCTACATGAATCAGTCCAGAAGCAAATTGAAAGGGCCAATGAGAAATACAAGAAGCAGTCCAAGGTCCCTCAATGGAAGAAGGAGTTTATGCCAAGGGTTCTGGTAAGGATTCATCTGAGGAAATAAAGGTTACTAACTAGGAGAAAGAACAAACTGATGCCAAAAGCTAATGGCCCCTTTAAAATTGTTGAAAGGATTAGATCAAATACCTAGAAGGTTGATTTACCAGGTGATTGTGGGGTACATGGCACTTTCAAAATAGGAGATCTCAGTGGCTATTATGAATAAGATGACGAGGAGGCTATAGGTTTGAGGGAAATCCCCTTTCAACCAGGGGAGGCTGCAGCAGGCGCTAGGGACCAGGCCAACACTGATCAGGGATCAGGTCACAATCCTAACCACACTACCCTGATATGAGCCACTGCATGGCCTGCTTTAGGAGGTCAAAAATATTAGTACAAGCACAACCACCAGCTACCACTTTTGCCAGCTGAAACTTTAATCAACCAAGCTCGGAAAATTCCTAGGGAGCCAGGCTTAATTCACACTGCATCAAAGGGAAAACCAAGCTGAAAGACAAGTTGCAGATAGGGACATAAAGCATAAAGCAGATTGTCATTTCTGGCTAAAGAGGAAAGAACTGATGCTGAGGTCCTTTTTGTTTGTCTCTTCATATTTAAGATATCACCTAGAGCCAAAGTCATGGCACCAACTACACCAATTCGTCCTTACACTCCCATCCAAAGCAGCATAACAGTCTAGAGGAGCAACCTCTTACTATCAACTACAATTTTCTCTTGTTTTGTTTAGTTTGTTTTAAATCATTTTGTTATCATTTGTAAAATATTTCCATCACTTTCTTTGTATCCTAAGAACCGATCCTGGCCCTTAGATGAGATTTCTAGGGTTATTTGTAACCAAATCCCAAGGGAGAGGCCTATATAAGGACCTCTACCCCATCTGCATTGTGGCAGCTTTTGATGAATATTAAACCTTAGGTTTCTCTCAATTTTAAACCTTTTTAACTTGTGCTTAGTCTATAGTGAAGAGTCGGGCCTGTTAACATTTTGTGCTTTGAATGTAGATGTTGAACAAATTCTGTTGGTGAAGTTTATTCAATCCTGTGCTCAGTCTGTGGGTTGTTTGGCTTTGTTGTTGGCTTGAGTTGGATATTTATCTACGCTCGACTATTATAAATATAGTTTAAGTTATTCAAATTGTTAGCTTACTTCCTGTGAGTACTTTGTGAGATTTCAGTTCATAATTATATCATTTAGTCATTATTCAATCCCAAACAACAGTCCTGTGTCAAGCTGTCTGAACTCATCTGTCAGTTAGTCTTATTTAATTATTTTAATATACATTGAGTGTTTCTAAAATCCTGAAAATACACTCACATTTAGATTATTCAATCACATGATTTGCCACCAAGTTTCATGAATTTAGCAGCTCATTCAGTATATTTAATCAATTTATAAAAGTTCATTGCATTTCTGAGAAGCTTCAGAAAAAGCCAATCCAACGAAAAATTGACTTTTTTTGTCAGACATGGGGTTTGACACTGCAGTATTATTCTTGTCACAGGCAGCCATGATCAAATAAATTAAGGAAGAAGAACATGTGATTAGTTTGCTATGAAAAGAAATCAAGAAAGAGGAGAGCACTTATGTGCCTGCTGAGGTTACTTCGCTGATTCAGAAGTAAAAAGAAGTATTTCCAGCTGAGTTGCCTAGTGAGTTACCACCTTTGAGAGGGATTGAGCACCACATAGACCTTATACCAGGTTTTGTATTACCCAATAAGCCTGCCTATAGGAGTGATCTAACAATAACAAAAGGAGTTACATCATCATATTGAATAACTAATGATTAAAGGATTTGTCAAGGAATTTTTGAGTCAATGTGATGTGCCTGCCTTACTGTTGCCAAAGAAAGATGGAACCTGGAGGATGTGTAATAATAACGGGGCTATCAACAATATAACAATCAAGTATAGGTTCCATATTCCAAGGTTAGATGATATGTTGGATGAGATAAGTGGAGTCAGGATCTTTCCAAAAATAGATCTTAGACAAGGATATCATTAGGTAAGGATCGGAGAAGGAGATGAATGGAAGACAACTTTTAAATCTAAGCATGGCCCGTATGAATGGTTTGTCATGCCATCTGGTTTGTTTAATTATCCTAGAAATTTCATGAGGCTAATGACTTTCATGAGGCTAATGATTGAGGTGCGGTAGATACCCATTATCTGTCGAGTCTCCAACAAACACTCGATGGTTATCGGACTACAACATGCTTAGGAATCGCAGCGTTTAATCGACCGTTTGTGTACAACTAGAAGTCGGAAAAATTAAGATGATTTCGAAAATAAAACATTTCAAAACTTTTCAAAAGTATCTGGAGTGTTTAATTCATGACGACGAGGTCACAATGATACTAACTAGAGTCAAACCGAAACCGGACCAAAAACCGACTCAAAATTCAAATCCCAACTCCAACAACGAGTCAAACCGAGTCAAACACTGTAACACCCCCATTTATTAAGGAGCCTTTAGTAAGACATTCCCAAATAAATAGGACTGTTACCATCTCGGTTTCCCGAGGCAGTGATTAACAAAGTCTAACTCACCAAAGTACTTTAAATTAAAACTTAGCGATTACATGTTTATTACAACTTAACTAACTAAAACTTAATATAAAATAATTACAACTCGCAGCGGAAATAAATAAGTGATGAAATAATCTATGTGGTCTAGACTTCTAGGTAAACTGGCCAATTCCTCATGCATTCCCATAAGCTCCCAAGTCAGCTAACCTTTAGTATCTGTCAAATCTGCTCCCCATTATGTTTCATCACAGGTGTTCACGAATACACAGTCAACCGTGAGGTTGCGTAGGAATAAACACTTACAACCAGAACATACGATAACAATCCACTTTCCATTCTCATAGCACAACTCCCTGACAACGTGATCCTTTCCATGACTTAGCACACCTCCCTTAACAACGTGCGCACATTACTTTGGTATCCCTCCCTTAACAACGTACCGCCAATATGTAATAGTACCCCTCCCTCACAACGTACATATTACCATCACCCCAGTGTACAAACTCCCTCAACAACGTACAACTGACTGTCGCACAGCTTTTCATAATAATCACATTCACAATCAACGATAACAATGCCAATCACCTCATCATTATTATGAATATTAACTAACAAAAATCAATATAATTCACCCTTCCAACAATCACGATAATATCAATCAACATATTCAATATAATTCTCCCTTTGAACAGTTACGATAATATCAACCAACACAATTCACATATGATCACTTCACTTTAATATAAACCATCCATTATACCAAACATTATCGAATAAGAGTTGAGTAGGAGTTATCCTTACATGACAAGCGATTCCAATTAACCAGCTCAAGCGGTCCAAATAATTAAAGCAACCAGAACCCGATTATAAATTCTTCATAAATCGACCTATCATAAATATTATTCTTTACTTATTATTTATCCAAATTAATTATTTATTATTTAAATCATTATATTATTTTAATTGATTACAATTTAACTTAATTAATTATATTCCCGTGTAATGATTACGTAACCCCACTTAATGATTATTTAAACAAACCCATTCACACCCACACCCAATCCCGTGAAGACAATCCCACGTCCACACTCATATACACAATCTCGTAACAACACAACCCCACATCCCCACAACTACGGTTTTACCGTGTCCCTTACCTCACCAAAACCCGCGTCCCATGACACTCCTAGCCACCGACACCACCGCCCAAACCTACCACAGCCTAGCTCGTACCACAGCCACTCCCATCAACCATCTAGCACCTCCTAAAACACCCCCTACAACCTCCAATTTACACGCCCTATAAAGCCCCCGAAAACCCGACACAAAACAACATAGCTAAAACACTCACCACCCTACCACCACCACTGGAACAAGGTGGTTCCAGGGTGGTCCCTAAATCCCTTCGACCCTACAATACCACCACAGAAACCTCCCTACACTGGCAGCAACGCCAACCACATCGCCTCCCCTGTTTTACGCTAAACCGACCACCACCACCACAAACCACCACTTTCACCCTCCCTGACACCTCCACCCTGGTCAACCCAAACAACCGGTCCAATTAACACCATACCCAGATAAAGCCACGTCCAGTTTAGGGTTCGATATAGGGTCGAAGTCCCCTGTCCTATTTCACGTGTTTCAAGCCCTAGCCGCCACAAACCACCTTCGATAGCCCCAACGACCCCACCACAACGGTCGACTCTCACCCCTGGTCTCAACCCTAGTCTCGGTTAGGTCTGCGTCACACGCAACAAAGGTCAAAAACTCATATAACCTAAGGTACAAACACCTTCAACCACCTACACGAAACCCATAAAAACACCCCTGCCCCGACGGTCATTGTTGATAAAACGGAGTTCCGGCTACCCTCTGGTGGTCCACAGTCATATTCACGGTCAAAACAAGTCCTATGGTGGCCTAAATAACAAGTTATAACGAAGCGAAGTGTATACAGGAGACGGTCATAAAGTATTACCTTGAGACGATAATAAAATTAATTCATTTGCTTTTCTCTTCCTTAATTATATTCTTCTTTATCTTAGATCTCTTCCTTCTTCTTTTATGAATTATTTTTCAGCTATCATGGTATTTATAGTCTAAGATTAGAGAGTATGTGAGGCCAATTAGGAAACTACTACAATTACCTTATTCTAATTATTATAGGAATTGCCAATTATTATTATTATTATTATTATTATTATTATTATTATTATTATTATTATTATTATTATTATTATTATTATTATTATTATTATTATTATTATTATTATTATTATTATTATTATTATTATTATTATTATTATTATTATTATTATTATTATTATTATTATTATTATTATTATTATTATTATTATTATTATTATTATTATTATTATTATTATTATTATTATTATTAATTCCCGATACAAATCCCGATCACACTCATACTAGATAAATAGGTTTCGGTCGAAATAACAATGGCACACGGCCTAACGCTCAATTATTTGTTAAGCCCAATTCCGGACTTGGATACTGAATTTATTATTTAATTAAAGTCTTACTTGTAATTATTATTAGAAATGCCTTTAATTAATTATTAAATTACATAAATTATTCATATAAATTATTATCAAAATACGGGGTATTACAAACACAAAAAACAAATCTTTTCAAATCTTCCATGTTAAGTATTCCCGGAATGCTTCATGGTCAAGTACAAATCATGTCATCCAAAACATAGGATAGAACAACTCATGATTACAATTGCGTGATAGTGACAAGACATCTCGAAGACCCGCGAATTGACTCGCGCCTCTTCGAGTAGCCCATGCGGCCACGTCGCTCAAAACGCACACAACCACCCATTCTTCTATAAATACTCTTTGGTTCATATACCCCTATTAGACTCATCTAATTCATTATATAAATTACTCATAATTTATGTCATGTGGATCTAGTTGCATGCAAGATGTTTTTAATAAAAAATAAGGAGAAAACAATTTTCTTACATACAATTGTGACGGATTTAGGGCACTAGATTTGGACTCCTCCCAAATCTAGATCTTGAGCTAATGCCATTTTTGGATGATCCTCCAAGAACCTTCAAGCATTCAAGTGTAGAATGCCTCCTTAGTGATGTACCCAAGACATTCCCATAACACTAATTATATTACTAACTAGGTAATAAAATTAGTTAACCTTAAATATTAATTCTAATATTAGTTATATTACTATTATAGTAATCTTATGTGAATATTAGAATTTATGAACACATTTTTATCCATAAAACAATTTTATGTAGAGAGAAGGAGAAGTTTTTGGATGAGTATAGATTATGTAAAAATAAGAGAACTACTTCTCTATATTAGGGAGGGGGTGGCCGGTCACATTCATGGTAAGGGCGAGGGTTTTCTTTTCCTTTTTGTCTTACCAAAGATGCTTTTTGTCTTACCAAAAAAGCTAGGGTAGCTATCTAAGTTATGTGTAGTCATCATGATGTTTTTACCATTAAAAACAACAATTATTTATCACCCTAAACTACCCATAAAACCGGTTTCTCATACATAAAATGGACCTCTATTTTATCTTTGTAATTTGTCTTTTGTAATATGTTGTGACATGTGACATGTAACATGTCATTGGTAATATAAATGCATATTTAACTAAATAAATATCATTATATATTAAATCAATTACATTAAACAAATTAACAAGTAATTCACAATTACATGTATATAAAATGAGTCACATTAAGTCTAGTTAATATAATATACAACATTTTACAATTATGATTAACTAATTACTCTTATCTCAAATGTTTCATAAACAGTAATCAATTTTAGTATTATATAATATTAACTACTAAATTGAATCTTATTTAATCAAATTACAATAAGATATATAATGCTCACTCATTGATAAAATTTGTTCTATTTAAGGATTTAATTAATCTGTATCGACATACAATTAATTAAATTATCAGTTAAGGGAATTGTCCTATAGGTGTGACCTTAAGGGATCAATTGATCACCACCGTCAAACGACAGTAATGTCAAACTCTAGTTAGCCAATCATTACTGATTAATGTTGATCAGCTGACTATATATATTGAATCATCCCTTACGTATTCTTATATGAGTTTATTAATGTGATCGCACTATTGTTAAGGACACTTACTCCAACAATCTCCCACTTATCCGAGACAAGTGTGCGTCACCAATTCCCTTGTCCTATTACGTTATCTCCCACTCAATGCAAGGTGTCTTATAGGTCGTACTTGCATTTGATCATATCTAGAGTGGTTTCCTCGATCTGGAGAGTAACTGTCTGACCGGAATTATCTACTGTAGATACCTTCCAAGCGTGGCCACTCATTTTCAGTTCACTGCTCCTCGAGTGGCCCTGATATTCATAGATAACCCTGATAAGGGGTGGAAAATTCCTATCATTCTATTCCCTTTAAATAGCCACAGCTCATCTTGACCCAAAAGATGCCCATTTGACCTCAGTTACGACACTCGTAGAGCATAAATCAAAGCCAATTAGAAACTGTGCCAACTTAGGCGAACAGTCTCTATTCAAAGAATCGACTCATAAGAATACGATAGTAGCTCTCGCCACGACCAGGCTTTATAAAAATTTCCAGAACTCTATAAGCTGTCACTGCGTAACAGAGTGTCCCATACGGTCTCCATATGTGACTGACTAGTCATCTCTTATGACTCTATGGCACTTGAACTTTCCATCAATCGCATCACACTCTAGTCACTTGGAGACGTCACCTCATATAAGCAACTAGGGGCCAATACTATGTTAATCTAGTTCACTTAAATAGGGTTCAACATTGTCTCGACAACCTATTTGGAAAAACAAAGTATTAAAGAAAAGAGTTTTGTATAAAACTCAAACGATGAATGTATTATCACATATGTAAAATTGATAAAATATCAATTACTACATAATCAATAATTCATTTTTAATCTTGTATATAGTTTGATAATCTCAATTCAGTTGAATGGCATGACTTATCATGCTAAGCCTATGAGAAGACTTTGGTCAGTAAGTCTTAGCAACACTTTGCACTTTCCTAACCGTACTATATACTTTTTCCCTTTGTTATGTATAATCTTTATTATTAAACTTTTGAGTATGTGCCTAGATCCAATCTAGACATAGGCTCTCTTGCCTTAGAATAGCTCCCACTGTCCTCACAATGAGTAGGGATAGGACCTTCGGTTATTGGAACGAACTACCACAGTTCCTCCAATTCACAAAACTGAATCCTAATATCATCCCTTCCTTCTTGCATATCTAATTATTGAAAGTGTACTCAATTTCCGTTGTGTATATCTCATTGTTCAACTGCCTAGGACGTTTCTAGCAGATATCCTCCTTAAATAATATAGCCAAGATGGTTTTGTAACCATCCTTATCTGTTTAGAATATGGTTTTTGTGTAACTCCTTGCACATAAATCCATCTCATTTCTAAATGCTTAGCTTCATATATTTAGTCCTTCCTGAGTACTAACTAATGAACTATGTGGCTATATAGAGACTTCTCTCAAAGATTTGATTTGTAACATCTCGTCATACTCCAAGTATACGCGGTTTAAGAATGGTGATACATCTTAGCGTAATGAATTAATCCCGCAGCGGAAGCAAATGGATTCAATTTCTTCATGTTCAATACTGTTGAACTTGTCAAGATTCTTATTAACATAAGAATATTAGCTTTATGCTAATATCCATCGAACTGGATATCTTAGAGATGTAATATTCTTCTCCTAATTCTTTCATCACTCATAGTGATCAATATGTCATTCACATATAAGACTAATAATACCACCGTACTCCCACTAAACTTCATGTATAAACAAAACTACTCGACAAATCAAGAAAGGTTTATTACATAATTGAAACATACTATTCAACTCCTTGACTTCTACTTAATATTTCACTTAAGTTCGTATCCTACCTTAGGATAGTTGCGATTTACAAAACTCATGCAAGATGATTTTAAAATCCAACAGTCAAATAATATTATGAAATCCGAATTAATGAAGCGTTGCAATTGGTGTAAACCTCATACCACCAATCAACCAAGTAATGGAAACATCTTAATGTTTATGTTCAGTTCGGACTTTTGCGGAGTTGAAACTAGATAAAGCATCTTAATAAGTTACAGGTTTGTTACTTTAAAAAATAACATTACTCTTGTCCACTTAGGTTTCGAATAAATAATTACTCATTTTGACCCAGAAGGAACATCTTCCTACGTCTTATTCTCAGTTTATGGCTCTTGAACATTTTCTCCCACTCTGTAGGAAGAAACCCTTTGTTCTCGAGCCACAAACCCTTTGTTCTCGTGATCATGTAGGAAGAGAGAGCAAATGTTTACTATCGAAACAAGCTACAATTCAGGTACCATGCCTAACCATATCTCATATGAAAAGTAGAGGATTGCTTTAACCATGTTTTATATTAGTGGAAAATTTAAATGCCAGACAAATTTTATAACAGAAACTACCTCCAACTATAATGTAAAGATTCAATCATATCATAATGAAAGTGAACTTGTGATACCATTGTTAGAAATTATTAATCTCATTATTCAACATATTCATATATGTTACATTTAATTTAGTCATAAAATTAAAACTAGATCTTATGCATGCAAACATAAATAAGAATGAAAAGAAATCGTCTTTCTTACTATGGGTATTTCGGATTTAGGGCATAAGTGAGTTCTCCTTCTCACTTGTTCTTGAGCTTTCCTTACAAATGGAAGAACAAGGATTCAAGGATAGAATCCCTCCCAAAGATGAATACTTAAGATAACCTCTTAAAAACTAATATTATTCGAACTAGAAGAATATTAATCTTACTAAAAATTGACCCAAAATATGGTTTTGTTCTCTTCAAAATTTCTGCTAAGAGAGGATGAATTTTGGAGTATTTATTTCTCTTTCTAAACTTCTATAAGTTATTTGATGAATGAATAATAATAATGCACAACACTAGTAGTGATATTATGTGCATTATAGAGATTATAAAGGGTAAAAACCCTTTGCTTGCTAGGTTGGGAAACCGGGTATGGGGAAGGGGCAATGGCCAATGCATGACCAAGATGCTCTTCACAAAAGCAACTAGGTGTGCATAGCTAGAATTTGGGTTTAATCATTATACTCCTTATACATTATAAAATATAATTAAAAACCCCAACCCACTCCATTATTTCGGTACATATATTGTAAAATGGAAAGTCCATTTTACAATTTTTTTGTCAATTTGTCACATGTAACATGTTCCATGACATATTACATATAAAATGTATTTTTAACAATTAAAAATCAACATATTAATAAAATATGTCACTTATAAAAATTAACATAGTAATTCATAATTACTTGTACCAAAAAGTGTTTCCGAATTATAAATTACAACATTCTGTATTTATAATAATTTATTCATTCCGTTTCAATTGTTTCCGTAAACAATAATTTCATCTAAGCAATAAAAAAATTCGATCACTTAGACCGTATCTTATTTAATCAAATTGCAATGAGACACGTAAATATTACTTCCAAAATCGTCCGTCAATTTTTAAGTAATTTAATTAACTCGTATCGTCATACGATCAATTAAATATTCAATTAAGAGTGTTACCCTTTAGGTATGACCTAAGCGGATCAACTGATCACCACCGTCGCACGACAGTAATGTCAAACTCTAGTCAGCCAATCATTACCGATATGTGTGGACCAGTTGACTGTAAAATATTACTTCCCCCATGTATTCTTAATATGAGATTTAAACATGTGATCATCATGATCGACAGTTGTGATCGCATTATTGTCGGAGAACACATATTCCAACAATCTCCCACTTGTCGTCGACAAGTGTGCGTCACCAATTCTCTTGTCCTATTACTATCTCCCACTCAATGCAAGGTGTCTTTCAGGTCGTACTTGCAAGTGATCATATCGAGAGTGGCCGGAATTTATCTACCATAGATACCTTCCGAGCGTGGCCACGCATTTCCAGTTCATTACTCCTCGAGTGGCCCTGAGATATTATTATAACCCTGACAAGGGGTACACAATTCCTATCGCACTTATTCCCTTCGACTAGCCACAACCATCATAACCCAAAATATGCCCATTTGACCCCATTTACGAAGGTCGTAGTAACATAAATCAAAGTTAATCTGAAACTGTGCCACCTTAGGCGAACAGTCTTTAGTCAAAAAAATCGACTCATTAGAATACTATAGTAGCTCTCGCCACGACCAGGCTATATAAATTTGCTAGAACTCTATAAGCGGTCATAAGGCTCGACAAAGTGTTCCTAACAGTCTGCCTATGTGATCGACTAGTCATCTCGTATGACTCCATGGCACTTGAACTTGCCATCAATCGCATCACACTCTAGTCACTTTGAGACGTCACCTCATGTAAGTGACTATGGGCGAATACAATGCTAATCCGTGTTCACTTTAACGGAGTCAATTGTCTCTACAACCCGTTTGGATGTAACAAAGTATAAGGTGAGTTAATGATAACTCAAACGACGAATGTCGACATCACATCCGGGTAGTCAATACCATATTACAACCTTGTGATGTATATCGTAAGTGTGTAAACACTAGTCGATTGCAATAGAAGTTTAACATACCATGTGTCCATGTGTTCATACTTCTTGTATTGCACTTCCTTTATATTCATGTTATCTATCGTAGCATGAACCTTACCAAGTACACATCTAGGTTCCCAACCTAGGTTTAGGTTCTTTATCTTGAAAGAACTTTCTTGTTGTTTATCACATAACAAACGAATTGTGGTGGATAATATAACTTGCACTGGTCAAGTGTTCTACCAACTCACAATGCACTAGGTATACGTTTTGTAGGGTCTTGCAATAATTGTCAAGATGATTAGTCTAGCACTTCTCATAAGTCCTAGCGTTTTAGAAAATACTAGTTTTGAGTAACTTCTTACTACAACTAAGTATCTTTCCAACTTCTTATTTCTCCTTTTAGTTTGAATAGCTTAGGATTTTCATAAATCCTTACACGTTTTCAAACTTCAATATGTGCAACTTCTTGTCACATAACAGAGTGTTCTGTTAAACACTAGAATAGCTCATTAGTTCTCCTCGAGAATTCATGACGATTCTTCTATGGCTTACCAATGAGTCATCATGCTCTTAAGCATATGATTCATTATTGGACATGGTCATGATTATTCTAATGACGGAAACATTAGTAATTCATAATCATGTGATCAACCATTCTTAGGTTCAATGAATGACCATGACTGCTTATGGTAATTCCATTTTCATCGATATGAATAACCTACGTTTCTCGTTGATTTGATGTGTATATCTCAATACCTATCCAACATCCCATGATGTGATTGGATTCATCATAGTCCATTTTCATCCAAAATTGAAAACTCAAATACTTCTTTGCGAAAGATAGTACTAGCTCGTAATTCTCAATGAGTAATGAGTTATAAATTTTACAAGATGATTGCTCCCACTAAATTCCATGTCTTCACATGATAATTCCAAACTCCCACTCAATTCACATGTTTCGCAATTGACTAATCAATCGAAACATTTCAAGAATTGAAATACATTTTGCTTTGCCAAGTTATTAAGATAAAATCAAATATGTTCCCAACATATATTTTCAAAATACTTATTTAGAAAAGGTTTCAATCTTAAACTTATGGAAAGAGATTTTTAATCTCTAACTCATTCATTTTATAATGATGCGTAGCAATGTCATTATTTAAATGTGAATTTCATTTAATACACGTCTTTCTCAAAATACCCTTTTCCGGAAGGAGGTTTAACCATTTCATTTTCATAATGAGGTTAAGTAATGACACTAGCATGGTTAACAATTAACTTAGCTCTTGTAGATATCGGCATATCTTTCTTTGCAACTTTTAGTCATAAATCTCATTTATTTTCAAGGATGCAACTTTGTTTCATTTAGGCTCTTAAGTAAATATCAATATTGAAACTCTTGGTCGAATGTTGTTCATAAACTAGCCAAAACTCTTCTTAAGACTTTACTTTAGTCATTTTCTTCCAAAACTTTCTTTTGGTCTCCTCGTGTAGTAATCTTAAGAACATATTCTTTTAATTACTTCATTTGGTCTCTTTTGTCATGTAGATCTCATCTATTCGAGACCATAGATCTCATCTATTCGTGTATACTATCTATTTAGGTATACAAATCATTCTTTCTTCCGTAGATCTCATTTACTCAAGCATACAAATCATTCTTTGTATTCTTTGTGTCTTCATTTTTCTCCCACTCTATCTTTCGAATAAGTACACTAGATATTCAAAGATAGCTTATCAAACACAAATAATGATTTTGAAGTATAAGGAGGACTATCTCATAGATTGACTAATAGTTTTAGATTTGATAAGTGTACTTGATAATTGACATTCCTTTAGGAGAGTTCATCAACTCAACATCACTTTATAATTGATCATACACAAGCCTTAAGCTTGTGGACATATAATGAATCCCATCAATATAGTTGCCTATTAGATCACTTTAAGTAGATCATCATATGTTTCTATGTGCAAGCATATAAAGACGAATTTTTAGAACAAAGAAATACGATAAAAGGGGTGACTTGGGTTGAAAACCAAGCCACCATAATTCAAAATACAACCATTGTTTTAGAAAGGATCAACTATTTCCATGTCGAACACGGAAATCAAAATAGTTCTAAAAATCCGAAACATAACTTAAAATAAGACAATAATAAAAAGCCAAGCTTCATTGGAAGCTACTCCTAGCTCCTTGATGATTTCTCAAGCTTGCTTTTCCTTTCCCTTGTCTTTTCTTGGAGGAGGCCCTATTTACGATAAAAAGGGCATACATTATCACAACTTTGTATCAAAATACCATAGTTGAATTAGAAACATAAAAGAAAGGATAGTCATTTACCTACTGGAGTGATATTTCCAGCTTTAATGTCACCAAGGTACTTGGAACAATTCCTTTTCCAATGTCCAACACCATTACAATAATGGCATTTATCAAGAGGACCCTTCTTGGTCTTGGAAGTGCTAGCTTCAAAAGTCTTAGCCTTGGTGGACATGGGAGCTTGCCTCTTACCCTTTTTCCCATTCTTTTTGAACTTCCCTTTGCTCTTGGTGCTTATGTTAAGCACATCCTTAGGTGGGTTAACATTTAACCCCATGTCTCTTTCGGCTTGCACAAGTAACTTGTGCAACTCTTCAAGAGACACGTCTTTGTCTTGCATGTTAAAATTCACCCGGAATTGAACATAAGCTTTGACTTTGGATAAGGAGTGTAGAATCCTATCTACAATGAGCTATTTAGGGATTTCAACTTTTTGAATCTTCAAAGTCTCGACTAGCTCCAACAATTTGAGCACGTGAGGGCTAACCTTTTGGCCCTCCTTGAAATCGAGATCAAAGAATGCCGAGGCCGCCTCATATTGGACGATCCTCGGAGTTGGTGAAAACATTGTCACAAGTTTTGAATAAATTTCATTAGCGGTGCTCATTTTAAAGACTCTCCTTTGGAGATCCGCCTCCATCGCAAAAATCAACACATTTTTCATTGCAGCGGACTCTTTGTGGTAAGCCTCATATGCTTCCCTAGTGGCGGCACTCGACCTAGCATTAGGTTCGGGTGGAGAGGACTCGGGGTGAGTCGGCCACACCCTGCAAGTTGTTTGAGAAGACAAAGAAAACAAGAATGGTGAGTGGCTTAGTCCGAGCTGCTGAGACAGACATAAGTTTTTCTAATCGATTTAGTGTTTCTTTTTTCTTAGAAAAAACGGTAATATTTATTACATTTAGTTTTTTTTTTTAATATATATCATATCTTCCTTATTTTTTGTTTTTTCAAGCTGCTTATGAGGAAGAGATGAGTCGACCAACGCTTACTTGAGAGGATCCGGACGAGCCATAATCCAGGAGACTCCATTTCCAAACTTGATCCCGCATCAATTAACCTACCTTTATGTGCTAAGGTTATATCAAGCTAGGAGACTCCATTTCAAGCCATATAACAAGTCATAATCCCATTAAGCCTTAACTTTACAAAATCAAGCTCCAGAGATTTGTTCATTAACGCCTCTTATTTCCGAGCTCCACATTCCAAATATCCAATCTAGTTTCACGTTGACCAAGACAAGGAGTCTTCAAATATTTTACTACCCAGAACGGGACATACCGAATTCATCTTTAGGATCCATGGATAACACCATTTTCCCCTCATAATTCGATACTTAGGACCCCTTTTTGTCGCCCCTTACCTACCTTAGTATGTCACTTTAGCTCATTTTATCTTAATCCGTGTCTCTCTCACCATGCCTTGCACAAATGGTGTTTTCGAGCTATGTTACTTTCTTTTGTTGACCTTCTTGTAGGTACCTTGCTCGGGAATTCTACCGGGACGGAGTTTGAGTGAAATTAGCTTAAAGAAAGGAAGCAACAAGGAGAAATTGTAGCCGAGGGAGTAAACAATACCCGACCGGGCAAAACTATACCCGATCGGGCACAATTATACCCGGTTGAGTATATCTCACCCGTTTTGTGTTTTTGACTTTTTTAGGCCAGATTTTTGCGTTTCATCCAACCGGGTGTAATTTGACCCAGCCGTGTACAATTCACTCCCTCGGTAACAATTTTTGTCTTCTCTTGTATTTCCTCCTATCTTTTGTACTTCATATATATATAGCTAACTTTCAAGAAAATTAGGGATCCAATCCTAACTACTGAAGAAGATTTGCATGGTTAAGAGAGGAAAAACTTACATTCCTTTGTAACTTGTGAATCATTCTTCATCAATCAAGAATATAATTATTGTTCTTCCTTTGTTCTTCATTATTATTCCTACTTCTCATTGTTTGGTATTACTTCTTTCCTTTCCATTTTCTTCTTTACTCATCAATTGTTTTCATTTGCTTTCCTCTGGATCTCATTTGCAAGTAGTTGTTAGGATTAATTGTTTGTTGCTAGATTAGTCAAAATCTCTCTCTTGTTTGTTTGTTCATGTTTTTAGTTGAGGTTCTTCCATACAAAGTTTGCACCTTTGATTAGTTTTGAGAAAGTTTGTTCCTTTTTGTATTAATTCATCCTACTCTTAGTTTAATTAATAGATCTCCTTATTTCCTATAGTTAATTGCATGTTTAATTGTCGAAATCAAATAATTACCATGTTTATTGTTAGACCATCTACCTTTAATAATTGTCTTGCCACACAAACATGAATAGTGAGTAGTCTCCTCACTAAGGTGTGTTTAGGTCCGACATGAGTAATTCACATGCTTAATTCCACCTAAATTTGTTTTCAAGGGGGAAATTAGTTGGGTTTCCATTGGAATTTGATTGTTTATGTTTTAATTGGGAGTTTGGTTGGTTGGGTACCATTGTCAACCAATGGGAATTAGTTAGGTGCCTAGTTGACTTGCTTTTTACATTACTTGCCAATCAAGGTTGAACCCGGAAGGGAGAACCTTGAGAGGGTGCCTTTGGGGAACCGGGTTGACTTTCACCTTTAGGAAAAAGGTTAGAAACCACAGGAATTTATCGCACGCGTTTTCGCACTAGTAGAAAAAACACCTATTGCGTCAGTTGAATTGCGTCGGTTTTAGAAAACACGAAGCAAAAAGTACTCACTTTTGGCGGGAATCCAATTTCGCCCTATAGGGAAGCTTAATGCGTCGGTTCTTGGAAAAAAACTGATGTATATAATGCGTCAGTTCTCAGCAAAACCGATGTATTTAATTAAATACATCAGTTATGTCACTAAACCGACTTATTTAATTTTTGTTTTTTTGTATCGGTTATATCTAAAACTGACGCAAATGATGTTTAATTAAAAAAAAATTACGATTAAACATTGATATTCATTCACTCTCGCTAAAACCTTTCAATTTTCATCCCCAAACAACTATCCAATTATAGAGTATTTCGGAGGGAGAGAAAAACAAAAATCCCCAAATCTTCAACAATGGTTGTCGAACCCAATCAAAGACAAGAAATTGAAAGCCAAGGATGAATAAACCACCGAGATCGATGGTGGCCTTGTTCTCTTTATTGAGTAACTTCAGGAAATCCAAGATGAACTTGAAAAGGTTTGGATTTTTTTTCGATTTTTATAGGGTTTTTGCATTTTGGGTGAACATAGCTTTGTAAATTTGTGTATAATGGTGTATATGTTTGTTATTGTTATTTTTTTTTGGATTTGTGATTTTTGATGATGGGTAGTTGAGATTATTGCTACTTCTCGATCAATGCCACCGGCGTACTCGTTAAAGATCTCCGTCGCAAACTCGCCAACTGCACGAGCGTCGACTACACTAATCTCCCATGTTCACTCTTTCTACCTCCCAGGCTCGCGATTTTCAAAGGGTTTTTGTCTTCTTTACTTTGTTTTCCAATTTCCTTGTCAATTTCATTCTAAATCTAATTTATTGTTGAACTAATGTTATCTTGTGCTTAATTGATTTTGATTTGATGAAATTGTTGAGTATTTGGGGAAAACGAAACCCTAACTTTTATGAATTTCCAATTTCTTTGTCAAGGATTGCTGCGTAGACCGGTCATCAAAGGTATGATATGTACATACACTCACATTAACGCCGTTTCTTATGTTATGCATGAAGTCACAAGGGTTCTCTTGGCACTGCTTCTGTATTTTATAATCGGACAGTGTATTCGAGGATTGGGACATCATGTGTTGCTATGGTTTATCATTCTTTTCGTGTTCCAGTGTTAGTTTGCTTTGAAGTATACATGTTTAGGTCCAACCTGATTCTATATGTGCGATTGAACTTGGTAATCCTTTGTCTATTCTTAATCGTGAATACTTGATAAATTCTTTTTTTTCTTTTTATTATTGTTGGTGTTATAGGAGGCACGAGGCTATTATAATATGCTGGAGGATAGGGATTTAGAACTATGACCTATCGACCTCAGTCTGAATGTTTTCATAAGGTAGGCAAGCAATGCTGATGATCAACGTGATCTCTGCAGGTGATCCAGATGCTAGGTAATGGTTGTTTTTCAACTGTAATTGTTTTTTATTTCGTGGGATTTCAGTTCTTTAGCTTGCTTATAGTTTTGTTAGTAGAATAGTAGCTTAGTAAGTACTTGCTTTGCCTCTATCATTTGTTTACATTATTTTTCTTTATGAAATGTAATTTAATCAAAACTAAACAAATAGTTAGGACAGACGGAGTATGTATATTGTGTATTTGTGCTTGTTATGTAACATGACTAGATTTTTTCTGGAATGAAAATGTTCTGGTTCGTGGGTGTCAACTTTGTGTAACATTGAGGTATTGGAAGATGGAGTTCATGTGAGCCGATTATAATAAAAAAAAGAAGGGTGTAGTATCATTAATGTTTGTGGGATATACAGTTTAAAAGTAATGTGAAGTTTCCCTTCGACCGTTGGTTACGTCTTGATAGTTTTGTTGAGTACCATTAGGCCGGATGTTGAGCTCAGGTATAATTGTGAATGTTCAGGACTAATCACGCAAATAGGATAGCGGCTATAGTTGAATCGTTCGTCCAGATGCTAAGTTATTCCTCATAAGGTTTAATCTCGAAGTAGTTTAATACTTATGAGATCATGCAGTGGTTTAATCAAACTATTGTATGTATGTTTATTTAGAATGGGATGACGTGGAGAAATTGTGTTTATCAGAATGTGATTTGAGAAAGTTGGTTAGAAATTGTTGAATATCTTAAAGCAGTTGCCTACTTGGAAGCATCCTAAAGAGTTAGTTACTTGTGGGGAAGTAAAATTGTTTTTCGAGCGCCTTTAACATATTGGTTTGGATGCAACAGGGCATCTAATGTCACTTTGATAAAGAAAATGGATCCTAAAAGACGATTTTGCTTAATTTTGCTCAGGGGTTAGTGAAAGATTTGTAGTGAGATACTTCAAAGATTTCTAATGAATTCAATTTCTTGCATTAGATTGTGTAGTTCAACTATTCTTCTACTTGTATCTTCAATATATTTTCGACTTATTTCTCTTTTCCATTTAATTAGTTTAACTTGCTTTTGATCGCCTCTTCAGAAATTCTTTCAGCAATAGTTGGTGACATTACACCTTGCGATGGTATTTCTAAGGAGGAGAAGAATCGTAAGGAACAGGAAGCACTCGACCATATGTGCAATGTCCTTGGCGAAGAATCAAGAGGTATCCCTTATTATCTCTATTTTACTTGCCATTTTATATACATTTCTAGGGCCTTGAGGGGAGTTCCCTTTCAGGCCTTGCTTTTTGACTCTCCGATATAAATTTCCAAGTTAAAGGTCAAGTTGCTTCATGAATTCAACAAGTAGTCATCTATAGGTTTTAGGATGCATTGTGAAGAAAATTCTCACTTGGTTTTGCGGGAATGAGTTCTCACTTGGATAATATGTTTTGTACATTGACAATGAATATGGGTAGGAGTTAAGGAATTCGGAGCAGCTGGTGAACCTTATATAAACCCGGCTGAAAAAATGGCTGCCAAATTGAATACGAGAGTCTTTGTCACTTTTAAGTCTCGTGTGTGCTCTTTGTCTTCATTTTTTATATTTCATGGTTGAATAATACTTTTCGTTTCTCACATTATATTTCACTATTATAAGGTTCCCAATAATTTGATTATTCACTTATTTAATAATGTAATTTGTTAGTCTGAATTTTTTTGTTATGATATATTAGTCTGTCATTAAAGATAGTTGTTTAAACATACTATATCAATTTTTTTTTATGATATCTAATTGACTTTTCTCTTCTCTTGGAGATTGCAGGTGATCTATATATTCTTCTACTATTCCGATCGAGGACTATTGACTACTTGAGTATGTTCAGTTGAGACGTTCAGTTATGTTAGGTTTGTGGCATCAAGTTTGGATTGATATATAGTGTTTTGTAAAGTTTACTAGATGTTTACAGAACATTTAGTATAGATTAGCTTAGTAACTAAACATTGGATTGTATTCAGAACATTGTTTGGTTGAATGAAATGTAATGTTGTTTTACATGCATGTGATGTATTAGTGGCTGGTTTGATTTTTTGTTGCGGGTTTTTATGTTTTAGTATTCGGATTGTCAGTTTTATGGGGAGTTGGCGCCTAAATTTCAGTAGCAAATTTATATATATAAAAAATACATTAATAAATTGCGTCAATTCTTGAATAAAATGATGCATAGGAGGGAAATGAATTTTCACTAAAACAAAATATCAAATGCATCAGTTCTTATGACAAATGACGCAAAAAAAATAAAGATAATGCATCAGTTCTCTAAAGAACTTACGCAAATAATAACTATTTGCGTCGGTTCTACATATTTATTGCGTCAGTTCTATTTACGCAAATGGAGAATTTTTGCGTCGGTTTTTAAGACACAACTGACGCAAATGTTGAATTTTTTGCGCCGGTTTTACAACTGACGCATATCAAATACGACCCCTCGATATACGTCAGTCAAAAACCGACGCAAAAGGCCCTCTACAACTGACGCAATAGGGGTTTTTTCCATTAGTGTCGAGTCCTAGAAACTTGCATAAGAGAGGTCCGAATCAAGAACCCGGGAGGGAGGTAAGTGGGGAATCCTAATGTCTTAATATGAGTCCAGGAGGAAATTATTAACCGAGTTAGAGGCGTTTTCCCACACTAAGCTACCCCTAGACGATAATTGACGGAATTAACGTGTTGATTATGAATTGTTAGTGACTTAATCGCACCCCAGGCCTTTCTTAAATTGATTAAAACCGTATTCAATACTTGCTTCTTAATCTGGTCCTTGTGTCAATTGGTAGTCTCATTTGCTCCTTGTGTTTGACCCTTTATTGTGCAACGATACGTCGACTTGCAAGGTTAAAACTTTGACCATCATGTTTTTGGCGCCGTTGCTGGGGAGCAAAGGAAATATATTTGTTTGGGCTAAAATTTACATAATAGGTAGAGCCCACCACTACAAGAAAAACTAAAACAAGCAACATATTTTTAGCGACTGACCCGGATAGTCGCCAAATTGGCGACTGATATTAGAATTAGCGACTGAAATCAGTCGCTAATTTGGCGACTGCTTCTTTTAAAAAAGGAATCTTAGTTAGCGACCGACTTTCAGATTTAGCGACTGAAGTCGGTCGCTAAATTGCTTTATAGAAATCCCGCAGCATTCTTTCCCTCTCTCCTGATTTTCTCTTTTGAACAAAAAAAAAAGGAAAGGCGATCGACAAGAACAACGACACCACCACCTATTCTAGCCGTGGCCACCGTCCTCACCGCCTCCACCACTCCTATTTAATTAGGTTAGTTTTTTTTATTTAATTTCAGTTTAATTGGTTTAATTTGTTAGATTAATTTGTAGTTAGTTGGATTAATTTGTGGTTATTTTGCTAGATTCATTTGTAGTTATTAGGTTAGATTAATTTGTAGTTAGATTTTAGTTTAATTTGTATTTGAATTAAAAGGGAATGATTAAGGGGGTTTGTGTTTAGGTTTAGGGTTATGGGTGGGGGTTTGGTCGGCCGTGGGTGGCGGTGGGTCGGCCGTGGGTGGGTTGTGGAAGTGGTGGGTCGTGGGTGGTGTTTGGCGTTGGGTAGCTAAGTTAAACCGTGTTATTATTATTAGTATTAAGCTAAGTGGAACCGTCTTAATATTATTATTATTATTACTAAGTTAAGTGAAACCGTCTTATTATTATTAGTATTAAGCTAAGTGGAACCGCCTTTTGCATTAATGGAATTAGCTAAGTGGAACCGTCTTTTGGATTAAGAGAAATTAGCTATTAGCTAAGTGGAACCTTCTTTAGGACTTGATTTTGATAAATTTAGTTTGATAATGTATGTTATTGATGAATTGAGGTTGAATAATCCTGATTTTTTTTTTCTTTTCTCCTTCCAGGGTTGTCACCGTGCTACTGAGCACCACCGTCCGCCGTAGCTGTTGCTTCTCTTTTTTTTTCATTTCTGCTTTTATTTGATTAGGTAACCTCCTCTTACCAGTTACCTTTTAAATTTACTAATTTTAGTTCAAATTATGCTACGGGCACTAGGATAAAAACCTTTATTATGTTGTTGATATTGTGCTATTGATTGACTTAATTAATTTAGTACCAAGTGTTGTTTATCTTAAACTTTAAATTATTGTTAGTTTGATTTGATGTTGACTTAGTACCCGTTCAAGAATTACTCATTAGGAGTAATTCTTGAATAGTCCCCATTTTGGGACTGTCTTTGTACATTTCAAGTCATTTTGGTAGTAAACACGTACTTGTGAATTATTAATGAGGAATGAGTTTGGTGGCGATCCCTTTAATGTTCTCCGAATACATGTATATGTGGAGTAATTATTTAAACTACATTGATGTGTATTTGGAGAACTGAAGGGAATTGCTGCCGAATTTTTTCCTCATTAATAAATTACAAGTGTGTTTGCTAGTGACTTGAAACGTACATTGACGGGTTTAGGTTGGAGTGATAAGGACCCTATTCGAAGATGGATTACTTGTTGACAATATTTATATATTGTTTTCATATGTTTATTGTATAATGTGAAAATTTTGTATGTAATATTATTGTTATTTTTAAAAAAATGTTTAAATTATTGTGGGTTCTTCTTTAGATTTAAATGAAGAGATTGGAACGTGATACCTGGTGATGTGAGTATCAAAAATAATATTTATAATTTTCCAAACTACAACTAGCAAGCGATAGTAAGGGTCGATCCGCAGGGAGGTAGGGAGTTAAGTTGTTTTATTTCAGTCTATGGAATTTCTGGGGGGGTTTTAGATTGAAGTAAATCTAAGTCTAAATGCAAAAATTAGATAAGCAAACAATAGAAATAAGTGTAAGCAAATGATAAAAAGGAGCTAAGACGGTCGGTTCACTATAGCTGCGATGGCATATAATCCTAGGTAAGTCCGAAATACAGTCGTGTAGGATGGGTAAAACATGTCCTCTCGGCCCAAGTTAACTAGTAGCTCCTTTCGGCCTATGGTACTAGTCCCTAAGTCTCACTAATACTAGCTCTCGCCCTGAAAAGTGATTCCTAAAGCCTAAATTACTTATCTTTCGATCTTAGCAATTTAGTCGTCTTAATTCATTAATTAATGCCCTCCTATATCTCTCGATCTACGGGTTGGTCAAAACTAAGCATCTAACAAGTCTCCTCTCGCTCTCATTGTTAGATATTGCACTTAACGAATCAAACGATGCTAATCAGACACGGGTCTGGTCGATCGACCAACTACTTCAGTCGACCGACCACACGGCATAGTCGATCGACCAGTTAAGCTAGTCGGTCGACCATGCCCTAATTCGGGGTCACCTATTCTACGCCATCTGCGCTATAGCTCCCCTACATCTTAGCAAAGGTACTTAGCTACTCATGTGAATGATAACAACAGTAAAATTAACAAATAAAGCAATTGAATTCATAATTGAATCAACTAAATAAATAACTAACATGAAATGAGAATTCGGCTTTGGGAAATCTAAACTATCAATTCTAAACTACGGAAGAATTAAGCCAACGAATACCGTAAAGAAGAAGTGAAGAGGAAAGACCAAAATCCAATGCAAAAAGTAAACTTTATTGATGAAACTAATCTAAACTAATGAAATAATCCAAAGTTCAGCTTCTCTGTATTGAACCCTAATTAATTCTCTATATCCTCTTCTGAAACCTCAGGTTACGTTATATAGAAAGTCTTACGTAACTTATTCCTATAACCTAATTACAAATGGGCTTGAACTCTTCTTTTAATTTTCGCGTCAGATCGTGGGGTGGTCGATCGACCACCGGGACCAGTCGATCGACTGCCCCTCTTTCCTGCAGACTTCTGTTCAGCATTCTGACAGTCTATAGACCACGTAGGTCAGTCTATAGACCACTGTAGCTGGTAATCCGCTTCTGAAACTCTCGCAAATATATCTTTCAGGCCTTGAATTGTGTACCAAGTTCGCTTCCTGAGTCTTTACTTCATGTCAAATGCAATGTTAAGTACTTAGGGACGGATTCAGGTCGATTTCCGCTGGATTCTTCACATTTCTGCAATATTATACAAAAACATGAAAGTAGACGGAAATAGGGAAAATAGTAGCATAAACTACATAATTGAGCTCTGAAATGCGTGTGAAATAGGGTGTAAAACATCATATTTAGGACACGCATCAAACTTCCCCAAACCAAACCCTTTCTTGTCCCCAAGCAAGAACTAGACTCGATCTTACACTACTACAGATACAGGCTATAACAACGTTTAAAAACCATTGTTAT
Organism: Silene latifolia; assembly: GCF_048544455.1. NCBI lineage: Eukaryota > Viridiplantae > Streptophyta > Magnoliopsida > Caryophyllales > Caryophyllaceae > Silene > Silene latifolia. The sequence goes on along the minus strand of NC_133536.1, from coordinate 116,243,549 downwards.
ATAAAATAGCGGACGTTGTTAAAGCGTCCGTTGTAAAAGGTTTTAACAACGGTTTGTTTTCTTAAGCAACCCGTTGTTAAAACTATTAACAACGGTTTTAAGTATAAAAACCCGTTGTGGAAAGTGTGACTCAATTTTGGTGGGAAAGGTATAACAACGGTTACTTTACAAAGAACCGTTGTTATAACTAAAGACAACGGGTTGTTTCTACATAACCGTTGTTGTTTGTTTTTACAAAATAAAAAAAAATTAAATTACATATTACTAGATGCATGCATAATTACGGGGTCCGTTATAATTCCGATGCATGCATTATTACTGCCATCCCTGCATATGAATGGACAATATATGGAATGAGAAGGGTTTACATAAGATTTGAAGCAGGGAGATATGATGATTATGGCACAACTTCCTAAACATGCATATATTATATTAATTAAAAAACAACTCAAAGGACACATTACTTAGTATAAATACATACATTATCTCAACCACCATTCCATTATCTCACTATCTTCAAACCCTAACTGCTAAAACAATCTCCAATTACCCCTAATTAATCTTTCAAACAACTCTAAAGTTCATCAACAAAATGAACGATTACATCCTTAAAACTCTTACTATGACCGAGAACAACAACAGCTTCATCCGCCGGTTGCTCCACATCGAGGACAGTTTTAGGAGCTATCTTGTGGATGCTCAAGCCGCACTCAAGGACTTCTAGGTAAACTGGCCAATTCCTCATGCATTCCCATAAGCTCCCAAGTCAGCTAACCTTTAGTATCTGTCAAATCTGCTCCCCATTATGTTTCATCACAGGTGTTCACGAATACACAGTCAACCGTGAGGTTGAGTAGGAATAAACACTAACAACCAGAACATACGATAACAATACACTTTCCATTCTCATAGCACAACTCCCTGACAACGTGATCCTTTCCATGACTTAGCACACCTCCCTTAACAACATGCGCACATTACTTTGGTATCCCTCCCTTAACAACGTACCACCAACATGTAATAGTACCCCTCCCTCACAACGTACATATTACCATCACCCAGTGTACAAACTCCCTCAACAACGTGCAACTGACTGTCGCACAGCTTTTCATAATAATCACATTCACAAGCAACGATAACAATGCCAATCACCTCATCATTATTATGAATATTAACCAACAAAAATCAATATAATTCACCCTTCCAACAATCACGATAATATCAATCAACATATTCAATATAATTCTCCCTTCGAATAGTTACGATAATATCAACCAACACAATTCACATATGATCACTTCACTTTAATATAAACCATCCATTATACCAAACATTATCGAATAACAGTTGAGTAGGAGTTATCCTTACCTGACAAGCGATTCCAATTAACCAGCTCAAGCGGTCCAAATAATTAAAGCAACCAGAACCCGATTATAAATTCTTCATAAATCGACCTATCATAAATATTATTCTTTACTTATTATTTATCCAAATTAATTATTTATTATTTAAATCATTATATTATTTTAACTGATTACAATTTAACTTAATTAATTATATTCCCGTGTAACGATTACGTAAACCCGACTTAATGATTATTTAAACAAACCCATTCACATCCACACCCAATCCCGTGAAGACAATCCCACGTCCACACTCATATACACAATCCCGTAACAACACAAACCCACATCCCCACAACTACGGTTTTACCGTGTCCCTTACCTCACCAAAACCCGCGTCCCATGACACTCCTAGCCACCGACACCACCGCCCAAACCTACCATAGCCTAGCTCGTACCACAGCCACTCCCGTCAACCATCTAGCACCTGCTAAAACACCCCCTACAACCTCCAATTTACACGCCCTATAAAGCCCCCGAAAACCCGACACAAAACAACATAGCTAAAACACTCACCACCCTACCACCACCACTGGAACAAGGTGGTTCCAGGGTGGTCCCTAAATCCCTTCGACCCTACAATACCACCACAGAAACCTCCCTACACTGGCAGCAACACCAACCACGTCGCCTCCCCTGTTTTACGCTAAACCGACCACTACCACCACAAACCACCACTTTCACCCTCCCTGACACCTCCACCCTGGTCAACCCAAACAACCGGTCCAATTCCCACCATACCCAGATAAAGCCACGTCCAGTTTAGGGTTCTATATAGGGTCGAAGTCCTCTGTCCTATTTCACGTGTTTCAAGCCCTAGCCGCCACAAACCACCTTCGACAGCCCCAACGACCCCACCACAACGGTCGACTCTCACCCCTGGTCTCAACCCTAGTCTCGGTCAGGTCTGGGTCACACGCAACAAAGGTCAAAAACTCATATAACCTACGGTACAAACACCTTCAACCACCTACACGAAACCCATAAAAAGACCCCTGCCCTGATGGTCATTGTTGATAAAACGGAGGTCCGGCTACCCTCTAGTGGTCCACAGTCATATTCACGGTCAAAACAAGTCCTATGGTGGCCTAAATAACAAGTTATAACGAAGCGAAGTGTATACAGGAGACGGTCATAAAGTATTACCTTGAGACGATAATAAAATTAATTCATTTGCTTTTCTCTTCCTTAATTATATTCTTCTTTATCTTAGATCTCTTCCTTCTTCTTTTATGAATTATTTTTCAGCTATCATGGTATTTATAGTCTAAGATTAGAGAGTATGTGAGGCCAATTAGGAAACTACTACAATTACCTTATTCTAATTATTATAGGAATTGCCAATTATTATTATTATTATTATTATTATTATTATTATTATTATTATTATTATTATTATTATTATTATTATTATTATTATTATTATTATTATTATTATTATTATTATTATTATTATTATTATTATCATTATTATTTTTTTTTTAGGTGAAATGTGAGTATATATATATATTTCAAAAAAACATATCCAATTACAAAAGGACAAAAAAGCTTTCTACAAATAGAAACAAAGCATTTCTATTAACAGAAACCAATCCAAGTCCTTGCATTCAACTCATTTTGTCCTCCTCTACGATCAGTAAATTTGCGAATTTGTTGTTGGACCACCATCTTCATCCGTTCTGCCACTAGCACAGGCCTGATAACACTGAACTGAGTTCGAGCAAGATTGCGTTGATGCCAACCTGTGTACCTGTAGCACGATAGCACCAAGGCTATAGCCTTCCATTTCATGCTGCTATCAGAAACATTCAGCAGCTCACTATCAGTGGGGAAAGGGCGTTCAATCCAGTCTTCAATATATTTCTGAACTTGACAACTAAATTTACATTCAGCAAACAGATGCTCATTAGTTTCAGCCTGTTCTGCATATAGGACACACAAGTCATCCTGACAGCACCCATACGAAAAGAGTTTGGCTTTAGTATTCAGTCCACCCTGCATTATCAACCAGGAATTGAAGGAATGTTTGGGAACATTCCATTCATTCCAAACTATTTTTGTCCAATGCTGAGTAGGAGCTGTTCCCATAAGCCATTCATATCCATGGCTAATTGTATAACCTTTTTTATGAGGAGCCTAACAATTATCAATGAATCCATGCTTAAGCTGCTCCTTCACCTTACAAATAGTCTTCCAGGTCCAAGTCGAGTCATTTGCAGGTGTATAGTCATTCCAGTTCATTCCTTTGAGATAAACACTATCTATCCACTTAATCCAAAGCCTGCCAGCCTTCACATATATCCAGTTCACCAATTTTCCAACTGAAGCAATGTTCCAAGTGCTGGCTTTTTTAATCCCTAGTCCCCCTGCAGCTTTTGACATGGTAACTCTGTCCCAACCTACTAAAGGAACTCTATGATATTCAGAGGAGCTATCCCATAGGAAGTTCCTACATATAGCCTCAACTCTCTTAATAGCAGCTTTAGGAATGACAAACATTGCTGCCCAGTAATTGTACAAAGTATTAAGCACTGAATTTATGAGAACAACCCTACCAGCATAAGATAGCTTTTTTGCACTAATACTTCTGATCCTTGTCACCATTTTCTCCACAAGACTGCTGCACTCTTTCTTTGATACTTTCCCTGGCTGAATTGGAACCCCTAAATATCTAAATGGCATTTTTCCTTCCTGAAATCCAGTGACTGATAGGATATCAGTCTGCAAGTCCACATTCATACCATTAAAAAATATTTCTAACTTTACATTGTTCATCTGCAAACCTGATGCATTAGAAAAAGGAGGTGAAAGCTTTAACAAGGAGGAGAATAGATGGGGCATCTCCTTTGCAAAACATCAGGAGATCATCTGCAAACATGAGGTGAGTTAACTTAATTCCTTTTCACTGTGGGTGATAATGAAATGGCCATCTGGCTATGGCATAGGCAATGAGCCTTGTCAAATAATCCATACAAATAGTAAAAATAAGAGGAGAGACTGGATCACCCTGCCTGAGTCCCCTCTTACCCTTGAAGTACCCAAAGTTGCTTCCATTCAAGACTAAGGTGTAGGAAGTAGTTGTTATGCAAGTCATCAAGAGATCAATAAATTTGTTAGGAAACTTCAGTCCAACCAACAATTGTGCCACAAAGTCCCATTCTACAGTATCATAGGCTTTCTGAAAATCAACTTTGAATAAGCATCTGGGAGATACATTTTTCCTAGAGTATTGATGTACTATATCCTGGCATATCAGAACATTCTCAATAATGGACCTACCTTGTACAAATGCTCCTTGACTTTCATGTATCAGATCAGGCAATACCAGGACAAGCCTATTGCAAAGAATTTTAGAGATAACCTTGTAAAGTACATTGCAGCAAGCAATGGGTCTGAACTGTTTAACTGAGGTAGGTCTCTCACACTTAGGAATCAGGCTAATGTTTGTTGCATTCAGTTGAGTTAATAGTTGACCTGTATTAAAGAAATCTTGAACAGCATCAACCACATCACTTCCAATCAAATCCCATTAGTCCCTAAAAAATCCACTTGAATACCCATCTGGACCAGGGGCTTTATCAATAGGAATGGAAAAGACCACCTGTTTGACCTCCTCATAAAGCATTGGCTTATTCAGAATAGAAATGTGTTCCTCTGTGCAAAATTTCCCAAATTCAACGAATGCAGGTCTCACATGCTCAGTTACCTTTCTACTACCAAGGAGTCCATTATAATACTCTAAGAATGCATCCTGAATACTCTGATTATTAGTACATACATTCCCTTGCTGATCTTCAATCTGAATAATAGTGTTTCTGATGCATCTTTTCTTTATGCTGGCATGAAAGTAAGCAGAATTAATATCCCCATCATCAGTCCATTTGATCTTGGCTTTCTGCTGCAGAAAACTATATTTGGCCTTGGTCAAAACTCTAAGATTCTCCATAGCTTCCCTCTCCCTGGTGATAAGAGAAGGATTCATAGGGTCACCCATTATATGACTCTGAATCTCAGCTAAAGTCAGTTCTGCCTCCTCAGTCTTGACTTCAATATCAGAATAGCATTCCTTGTTCAGATCTTTTAACACATTCTTTAAGGCTTTCAGTTTCTTAACAATGCAAAACATTCTTGTGCCATTCACAGTACTATCCCATACTTCCTTGATCCTGGGAATGAACCCAGCTGCACTCCCCCACATATTAAAATATTTGAAGCTCCTAGACTTAATGACATCCAACTATTTATTAGAGACAGCACATGGATTGTGATCAAGGAGTCGTTCAGGGTGGAAATGACCCACCATTTCTGGATACACACTTAGCCACTCATTGTTTACTAGAAATCTATCCAGTCTACTGTATTTTCTATGCTCAACATCTTGCTTATTCGTCCAAGTATAGAAAGCCCCTGTAGCCTGTATATCAATCATCCCACAAGCATTCATGCAGTCAACAAAAACATCCATATCCTAATCTCTAGTCTGCCCTCCTAGTCTTTCTTCAGGATTCAGTACAGTGTTAAAATCTCCAGCTAGTGCCCATGGTCCAGTACAAGTAATGGCAAACTTATTCAAACACCTCCACAAGTCAAGTCTATCCTTCCCCTCATTAAAAGCATAAATCAAAGTTAAAAGAAAGCTATTCCCACTAACTTTAACAGTAATCTGAGCATGAATAAATTGAGGATTATACTCCAGAATATGAACATCAAATAATTGTGGTTGCCATAACAGCCACACCCTTCCACCCTTATGAGTATGAGTATTAGTGGTAACACACCAACCATCAAACAGGTTAAGAGCTATATTAGTCACATTGCCACCATTTATTTTAGTCTCAAGCAGGCCAAAGAGACCTACCTTCTGATTATTCATAAAATTTTTAACTACTTTCTGTTTATTTACATTATTAAAACCCCGCACATTCCAAAATCCAATGTTATTCATGAGGCACAGGTGGATTGGGAGGGTCACCAGTTTGCTTGATATTACTCTGTTGCTGTTTAATTGCATCCAAATCTATAGTTTCATCTTCAGATTCACTATCACCTTGCTCCTCGGGCTGCTGTACAGTGCGCCCTGGAGTAATTGGACTTGCCAGAACAGGGAATTCAGTCTCTGAAAGTTTTGATGCAACCTTTTGTTGGGAAATGTGTCCTCAACAATAGTGCGATCATATGATTTAAATATCATTATTAAATCTCATTTTAAAGAATACAATTGGGAAGTATTTTTACTGTCAACTGGTCAACATATATCGGTAATGATTGGCTGACTAGAGTTTGACATTACTGTCGTGTGACGGTGGTGATCAGTTGACCCCCTAGGTCATACCTATAGGGCAATACTCTTAATTGATCATTTAATTAATCGTATAATGTTACGAGTTAATTAAATTACTTGAAAAATTGACGGACGATTTTGGAAGTAAAATTTACGTATCAAATTGAAATGTGATTAAATGAGATACGGTCTGAGTAATCGAATTGTATTATTACTCGGATGAAATTATTGTTTAAAGAAACGATTGGATTTGAATGAATCATTATAAATGCGATTTATAAATTGGTAAAATTTTGGTACAAGTAATTATGATATTACTAAGTCGATTTTTGTATGTGACGTATTTTTGATAATACGTTGATTTTTAACATGTTAAAAATTACATAACAAATTTATGTCACATATGACATGTGACATATTGACATTTGACAAAAATAATATGGATCTCATATTATCATATGTGCCGAAAATGGGAGGTTGTTTAAACAAATATTGTGTTTGTTTAAGTTAGTGGTAAGCATAATGATAATTACTCTAATTTAGGCATGCATACCTAGTGCCTTTTGTGTAAGAGCACAAAGGCCATGCATAGGCCATTTCCCTCCACCCTACCCGGTTCTCCCTTGGAAAGAACAAGGGTTCTTTTTCTTATTTTTCTATTATTCACTATATGGAGTAGTGTGTGAAAAATAATCATTCATTCTTATCACAAAATTATTTTAGTGAGACAAAAATAATCTCTCTTCCTCTCCTCTTCTCTCAACCGGTTTTGAGAGCCTAATACCAAATATTTTTGGTTCAAATTTTTCACAAGATTAATATTATACTAGCTCAAATAATATTAATTAGATTAAGAGTTAGCTTTGGGTATTATTCCTAAGGAGAGATCCTACACTTGGATCTTGTTCTTCCATTAAGGAAAGCTCAAGAACAAAAGAAAAGGAGATTTCTTTTGTGCCCATTTGAACCGAAATTTCAATGTAAGGATATGATTTCTTCTCTTTTATTATATTGTTTGCATGCATAAAATCCACATTTAATTTTATGACAAATTAATTTTGACATATATGAGTATGTTAGTATGTATATGAGTCTACATTTCCTTCAATTGGTATCAGAGCCACGGTTGTTTGCATGCAAATTGGTTAAAAGTTTTTCCGAGTTATAAGAATAACAAATAAAACTTGTAAAATTTGTGTTATTATGAGATATCACGAAATTAATCCATGCATGTTAATATTTCTGGTCCTAAAATGTTTTAGGATATTTTGGTTAGTTTTTCGGATTTTTATTGTTCATATTTCACTATAATGACATTTAAATGTGATTTTATGAGTAAAAATGTCATTTTTGGTCTAAAATTAGCTATACTTCGAATTTTCACTTGGTTTTTGGATATGTTGTCACATATATTATTTTGAGATAACCTGTAAATTTTCATAATTTTTGGACTTGTTATGCTCGAAAAATGAATTTTTCATTATTAAATTCGGATTTAAGTGAAAAATAGGTTAATATGAGTTAAATTTCGAATCTGGTCATAGAAAATTAATATGTTGTCACATGAAATTTTACAAGATGTGTGTAAAATAATTGGCTATAAAGAAGTCTTTTTGCATGATTTATGAATTTTTGAAGAAAAATAGCATAAATAGTGACATTATTAGTGGAAAATTAATAAAACATAATCTATGACTTAGGAAAAACGTCTAATGTTGCATTTTATTATCTTTTTCAGATCTAAAATTGAAAAGTTAGTGAAAATATTTTTTCCATGTTTTTTATGATTATTTTATTAAAAATCGATAAACCGCAACATTGTTTTTCCGGTAAATTTTCGAAATTTTTAACCTAAGATTTTGAACATTATGAGTGTCATGGAATTTTTCCAGAATGTTCATGAGTTTAAATTTCAAATTTTGAATTTATTTGAAATTTTGTGATTTATTTGAAGTTTAATAGCTTATTTTTGTAATTTTGGTCCATTTATGAACAATTTTGTAAATAAAGGTTAATTATGGTCAAATTATTAGTGAAGACTAAATTTTGAGTCCTAAGAGGTTAGGGTAATTAGCTTATGCATAAATATGAGTTTATGTATTTTTGTGATTATAAAATGTTGAAATCACGCAAATCCGTAAAAACCGAGTAATATACGATATTGGCTAATTAAAGGCGATTTAGCATAAAATTGAGCATGTTCATACATATTATAATGCTGCATTTTCTTTATGATTGTCATAATTTTAATTTATGTAATTTTTGAATTATGTAATTTTACTTAGTATGGCCTTAGATTTTAATTGGTATTTCCCGAAATGTATGGGAATATCGATTCGGTTGTAATTTTTATTGTGATCTCGTATCACCGTTTTGTAATTTAATAGATTTATTTTATTTTAGTTACAAATGTATAATAGGAAATTATGTAATTTATTATGTAATTTTATTCATTCCTAGTACCCAAAGACGGATTTCTTCAAGAATGGCGATACATAAAGACGGTGTTACCTCGAGATGCGTGCCACAACCGAAGTTCAAGGGACCAATGGAGTTGGTTTCCGAATATGTAATAGTTAAATAAGTTTTTCTATTTTAGGAAAGGCCATACTAGGATTTATTTATCTTTATGCTTGCATTTTATTTTATGTCACATGCATTGCTAAATCGCCATAACTAAAACATGCATCCTTATTTTATCGAGTTTATCGACCGTGTCAATTAAAATTATCGTAATTCACCGCTTTAGTTCACTTAAAACGTGATAGATAATAAATTGACATGACCTCTCGCTAAAACAATTAATTGAGACATAGCCTTACCAAATAGTAGAAACCATGAAAACCTATTTCGCGAGGGAGTGCACTCGGCTACCCCGGGGTACAAACCTTGTTACGTAGGGGAAGTGGGTGATAAATGTCTAATCCACCGAATTCATGTTGATGAGGGTTTCATCGGCTACCCCGTGCCTAAGTTAATGTGAGTTTGGACAATGGGCACATTTATTCGAAATTTGGATTGAACTCAACAAAAGTAATTGATAAGGGTTTCATCGGGTACCCCGTGCCCTTGTTGATGTGTTTTGGGCTATAGATAAATATTAGAGTAATTTTATCGACCAAGAGTTCTAAAAGTAGAATCGATTAAAAGGTTAATCCACCGAGTTATATTGATGAGGGTTTCATCGGCTACCCCGTGCCTAAGTTGATATGAATTTGGGTCTTGGAATCATTTATTATAGTTGGGTAGAGGTCACTATATAAATGTTCATATCTTGTTAATTTGCAAGTATGATTTAAAAAAGACAAATGTTAATATTTCCTTTTCCTCCATATTTGTAGTTTTTTACAATGAATCCATCAAATGCTACCGCACCTATAACTATTGAGTCATATCACAATGTTCTTGACGACGTTTGCTCCAACAACAAATTCGATACAACTAGAGAACTTCATTTTGGGATAGGTTCGGATGGAAACCTTAACTTCATCACTTCTTCTAAAACACCCACTACTACTAGACCTCGTGTGAGTCCGTCTCAGGAAGACTACCTCATACGATCTATAGGGTCTTTGTCTCTGGAAGATAAAGATGCCAAAGCTAGTGGGAGCTCTAGCAATCAAGTTCTTGCGTCAAAGGGAAAGAGGTTCAAGAAGAAAGGAAAGAAAGTCAAAAACTTCAAGCAAGTTAATGATGAGTGCCATTATTGCTATGGCATGGGACATTGGCTTAGGAATTGCCCTATGTATTTGCGGAATATAAGGGAAGGACACATTGTTCCAAAAGGTACAATTCCTAAAGAAATTTATGTTATTGATATAAATTATACTTCCACTACGACATGGGTACTAGATACCGGTTGTGGTTCTCACCTTTGTAATCATTTACAGGGTTTAAGAGATGTGGAGAGGCTTAGCAAGGGAGATGTGGATCTACGCCTTGGAAATGGAGCTCGGGTAGCGGCCGAATCCAAGGGAACTTATGTTTTAGCTTTGCCTAATGGATTTGAGTTGTATTTGCATAATTGTTTTTATGTACCTACGCTCTCTAAAAACATTATTTCAATCGCCATGCTAGACATGGACGGTTTTTGTTTTGTCATTAAGAACAATCGTTGTACTATTTCTAGGAATGATTTGGTTATTGGCCAAGCTTCTTCCATTAATGGCATTTACATTTTAGAGACCTCAAATCCAACGAATGATATTTATAACATTCAATCAAAGAAACTCAAATCAAGTGACCCAAGTGAAGCGTTCATTTGGCATTGTCGATTAGGTCACATAAACGAGAATCGCATCAAAAGATTAATTTCAACTAATGTGATTACACCATTTGATTATCAATCATTTGGTACATGCGAATATTGCCTACTTGGCAAAATGACTCGTAATCCTTTTAGTGGTAAAGGGACACGAGCTAGTGAGCTATTGGGACTCATACACACCGATGTATGCGGACCAATGAGTATCACCGCTCGTGGTAATTATGACTACTTTATAACCTTCACCGATGACTTGAGTAGATATGGGTATATCTATTTAATGAAACACAAGAGTGAAGCATTTGAGAAATTCAAGGAATTCCAAAACGAAGTAGAGAACCAATTGAACAAAAGGATTAAGGCACTACGATCCGATCGTGGTGGTGAATAACTTAGTCTTGAATTTGATTCACACTTGAAAGGTTGTGGTATTATATCACAACTTTCTCCACCCGGAACACCACAACTGAATGGTGTTGCCGAAAGGAGAAATCGAACCCTACTTGATATGGTTCGATCCATGATGAGTCAAACCGAGTTACCGAACTCGTTTTGGGGATTTGCAATCCAAACTGCAATTCTATCTTTAAATAATAGTCCCACTAAAGCCACCGAAAAGACTCCATTTGAGACATGGAAAGGAAGAGTTCCTAATCTATCCTATATGAAAATTTGGGGATGTGATGCTTACGTCAAGGCTAAAGCCGACAATAAGCTTGCCCCAAGATCCGAAAAATGCATCTTTGTAGGTTATCCTTTGACCTCTCGAGGTTACTACTTCTACAAACCTCAAGAAAACAAAGTGTTTGTGTCTAGTGAGGCTGTCTTCTTAGAAAGTCAATTTATTTCTAAGAGACAGAGTGGGAGAAATTTTGAACTTGACGAAGTTCAAGAGCCACAAACCAAGGTAGAGACGCAAGAAGATGTTCCTTCGTCGTCTAACGCGGTTGTACCTCCTCCACTAAGAAGGACGGGCCGAGTAATTCGCCATCCCGATCGATATGTGGGACTTATCGAGGAAGATGGAACACTCGATGTATTGCTTATGGAAAGTGATGAGCCCGCCACCTACAAGGCCGCAATCTCTAGTCCAAATTCCTCCTTATGGCTTGAAGCCATGAAGTCCGAAATGGATTCTATGCATGAAAACCAAGTTTGGGACTTGGTAGATTTGCCTAAAGGGGCAAGACCCCTTCAATGCAAATGGATATTCAAAGTCAAGAATGGCATAGAAGGACATGATGATGTCTACAAAGCTAGGCTAGTGGCAAAAGGATTTACCCAAGTCCAAGGTCTCCATTATGATGAGACATTTGCCCCCGTGGCCATGCTAAGATCCATACGGATTTTGTTAGCGATCGCCGCATTTCATGATTATGAAATATGGCAAATGGATGTCAAAACCGCTTTTCTAAATGGGCATTTAGAAGAGGAGGTGTACATGATACAACCCGAAGGTTTTGTTAATTCTGAAAATCCTAACAAAGTGTGCAAGCTTAAGAGATCCATTTATGGTCTTAAGCAAGCATCTAGAAGTTGGAATCATCGATTCAATCATGTTATAAAGGAAAATGGTTTCACTCGAAGTGTTGAGGAACCATGTTTATACATGAAATTCAGTGGGAGCAATGTTGTGTTCCTAATCTTGTATGTCGATGACATACTACTCATTGGAAATGATATTCCAATGTTGTCTTAAATCAAGAAGTGGTTAGGTAACCACTTCTAAATGAAGGATTTAGGAGAGGCACAACGCATATTAGGTATCCGGATCTATAGAGATAGATCCAAGAGGATATTGGCACTAAGTCAAGAGTCTTATGTCGATAAGATTCTTCGACGGTTCAGCATGGACAAATCCAAAAGGGGTTTGGTACCTATGGTAACCGGGACGATATTGAGCAAGACTCAATCTCCCTCCGAGCCCCATGATGTTGAACGCATGAATTTGATCCCTTATGCTTCCGCTGTCGGATCAATCATGTACGCCATGATATGCACACGTCCTGATGTCTCGTATGCTTTGAGTATGACGAGTAGATATCAAGGAAATCCAGGTGAGAGTCACTGGATTGCTGTCAAGAACATCCTTAAGTACTTAAGAAGAACTAAGGACTCTATCCTTGTGTTTGGAGGAGACACCGAGTTGCGTGTTAATGGATACACGGACTCAAGTTTTCAAACAGATAGAGATGACTTGAAATCACAAGCTGGTTTCGTGTTTATGCTCAATGGTGGTGCCGTAGTCGGGAGAAGCTTCAAGGAAGTCAGAATCATGGATTCTACAACGGAGGTCTGAGTACATCGCAAAGATCGTAAGTCGCTAAGGAAGCTGTTTGGATCAGGCAATTCACGAAAGGTCTAAAAGTAGTACCTACCGCCAATGATCCCATCACTCTCTATTGTGATAATAGTGGGACGATCTTCCAAGCTAAGGAGCCAAAGTCTAGTAATAGATCTAGACATGTACTTAGAAAGTATCATGTAATAAGAGATTTCATTGAAAGAAAGGAAATTGCGATTTGTAAGGTTGGGACGGATGACAACATAGCCGATCCGCTCACCAAGCCTTTATCGCAGGCTAAGCATGATGGGCATGTTACGTCCATGGGACTTAAACGTGTACCAAGTTTTTGTTAGATTTTGAAATGAAATAAAAGTGTTGTTTTTGTTCATGTTCATAATCACATTTGTCTTTTATCTTTAATTTATACTTTGTTACATCCAAACGGGTTGTAGAGACAATTGAACCCCGTTAAAGTGAACACGGATTAACATAGTATTTGCCCATGGTCGCTTGTATGAGGTGACGTCTCGAAGTGACTAGAGTGTGAGGCGATTGATGGAAAGTTCAAGTGCCATAGAGTCATATGAGATGACTAGTCGATCACATAGGTAGACTGTTAGGAACATTTTGTCGGGCCTTATGACCGCTTATAGAGTTCTGGCAAATTTATATAGCCTGGTCGTGGCGAGAGCTACTATAGTATTCTAATGAGTCGATTCTTTTGACTAAAGACTATTCGCCTGAGATGACACAGTTTCAGATTAACTTTGATTTGTGTTACTACGACCTTCGTAAATGGGGTCAAATGGGCATATTTTGGGTTATGATGGCTGTGGCTAGTCGAAGGGAATGAGTGCGATAGGAATTGTCCACCCCTAGTCAGGGTTATAACAATATCTCAGGGCCACTCGAGGAGTAATGAATCGAAATGCGTGGCCACGCTCGGAAAGTATCTATGATAGATAAGTCCGGTCAATCAGTTATTCTCCAGATCGAGGAAACCACTCTCGATATGATCACTTGCAAGTACGACCTGAAAGACACCTTGCATTGAGTGGGAGATAATAATAGGACAAGAGAATTGGTGACGCACACTTGTCGAGGACAAGTGGGAGCTTGTTGGGAAATGTGTCCTCAACAATAGTGCGATCATATGATTTAAATATCATTATTAAATCTCATTTTAAAGAATACAATTGGGAAGTATTTTTACTGTCAACTGGTCAACATATATCGGTAATGATTGGCTGACTAGAGTTTGACATTACTGTCGTGTGACGGTGGTGATCAGTTGACCCCCTAGGTCATACCTATAGGGCAATACTCTTAATTGATCATTTAATTAATCGTATAATGTTACTAGTTAATTAAATTACTTGAAAAATTGACGGACGATTTTGGAAGTAAAATTTACGTATCAAATTGAAATGTGATTAAATGAGATACGGTCTGAGTAATCGAATTGTATTACTACTCGGATGAAATTATTGTTTAAAGAAACGATTGGATTTGAATGAATCATTATAAATGCGATTTATAAATTGGTAAAATTTTGGTACAAGTAATTATGATATTACTAAGTCGATTTTTGTATGTGACGTATTTTTGATAATACGTTGATTTTTAACATGTTAAAAATTACATAACAAATTTATGTCACATATGACATGTGACATATTGACATTTGACAAAAATAATATGGATCTCATATTATCATATGTGCCGAAAATGGGAGGTTGTTTAAACAAATATTGTGTTTGTTTAAGTTAGTGGTAAGCATAATGATAATTACTCTAATTTAGGCATGCATACCTAGTGCCTTTTGTGTAAGAGCACAAAGGCCATGCATAGGCCATTTCCCTCCACCCTACCCGGTTCTCCCTTGGAAAGAACAAGGGTTCTTTTTCTTATTTTTCTATTATTCACTATATGGAGTAGTGTGTGAAAAATAATCATTCATTCTTATCACAAAATTATTTTAGTGAGACAAAAATAATCTCTCTTCCTCTCCTTTTCTCTCAACCGGTTTTGAGAGCCTAATACCAAATATTTTTGGTTCAAATTTTTGACAAGATTAATATTATACTAGCTCAAATAATATTAATTAGATTAAGAGTTAGCTTTGGGTATTATTCCTAAGGAGAGATCCTACACTTGGATCTTGTTCTTCCATTAAGGAAAGCTCAAGAACAAAAGAAAAGGAGATTTCTTTTGTGCCCATTTGAACCGAAATTTCAATGTAAGGATATGATTTCTTCTCTTTTATTATATTGTTTGCATGCATAAAATCCACATTTAATTTTATGACAAATTAATTTTGACATATATGAGTATGTTAGTATGTATATGAATCTACATTTCCTTCACCTTTGGCACAGGTCTCCATTCCTTTCTAACCACAGCAGGCTGTATTTGTTTCTTTGATTGAGTCTTCCTGCATTCATTTGTTTCATGCCCCATGCCTTTGCACTTCAGACATATACTAGGCTTCCAACCATACTCCACTTTAATCTTCAATAGACTTCCATTCTCATCTTTAAACTGCACACTAGTTGGAAACTTATTTCCCACTATTAACTCCACCATCATTCGTGCATATCCCAATCTGGTTTTTGCTTCAGTTGCTTGATCAGTCCTTACAAAAGGCCCTACCAAAGCAGCTATTTTAGGAAGACACTTCCACCAAAATTTGAGAGGGAGGCCATATAGTCGTATCCAAGCAGGTACCACCTTTATCTCCTCCTTGAGAAGATCTACATCACTCTGCCAGGGTTTAACCACTAATGGTTTATTATCAAACATGTGATACCCTGCTTTAAGCACTTCATCTTTCTGTTGCATTGAGTTAAATCTTACTAAAAAAATTCCATTAGGCAAAAATGAAATCTTGTGTCAATCCCATACTTACTCCAAATTCTATGAACAAATCCCTCCAAGACCTCCCATGGTGGGTTTGCACCTAGAACAAAACATACAACTGCCTGATTCCAATAATCAACCTCCTCCTGTACATCCTCAGGAGTAAATTGCAATTTGTTATCATCCAGGGGTACATCTATCTTCTCAGAGGTCTCTACTATACTCTGAACATTCAAAGTATTATCAATAGGCTTCTTACCACGAGTTGTTATCCATTGAACATTCTTTGTTGGCTCCTCAGCATCTTCAAAAGATAGGCCAGGAACCCTAGTAACTTCATGCATGGGCTTAGTACGTAACACTTCATCCTCAGCAGACCCCTGTTTTCCTCCTCCATTACGGCTATTACTTGCTTTATTTTTAGAACTTGGACGTTTGGAACTAGCAGATTGCTTTTTCCTAGATTTAGTTGCAGAGTTGTGAGCCATAATGAAGAGATCTCAAACCCTAACAATGGCAGAAAGTCGACTTTTTGGTCGTCTTAGAATCGCCTGTCATTAGGGTTTTTTTTTTAATTCTTTATTAGTCTCGATCGTATTATCATTATCATTATTATTATTATTATTATTATTATTATTATTATTATTATTATTATTATTATTATTATTATTATTATTATTATTATTATTATTATTATTATTATTATTATTATTATTATTATTATTATTATTATTATTATTATTATTATTATTATTATTATTATTATTATTATTATTATTATTATTATTATTATTATTATTATTATTATTATTATTATTATTATTATTATTATTATTATTATTATTATTATTATTATTATTATTATTATTATTATTATTATTATTATTATTATTATTATTATTATTATTATTATTATTATTATTATTATTATTATTATTATTATTAGGGTAGAGTTCCGGTGAGAACGGGGCTTATCGTGAGAACGGTGAGAACAGATCTCAACCGTTGGACCTCTAGTGATTAGATTTAAACTGACAGCTAGCTCGGTTCTATCCACGCACATACCTTCTTCATTATCTGTTACCATCACCTCCAAGTTACACCATCGCTGACCTCTAATGTTGCGGACAAATTCCCAGAATCACCAGTAACATACACCCTCCGTTGAAATCGCGAGCTTTCTCTCTCCTCTCCTTTTTTCCTACCATCTTTTTAACTTAAACTCAGTTTTGTTTTAATCATGATTATGGGCGATGCGACTATTCGGCATAATTTCGAGCCACTGACTCTTCACTAAGTGATGCACCACTTGCTCACCATTTACCTCAACCGCTGACGGCACCGCACCTCCAGTGACGCACCCACCTTTGCCGCCTGAACCACTTCATATTTTCTCCTTTGCTATCGTATGAAATTTCATCTTCACATCTGGTATTCTTTGCTACACCCCCACAACCCTAACTAGCGCAAACAGTCGGCGTTTGATACCTCTGATGTGAGTCACTATCGCTCCTCATACGAGAATCTATGTATTCTGTGGTGATTGATAGGTTGTTCTCAAACTGAGCTTTTTAATGATGGACAGTCGGAGAGAGGAGCCAAACGTAGAGTACCAGAGTTGTTTGAATGTAGAGCTGAAATGACCGAGTTGGTGTTTTGCTTGAGTTTTTAATTAGAATGTATGGAAAGGTTATTAAATATGTATATTAGCAAATTTAAAGTGCACTTACAAGCAATTTTGAATGTACATTAAGTGTATTTCTAATTTACTACATACAGATCAGAGTACTATTTAAATCCATGTTCGAGTTCTCACTTGTTTACTAAGAGTAGGTTCCAATTGAGTAAGAGACAGATATATATATATATATATATATATATATATATATATATATATATATATATATATATATATATATATATATGCTAATTATATACATGTTTACTTCAAACACTACAATCCCATATTCCTATGTATATAATTAAAAATGAAGGTACATTTTGGATGAACTTGCAGTACATTTCATGTATATATAAAGTACAATTAACATATGCTTAAGGTACGTAACAACTATACATAAGGTAGCAAATTAATGATTGAAGACACTGAAATATTTTTTCCTTCATGTCATTTGTTTACTTTTGGTTTTGGCACAAATACCAAGAAAAGGGGAAGGGAACATTTGTGGTGGTTGTCATTGGATGAATGTCTATGATCAAACTACTCATAAAAAGACTACCTAATATATAAAGGTAAACAAATGAATAATACATGCTAAAATGAAATAGGTAAATAAATGACCATGACAGAGAGAGTAATTGATTTGCTAAGTAGGTTATTCAAAATGTACTTATAGAACAATTAAATGTTCCTGTATATTAAGTAAAATGTACCTAGAGTTCTCAACTAATGGTCAAGATCCATTAAAAATACGGAAGGACATTCCAAATATGCTTAATGTACATTCTTAATTTATTTGAGGTATATTTCCATTTGTTTGAGAAAAATTACGTACATTTCAAATTTATTTAAGGTACATTCCACAATTTTGTATATGTCAAAACGAGTTATGTGATTGTATTTCATATCAAACTTGGCCAATTCCAATATAATTTGTAGGAAGTTTGACAAACAGAAAAAATCTTCCCCAAATCCCTTACACAAACGTGCTACATATAATGTTACCATCTCCTTTGACGTGACAGACTTTGCTTTCTACAAACGACTTCATGTAATCAGAGATGTCATCCACAATAAATTCCCATGGGCATCTAACTGACTCTTTGCGTTCAAGAGCAGAAACTAGCTTGAGGCAATTATATTCTAAGATGATCCTTTGTGCACAAAGGTACATTACACTTAAATTCAAAGAACATATATTCTAAACATGTGGTGTTGTACATAAACCTTTTCGAGACTTATCGACTCTAATTGAATAATGGTAAAGCATAAGAAACAACTCGAATAATCGACTCTAATTGAGTACCATTCAACCACTATTGTATGCGCAGCTTTGAACCAAATCACCTTCATCCCTAACTGCATATATCTGGTCATTCATTACAACAACGACAAAAATACCATTACATGAGAGGATGTCGCAGTGGAGACCACCAACAGGAGCGACTAAATTCGAGCATAAGTATTCCCGGTGACATGCGACGGTTTGCCGGCGCCGGTGATTCGGTTGCTGGCGCCTGACACGTCAATTAATTGGTCGGATGTCACTATATAAAAGGGACGAAAATGGATAGCAAAGTGGTGATGGTGTTATAGTTGGTGAAGCAGGGGGAGAGAGAATGGTGGAGCCGCAATTTAATGGATTCGACGGAGAACGTCAGTGGTGGCCAAAAATCAAAAGCGCGTGAGATGCAAATAGAGTGACCGTAGTATATGATCAAGTTTGGGACTCGGGGGTTGTTTTCGATGAGATTAGCCGTCAGTTTTATAATTTTGTGGGTGGGATGGGAGTGTTCTCACGGTTCTCACCATAAGGTTGTTCTCATATGATCCAAAATCTTATTATTATTATTATTATTATTATTATTATTATTATTATTATTATTATTATTATTATTATTATTATTATTATTATTATTATTATTATTATTATTATTATTATTATTATTATTATTATTATTATTATTATTATTATTATTATTATTATTATTATTATTATTATTATTATTATTATTATTATTATTATTATTATTATTATTATTATTATTATTATTATTATTATTATTATTATTATTATTATTATTATTATTATTATTATTATTATTATTATTATTATTATTATTATTATTATTATTATTATTATTATTATTATTATTATTATTATTATTATTATTATTATTATTATTATTATTATTATTATTATTATTATTATTATTATTATTATTATTATTATTATTATTATTATTATTATTATTATTATTATTATTATTATTATTATTATTATTATTATTATTATTATTATTATTATTATTATTATTATTATTATTATTATTATTATTATTATTATTATTATTATTATTATTATTATTATTATTATTATTATTATTATTATTATTATTATTATTATTATTATTATTATTATTATTATTATTATTATTATTATTATTATTATTATTATTATTATTATTATTATTATTATTATTATTATTATTATTATTATTATTATTATTATTATTATTATTATTATTATTATTATTATTATTATTATTATTATTATTATTATTATTATTATTATTATTATTTTTATTATTATTATTATTATTATTATTATTATTATTATTATTATTATTATTATTATTATTATTATTATTATTATTATTATCATTATTATTATTATTATTAGTATTATTAGTATTATTACTATTAGTATTATTATTATTATTATTATTATTATTATTATTATTATTATTATTATTATTATTATTATTATTATTATTATTATTAATATTATTATTATTATTATTATTATTATTATACTAGTCTTACCATAAGTAAGATTTCCATATACTATCTTTACTAATTTATAATTGCCACAACTTTATTATTATTATTGATATAACTATTATTACCTTTACATATTATTATTTCCATATTATTATTATTATTATTAATTCCCGATACAAATCCCGATCACACTCATACTAGATAAATAGGTTTCGGTCCAAATAACAATGGCACACGGCCTAACGCTCAATTATTAGTTAAGCCCAATTCCGGACTTGGATACTGAATTTATTATTTAATTAAAGTCTTACTTGTAATTATTATTAGAAATGCCTTTAATTAATTATTAAATTACATAAATTATTCATATAAATTATTATCAAAATACGGGGTATTACAAACACAAAAAACAAATCTTTTCAAAACTTCCATGTTAAGTATTCCCGGAATGCTTCATGGTCAAGTACAAATCATGTCATCCAAAACATAGGATAGAACAAATCATGATTACAATTGCGTGATAGTGACAAGACATCTCGAAGACCCGCGAATTGACTCGCGCCTCTTCGAGTAGCCCATGCGGCCACGTCGCTCAAAACGCACACAACCACCCATTCTTCTATAAATACTCTTTGGTTCATATACCCCTATTAAACTCATCTAATTCATTATATAAATTACTCATAATTTATGTCATGTGGATCTAGTTGCATGCAAGATGTTTTTAATCAAAAATAAGGAGAAAACAATTTTCTTACATACAATTGTGACGGATTTAAGGCACTAGATTTGGACTCCTCCCAAATCTAGATCTTGAGCTAATGCCATTTTTGGATGATCCTCCAAGAACCTTCAAGCATTCAAGTGTAGAATGCCTCCTTAGTGATGCACCCAAGACATTCCCATAACACTAATTATATTACTAACTAGGTAATAAAATTAGTTAACCTTAAATATTAATTCTAATATTAGTTATATTACTATTATAGTAATCTTATGTGAATATTAGAATTTATGAACACATTTTTATCCATAAAACAATTTTATGTAGAGAGAAGGAGAAGTTTTTGGATGAGTATAGATTATGTAAAAATAAGAGAACTACTTCTCTATATTAGGGAGGGGGTGGCCGGTTACATTCATGGTAAGGGCGAGGGTTTTCTTTTCCTTTTTGTCTTACCAAAGATGCTTTTTGTCTTACCTAAAAAGCTAGGGTAGCAATCTAAGTTATGTGTAGTCATCATGATGTTTTTACCATTAAAAACAACAATTATTTACCGCCCTAAACTACCCATAAAACCGGTTTCTCATACATAAAATGGACCTCTATTTTATCTTTGTAATTTGTCTTTTGTAATATGTTGTGACATGTGACATGTAACATGTCATTGGTAATATAAATGCATATTTAACTAAATAAATATCATTATATATTAAATAAATTACATTAAACAAATTAACAAGTAATTCACAATTACATGTATATAAAATGAGTCACATTAAGTCTAGTTAATATAATCTACAACATTTTACAATTATGATTAACTAATTACTCTTATCTCAAATGTTTCATAAACAGTAATCAATTTTAGTATTATATAATATTAACTACTAAATTGAATCTTATTTAATCAAATTACAATAAGATATATAATGCTCACTCATTGATAAAATTTGCTCTATTTAAGGATTTAATTAATCTGTATCGACATACAATTAATTAACTTATCAGTTAAGGGAATTGTCCTATAGGTGTGACCTTAAGGGATCAATTGATCACCACCGTCAAACGACAGTAATGTCAAACTCTAGTTAGCCAATCATTACTAATTAATGTTGATCAGCTGACTATATATATTGAATCATCCCTTACGTATTCTTATATGAGATTTATTAATGTGATCGCACTATTGTTGAGGACACTTACTCCAACAATCTCCCACTTGTCCGAGATAAGTGTGCGTCACCAATTCCCTTGTCCTATTACATTATCTCCCACTCAATGCAAGGTGTCTTGTAGGTCGTACTTGCATTTGATCATATCTAGAGTGGTTTCCTCGATCTGGAGAGTAACTGTCTGACCGGAATTATCTACTGTAGATACCTTCCAAGCGTGGCCACTCATTTTCAGTTCAATGCTCCTCGAGTGGCCCTGAGATTCATAGATAACCCTGATAAGGGGTGGAAAATTCCTATCACTCTATTCCCTTTAAATAGCCAAAGCTCATCTTGACCCAAAAGATGCCCATTTGACCTCAGTTACGACACTCGTAGAGCATAAATCAAAGCCAATTAGAAACTGTGCCAACTTAGGCGAACAGTCTCTATTCAAAGAATCGACTCATAAGAATACGATAGTAGCTCTCGCCACGACCAGGCTTTATAAAAATTACTAGAACTCTATAAGCGGTCACTGCGTAACAGAGTGTCCCATACAGTCTCCCTATGTGACTGACTAGTCATCTCTTATGACTCTATGGCACTTGAACTTTCCATCAATCGCATCACACTCTAGTCACTTGGAGACGTCACCTCATATAAGCAACTAGGGGCCAATACTATGTTAATCCAGTTCACTTAAATATGGTTCAACATTGTCTCGACAACCTATTTGGAAAAACAAAGTATTAAAGAAAAGAGTTTTGTATAAAACTCAAACGATGAATGTATTATCACATATGTAAAATTGATAAAATATCAATTACTACATAATCTATAATTCATTTTTAATCTTGTATATAGTTTGATAATCTCAATTCAGTTGAATGGCATGACTTATCATGCTAAGCCTATGAGAAGACTTTGGTCAATAAGTCTTAGCAACACTTTGCACTTTCCTAACCTTACTATATACTTTTTCCCTTTGTTATGTATAATCTTTATTATTAAACTTTTGAGTATGTGCCTAGATCCAATCTAGACATAGGCTCTCTTGCCTTAGAATAGCTCCCACTGTCCTCACAATAAGTAGGGATAGGACCTTCGGTTATTGGAACGAACTACCACACTTCCTCCAATTCACAAAACCGAATCCTAATATCATCCCTTCCTTCTTGCATATCTAATTATTGAAAGTGTACTCAATTTCCGTTGTGTATATCTCATTGTTCAACTGCCTAGGACGTTTCTAGCAGATATCCTCCTTAAATAATATAGCCAAGATGGTTTTGTAACCATCCTTATCTGTTTAGAATATGGTTTTTGTGTAACTCCTTGCACATAAATCCATCTCATTTCTAAATGCTTAGCTTCATATCTTTAGTACTTCCTGAGTACTAACTAATGGACTATGTGGCTATATAGAGACTTCTCTCAAAGATTTGATTTCTAACATCTCGTCATACTCCAAGTATATGCGGTTTAAGAATGGTGATACATCTTAGCGTAATGAATTAATCCCGCAGCGGAAGCAAATGGATTCAATTTCTTCATGTTCAATACTGTTGAACTTGTCAAGATTCTTATTAACATAAGAATATTAGCTTTATGCTAATATCCATCGAACTGGATATCTTAGAGATGTAATATTCTTCTCCTAATTCTTTCATCACTCATAGTGATCAATATGTCATTCACATATAAGACTAATAATACCACATTACTCCCACTAAACTTCATGTATAAACAAAACTACTCGACAAATCGAGAAAGGTTTATTACATAATTGAAACATACTATTCAACTCCTTGACTTCTACTTAATATTTCACTTAAGTTCGTATCCTACCTTAGGATAGTTGCGATTTACAAAACTCATGCAAGATGATTTTAAAATCCAACAGTCAAATAATATTATGAAATCCGAATTAACGAAGCGTTGCAATTGGTGTAAACCTCATACCACCAATCAACCAAGTAATGGAAACATCTTAATGTTTATGTTCAGTTCGGACTTTTGCGGAGTTGAAACTAGATAAAGCATCTTAATAAGTTACAGGTTTGTTACTTTCAAAAATAACATTACTCTTATCCACTTAGGTTTCGAATCAATAATTACTCATTTTGACCAAGAAGGAACATCTTCCTACGTCTTATTCTCAGTTTATGGCTCTTGAACATTTTCTCCCACTCTGTAGGAAGAAACCCTTTGTTCTCGAGCCACAAACCCTTTGTTCTCGTGATCATGTAGGAAGAGAGAGCAAATGTTTACTATCGAAACAAGCTACAATTCAGGTACCATGCCTAACCATATCTCATATGAAAAGTAGAGGATTGCTTTAACCATGTTTTATATTAGTGGAAAATTTAAATGTCAGACAAATTTTATAACAGAAACTACCTCCAACTATAATGTAAAGATTCAATCATATCATAATGAAAGTGAACTTGTGATACCATTGTTAGAAATTATTAATCTCATTATTCAACATATTCATATATGTTACATTTAATTTAGTCATAAAATTAAATCTAGATCTTATGCATGCAACCATAAATAAGAATGAAAATAAATCGTCTTTCTTACTATGGGTATTTCGGATTTAGGGCATAAGTGAGTTCTCCTTCTCACTTGTTCTTGAGCTTTCCTTACAAATGGAAGAACAAGGATTCAAGGATAGAATCCCTCCCAAAGATGAATACCTAAGATAACCTCTTAAAAACTAATATTATTCGAACTAGAAGAATATTAATCTTACTAAAAATTGACCCAAAATATGGTTTTGCCCTCTTCAAAATTTCGGCTAAGAGAGGATGAATTTTGGAGTATTTATTTCTCTTTCTAAACTTCTATAAGTTATTTGATGAATGAATAATAATAATGCACAACACTAGTTGTGATATTATGTGCATTATAGAGATTATAAAGGGTAAAAACCCTTTGCTTGCTAGGTTGGGAAACCGGGTATGGGGAAGGGGCAATGGCCAATGCATGACCAAGATGCTCTTCACAAAAGCAACTAGGTGTGCATAGCTAGAATTTGGGTTTAATCATTATGCTCCTTATACATTATAAAACATAATAAAAAACCCCAACCCACTCCATTATTTCGGTACATATATTGTAAAATGGAAAGTCCATTTTACAATTTTTTTATCAATTTGTCACATGTAACATGTTCCATGACATCTTACATATAAAATGTATTTTTAACAATTAAAAATCAACATATTAATAAAATATGTCACTTATAAAAATTAATATAGTAATTCATAATTACTTGTACCAAAAAGTGTTTCCGAATTATAAACTACAACATTTTGTATTTATAATAATTTAATCATTCCGTTTCAATTGTTTCCGTAAACAATAATTTCATCTAAGCAATAAAACAATTAGATCACTTAGACCGTATCTTATTTAATCAAATTGCAATGAGACACGTAAATATTACTTCCAAAAACGTCGGTCAATTTTTAAGTAATTTAATTAACTCGTATCGTCATACGATCAATTAAATATTCAATTAAGAGTGTTACCCTTTAGGTATGACCTAAGGGGATCAACTGATCACCACCGTCGCACGACAGTAATGTCAAACTCTAGTCAGCCAATCATTACCGATATGTGTGGACCAGTTGACTGTAAAATATTACTTCCCTCATGTATTCTTAATATGAGATTTAAACATGTGATCATCATGATCGACAGTTATGATCGCATTATTGTCGGAGAACACATATTCCAACAATCTCCCACTTGTCCTCGACAAGTGTGCGTCACCAATTCTCTTGTCCTATTACTATCTCCCACTCAATGCAAGGTGTCTTTCAGGTCGTACTTGCAAGTGATCATATCGAGAGTGGTTTCCTCGATCTGGAGAATAACTGATTGACCGGAATTTATCTACCATAGATACCTTCCGAGCGTGGCCACGCATTTCCAGTTCATTACTCCTCGAGTGGCCCTGAGATATTGTTATAACCCTGACAAGGGGTGGAAAATTCCTATCGCACTTATTCCCTTCGACTAGCCACAGCCATCATAACCCAAAATATGCCCATTTGACCCCATTTACGAAGGTCGTAGTAACATAAATCAAAGTTAATCTGAAACTGTGCCACCTTAGGCGAACAGTCTTTAGTCAAAAGAATCGACTCATTAGAATACTATAGTAGCTCTCGCCACGACCAGGCTATATAAATTTGCTAGAACTCTATAAGCGGTCATAAGGCCCGACAAAGTGTTCCTAACAGTCTGCCTATGTGATCGACTAGTCATCTCGTATGACTCCATGGCACTTGAACTTGCCATCAATCGCATCACACTTTAGTCACTTCGAGATGTCACCTCATGTAAGTGACTATGGGCGAATACAATGCTAATCCGTGTTCACCTTAACGGAGTTCAATTGTCTCTACAACCCGTTTGGATGTAACAAAGTATAAGGTGAGTTAATGATAACTCAAACGACGAATGTCGACATCACATCCGGGTAGCCAATACCATATTACAACCTTGTGATGTATATCGTAAGTGTGTAAACACTAGTCGATTGCAATAGAAGTTTAACATACCATGTGTCCATGTGTTCATACTTCTTGTATTGCACTTCCTTTATATTCATGTTATCTATCATAGCATGAACCTTACCAAGTACACATCTAGGTTCCCAACCTAGGTTTAGGTTCTTTATCTTGAAAGAACTTTCTTGTTGTTTATCACATAACAAACGAATTGTGGTGGATAATATAACTTGCACTGGTCAAGTGTTCTACCAACTCACAATGCACTAGGTATACGTTTTGTAGGGTCTTGCAATAATTGTCATGATGATTAGTCTAGCACTTCTCATAAGTCCTAGTGTTTTAGAAAATACTAGTTTTGAGTAACTTCTTACTACAACTAAGTATCTTTCCAACTTCTTATTGCTCCTTTTAGTTTGAATAGCTTAGGATTTTCATAAATCCTTACACGTTTTCGAACTTCAATATGTGCAAATTCTTGTCACATAACAGAGTGTTCTGTTAAACACTAGAATAGCTCATTAGTTCTCCTCGAGAATTCATGACGATTCTTCTATGGCTTACCAATGAGTCATCATGCTCTTAAGCATATGATTCATTATTGGACATGTTCATGATTATTCTAATGGCGGAAACATTAGTAATTCATAATCATGTGATCAACCATTCTTAGGTTCAATGAATGACCATGACTGCTTATGGTAATTCCATTTTCATCTATATGAATAACCTACGTTTCTCGTTGATTTGATGTGTATATCTCAATACCTATCCAACATCCCATGATGTGATTGGATTCATCATAGTCAATTTTCATCCAAAATTGAAAACTCAAATACTTCTTTGCGAAAGATAGTACTAGCTCGTCATTCTCAATGAGTAATGAGTTATAAATTTTACAAGATGATTGCTCCCACTAAATTCCATGTCTTCACATGATAATTCCAAACTCCCACTCAATTCACATGTTTCGCAATTGACTAATCAATCGAAACATTTCAAGAATTGAAATACATTTTGCTTTGCCAAGTTATTAAGATAAAACCAAATATGTTCCCAACATATCTTTTCAAAATACTTATTTAGAAAAGGTTTCAATCTTAAACTTATGGAAAGAGATTTTTAATCTCTAACTCATTCATTTTATAATGATGCGTAGCAATGTCATTATTTAAATGTGAATTTCATTTAATACACGTCTTTCTCAAAATACCTTTTTCCGGAAGGAGGTTTAACCATTTCATTTTCATAATAAGGTTAAGTAATGACACTAGCATGGTTAACAATTAACTTAGCTCTTGTAGATATCGGCATATCTTTCTTTGCAACTTTTAGTCATAAATCTCATTTATTTTCAAGGATGCAACTTTGTTTCATTTAGGCTCTTAAGTAAATATCAATATTGAAACTCTTGGTCGAATGTTGTTCATAAACTAGCCAAAACTCTTCTTAAGACTTTACTTTAGTCATTTTCTTCCAAAACTTTCTTTTGGTCTCCTCGTGTAGTAATCTTAAGAACATATGCTTTTAATTACTTCATTTGGTCTCTTTTGTCATGTAGATCTCATCTATTCGAGACCATAGATCTCATCTATTCGTGTATACTATCTATTTAGGTATACAAATCATTCTTTCTTCCGTAGATCTCATTTACTCAAGCATACAAATCATTCTTTGTATTCTTTGTGTCTTCATTTTTCTCCCACTCTATCTTTCGAATAAGTACACTAGATATTCAAAGATAGCTTATCAAACACAAATAATGATTTTGAAGTATAAGGAGGACTATCTCATAGATTGACTAATAGTTTTAGATTTGATAAGTGTACTTGATAATTGACATTCCTTTAGGAGAGTTCATCTACTCAACATCACTTTATAATTGATCATACACAAGCCTTAAGCTTGTGGACATATAATGAATCCCATCAATATAGTTGCCTATTAGATCACTTTAAGTAGATGCTCATATGTTTCTATGTGCAAGCATATAAAGACGAATTTTTAGAACAAATAAATACGATAAAAGGGGTGACTTGGGTTGAAAACCAAGCCACCATAATCCAAAATACAACCATTGTTTTAGAAAGGATCAACTATTTCCATGTCGAACACGGAAATCAAAATAGTTCTAAAAATCCGAAACATAACTTAAAATAAGACAATAATAAAAAGCCAAGCTTCATTGGAAGCTACTCCTAGCTCCTTGATGATTTCTCAAACTTGCTTTTCCTTTCCCTTGTCTTTGCTTGGAGGAGGCCCTATTTACGATAAAAAAGGCATACATTATCACAACTTTGTATCAAAATACCATAGTTGAATTAGAAACATAAAAGAAAGGATAGTCATTTACCTACTGGAGTTATATTTCCAGCTTTAATGTCACCAAGGTACTTGGAACAATTCCTTTTCCAATGTCCAACACCATTACAATAATGGCATTTATCAAGAGGACCCTTCTTGGTCTGGGAAGTGCTAGCTTCAAAAGTCTTAGCCTTGGTGGACATGGGAGCTTGCCTCTTACCCTTTTTCCCATTCTTTTTGAACTTCCCTTTGCTCATGGTGCTTATGTTAAGCACATCCTTAGGTGGGTTAACATTTAACCCCATGTCTCTTTCGGCTTGCACAAGTAACTTGTGCAACTCTTCAAGAGACACGTCCTTGTCTTGCATGTTAAAATTCACCCGGAATTGAACATACGCTTTGACTTTGGATAAGGAGTGTATAATCCTATCTACAATGAGCTATTTAGGTATTTCAACTTTTTGAATCTTCAAAGTCTCGACTAGCTCCAACAATTTGAGCACGTGAGGGCTAACCTTTTGGCCCTTCTTGAAATCGAGATCAAAGAATGCCGAGGCCGCCTCATATTGGATGATCCTCGAAGTTGGTGAAAACATTGTCACAAGTTTGGAATAGATTTCATTAGCGGTGTCCATTTTAAAGACTCTCCTTTGGAGATCCGCCTCCATCGCAAAAATCAACACATTTTTCACTGCGGAGGACTCTTTGTGGTAAGCCTCATATGCTTCCATAGTGGCGGCACTCGACCTAGCATTAGGTTCGGGTGGAGAGGCCTCGGGGTGAGTCGGCCACACCCTGCAAGTTGTTTGAGAAGATAAAGAAAACAAGAATTGTGAGTGGCTTAGTCCGAGCTGCTGAGACAGACATAAGTTTTTCTAATCGATTTAGTGTTTCTTTTTTCTTAGAAAAAACGGTAATATTTATTACATTTAGTTTTTTTTTTTAATATATATCATATCTTCCTTATTTTTTGTTTTTTCAAGCCGCTTATGAGGAAGAGATGAGTCGACCAACGCTTACTTGAGTGGATCCGGACGAGCCATAATCCAGGAGACTCCATTTCCAAACTTGATCCCGCATCAATTAACCTACCTTTATGTGCTCAGGTTATATCAAGCTAGGAGACTCCATTTCAAGCCATATAACAAGTCATAATCCCATTAAGCCTTAACTTTACAAAATCAAGCTCCAGAGATTTGTTCATCAACGCCTCTTATTTCCGAGCTCCACATTCCAAATATCCAATCTAGTTTCACCTTGACCAAGACAAGGAGTCTTCAAATATTTTACTACCCAGAACGGGACATACCGAATTCATCTTTAGGGTCCATGGATAACACCATTTTCCCCTCATAATTCGATACTTAGGACCCCTTTTTGTCGCCCCTTACCTACCTTAGTATGTCACTTCAGTTCGTTTTATCTTAATCTGTGTCTCTCTCACCATGCCTTGCACAAATGGTGTTTTCAAGCTATGTTACTTTCTTTTGTTGACCTTCTTGTAGGTACCTTGCTCGGGAATTCTAGCGGGACGGAGTTGGAGTGAAATTAGCTTAAAGAAAGGAAGCAACAAGGAGAAATTGTAGCCGAGGGAGTAAACAATACCCGACCGGACAAAACTATACCCGATCGGGCACAATTATACCCGGCTGGGTATATCTCACCCGTTTTGTGTTTTTGACTTTTTTAGGCCAGATTTTTGCGTTTCATCCAACCGGGTGTAATTTGACCCAGCCGTGTACAATTCACTCCCTCGGTAACAATTTTTGTCTTCTCTTGTATTTCCTCCTATCTTTTGTACTTCATATATATAACTAACTTTCAAGAAAATTAGGGATCCAATCCTAACTACTGAAGAAGATTTGCATGGTTAAGAGAGGAAAAACATACATTCCTTTGTAACTTGTGAATCATTCTTCATCAATCAAGAATATAATTATTGTTCTTCCTTTGTTCTTCATTGTTATTCCTACTTCTCATTGTTTGGTATTACTTCTTTCCTTTCCATTTTCTTCTTTACTCATCAATTGTTTTCATTTGCTTTCCTCTGGATCTCATTTGCAAGTAGTTGTTAGGATTAATTGTTTGTTGCTAGATTAGTCAAAATCTCTCTCTTGTTTGTTTGTTCATGTTTTTAGTTGAGGTTCTTCCATACAAAGTTTGCATCTTTGATTAGTTTTGAGAAAGTTTGTTCCTTTTTGTATTAATTCATCCTACTCTTAGTTTAATTAATAGATCTCCTTATTTCCTATAGTTAATTGCATGTTTAATTGTCGAAATCAAATAATTACCATGTTTATTGTTAGACCATCTACCTTTATTAATTGTCTTGCCACAACAAACATGAATAGTGAGTAGTCTCCTCACTAAGGTGTGTTTAGGTCCGACATGAGTAAATCACATGCTTAATTCCACCTAAATTTGTTGTCAAGGGGGAAATTAGTGGGGTTTCCATTGGAATTTGATTGTTTATGTTTTAATTGAGAGTTTGGTTGGTTGGGTACCCTTGTCAACCAATGGGAATTAGTTAGGTGCCTAGTTGACTTGCTTTTTACATTACTTGCCAATCAAGGTTGAACCCGGAAGGGAGAACCTTGAGAGGGTGCCTTTGGGGAATCGGGTTGACTTTCACCTTTAGGAAAAGGGTTAGAAAACACAGGAATTTATCGCACGCGTTTTCGCACTAGTAGAAAAAACACCTATTGCGTCAGTTGAATTGCGTCGGTTTTAGAAAACACGACGCAAAAAGTACTCACTTTTGGCGGGAATCCATTTTCGCCCTATAGGGAAGCTTAATGCGTCGGTTCTTGGAAAAAAACTGATGTATATAATGCGTCAGTTCTCAGCAAAACCGATGTATTTAATTAAATACATTAGTTATGTCACTAAACCGACTTATTTAATTTTTGTTTTTTTGTATCGGTTATATCTAAAACTGACGCAAATGATGTATAATTAAAAAAAAATTACGATTAAACATTGATATTCATTCACTCTCGCTAAAACCTTTCAATTTTCATCCCCAAACAACTATCCAATTATAGAGTATTTCGGAGGAGAGAGAAAAACAAAAATCCCCAAATCTTCAACAATGGTTGTCGAACCCAATCAAAGACAAGAAATTGAAAGCCAAGGATGAATAAACCACCGAGATCGATGGTGGCCTTGTTCTCTTTATTGAGAAACTTCAGGAAATCCAAGATGAACTTGAAAAGGTTTGGATTTTTTTTCGATTTTTATAGGGTTTTTGCATTTTGGGTGAACATAGCTTTGTAAATTTGTGTATAATGGTGTATATGTTTGTTATTGTTAATTTTTTTTGGATTTGTGATTTTTGATGATGGGTAGTTGAGATTATTGCTACTTCTCGATCAATGCCACCAGCGTACTCGTTAAAGATCTCAGTCGCAAACTCGCCAACTGCACGAGCGTTGACTACACTAATCTCCCATGTTCACTCTTTCTACCTCCCAGGCTCGCGATTTTCAAAGGGTTTTTGTCTTCTTTACTTTTTTTTTCCAATTTCCTTGTCAATTTCATTCTAAATATAATTTATTGTTGAACTAATGTTATCTTGTGCTTAATTGATTTTGATTTGATGAAATTGTTGAGTATTTGGGGAAAACGAAACCCTAACTTTTATGAATTTCCAATTTCTTTGTCAAGGATTGCTGCGTAGACCGGTCAGCAAAGGTATGATATGTACATACACTCACATTAACGCCGTTTCTTATGTTATGCATGAAGTCACAATGGTTCTCTTGGCGCTGCTTCTGTATTTTATAATCGGACAGTGTATTCGAGGATTGGGACATCATGTGTTGCTATGTTTTATCATTCTTTTCGTGTTCCAGTGTTAGTTTGCTTTGAAGTATACATGTTTAGGTCCAACCTGATTCTATATGTGCGAATGAACTTGGTAATCCTTTGTCTATTCTTAACCGTGAATACTTGATAAATTCTTTTTTTTCTTTTTATTATTGTTGGTGTTATAGGAGGCACGAGGCTATTATAATATGCTGGAGGATAGGGATTTCGAACTATGACCTATCGACCCCAGTCTGAATGTTTTCATGAGGTAGGCAAGCAATGCTGATGATCAACGTGATCTCTGCAGGTGATCCAGATGCTAGGTAATGTTTGTTTTTCAACTGTAATTGTTGTTTAATTCGTGGGATTTCAGTTCTTTAGCTTGCTTATAGTTTTGTTAGTAGAATAGTAGCTTAGTAAGTACTTGCTTTGCCTCTATCATTTGTTTACATTATTTTTCTTTATGAAATGTAATTTAATCAAAACTAAACAAATAGTTAGGACAGACGGAGTATGTATATTGTGTATTTGTGCTTGTTAAGTAACATGACTAGATTTTTTCTGGAATGAAAATGTTCTGGTTCGTGGGTGTCAACTTTGTGTAACATTGAGGTATTGGAAGATGGAGTTCATGTGAGCCGATTATAATAAAAAAAAGTAAGGTGTAGTATCATTAATGTTTGTGGGATATACAGTTTAAAAGTAATGTGAAGTTTCCCTTCGACCGTTGGTTACGTCTTGATAGTTTTGTTGAGTACCATTAGGCCGGATGTTGAGCTCAGGTATAATTGTTAATGTTCAGGACTAATCACGCAAATAGGATAGCGGCTATAGTTGAATGGTTCATCCAGATGCTAAGTTATTCCTCATAAGGTTTAATCTCGAAGTAGTTTAATACTTATGAGATCATGCAGTGGTTTAATCAAACTATTGTATATATGTTTATTTAGAATGGGATGACGTGGAGAAATTGTGTTTATCAGAATGTGATTTGAGAAAGTTGGTTAGAAATTGTTGAATATCTTAAAGCAGTTGCCTACTTGGAAGCATCCTAAAGAGTTAGTTACTTGTGGGGAAGTAAAATTGTTTTTTGAGCGCCTTTAACATGTTGGTTTGGATGCAACAGGGCATCTAATGTCACTTTGATAAAGAAAATGGATCCTAAAAGACGATTTTGCTTAATTTTGCTCAGGGGTTAATGAAAGATTTGTAGTGAGATACGTCAAAGATTTCTAATGAATTCAATTTCTTGCATTAGATTGTGTAGTTCAACTATTCTTCTACTTGTATCTTCAATATATTTTCGACTTATTTCTCTTTTCCATTTAATTAGTTTAACTTGCTTTTGATCGCCTCTTCTGAAATTCTTTCAGCAATAGTTGGTGACATTACACCTTGGGATGGTATTTCTAAGGAGGAGAAGAATCGTAAGGAACAGGAAGCACTCGACCATATGTGCAATGTCCTTGGCGAAGAATCAAGAGTTATCCCTTATTATCTCTATTTTACTTGCCATTTTATATACATTTCTAGGGCCTTGAGGGGAGTTCCCTTTCAGGCCTTGCTTTTTGACTCTCCGATATAAATTTTCAAGTTAAAGGTCAAGTTGCTTCATGAATTCAACAAGTAGTCATCTATAGGTTTTAGGATGCATTGTGAAGAAAATTCTCACTTGGTTTTGTGGGAATGAGTTCTCACTTGGATAATATGTTTTGTACATTGACAATGAATATGGGTAGGAGTTAAGGAATTCGGAGCGGCTGGTGAACCTTATATAAACCTGGCTGCAAAAAATGGCTGCCAAATTGAATACGAGAGTCTTTGTCACTTTTAAGTCTCGTGTGTGCTCTTTGTCTTCATTTTTTTATATTTCATGGTTAAATAATACTTTTTGTTTCTCACATTATATTTCACTATTATAAGGTTCCCAATAATTTGATTATTCACTTATTTAATAATGTAATTTGTTAGTCTGAATTTTTTTGATATGATATATTAGTCTCTTCTCTTGGAGATTGCAGGTGATCTATATATTCTTCTACTATTCCGATCGAGGACTATTGACTACTTGAGTATGTTCGGTTCAGACGTTCAGTTATGTTAGGTTTGTGGCAGCGAGTTTGGATTGATATATAGTTTTTTGTAAAGTTTACTAGATGTTTACAGAACATTTAGTATAGATTAGCTTAGTAACTAAACATTGGATCGTATTCAGAACATTGTTTGGTTGAATGAAATGTAATGTTGTTTTACATGCATGTGATGTATTAGTGGCTGGTTTGATTTTTTGTTGCGGGTTTTTATGTTTTAGTATTCGGATTGTCAGTTTTATGGGGAGTTGGCGCCTAAATTTCAGTAGCAAATTTATATATATAAAAAATACATTAATAAATTGCGTCAATTCTTGAATGAAATGATGCAAAGGAGGGAAATGAATTTTCACTAAAACAAAATATCAAATGCATCAGTTCTTATGACAAATGACGCAAAAAAAATAAACATAATGCATCAGTTCTCTAAAGAACTAACGCAAATAATAACTATTTGCGTCGGTTCTACATATTTATTGCGTCAGTTCTATTTACGCAAATGGAGAATTTTTGCGTCGGTTTTTAAGACACAACTGACGCAAATGTTGAATTTTTTGCGTCGGTTTTACAACTGACGCATATCAAATACGACCCCTCGATATACGTCAGTCAAAAACCGACGCAAAAGGCCCTCTACAACGACGATTAGGGGGTTTTTTCCATTAGTGTCGAGTCCTAGAAACTTGCATAAGA
Source organism: Silene latifolia (assembly GCF_048544455.1). Lineage (NCBI taxonomy): Eukaryota > Viridiplantae > Streptophyta > Magnoliopsida > Caryophyllales > Caryophyllaceae > Silene > Silene latifolia. The sequence goes on along the minus strand of NC_133536.1, from coordinate 116,207,689 downwards.
GAGGTCCGAATCAAGAACCCGGGAGGGAGGTAAGTGGGGAATCCTAGTGTCTTAATATGAGTCCAGGAGGAAATTATTAACCGAGTTAGAGGCGTTTTCCCACACTAAGCTACCCCTAGACGATAATTGACGGAATTAACGTGTTGATTATGAATTGTTAGTGACTTAATCGCACCCTAGGCCTTTCTTAAATTGATTAAAACCGTATTCAATACTTGCTTCTTAATCTTAGAATTTACTTAGCTAAACGATTGAACGTAACAATTGGTAGTCTCATTTGCTCCTTGTGTTTGACCCTTTATTGTGCAACGATACGTCGACTTGCAAGGTTAAAACTTTGACCATCATGTTTTTGGCGCCGTTGCTGGGGAGCAAAGGCAATATATTTGTTTGGGCTAAAATTTACATAATAGGTAGAGCCCACCACTACAAGAAAAACTAAAACAGGCAACATATTTTTAGCGATCGATTTTGATAGTCGCCAAATTGGCGACTGATATTAGAATTAGCGACTGAAATCAGTCGCTAATTTGGCGACTGCTTCTTTTAAAAAAGGAATCTTAGTTAGCGACCGACTTTCAGATTTAGCGACCGAAGTCGGTCGCTAAATTGCTTTATAGAAATCCCGCAGTATTCTTTCCCTCTCTCCTGATTTTCTCTTTCGAATAAAAAAAAAAGGAAAGGCGATCGACAAGAACGACGACACCACCACCTATTCTAGCCGTGGCCACCGTCCTCACCGCCTCCACCACTCCTATTTAATTAGGTTAGTTTTTTTTATTTAATTTCAGTTTAATTGGTTTAATTTGTTAGATTAATTTGTAGTTAGTTGGATTAATTTGTGGTTATTTTGTTAGATTCATTTGTAGTTATTAGGTTAGATTAATTTGTAGTTAGATTTTAGTTTAATTTGTGTTTGAATTAAAAGGGAATGATTAAGGGGGTTTGTGTTTAGGTTTAGGGTTATGGGTGGGGGTTTGGTCGGCCGTAGGTGGCGGTGGGTCGGCCGTGGGTGGGTCGTGGAAGTGGTGGGTCGTGGGTGGTGTTTGGCATTGGGTAGCTAAGTTAAACCGTCTTATTATTATTAGTATTAAGCTAAGGGGAACCGTCTTAATTTTATTATTATTACTAAGTTAAGTGAAACCGTCTTATTATTATTAATATTAAGCTAAGTGGAACCGCCTTTTGCATTAATGGAATTAGCTAAGTGGAACCGTCTTTTGGATTAAGAGAAATTAGCTATTAGCTAAGTGGAACCTTCTTTAGGACTTGATTTTGATAAATTTAGTTTGATAATGCATGTTATTGATGAATTGAGGTTGAATAATCCTGTTTTTTTTGTTTTTCTTTTCTCCTTCCAGGGTTGTCACCGTGCTACTGAGCACCACCGTCCGCCGTAGCTGTTGCTTCTCTTTTTCTTTTCATTTCTGCTTTTACTTGATTAGGTAACCTCCTCTTACTAGTTACCTTTTAAATTTACTAATTTGAGTTCAAATTATGCTACGGGCACTAGGATAAAAACCTTTATTATGTTGTTGATATTGTGCTATTGATTGACTTAATTAATTTAGTACCAAGTGTTGTTTATCTTAAACTTTAAATTATTGTTAGTTTGATTTGATGTTGACTTAGTACCCGTTCAAGAATTACTCATTAGGAGTAATTCTTGAATAGTCCCCATTTTGGGACTGTCTTTGTACATTTCAAGTCATTTAGGTAGTAAACACGTACTTGTGAATTATTAATGAGGAATGAGTTTGGTGGCGATCCCTTTAATGTTCTCCGAATACATGTATATGTGGAGTAATTATTTAAACTACATTGATGTGTATTTGGAGAACTGAAGGGAATTGCTGCCGAATTTTTTCCTCATTAATAAATTACAAGTGTGTTTGCTAGTGACTTGAAACCTACATTGACGGGTTTAGGTTGGAGTGATAAGGACCCTATTCGAAGATGGATTACTTGTTGACAATATTTATATATTGTTTTCATATGTTTATTGTATAATGTGAAAATTTTGTATGTAATATTATTGTTATTTTTAAAAAAATGTTTAAATTATTGTGGGTTCTTCTTTAGATTAAAATGAAGAGATTGGAACGTGATACCTGGTGATGTGAGTATCAAAAATAATATTTATAATTTTCCAAACTACAACTAGCAAGCGGTAGTAAGGGTCGATCCGCAGGGAGTTAGGGAGTTAAGTTGTTTTATTTCAGTCTATAGAATTTCTGGGGGGTTTTAGATTGAAGTAAATCTAAGTCTAAATGCAAAAATTAGATAAGCAAACAATAGAAATAAGTGTAAGCAAATGATAAAAAGGAGCTAAGACGGTCGGTTCACTATAGCTGCGATGGCATATAATCCTAGGTAAGTCCGACATACAGTCGTGTAGGATGGGTAAAACATGTCCTCTCAGCCCAAGTTAACTAGTAGCTCCTTTCGGCCTATGCTACAAGTCCCTAAGTCTCACTAATACTAGCTCTCACCCTGAAAAGTGATTCCTAAAGCCTAAATTACTTATCTTTCGATCTTAGCAATTTAGTCGTCTTAATTCATTAATTAATGCCCTCCTCTATTTCTCGATCTACGGGTTGGTCAAAATTAAGCATCTAACAAGTCTCCTATCGCTCTCATTGTTAGATATTGAACTTAACGAATCAAACGATGCTAATCAGACACGGGTCTGGTCGATCGACCAACTACTTCAGTCGACCGATCACACGGCATAGTCGATCGACCAGTTAAGCCAGTCGGTCGACCATGCCCTAATTCGGGGTCACCTATTCTACGCCATCTGCGCTATAGCTCCCCTACATCTTAGCAAAGGTACTTAGCTACTCATGTGAATGATAACAACAGTAAAATTAACAAATAAAGCAATTGAATTCATAATAGAATTTACTAAATAAATAACTAACATGAAATGAGAATTCGGCTTTGGGAAATCTAAACTATCAATTTAAACTACGGAAGAATTAAGGCAACGAAACTGAACAAATGAACAAAGGAATACCGTAAAGAAGAAGTCAAGAGGAAAGACCAAAATCCAATGCGAAAAGTAAACTTTATTGATGAAACTAATCTAAACTAATGAAATAATCCAAAGTTCAGCTTCTCTGTATTGAACCCTAATTAATTCTCTATATCCTCTTCTGAAACCTCAGGTTACGTTATATAGAAAGTCTTACGTAACTTATTCCTATAACCTAATTACAAATGGGCTTGAACTCTTCTTTTAATTTTCGCGTCAGATCGTGGGGTGGTCGATTGACCACCGGGACCAGTCGATCGACTGCCCCTCTTTCCTGCAGACTTCTGTTCAGCATTCTGACAGTCTATAGACCACGTAGGTCAGTCTATAGACCACTGTAGCTGGTAATCCGCTTCTGAAACTCTCGCAAATATATCTTTCAGGCCTTGAATTGTGCACCAAGTTCGCTTCCCGAGTCTTTACTTCATGTCAAATGCAATGTTAAGTACTTAGGGACGGATTCAGCTCGATTTCCGCTGGATTCTTCACATTTCTGCAATATTATACAAAAACACGAAAGTAGACGGAAATAGGGAAAATAGTAGCATAAACTACATAATTGAGCTCTGAAATGCGTGTGAAATAAGGTGTAAAACATCATGTTTAGGACACGCATCAAACTTCCCCAAACCAAACCCTTGCTTGTCCCCAAGCAAGAACTAGACTCGATCTTACACTACTACAGATACAGGCTATAACAACGGTTAAAAACCATTGTTATATAAAATAGCGGACGTTGTTAAAGCGTCCGTTGTAAAAGGTTTTAACAACGGTTTGTTTTCTTAAGCAACCCATTGTTAAAACTATTAACAACGGTTTTAAGTATAAAAACCCGTTGTGGAAAGTGTGACTCAATTTTGGTGGGAAAGTTATAACAACGGTTACTTTACAAAGAACCGTTGTTATAACTAAAGACAACGGGTTGTTTCTACATAACCGTTGTTGTTTGTTTTTACAAAATAAAAAAAAAATTAAATTAAATATTACTAGATGCATGCATAATTACGGGGCCCGTTATAATTCCGATGCATGCATTATTACTGTCATCCCTGCATATGAATGGACAATATATGGAATGAGAAGGGTTTACATAAGATTTGAAGCAGGGAGATATGATCATTATGGCACAACTTCCTAAACATGCATATATTATATTAATTAAAAAACAACTCAAAGGACACATTACTTAGTATAAATACATACATGATCTCAACCACCATTCCATTATCTCACTATCTTCAAACCCTAACTGCTAAAACAATCTCCAATTACCCCTAATTAATCTTTCAAACAACTCTAAAGTTCATCAACAAAATGAACGATTACATCCTTAAAACTCTTACTATGACCGAGAACAACAACAGCTTCATCCGCCGGTTGCTCCACATCGAGGACAGTTTTAGGAGCTATCTTGTGGATGCTCAAGCCGCACTCAAGGACTTCAAGGTAAACTGGCCAATTCCTCATGCATTCCCATAAGCTCCCAAGTTAGCTAACCTTTAGTATCTGTCAAATCTGCTCCCCATTATGTTTCATCACAGGTGTTCACGAATACACAGTCAACTGTGAGGTTGAGTAGGAATAAACACTAACAACCAGAACATACGATAACAATACACTTTCCATTCTCATAGCACAACTCCCTGACAACGTGATCCTTTCCATGACTTAGCACACCTCCCTTAACAACGTGCGCACATTACTTTGGTATCCCTCCCTTAACAACGTACCGCCAACATGTAATAGTACCCCTCCCTCACAACGTACATATTACCATCACCTCAGTGTACAAACTCCCTCAACAACGTGCAACTGACTGTCGCACAACTTTTCATAATAATCACATTCACAATCAACGATAACAATGCCAATCACCTCATCATTATTATGAATATTAACCAACAAAAATCAATATAATTCACCCTTCCAACAATCACGATAATATCAATCAACATATTCAATATAATTCTCCCTTCGAACAGTTACGATAATATCAACCAACACAATTCACATATGATCACTTCACTTTAATATAAACAATCCATTATACCAAACATTATCGAATAAGAGTTGAGTAGGAGTTATCCTTACCTGACAAGCGATTCCAATTAACCAGCTCAAGCGGTCCAAATAATTAAAGCAACCAGAACCCGATTATAAATTTTTCATAAATCGACCTATCATAAATATTATTCTTTACTTATTATTTATCCAAATTAATTATTTATTATTTAAATCATTATATTATTTTAATTGATTACAATTTAACTTAATTTTTTATATTCCCGTGTAACGATTACGTAAACCCGACTTAATGATTATTTAAACAAACCCATTCACACCCACACCCAATCCCGTGAAGACAATCCCACGTCCACACTCATATACACAATCCCGTAACAACACAACCCCACATCCCCACAACTACGGTTTTACCGTGTCCCTTACCTCACCAAAACCCGCGTCCCATGACACTCCTAGCCACCGACACCACCGCCCAAACCTACCACAGCCTAGCTCGTACCACAGCCACTCCCGTCAACCATCTAGCACCTGCTAAAACACCCCCTACAACCTCCAATTTACACGCCCTATAAAGCCCCCGAAAACCCGACACAAAACAACATAGCTAAAACACTCACCACCCTACCACCACCACTGGAACAAGGTGGTTCCAGGGTGGTCCCTAAATCCCTTCAACCCTACAATACCACCACAGAAACCTCCCTACACTGGCAGCAACACCAACCACGTCGCCTCCCCTGTTTTACGCTAAACCGACCACCACCACCACAAACCACCACTTTCACCCTCCCTGACACCTGCACCCTGGTCAACCCAAACAACTGGTCCAATTCCCACCATACCCAGATAAAGCCACGTCCAGTTTAGGGTTCGATATAGGGTCGAAGTCCCCAGTCCTATTTCATGTGTTTCAAGCCCTAGCCGCCACAAACCACCTTCGACAGCCTCAACGACCCCACCACAACGGTCGACTCGCACCCCTGGTCTCAACCCTAGTCTCGGTCAGGTCTGGGTCACACGCAACAAAGGTCAAAAACACATATAACCTACGGTACAAACGCCTTCAACCACCTACACGAAACCCATAAAAACACCCCTGCCCCGACGGTCATTGTTGATAAAACGGTGGTCCGGCTACCCTTTGGTGGTCCACAGTCATATTCACGGTCAAAACAAGTCCTATGGTGGCCTAAATAACAAGTTATAACGAAGCGAAGTGTATACAGGAGACGGTCATAAAGTATTACCTTGAGACGATAATAAAATTAATTCATTTGTTTTTTTCTTCCCTAATTATATTCTTCTTTATCTTAGATCTCTTCCTTCTTCTTTTATGAATTATTTTTCAGCTATCATGGTATTTATAGTCTAAGATTAGAGAGTATGTGAGGCCAATTAGGAAACTACTACAATTACCTTATTCTAATTATTATAGGAATTGCCAATTATTATTATTATTATTATTATTATTATTATTATTATTATTATTATTATTATTATTATTATTATTATTATTATTATTATTATTATTATTATTATTATTATTATTATTATTATTATTATTATTATTATTATTATTATCATTATTATTTTTTTTAGGTGAAATGTGAGTATATATATATATATATATATATATATATATTTCAAAAAAACATATCCAATTACAAAAGGACCAAAAAGCTTTCTACAAATAGAAACAAAGCATTTCTATTAACAGAAACCAATCCAAGTCCTTGCATTCAACTCATTTTGTCCTCCTCTACGATCAGTAAATTTGCGAATTTGTTGTTGGACCACCATCTTCATCCGTTCGCCACTAGCACATGCCTCGATAACACCGAATCGAGTTCGAGCAAGATTGCGTTGATGCCAAATCGTGTACACAGTAGCACGATAGCACCAAGGCTAGAGCCTTCCATTTCATCTTTGCTATCGAAACATTCACACTCACTATCGGTGGGGAAAGGGCGTTCAATCCGAGTCTTCAACATATTTCTGAACTTGACAACTGAATTTACATTCAGCAAACAGATGCTCATTAGTTTCAGCCTGTTCTTCACATAGGACACACAGGTCATCCTGACAGCACCCATACGAAAAGAGTTTGGCTTTAGTATTCAGTCCACCCTGCATATCAACGAGGAATTGAAGAAATGTTTGGGCACATTCCATTCATTCCAAACTATTTTTGTCCAATGCTGAGTAGTAGTTGTTCCCATAAGCCATTCATATCCATGGCTAATTGTATAACCTTTTTGATGAGGAGCCCAACAATTATCAATGAATCCATGCTTAAGCTGCTCCTTCACATTACAAATAGTCTTCCAGGTCCAAGTCGAGTCATTTGCAGGTGTATAGTCATTCCAGTTCATTCCTTTGAGATAAACACTATCTGTCCACTTAATCCAAAGCCTGTCAGCCTTCACATATATCCAGTTCACCAATTTTCCAACTGAAGCAATGTTCCAAGTGCTGGCTTTTTTAATCCCTAGTCCCCCTGCAGCTTTTGACATGGTAACTCTGTCCCAACCTACTAAAGGAACTCTATGATATTCAGAGGAGCTATCCCATAGGAAGTTCCTACATATAGCCTTAACTCTCTTAATAGCAGCTTTAGGAATGACAAACATTGCTGCCCAGTAATTGTACAAAGTATTAAGCACTGAATTTATGAGAACAACCCTACCAGCATAAGATAGCTTTTTTGCACCAATACTTCTGATCCTTGTCACAATTTTCTCCACAAGACTGCTGCACTCTTTCTTTGATACTTTCCCTGGCTGAATTGGAATCCCTAAATATCTAAATGGCATCTTTTCTTCCTGAAATCCAGTGACTGATAGGATATCAGTCTGCAAGTCCACATTCATACCATTAAAAAATATTTCTGACTTTGCATTGTTCATCTGCAAACCTGATGCATTAGAAAAAGGAGGTGAAAGCTTTAACAAGGAGGAGAATAGATGGGGCATCTCCTTTGCAAAACATCAGGAGATCATCTGCAAACATGAGGTGAGTTAACTTAATTCCTTTTCACTGTGGGTGATAATGAAATGGCCATCTGGCTGTGGCATAGGCAATGAGCCTTGTCAAATAATCCATACAAATAGTAAAAATAAGAGGAGAGACTGGATCACCCTGCCTGAGTCCCCTCTTACCCTTGAAGTACCCAAAGTTGCTTCCATTCAAGACTAAGGTGTAGGAAGTAGTTGTTATGCAAGTCATCAGGAGATCAATAAATTTGTTAGGAAACTTCAGTCCAACCAACAATTGTGCCACAAAGTCCCATTCTACAGTATCATAGGCTTTCTGCAAATCAACTTTGAATAAGCATCTGGGAGATACATTTTTCCTAGAGTATTGATGTACTATATCCTGGCATATCAGAACATTCTCAATAATGGACCTACCTTGTACAAATGCTCCTTGACTTTCATGTATCAGATCAGGCAATACCAGGGCAAGCCTATTGCAAAGAATTTTAGAGATAACCTTGTAAAGTACATTGCGGCAAGCAATGGGTCCAATCGTTTAACGAGGTAGGTCTCTCACACTTAGGAATCAGGCTAATGTTTGTTGCATTCAGTTGAGTTAATAGTTGACCTGTATTAAACAAATCTTGAACAACATCAACCACATCACTTCCAATCAAATCCCATGAGTCCCTAAAAAATCCACTTGAATACCCATCTGGACCAGGGGCTTTATCAATAGGAATGGAAAAAACCACCTGTTTGACCTCCTCATAAAGCACTGGCTTATTCAGAATAGAAATGTGTTCCTCTGTGCAAAATTTCCCAAATTCAAGGACTGCAGGTCTCACATGCTCAGTTACCTTTCTACTACCAAGGAGTCCATTATAATACTCTAAGAATGCATCCTGAATACTCGATTATCGTACATACATTCCCTTGCTGGTCTTCAATCTGAATAATAGTATTTCGATGCATCTTTTCTTTATCTTTGGCATGAAAGTAAGCAGAATTAATATCCCCATCATCAGTCCATTTGATCTTGGCTTTCTGCTGCAGAAAACTATATTTGGCCTTGGTCAAAACTCTAAGATTCTCCATAGCTTCCCTCTCCCTGGTGATAAGAGAAGGATTCATAGGGTCACCCATAATATAACTTTGAATCTCAGCTAAAGTCAGTTCTGCCTCCTCAGTCTTGACTTCAATATCAGAATAGCATTCCTTGTTCAGATCTTTTAACACATTCTTTAAGGCTTTCAGTTTCTTAACAATGCAAAACATTCTTGTGCCATTCACAGTACTATCCCATACTTCCTTGATCCTGGGAATGAACCCAGCTGCACTCCCCCACATATTAAAATATTTGAAGCTCCTAGACTTAATGACAGCCAACTGTTTATTAGAGACAACACAGGGATTGTGATCAAGGAGTCCTTCAGGGTGGAAATGACCCACCATTTCTGGATACACACTTAGCCACTCATTGTTTACTAGAAATCTATCCAGTCTACTGTATTTTCTATGCTCAACATCTTGCTTATTCATCCAAGTATAGAAAGCCCCTGTCGCCTGTATATCAATCATCCCACAAGCATTCATGTAGTCAACAAAAGCATCCATATCCTCATCTCTAGTCTGCCTTCCTAGTCTTTCTTCAGGATTCAGTACAGTGTTAAAATCTCCAGCTAGTGCCCATGGTCCAGTACAAGTAATGGCAAACTTATTCAAACACCTCCACAAGTCAAGTCTATCCTTCCCCTCATTAAAAGCATAAATCAAAGTTAAAAGAAAGTTATTCCCACTAACTTTAACAGTAATCTGAGCATGAATAAATTGAGGATTATACTTCAGAACATGAACATCAAATAATTGTGGTTGCCATAACAGCCAAACCCTTCCACCCTTATGAGTATGAGTATTAGTGGTAACACACCAACCATCAAATAGGTGAAGAGCTATATTAGTCACATTGCCACCATTTATTTTAGTCTCAAGCAGGCCAAAGAGACCTACCTTCTGATTATTCATGAATTTTTAAACTACTTTCTGTTTATTTACATTATTAAAACCCCGCACATTCCAAAATCCAATGTTATTCATGAGGCACAGGTGGATTTGGAGGGTCACCAGTTTGCTTGATATTACTCTGTTGCTGTTCAATTGCATCCAAATCTATAGTTTCATCTTCAGATTCACTATCACCTTGCTCCACAGGCTGCTGTACAGTGCGCCCTAGAGTAATTGGACTTGCCAGAACAGGGAATTCAGTCTCTGAAAGTTTTGATGCAACCTTTGGCACAGGTCTCCATTCCTTTCTAACCACAGGCTGTATTGGTTTCTTTGATTGAGTCTTCCTGCATTCATTTGTTTCATGCCCCATGCCTTTGCACTTCAGACATATACTAGGCTTCCAATCATACTCCACTTTAATCTTCAATAGACTTCCATTCTCATCTTTAAACTGCACACTAGTTGGAAACTTATTTCCCACTATTAACTCCACCATCATTCGTGCATATCCCAATCTGGTTTTTGCTTCAGTTGCTTGATCAGTCCTTACAAAAGGCCCTACCAAAGCAGCTATTTTAGGAAGACACTTCCCCCAAAATTTGAGAGGGAGGCCATATAGTCGTATCCAAGCAGGTACCACCTTTATCTCCTCCTTGAGAAGATCTACTTCACTTTGCCAGGGTTTAACCACTAATGGTTTATTATCAAACATGTGATACCCTGCTTTAAGCACTTCATCTTTCTGTTGCATTGAGTTAAATCTTACTAAAAAAATTCCATTAGGCAAAAATGAAATCTTGTCAATCCCATACTTACTCCAAATTCTATGAACAAATCCCTCCAAGACCTCCCATGGTGGGTTTGCACCTAGAACAAAACATACAACTGCCTGATTCCAATAATCAACCTCCTCCTGTACATCCTCAGGAGTAAATTGCAATATGTTATCATCCAGGGGTACATCTATCTTCTCAGAGTTCTCTACTATACTCTGAACATTCAAAGTATTATCAATAGGCTTCTTACCACGAGTTGTTATCCATTGAACATTCTCTGTTGGCTCCTCAGCATCTTCAAAAGATAGGCCAGGAACCCTAGTAACTTCATGCATGGGCTTAGTACGTAACACTTCATCCTCAGCAGGCCCCTGTTTTCCTCCTCTATTACGGCTATTACTTGCTTTCTTTTTAGAACTTGGACGTTTGGAACTAGCAGATTGCTTTTTCCTAGATTTAGTTGCAGAGTTGCGAGCCATAATGAAGAGATCTCAATCCCTAACAATGGCAGAAAGTCGTCTTTTGTGTCGTCTTAGAATCGCCTATCATTAGGGTTTTTTTTTAATTCTTTATTAGTCTCGATCGTACTATCATCATCATCATCATTATTATTATTATTATTATTATTATTATTATTATTATTATTATTATTATTATTATTATTATTATTATTATTATTATTATTATTATTATTATTATTATTATTATTATTATTATTATTATTATTATTATTATTATTATTATTATTATTATTATTATTATTATTATTATTATTATTATTATTATTATTATTATTATTATTATTATTATTATTATTATTATTATTATTATTATTATTATTATTATTATTATTATTATTATTATTATACTAGTCTTACCATAAGTAAGATTTCCATATACTATCTTTACTAATTTATAATTGCCACAACTTTATTATTATTATTGATATAACTATTATTACCTTTACATATTATTATTTCCATATTATTATTATTATTATTATTATTATTATTATTATTATTATTATTATTATTATTATTATTATTATTATTATTAATTCCCGATACAAATCCCGATCACACTCATACTAGATAAATAGGTTTCGGTCCAAATAACAATGGCACACGGCCTAACGCTCAATTATTAGTTAAGCCCAATTCCGGACTTGGATACTGAATTTATTATTTAATTAAAGTCTTACTTGTAATTATTATTAGAAATGCCTTTAATTAATTATTAAATTACATAAATTATTCATATAATTTATTATCAAAATACGGGGTATTACAAACACAAAAAACAAATCTTTTCAAAACTTCCATGTTAAGTATTCCCGGAATGCTTCATGGTCAAGTACAAATCATGTCATCCAAAACATAGGATAGAACAAATCATGATTAAAATTACGTGATAGTGACAAGACATCTCGAAGACCCGCGAATTGACTCGCGCCTCTTCGAGTAGCCCATGCGGCCACGTCGCTCAAAACGCACACAACCACCCATTCTTCTATAAATACTCTTTGGTTCATATACCCCTATTAGACTCATCTAATTCATTATATAAATTACTCATAATTTATGTCATGTGGATCTAGTTGCATGCAAGATGTTTTTAATCAAAAATAAGGAGAAAATAATTTTCTTACATACAATTGTGACGGATTTAGGGCACTAGATTTGGACTCCTCCCAAATCTAGATCTTGAGCTAATGCCATTTTTGGATGATCCTCCAAGAACCTTCAAGCATTCAAGTGTAGAATGCCTCCTTAGTGATGCACCCAAGACATTCCCATAACACTAATTATATTACTAACTAGGTAATAAAATTAGTTAACCTTAAATATTAATTCTAATATTAGTTATATTACTATTATAGTATTAGTCATCATGATGTTTTTACCATTAAAAACAACAATTATTTACCACCCTAAACTACCCATAAAACCGGTTTCTCATACATAAAAAGGACCTCTATTTTATCTTTGTAATTTGTCTTTTGTAATATGTTGTGACATGTGACATGTAACATGTCATTGGTAATATAAATGCATATTTAACTAAATAAATATCATTATATATTAAATAAATTATATTAAACAAATTAACAAGTAATTCACAATTACATGTATATAAAATGAGTCACATTAAGTCTAGTTAATATAATCTACAACATTTTACAATTATGATTAACTAATTACTCTTATCTCAAATGTTTCATAAACAGTAATCAATTTTAGTATTATATAATATTAACTACTAAATTGAATCTTATTTAATCAAATTACAATAAGATATATAATGCTCACTCATTGATAAAATTGATTTATTAATGTGATCGCACTATTGTTGAGGACACTTACTCCAATAATCTCCCACTTGTCTGAGACAAGTGTGCGTCACAAATTCCCTTGTCCTATTACATTATCTCTCACTCAATGCAAGGTGTCTTGTAGGTCGTACTTGCATTTGATCATATCTAGAGTGGTTTCCTCGATCTGGAGAGTAACTGTCTGACCGGAATTATCTACTGTATATACCTTCCAAGCGTGGCCACTCATTTTCAGTTCACTGCTCCTCGAGTGGCCCTGAGATTCATAGATAACCCTGATAAGGGGTGGAAAATTCCTATCACTCTATTCCCTTTAAATAGCCACAACTCATCTTGACCCAAAAGATGCCCATTTGACCACAGTTACGACACTCGTAGAGCATAAATCAAAGCCAATTAGAAACTGTGCCAACTTAGGCGAACAGTCTCTATTCAAAGAATCGACTCATAAGAATACGATAGTAGCTCTCGCCACGACCAGGCTTTATAAAAATTACTAGAACTCTATAAGCGGTCACTGCGTAACAGAGTGTCCCATACAGTCTCCCTATATGACTGACTAGTCATCTCTTATGACTCTATGGAACTTGAACTTTCCATCAATCGCATCACACTCTAGTCACTTGGAGACGTCACCTCATATAAGCAACTAGGGGCCAATACTATTTTAATCCAGTTCACTTAAATAGGGTTCAACATTGTCTCGACAACCTATTTGGAAAAACAAAGTATTAAAGAAAAGAGTTTTGTATAAAACTCAAACGATGAATGTATTATCACATATGTAAAATTGATAAAATATCAATTTCTACATAATCTATAATTCATTTTTAATCTTGTATATAGTTTGATAATCTCAATTCAGTTGAATGGCATGACTTATCATGCTAAGCCTATGATAAGACTTTGGTCAGTAAGTCTTAGCAACACTTTGCACTTTCCTAACCTTACTATATACTTTTTCCCTTTGTTATGTATAATCTTCATTATTAAACTTTTGAGTATGTGCCTAGATCCAATCTAGACATAGGCTCTCGTGCCTTAGAATAGCTGCCACTGTCCTCACAATGAGTAGGGATAGGACCTTCGGTTATTGGAACGAACTACCACAGTTCCTCCAATTCACAAAACCGAATCCTAATATCATCCCTTCCTTCTTGCATATCTAATTATTGAAAGTGTACTCAATTTCCGTTGTGTATATCTCATTGTTCAACTGCCTAGGACGTTTCTAGCAGATATCCTCCTTAAATAATATAGCCAAGATGGTTTTGTAAACATCCTTATCTGTTTAGAATATGGTTTTTGTGTAACTCCTTGCACATAAATCCATCTCATTTCTAAATGCTTAGCTTCATATCTTTAGTACTTCCTGAGTACTAACTAATGAACTATGTGGCTATATAGAGACTTCTCTCAAAGATTTGATTTGTAACATCTCGTCATACTCCAAGTATACGCGGTTTAAGAATGGTGATACATCTTAGCGTAATGAATTAATCCCGCAGCGGAAGCAAATGGATTCAATTTCTTCATGTTCAATACTGTTGAACTTGTCAAGATTCTTATTAACATAAGAATATTAACTTTATGCTAATATCCATCGTACTGGATATCTTAGAGATGTAATATTCTTCTCCTAATTCTTTCATCACTCATAGTGATCAATATGTCATTCACATATAAGACTAATAATACCACCGTACTCCCACTAAACATCATGTATAAACAAAATTACTCGACAAATCGAGAAAGGTTTATTACATAATTGAAACATACTATTCAACTCCTTGACTTCTACTTAATATTTCACTTAAGTTCGTATCCTACCTTAGGATAGTTGCGATTTACAAAACTCATGCAAGATGATTTTAAAATCCAACAGTCAAATAATATTATGAAATCCGAATTAACGAAGCGTTGCAATTGGTGTAAACCTCATACCACCAATCAACCAAGTAATGGAAACATCTTAATGTTTATGTTCAGTTCGGACTTTTGCGGAGTTGAAACTAGATAAAGCATCTTAATAAGTTACGGGTTTGTTACTTTCAAAAATAACATTACTCTGGTCCACTTAGGTTTCGAATCAAAAATTACTCATTTTGACCAAGAAGGAACATCTTCCTACGTCTTATTCTCAGTTTATGGCTCTTGAACATTTTCTCCCACTCTGTAGGAAGAAACCCTTTGTTCTCGAGCCACAAACCCTTTGTTCTCGTGATCATGTAGGAAGAGAGAGCAAATGTTTACTATCGAAACAAGCTACAATTCAGGTACCATGCCTAACCATATCTCATATGAAAAGTAGAGGATTGCTTTAACCATGTTTTATATTAGTGGAAAATTTAAATGCCAGACAAATTTTATAACAGAAACTACCTCCAACTATAATGTAAAGATTCAATCATTTCATAATGAAAGTGAACTTGTGATACCATTGTTAGAAATTATTAATCTCATTATTCAACATATTCATATATGTTACATTTAATTTAGTCATAAAATTAAATCTAGATCTTATGCATGCAAACATACATAAGAATGAAAAGAAATCGTCTTTCTTACTATGGGTATTTCGGATTTAGGGCATAAGTGAGTTCTCCTTCTCACTTGTTCTTGAGCTTTCCTTACAAATGGAAGAACAAGGATTCAAGGATAGAATCTCTCCCAAAGATGAATACCTAAGATAACCTCTTAAAAACTAATATTATTCGAACTAGAAGAATATTAATCTTACTAAAAATTGACCCAAAATATGGTTTTGTCCTCTTCAAAATTTCGGCTAAGAGAGGATGAATTTTGGAGTATTTATTTCTCTTTCTAAACTTCTATAAGTTATATGATGAATGAATAATAATAATGCACAACACTATTAGTGATATTATGTGCATTATAGAGATTATAAAGGGTAAAAACCCTTTGCTTGCTAGGTTGGGAAACCGGGTATGGGGAAGGGGCAATGGCCAATGCATGACCAAGATGCTCTTCACAAAAGCAACTAGGTGTGCATAGCTAGAATTTGGGTTTAATCATTATGCTCCTTATACATTATAAAACATAATAAAAAACCCCAACCCACTCCATTATTTCGGTACATATATTGTAAAATGGAAAGTCCATTTTACAATTTTTTTGTCAATTTGTCACATGTAACATGTTCCATGACATCTTACATATAAAATGTATTTTTAACAATTAAAAATCAACATATTAATAAAATATGTCACTTATAAAAATTAACATAGTAATTCATAATTACTTGTACCAAAAAGTGTTTCCGAATTATAAACTACAACATTCTGTATTTATAATAATTTATTCATTCCGTTTCAATTGTTTCCGTAAACAATAATGTCATCTAAGCAATAAAACAATTCGATCACTTAGACCGTATCTTATTTAATCAAATTGCAATGAGACACGTAAATATTACTTCCAAAATCGTCTGTCAATTTTTAAGTAATTTAATTAACTCGTATCGTCATACGATCAATTAAATATTCAATAAAGAGTGTTACCCTTTAGGTATGACCTAAGGGGATCAACTGATCACCACCGTCGCACGACAGTAATGTCAAACTCTAGTCAGCCAATCATTAACGATATGTGTGGACCAGTTGACTGTAAAATATTACTTCCCTCATGTATTCTTAATATGAGATTTAAACATGTGATCATCATGATCGACAGTTGTGATCGCATTATTGTCGGAGAACACATATTCCAACATTCTCCCACTTGTCCTCGACAAGTGTGCGTCACCAATTCTCTTGTCCTATTACTATCTCCCACTCAATGCAAGGTGTCTTTCAGGTCGTACTTGCAAGTGATCATATCGAGAGTGGTTTCCTCGATCTAGAGAATAACAAATTGACCGGAATTTATCTACCATAGATACCTTCCGAGCGTGGCCACGCATTTCTAGTTCATTACTCCTCGAGTGGCCCTGAGATATTGTTATAACCCTGACAAGGGGTGGACAATTCCTATCGCACTTATTCCCTTCGACTAGCCACAGCCATCATAACCCAAAATATGCCCATTTGACCCCATTTACGAAGGTCGTAGTAACATAAATCAAAGTTAATCTGAAACTGTGCCACCTTAGGCGAACAGTCTTTAGTCAAAAGAATCGACTCATTAGAATACTATAGTAGCTCTCGCCACGACCAGGCTATATAAATTTGCTAGAACTCTATAAGCGGTCATAAGGCCCGACAAAGTGTTCCTAACAGTCTGCCTATGTGATCGACTAGTCATCTCGTATGACTCCATGGCACTTGAACTTGCCATCAATCGCATCACACTCTAGTCACTTCGTGACGTCACCTCATTTAAGTGACTATGGGCGAATACAATGCTAATCCGTGTTCACTTTCACGGAGTTCAATTGTCTCTACAACCCGTTTGGATGTAACAAAGTATAAGGTGAGTTAATGATAACTCAAACGACGAATGTCGACATCACATCCGGGTAGTCAATACCATATTACAACCTTGTGATGTATATCGTAAGTGTGTAAATACTAGTCGATTGCAATAGAAGTTTAACATACCATGTGTCCATGTGTTCATACTTCTTGTACTGCACTTCCTTTATATTCATGTTATCTATCATAGCATGAACCTTACCAAGTACACATCTAGGTTCCCAACCTAGGTTTAGGTTCTTTATCTTGAAAGAACTTTCTTGTTGTTTATCACATAACAAACGAATTGTGGTGGATAATATAACTTGCACTGGTCAAGTGTTCTACCAACTCACAATGCACTAGGTATACATTTTGTAGGGTCTTGTAATAATTGTCAAGATGATTAGTCTAGCACTTCTCATAAGTCCTAGTGTTTTAGAAAATACTAGTTTTGAGTAACTTCTTACTACAACTAAGTATCTTTCCAACTTCTTATTGCTCCTTTTAGTTTGAATAGCTTAGGATTTTCATAAATCCTTACACGTTTTCGAACTTCAATATGTGCAAATTCTTGTCACATAACAGAGTATTCTGTTAAACACTAGAATAGCTCATTAGTTCTCCTCGAGAATTCATGACGATTCTTCTATGGCTTAACAATGAGTCATCATGCTCTTAAGCATATGATTCATTATTGGACATGTTCATGATTATTCTAATGGCGGAAACATTAGTAATTCATAATCATGTGATCAACCATTCTTAGGTTCAATGAATGACCATGACTGCTTATGGTAATTCCATTTTCATCGATATGAATAACCTACGTTTCTCGTTGATTTGATGTGTATATCTCAATACCTATCCAACATCCCATGATGTTATTGGATTCATCATAGTCCATTTTCATCCAAAATTGAAAACTCAAATACTTCTTTGCGAAAGATAGTACTAGCTCGTCATGCTCAATAAGTAATGAGTTATAAATTTTACAAGATGATTGCTCCCACTAAATTCCATGTCTTCACATGATAATTCCAAACTCCCACTCAATTCACATGTTTCGCAATTGACTAATCAATCGAAACATTTCAAGAATTGAAATACATTTTGCTTTGCCAAGTTATTAAGATAAAACCAAATATGTTCCCAACATATCTTTTCAAAATACTTATTTAGAAAAGGTTTCAATCTTAAACTTATGGAAAGATATTTTTAATCTCTAACTCATTCATTTTATAATGATGCGTAGCAATGTCATTATTTAAATGTGAATTTCATTTAATACACGTCTTTCTCAAAATACCCTTTTCTTTTTCATAATGAGGTTAAGTAATGACACTAGCATGGTTAACAATTAACTTAGCTCTTGTAGATATCGGCATATCTTTCTTTGCAACTTTTAGTCATAAATCTCATTTATTTTCAAGGATGCAACTTTGTTTCATTTAGGCTCTTAAGTAAATATCAATATTGAAACTCTTGGTCGAATGTTGTTCATAAACTAGCCAAAACTCTTCTTAAGACTTTACTTTAGTCATTTCCTTCCAAAACTTTCTTTTGGTCTCCTCGTGTAGTAATCTTAAGAACATATTCTTTTAATTACTTCATTTGGTCTCTTTTGTCATGTAGATCTCATCTATTCGAGACCATAGATCTCATCTATTCGTGTATACTATCTATTTAGGTATACAAATCATTCTTTCTTCCGTAGATCTCATTTACTCAAGCATACAAATCATTCTTTGTATTCTTTGTGTCTTCATTTTTCTCCCACTCTATCTTTCGAATAAGTACACTAGATATTCAAAGATAGCTTATCAAACACAAATAATGATTTTGAAGTATAAGGAGGACTATCTCATAGATTGACTAATAGTTTTAGATTTGATAAGTGTACTTGATAATTGACATTCCTTTAGGAGAGTTCATCAACTCAACATCACTTTATAATTGATCATACACAAGCCTTAAGCTTGTGGACATATAATGAATCCCATCAATATAGTTGCCTATTAGATCACATTAAGTAGATGCTCATATGTTTCTATGTGCAAGCATATAAAGACGAATTTTTAGAACAAATAAATACGATAAAAGGAGTGACTTGGGTTGAAAACCAAGCCACCATAATCCAAAATACAACCATTGTTTTAGAAAGGATCAACTATTTCTATGTCGAACACGGAAATCAAAATAGTTCTAAAAATCCGAAACATAACTTAAAATAAGACAATAATAAAAAGCCAAGTTTCATTGGAAGCTACTCCTAGCTCCTTGATGATTTCTCAAACTTGCTTTTCCTTTCCCTTGTCTTTGCTTGGAGGAGGCCCTATTTACGATAAAAAGGGCATACATTATCTCAACTTTGTATCAAAATACCATAGTTGAATTAGAAACATAAAAGAAAGGATAGTCATTTACCTACTGGAGTGATATTTCCAGCTTTAATGTCACCAAGGTACTTGGAACAATTCCTTTTCCAATGTCCAACACCATTACAATAATGGCATTTATCAAGAGGACCTTTCTTGGTCTTGGAAGTGCTAGCTTCAAAAGTCTTAGCCTTGGTGGACATGGGAGCTTGCCTCTTACCCTTTTTCCCATTCTTTTTGAACTTCCCTTTGCTCATGGTGCTTATGTTAAGCACATCCTTAGGTGGGTTAACATTTAACCCCATGTCTCTTTTGGCTTGCACAAGTAACTTGTGCAACTCTTCAAGAGACACGTCCTTGTCTTGCATGTTAAAATTCACCCGGAATTGAATATACGCTTTGACTTTGGATAAGGAGTGTAGAATCCTATCTGCAATGAGCTATTTAGGTATTTCAACTTTTTGAATCTTCAAAGTCTCGACTAGCTCCAACAATTTGAGCACGTGAGGGCTAACCTTTTGGCCCTTCTTGAAATCGAGATCAAAGAATGCCGAGGCCGCCTCATATTGGACGATCCTCGGAGTTGGTGAAAACATTGTCACAAGTTTGGAATAGATTTCATTAGCGGTGCCCATTTTAAAGACTCTCCTTTGGAGATCCGCCTCCATCGCAAAAATCAACACATTTTTCATTGCGGAGGAATCTTTGTGGTAAGCCTCATATGCTTCCCTAGTGGCGGCACTCGACCTAGCATTAGGTTCGGGTGGAGAGGCCTCGGGGTGAGTCGGCCACACCCTGCAAGTTGTTTGAGAAGACAAAGAAAACAAGAATGGTGAGTTGCTTAGTCCGAGCTACTGAGACAGACATAAGTTTTTCTAATCGATTTAGTGTTTCTTTTTTCTTAGAAAAAACGGTAATATTTATTACATTTAGTTTTTTTTTTAATATATATCATATCTTCCTTATTATTTATTTTTTCAAGCCGCTTATGAGGAAGAGATGAGTCGACCAACGCTTACTTGAGAGGATCCGGACGAGCCATAATCCAGGAGACTCCATTTCCAAACTTGATCCCGCATCAATTAACCTACCTTTATGTGCTCAGGTTATATCAAGCTAGGAGACTCCATTTCAAGCCATATAACAAGTCATAATCCCATTAAGCCTTAACTTTACAAAATCAAGCTCCAGAGATTTGTTCATCAACGCCTCTTATTTCCGAGCTCCACATTCCAAATATCCAATCTAGTTTCACCTTGACCAAGACAAGGAGTCTTCAAATATTTTACTATCCAGAACGGGACATACAGAATTCATCTTTAGGGTCCATGGATAACACCATTTTCCCCTCATAATTCGATACTTAGGACCCCTTTTTGTCGCCCCTTACCTACCTTAGTATGTCACTTTAACTCGTTTTATATTAATCCGTGTCTCTCTCACCATGCCTTGCACAAATGGTGTTTTCGAGCTATGTTACTTTCTTTTGTTGACCTTCTTGTAGGTACCTTGCTCGGGAATTCTAGCGGGACGGAGTTGGAGTGAAATTAGCTTAAAGAAAGGAAGCAACAAGGAGAAATTGTAGCCGAGGGAGTAAACAATACCCGACCGGGCAAAACTATACCCGATCGGGCACAATTATACCCGGCTGGGTATATCTCACCCGTTTTGTGTTTTTGACTTTTTTAGGCCAGATTTTTGCGTTTCATCCAACCGGGTGTAATTTGACCCAGCCGTGTACAATTCACTCCCTCGGTAACAATTTTTGTCTTCTCTTGTATGTCCTCCTATCTTTTGTACTTCATATATATAGCTAACTTTCAAGAAAATTAGGGATCCAATCCTAACTACTGAAGAAGATTTGCATGGTTAAGATAGGAAAAACTTACATTCCTTTCTAACTTGTGAATCATTCTTCATCAATCAAGAATATAATTATTGTTCTTCATTATTATTCCTACTTCTCATTGTTTGGTATTACTTCTTTCCTTTCCATTTTCTACTTTACTCATCAATTGTTTTCATTTGCTTTCCTCTGGATCTCATTTGCAAGTAGTTGTTAGGATTAATTGTTTGTTGCTAGATTAGTCAAAATCTCTCTCTTGTTTGTTTGTTCATGTTTTTAGTTGAGGTTCTTCCATACAAAGTTTGCACCTTTGATTAGTTTTGAGAAAGTTTGTTCCTTTTTGTATTAATTCATCCTACTCTTAGTTTAATTAATAGATCTCCTTATTTCCTATAGTTAATTGCATGTTTAATTGTCGAAATCAAATAATTACCATGTTTATTGTTAGACCATCTACCTTTATTAATTGTCTTGCCACAACAAACATGAATAGTGAGTAGTCTCCTCACTAAGGTGTGTTTAGGTCCGACATGAGTAATTCACATGCTTAATTCCACCTAAATTTGTTGTCAAGGGGGAAATTAGTGGGGTTTCCATTGGAATTTGATTGTTTATGTTTTAATTGGGAGTTTGGTTGGTTGGGTACCCTTGTCAACCAATGGGAATTAGTTAGGTGCCTAGTTGACTTGCTTTTTACATTACTTGCCAATCAAGGTTGAACCCGGAAGGGAGAACCTTGAGAGGGTGACTTTGGGGAACCGGGTTGACTTTCACCTTTAGGAAAAGGGTTAGAAAACACAGGAATTTATCGCACGCGTTTTCGCACTAGTAGAAAAAACACCTATTGCGTCAGTTGAATTGCGTCGGTTTTAGAAAACACGACACAAAAAGTACTCACTTTTGGCGGGAATCCAATTTCGCCCTATAGGGAAGCTTAATGCGTCGGTTCTTGGAAAAAAACTGATGTATATAATGCGTCAGTTCTCAGCAAAACCGATGTATTTAATTAAATAAATCAGTTATGTCACTAAACCGACTTATTTAATTTTTGTTTTTTTGTATCGGTTATATCTAAAACTGACGCAAATGATGTTTAATTAAAAAAAAAATTACGATTAAACATTGATATTCATTCACTCTCGCTAAAACCTTTCAATTTTCATCCCCAAACAACTATCCAATTATAGAGTATTTCGGAGGAGAGAGAAAAACAAAAATCCCCAAATCTTCAACAATGGTTGTCGAACCCAATCAAAGACAAGAAATTGAAAGCCAAGGATGAATAAACCACCGAAATCGATGGTGGCCTTGTTCTCTTTATTGAAAAACTTCAGGAAATCCAAGATGAACTTGAAAAGGTTTGGATTTTTTTTCGATTTTTATAGGGTTTTTGCATTTTGGGTGAACATAGCTTTGTAAATTTGTGTATAATGGTGTATATGTTTGTTATTGTTAATTTTTTTTGGATTTGTGATTTTTGATGATGGGTAGTTGAGATTATTGCTACTTCTCGATCAATGCCACCGGCGTACTCTTTAAAGATCTCAGTCGCAAACTCGCCAACTGCACGAGCGTCGACTACACTAATCTCCCATGTTCACTCTTTCTACCTCCCAGGCTCGCGATTTTCAAAGGGTTTTTGTCTTCTTTACTTTTTTTTTCCAATTTCCTTGTCAACTTCATTCTAAATCTAATTTATTGTTGAACTAATGTTATCTTGTGCTTAATTGATTTTGATTTGATGAAATTGTTGAGTATTTGGGGAAAACGAAACCCTAACTTTTATGAATTTCCAATTTCTTTGTCAAGGATTGCTGCGTAGACCGGTCAGCAAAGGTATGATATGTACATACACTCACATTAACGCCGTTTCTTATGTTATGCATGAAGTCACAAGGGTTCTCTTGACGCTGCTTCTGTATTTTATAATCGGACAGTGTATTCGAGGATTGGGACATCATGTGTTGCTATGGTTTATCATTCTTTTCGTGTTCCAGTGTTAGTTTGCTTTGAAGTATACATGTTTAGGTCCAACCTGATTCTATATGTGCGAATGAACTTGGTAATCCTTTGTCTATTCTTAACCGTGAATACTTGATAAATTCTTTTTTTTCTTTTTATTATTGTTGGTGTTATAGGAGGCACGAGGCTATTATAATATGCTGGAGGATAGGGATTTCGAACTATGACCTATCGACCTCAGTCTGAATGTTTTCATAAAGTAGGCAAGCAATGATGATGATCAACGTGATCTCTGCAGGTGATCCAGATGCTAGGTAATGGCTGTTTTTCAACTGTAATTGTTGTTTATTTCGTGGGATTTCAGTTCTTTAGCTTGCTTATAGTTTTGTTAGTAGAATAGTAGCTTAGTAAGTACTTGCTTTGCCTCTATCATTTGTTTACATTATTTTTCTTTATGAAATGTAATTTAATCAAAACTAAACAAATAGTTAGGACAGACGGAGTATGTATATTGTGTATTTGTGCTTGTTAAGTAACATGACTAGATTTTTTCTGGAATGAAAATGTTCTGGTTCGTGGGTGTCAACTTTGCGTAACATTGAGGTATTGGAAGATGGAGTTCATGTGAGCCGATTATAATAAAAAAAAGTAGGGTGTAGTATCATTAATGTTTGTGGGATATACAGTTTAAAAGTAATGTGAAGTTTCCCTTCGACCGTTGGTTACGTCTTGATAGTTTTGTTGAGTACCATTAGGCCGGATGTTGAGCTCAGGTATAATTGTGAATGTTCAGGACTAATCACGCAAATAGGATAGCGGCTATAGTTGAATCGTTCGTCCAGATGCTAAGTTATTCCTCATAAGGTTTAATCTCGAAGTAGTTTAATACTTATGAGATCATGCAGTGGTTTAATCAAACTATTGTATGTATGTTTATTTAGAATGGGATGACGTGGAGAAATTGTGTTTATCAGAATGTGATTTGAGAAAGTTGGTTAGAAATTGTTGAATATCTTAAAGCAGTTGCCTACTTGGAAGCATCCTAAAGAGTTTGTTACTTGTGGGGAAGTAAAATTGTTTTTCGAGCGCCTTTAACATATTGGTTTGGATGCAACAGGGCATCTAATGTAACTTTGATAAAGAAAATGGATCCTAAAAGACGATTTTGCTTAATTTTGCTCAGGGGTTAGTGAAAGATTTGTAGTGAGATACTTCAAAGATTTCTAATGAATTCAATTTCTTGCATTAGATTGTGTAGTTCAACTATTCTTCTACTTGTATCTTCAATATATTTTCGACTTATTTCTCTTTTCCATTTAATTAGTTTAACTTGCTTTTGATCGCCTCTTCAGAAATTTTTTCAGCAATAGTTGGTGACATTACACCTTGCGATTGTATTTCTAAGGAGGAGAAGAATCGTAAGGAACAGGAAGCACTCGACCATATGTGCAATGTCCTTGGCGAAGAATCAAGAGGTATCCCTTATTATATCTATTTTACTTGCCATTTTATATACATTTGTAGGGCCTTGAGGGGAGTTCCCTTTCAGGCCTTGCTTTTTGACTCTCCGATATAAATTTTTAAGTTAAAGGTCATGTTGCTTCATGAATTCAACAAGTAGTCATCTATAGGTTTTAGGATGCATTGTGAAGAAAATTCTCACTTGGTTTTGTGGGAATGAGTTCTCACTTGGATAATATGTTTTGTACATTGACAATGAATATGGGTAGGAGTTAAGGAATTCGGAGCAACTGGTGAACCTTATATAAACCTGGCTGAAAAAATGGCTGCCAAATTGAATACGAGAGTCTTTGTCACTTTTAAGTCTAGTGTGTGCTCTTTGTCTTCATTTTTTATATTTCATGGTTGAATAATACTTTTCGTTTCTCACATTATATTTCACTATTATAAGGTTCCCAATAATTTGATTATTCACTTATTTAATAATGTAATTTGTTAGTCTGAATTTTTTTGTTATGATATATTAGTCTGTCATTAAAGATAGCTGTTTAAACATACTATATCAATTTTTTTTTATGATATCTAATTGACTTTTCTCTTCTCTTGGAGATTGCAGGTGATCTATATATTCTTCTACTATTCCGATCGAGGACTATTGACTACTTGAGTATGTTCGGTTGAGACGTTCAGTTATGTTAGGTTTGTGGCATCGAGTTTGGATTGATATATAGTTTTTTGTAAAGTTTACTAGATGTTTACAGAACATTTAGTATAGATTAGCTTAGTAACTAAACATTGGATTGTATTCAGAACATTGTTTGGTTGAATGAAATGTAATGTTGTTTTACATGTATGTGATGTATTAGTGGCTGGTTTGATTTTTTGTTGCGGGTTTTTATGTTTTAGTATTCGGATTGTCAGTTTTATGGGGAGTTGGCGCCTAAATTTCAGTAGCAAATTTATATATATAAAAAATACATTAATAAATTGCGTCAACTCTTGAATGAAATGATGCAAAGGAGGGAAATGAATTTTCACTAAAACAAAATATCAAATGCATCAGTTCTTATGACAAATGACGCAAAAAAAAATAAAGATAATGCATCAGTTCTCTAAAGAACTGACGCAAATAATAACTATTTGCGTCGGTTCTACATATTTATTGCGTCAGTTCTATTTACGCAAATCGAGAATTTTTGCGTCGGTTTTTAAGACACAACTGACGCAAATGTTGAATTTTTTGCGTCGGTTTTACAACTGACGCATATCAAATACGACCCCTCGATATACGTCAGTCAAAAACCGACGCAAAAGGCCCTCTACAACTGACGCAATAGGGGTTTTTTCTATTAGTGTCGAGTCCTAGAAACTTGCATAAGAGAGGTCCGAATCAAGAACCCGGGAGGGAGGTAAGTGGGGAATCCTAGTGTCTTAATATGAGTCCAGGAGGAAATTATTAACCGAGTTAGAGGCGTTTTCCCACACTAAGCTACCCCTAGACGATAATTGACGGAATTAACGTGTTGATTATGAATTGTTAGTGACTTAATCGCACCCTAGGCCTTTCTTAAATTGATTAAAACCGTATTCAATACTTGCTTCTTAATCTTAGAATTTACTTAGCTAAACGATTGAACGTAACAATTGGTAGTCTCATTTGCTCCTTGTGTTTGACCCTTTATTGTGCAATGATACGTCGACTTGCGAGGTTAAAACTTTGACCATCATGTTTTTGGCGCCGTTGATGGGGAGCAAAGGCAAGATATTTGTTTGGGCTAAAATTGACATAATAGGTAGAGCCCACCACTACAAGAAAAACTAAAACAGGCAACATATTTTTAGCGACTGACCCGGATAGTCGCCAAATTGGTGACTGATATTAGAATTAGCGACTGAAATCAGTCGCTAATTTGGCGACTGCTTTTTTTAAAAAAGGAATCTTAGTTAGCGACCGACTTTCAGATTTAGCGACTGAAGTCAGTCGCTAAATTGCTTTATAGAAATCCCGCAGCATTCTTTCCCTCTCTCCAGATTTTCTCTTTCGAACAAAAAAAAAGGAAAGGCGATCGACAAGAACGACGACACCACCACCTATTCTAGCCGTGGCCACCGTCCTCACCGCCTCCACCACTCCTATTTAATTAGGTTAGTTTTTTTTATTTAATTTCAGTTTAATTGGTTTAATTTGTTAGATTAATTTGTAGTTAGTTGGATTAATTTGTGGTTATTTTGTTAGATTCCTTTGTAGTTATTAGATTAGATTAATTTGTAGTTAGATTTTAGTTTAATTTGTGTTTGAATTAAAAGGGAATGATTAAGAGGGTTTGTGTTTAGGTTTAAGGTTATGGGTGGGGGTTTGGTCGGCCGTGGGTGGCGGTGGGTCGGCCGTGGGTGGGTCGTGGAAGTGGTGGGTCGTGGGTGGTGTTTGGCGTTGGGTAGCTAAGTTAAACCGTCTTATTATTATTAGTATTAAGCTAAGTGGAACTGTCTTAATATTATTATTATTACAAAGTTAAGTGAAATCTTATTATTATTAGTATTAAGCCAAGTGGAACCGCCTTTTGCATTAATGGAATTAGTTAAGTGGAACCGTCTTTTGGATTATGAGAAATTAGCTATTAGCTATGTGGAACCTTCTTTAGGACTTGATTTTGATAAATTTAGTTTGATAATGCATGTTATTGATGAATTGAGGTTGAATAATCCTGTTTTTTTTGTTTTTCTTTTCTCCTTCCAGGGTTGTCACCGTGCTACTGAGCACCACCGTCCGCCGTAGCTGTTTCTTCTCTTTTTCTTTTCATTTCTGCTTTTACTTGATTAGGTAACCTCCTCTTACCAGTTACCTTTTAAATTTACTAATTTTAGTTCAAATTATGCTACGGGCACTAGGATAAAAACCTTTATTATGTTGTTGATATTGTGCTATTGATTGACTTAATTAATTTAATACCAAGTGTTGTTTATCTTAAACTTTAAATTATTGTTAGTTTGATTTGATGTTGACTTAGTACCCGTTCAAGAATTACTCATTAGGAGTAATTCTTGAATAGTCCCCATTTTGGGACTGTCTTTGTACATTTCAAGTCATTTAGGTAGTAAACACGTACTTGTGAATTATTAATGAGGAATGAGTTTGGTGGCGATCCCTTTAATGTTCTCCGAATACATGTATATGTGGAGTAATTATTTAAACTACATTGATGTGTATTTGGAGAACTGAAGGGAATTGCTGCCGAATTTTTTCCTCATTAATAAATTACAAGTGTGTTTGCTAGTGACTTGAAACGTACATTGACGGGTTTAGGTTGGAGTGATAAGGACCCTATTCGAAGATGGATTACATGTTGACAATATTTATATATTGTTTTCATATGTTTATTGTATAATGTGAAAATTTTGTATGTAATATTATTGTTATTTTTAAAAAAGTGTTTAAATTATTGTGGGTTCTTCTTTAGATTAAAATGAAGAGATTGGAACGTGATACCTGGTGATGTGAGTATCAAAAATAATATTTATAATTTTCCAAACTACAACTAGCAAGCGGTAGTAAGGGTCGATCCGCAGGGAGGTAGGGAGTTAAGTTGTTTTATTTCAGTCTATGGAATTTCTGGGGGGTTTTAGATTCAAGTAAATCTAAGTCTAAATGCAAAAATTAGATAAGCAAACAATAGAAATAAGTGTAAGCAAATGATAAAAAGGAGCTAAGACGGTCGGTTCACTATAGCTGCGATGGCATATAATCCTAGGTAAGTCCGAAATACAGTCGTGTAGGATGGGTAAAACATGTCCTCTCGGCCCAAGTTAACTAGTAGCTCCTTTCGGCCTATGCTACTAGTCCCTAAGTCTCACTAATACTAGCTCTCGCCCTGAAAAGTGATTCCTAAAGCCTAAATTACTGATCTTTCGATCTTAGCAATTTAGTCGTCTTAATTCATTAATTAATGCCCTCCTATATCTCTCGATCTACGGGTTGGTAAAAAGTAAGCATCTAACAAGTCTCCTCTCGGTCTCATTGTTAGATATTGCACTTAACGAATCAAACGATGTTAATCAGACACGGGTCTGGTCGATCGACCAACTACTTCAGTCGACCGACCACACGGCATAGTCGATCGACCAGTTAAGCCAGTCGGTCGACCATGCCCTAATTCGGGGTCACCTATTCTACGCCATCTGCGCTATAGCTCCCCTACATCTTAGCAAAGGTACTTAGCTACTCATGTGAATGATAACAACAGTAAAATTAACAAATAAAGCAATTGAATTCATAAATAACTAATATGAAATGAGAATTCGGCTTTGGGAAATCTAAACTATCAATTCTAAACTACGGAAGAATTAAGGCAACGAAACTGAACAAATGAACAAAGGAATACCGTAAAGAAGAAGTGAAGAGGAAAGACCAAAATCCAATGCGAAAAGTAAACTTTATTGATGAAACTAATCTAAACTAATCAAATAATCCAAAGTTCAGCTTCTCTGTATTGAACCCTAATTAATTCTCTATATCCTCTTCTGAAACCTCAGGTTACGTTATATAGAAAGTCTTACGTAACTTATTCCTATAACCTAATTACAAATGGGCTTGAACTCTTCTTTTAATTTTCGCGTAAGATCGTGGGGTGGTCGATCGACCACCGGGACCAGTCGATCGACTGCCCCTCTTTTCTGCAGACTTCTGTTTAGCATTCTGACAGTCTATAGACCACGTAGGTCAGTCTATAGACCACTGTAGCTGGTAATCCGCTTCTGAAACTCTCGCAAATATATCTTTCAGGCCTTGAATTGTGCACCAAGTTCGCTTCCCGAGTCTTTACTTCATGTCAAATGCAATGTTAAGTACTTAGGGACGGATTCAGCTCGAGTTCCGCTGGATTCTTCACATTTCTGCAATATTATACAAAAACACGAAAGTAGACGGAAATAGGGAAAATAGTAGCATAAACTACATAATTGAGCTCTGAAATGCCTGTGAAATAGGGTGTAAAACATCATATTTAGGACACGCATCAAACTTCCCCAAACCAAACCCTTGCTTGTCCTCAAGCAAGAACTAGACTTGATCTTACACTACTACAGATACAGGCTATAACAACGGTTAAAAACCATTGTTATATAAAATAGCGGACGTTGTTAAAGCGTCCGTTGTAAAAGGTTTTCACAACGGTTTGTTTTCTTAAGCAACCCGTTGTTAAAACTATTAATAACGGTTTTAAATATAAAAACCCGTTGTTTAAAGTGTGACTCAATTTTGGCGGGAAAGTTATAACAACGGTTACTTTACAAAGAACCATTGTTATAACTAAAGACAACGGGTTGTTTCTACATAACCGTTGTTGTTTGTTTTTACAAAATAAAAAAAAATTAAATTAAATATTACTAGATGCATGCATAATTACGGGGCCCGTTATAATTCCGATGCATGCATTATTACTGCCATCCCTGCATATGAATGGACAATATATGGAATGAGAAGGGTTTACATAAGATTTGAAGCAGGGAGATATGATGATTATGGCACAACTTCCTAAACATGCACATATTATATTAATTAAAAAAACAACTCAAAGGACACATTACTTAGTATAAATACATACATTATCTCAACCACCATTCCATTATCTCACTATCTTCAAACCCTAACTGCTAAAACAATCTCCAATTACCCCTAATTAATCTTTCAAACAACTCTAAAGTTCATCAACAAAATGAACGATTACATCCTTAAAACTCTTACTATGACCGAAAACAACAACAACTTCATCCGCCGGTTGCTCCACATCGAGAACAGTTTTAGGAGCTATCTTGTGGATGCTTAAGCCGCACTCAAGGACGCCAAAAGAAATGGCTTGACAGAGCAGCAGTTGTTGCAGCTATATGACGATGTAGCAACTGCTGAACGAAACCTCCAAATAGCTAAGGAGGAGAGGAGGGATATCATAGAAGAGAATAAGACTCTCTATGAAAATATAAGAATTGCATTTTTAGAAATGTAATTCTTTTTTTAATTTATGTATTTATATATATATATATATATATTAATGAATTATTAATTAAGTTTATCATGCATTCCTCTCTATCATCTTGCTTCTTCTTGGTTTTATTTTATTTAATTTGTTTTACGAGCTAATTAAGCGAATAATAACATAATAATGATCGATAAAAACCCATCATACATACATGCAAATGAAATAATTAAAAAAAGAAAATAATGACGATGAAAGACGATGAAACCAACAGTGACGGCGAGATTTACCTGATAATTAGAGAAAGTAAGAGACGATGAAACCAACAGTGACGGCGAGATGATAAAGCGACGATGAGAAAGAGAGAAAGAGACGATGAGAAAGTGTGTTTGCTGTGTTTGTGTTATTTGTCTGTGTTTGTGTTTGTGTTAGGTTATGTATGTGTTTTGTGGCTGTAGCTGATCTGATATGTGTTTGTGTGGTTTATAGTATGGAAAGTATTGACAACGGTTGTTAAACAACAACCGTTGTTAAATAAGTTTTAACAACGGTTGTAAAACAACAACCGTTGTTAAATAAGTTTTAACAACGGGTTTAAAAATACCCGTTGTGATTACTTTTCACTAACTTTGCGCCAATTTTGCGCCAAATTATTAACAACGGTTGTGAAAATTTGACCCGTTGTTCAAACTTATAACAACGGTTATATAACCATACCCGTTGTAATTAAGTTTAGTAAAAATTGCGCCATACATTCTACAACGTCTATTGTGATTTTCGTGCATAAACGTTGTTAAAGGGGCGTTGTAGTTGCCTGGATTTGTAGTAGTGTTAGGACCTAATGGAATGAGTTCAATCTCAGAGTGAAATGCAACTATAAAGCCTAAACCAGTTTAATGCTAAAAACCAACAATCAATTAGCAATATGAATCATGCAAACGAGTTATGTAGTCGTTAAAAATTGCTGAACCATCAACTATACAAACTTATCATTATGGACTCTCACGGGTCGCTCAAACCACACATAAGCACAGGTGAATATATGTAAAGATAGAAAGAAGTAAATGTAATGAGTCTCACCTAACTACGACCTATAAGAACATGCCTGCAATCTAATATGAAAATGATCTCTACAACCGTACATATGCATTCCAACCAAACAAATGACCATGACACATGCCGAGGTAAATATGGATATGTGACTTAATGGGTAAGAAGGGGCTAATGGAATAGAGGAGTTAAAGCCAAGCTAGTAACTTACTAAACACCAAATTATAACAACATCCGACTTCAAACTCAAAATTCAACAATAAAATCGGTGCTAATGATTAGCACGAATCTCACAACCTCCAATTATAACTGTAATTCCCCAAATGATAATTATAAAACATGGGAATCAAATCACCATCTAATAAATAATTCAACCATGTGATTTTTTCTT
Source organism: Silene latifolia (assembly GCF_048544455.1). Classification (NCBI taxonomy): domain Eukaryota; kingdom Viridiplantae; phylum Streptophyta; class Magnoliopsida; order Caryophyllales; family Caryophyllaceae; genus Silene; species Silene latifolia. The sequence continues at coordinate 116,175,068 of NC_133536.1, read as the reverse complement.
TTCTCGGGCTTCAGTCGATCGACTGGATTTTGCTCTTTTGTCGAACACTGTTCTGTTTTTGTTCTTTTTTTCTCTTTTCTTTTCTTTTCCTTTTCCACCAGCTTTTCCACCATCATCTCAAAATGAGCATTAGCTACCAAAAACGAAATAACAAACCCAAGAACATAATCTACTAGCTTGACAAGGGCATGCTAAATATAGGACGTAGTTAATAGGACAAACAGGCTATTTCTGGCAGGGTGAAGCTTATGGGAAAAATGAATAAAGGGGTGATCTCTTCCACATGTGTCAACATACCACAAACCGAATGCATACATGTATTAAGCAGATAAAGTTCATATTTATGCATATTGATATAACATGTCTCATAAGGAGTACTACTCACATTCCTAGATAAACCGGTCATGGATGACACCAGTTAAAAGGCTCCAAAACTCAGAATATATAAGTAGTTTGCCAAAAATCTAAGTCAAGTCTAAGGTTCAGCAAATAAGTAAACGAAAACTCGTAGATATGCATATAAGATTCTACCAATAACATGTTAATTAAGCACGGCTCAAGCGTAAACAGCTGAAAATGCAATTTCATCGTTGAAATACTACCGTTCCGACTCGACCTACATGCTAAAATAAACGTGAAATTTTTTTCAATTTTTGAAATTTCTCAATTTTTTTGGATTTTCTGTATATATAAGAAAAATGAAATAACGTGAAACAGAAATGCAATAAAACATGTGAATGCAATGCAAAACCCTTCCCCAAACCAAATAACACAATGTCCCCTTTGTGCAAAATCATAAAAGAAACAAAATGGAAATGGGAATTTGCGATAAATTAACTAAATAAGACATAAAGGTGACTCGTAAACTCACAAGACTTTAAGCGCAGAAGGAAACCTCCCCAAACCAGCGTGAGCTAGGAGGTTTCAGTAGCCAACAGTGCTACCATAGGTACCTGAAAAGAAACAAAAGTACCGTGCGTAATTCCGAAAAAGAAATTTACGAAACGCAAAATTATGTGCAAAATAAGAAAACAGAAGAAAACAGAAATGAAGCGGAGAATAAAGTGGAGAAAAGACTTCCCCAACTCCGCAAATCGGCCAAACACAGCCGGGGAATGGTCGTGAACAGGTACAGCAGCGGAAGCGGTCGATCGACCAAAAATGCCAGTCGATCGACTGGGATACCTGCTGTAAGTTTCTGATTTCTTCGAATTAACTTAATAAATTGAGCTAATATGGTCTATGAAACTGCAAATACACATAATAACGCGCCCAAAATTGCGCTAAACCCAAAGTAACAGTCTAAAGTCTTTAAATCCTAATCAAACTTATTAAAGCGAAGTCTCGCGCACATAAAAGCAATAAATAGTCTAAAATGGAATAAAAGTGTATAAAACTTATGAAATAAAAAGTTTTCATCCGCGAAAAATGCGGAAAATCTCCGACCATGGCTTATGACTATACAAAGTGCCCTCCGCGGTGCTCAGCCTCTCAGCACTCCATTCCACCACATTGTCCGACGGGTCAACATCAGAAGCATCTTCCCACACTTGGACATCCTCTTCAGTCTCAAGCTCCGAGTCTGAAACTGTGACTCGAACTGGCGCCTTCTTGGGCTCCTCATCTGGTTCCTCATCTGTGCCATAGCTAAGACATCCTAGACCGCCTCTTTGAACGATTGGCTCCTTTACAGCTGGAGCAATGAACGACTCCTCCTTCCCCAAACTATTTCCTGCAATATCCAAAACAGAAGAATTATCCTCCAATTTGCTCGCAATCTGGGGCGGAGGTGTCATAACAGGAATAGGTACAGGTACTAAAGTAGGCATATCAGAAAGTACAAAATAAGATTTCTTTTCAGAAATCACATTACACGTAACTGGCCACATAGGGTTTTTCTTCCTAGGGGACTGGGCAAAAATAATGGACTGTTTGCCCACCTTAAAGGTCAAAGTTCTTTTCCCCACATCAATTACTGCACCAGCAGTGTGCAGAAACGGTCTACCCAAAATAATAGGAATGTGAGCATCCTCGGGTATATCTAGGACAATGAAGTCAACGGGGAAAAAGAACTTCCCTATTTGCACATGAATATCCTCTAAGACCCCTACTGGCTGAACTGCAAAACGATCAGCCATCTGTACAGTCATATTAGTAATAGCAAATCTGGTCAGACCCAACTTCTTAGCTAGACTCAATGGCATGACACTAATGCTAGCTCCTAAATCACATAATGCCTTCTCAATTGAGAAGGTACCAATATTACAGGGGACAGAGAAACTACCTGGGTCAGCTAGTTTATGAGCAGCAGTGTGAGTTAGGTATGAACTAGATTCCTCAGTTAAATGCACCGACTCGACAGCATTCAAAGACGTTTTCTTAGCTAGCAATTGTCTCATAAACTTCATATATGCAGGTACTTGATTAACTAGCTCTAAGAAAGGCATTTGCACATTAAGACTATGCACTAAATCTTTGAACTTACCGAACGTTACCTCATCTTTGGTTGGCACTAGTCTTTCTAGATAAGGGGCTGTTAGAAGTAACTTTACCCTTTCCTCTAGGTCTCTCATACCGGCATCAGTGGACTTAGGCTGAAAATCCACTACTTTATCCTTGTTGTAGCTCGAACATTCTTCAGACCGTCTCACGAAAGAACCATTAACCATCGTAGGGTCGTACTTTGAAACCGGAACTGACCCATCAACAATTGGATCTTGCCTCGATAATTTCGGAGTCGTCTCTCCCCGAAACAAGAAATCCCTCAAGTTATCTGGCATTGGAGGACGACACGGTTCGGCATCAGCGGCATCATCAGTCGATCGACTAGTGAGGTCGGTCGATCGACTGATCTCTTTTTTTTTTTTTTCAGAATGAACAGAAAGATCAGAAAGTGTCGCGGAGGAATAAGGGGTGGTCGGTCGACCGAGTATGGCGGTCGATCGACCGTGATCGCTGCTGTTCGTCTTTTTCACGCTCTTTTTCTTCTTTCCTTTTCCAGCAGCTTTTCCACCTTTTTCAACCATAACTCCCTTGGGTTTATCCCCTACAGTAACGGGTCCAGCAAGGGTAGACCCGCACCTTAGTGTGATTGCATTCAGGGTCTCTTTCTGATCCGGCTGCGACGGTAAATGCCCCGGAGCTCTAGTAGCAAATTTACCTGCTAACTGGGCAATCTGAGTTTCCAACATCTTTGTACTAGCCTCTCTAGCCTGAGATTCCTTCTGCAGCATTCCCGTCAAGCTCTGAAACATGTTTTTGAGCTCAGAAGCCTCAGGACTTTGAGGCTGCTGCTGCTGCTGAGGTACATAGGGTGGTTTCTGGTATGGTTGCTGCTGCTTATGAGGGGGCACATAATTCTGCTTCTGCGGAGGTGGAGTCGGATTTTGGACATTCTGGCTACTCCACCTCAACTTTGGATGAACATTCGGCTCAAAATAAGTGTTGGTCTGCCTATAATGTTGAAAAGTAGCACAAACCTCATTGGGACTGATAGAGAAATCTGCAACGTGTCCTTCTCCTCCACACCTCTTGCATGAAAAAGGACCGTCTGACACAGCATTTACCTGATAAATACCACCCTTTGAAGCTCCTCCTAACACATACTTGTCAAATCTCGCCGTAAGAGCCTCTAATGCAGCTACGGAAGGAGATTCAGCAGCTCTCCTTTGATTTCCCCTAGAGTTTCCATGCTCAGCTTTATGGGTGGACAGGTCATCGATGATTTTCCGCCCCTTTGTCTCACCACTATTTTCTTGAAATCTCCCATTAGCTCCAACATCTAGGATAGCTCTCTGATCATCATAAAGACCATTATAGAACTGGTTGCACAGAAACCATTTCGCAATCCCATGGTGTGGAATAGAGGGAATTAGCTTCTTGAATCGGACCCAAGCTTCATGAAAATATTCAATAGGTCCTTGCTTAAAACTCGTGATCTGAGCTCTAATCGCATTGGTCTTCGATGCAGAGAAATATCTTTTATAGAATGCCAGGGCCAGCGAATTCCAATCAGTAATCCCATTAGCAGCTCGATCCAGATCTCGGTACCACTCCCTAGCAGCATCACAGAGCGAGAAGATTAACATCGTATCTTTTATCTGGTCCTGGGTCACACCTGCTGGTGGGGGTATGGAACAACAGTAGTCAGTGAATATCTCCATATGTTTAGCTGCATCTTCATTTGCAGCTTCCCTAAATTGGTTCCTCTCAACCAAGTTAATATAGGACGGTTTCGCTTCGAATTTTCTATCCATCCCAGCTGGCAACGCGAATCCCTTATAGAAATTCTCAGCTTTTGGCTCAGAGTGACTGGCTATACTAGCTTCTTCAGCCATATCTGGAGATGTGACGGTCTCAGCTGATGAGGCAGAAATAGGAGATGAAGGTGGATCCTCCTCAAATAACGCGTTCTCGTAGTAACTGGACAGAGTACTCAACTCTTCCTTTGTCGGCAATACTCTAGATGATCGTCTCAACTCACGCGAAGTCTTCTCGATCTCAGGATTTAACGGTAGTAATTCACCACCCTGTGACCTGCGTATAAGAATAAACTACAAGTAGAATATGAGAAAAGTTTAAGGAACAGATGTCCCTTAAACTTAGAGAATAGACTAAAATAAAAAGGAACAACTAAAACTAGCGCTGCCTCCCCGGCAACGGCGCTAAAATTTGATACCTGTCGGTGTCAGTATCAAAAATAATATTTATAATTTTCTAAACTACAACTAGCAAGCGGTAGTAAGGGTCGATCCGCAGGGAGGTAGGGAGTTAAGTTGTTTTATTTCAGTCTATGGAATTTCTGGGGGGTTTTAGATTGAAGTAAATCTAAGTCTAAATGCAAAAAATAGATAAGCAAACAATAGAAAGAAGTGTAAGCAAATGATAAAAAGGAGATAAGACGGTCGGTTCACTATAGCTGCGATGGCATATAATCCTAGGTAAGTTCGAAATACATTCGTGTAGGATGGGTAAAACATGTCCTCTCGGCCCAAGTTAACTAGTAGCTCCTTTCGGCCTATATTACTAGTCCCTAAGTCTCACTAATACTAGCTCTCGCCCTGAAAAGTGATTTCTAAAGCCTAAATTACTTATCTTTCGATCTTAGCAATTTAGTCGTCTTAATTCATTAATTAATGCCCTCCCCTATCTCTCGATCTACGGGTTGGTCAAAACTAAGCATCTAACAAGTCTCCTCTCGGTCTCATTGTTAGATATTGCACTTAACGAATCAAACGATGCTAATCAGACACGGGTCTGGTCGATCGACCAACTACTTCAGTCGACCGACCACACGGCATAGTCGATCGACCAGTTAAGCCAGTCGGTCGACCATGCCCTAATTCGGGTTCACCTATTCTACGCCATCTACGCTATAGCTCCCGTACATCTTAGCAAAGGTACTTAGCTACTCATGTGAATGATAACAACAGTAAAATTAACAAATAAAGTAATTGAATTCATAATTGAATTAACTAAATAAATAACTAACATGAAATGAGAATTCGGCTTTGGGAAATCTAAACTATCAATTCTAAACTAGGGAAGAATTAAGGCAACGAAACTGAACAAATGAACAAAGGAATACCGTAAAGAAGAATTGAAGAGGAAAGACCAAAATCCAATGCGAAAAGTAAACTTTATTGATGAAACTAATCTAAACTAATGAAATAATCCAAAGTTCAGCTTCTCCGTATTGAACCCTAATTAATTCCCTATATCCTCTTATGAAACCTTAGGTTACGTTATACAGAAAGTCTTACGTATCTTATTCCTAAAACCTAATTACAAATGGGCATGAACTCTTCTTTTAATTTCCGCTTCAGATCGTGGGGTGGTCGATCGACCACCGGGACCAGTCGATCGACTGCCCCTCTTTCCTGCAGATTTCTGTTCAGCATTCTGACAGTCTATAGACCACGTAGGTCAGTTTATAGACCACTGTAGCTGGTAATCCGCTTCTGAAACTCTCGCAAATATATCTTTCAGGCCTTGAATTGCGCACCAAGTTCGCTTCCCGAGTCTTTACTCCATGTCAAATGCAATGCTAAGTACTTAGGGACGGATTCAGCTCGATTTCCGCTGGATTCTTCACATTTCTGCAATATTATACAAAAACACGAAAGTAGACGGAAATAGGGAAAATTGTGGCATAAACTACATAATTGAGCTCTGAAATACGTGTGAAATATGGTGTAAAACATCATATTTAGGACACGCATCAGAACGTTCATGGATGTATGAAGGAAGATTAGACAATTCCAATAAGAAAAGATGTTCTTCTTTCGATTAAAACATTAACTTATAATGTTTTGTTTAATATTGTAGGATGCATTTGAACATACAAAAGCCGCCAATCCAGAAAAGGAGGATAATGACATATGGTTTGAGTTGGTGAATGGCTTCAAGAAAGGAAATGTGTATGGTACCAGAAGTTCAACACCGGCTTTCTATGACAACACGAGTAGGAGATCGACTTCAACAATTCCCAGCAACACATATCTACCGGGAGTTATTAGTCAATTTCAAACTCAACTAAGAAAGCATGATGAACGTGACAAAAAAACGTGATGAAGAACTCCGCCAAATGAAGGAAAAAATAGCAATGTTTGAGACTTGGTGGCAAAGTTGTAACCCCGGACCTAGACCCGACTATGATTCTATGGATCCGCATGGTCCACATGGGGGGAGTGGAGCTGGTGTTTGCTTCCCAAGAGTTAAGTAAGTTTAATTTAGCATGTTAGACTTGAACTTTAGAATATGTTAGCTTGTAAACCTTTCATTTTCAATATATGAAATGAAGTTTGGGAAAATGTATGTTTCAAATGTGTGGTGTTGGGTTAAAATTTGAAATGTATGGTGTTGTGTGTGTTGAAGTTTGGGATGTGTGGCCTTGTTGAACTTCGGTTTGTATGCAACTTGTAAATATTTGGCTAGCAATGAAAACAAAAAAAACCACGAAAATAGTCTGTAGCTTTAGTGACTTATTTGTAGTTTTGCGACCACAAATCAGTCGCTAAAGAGCATCCCTGATTTTGGCTGGGTCACCCAAATTAGCGACTGAAAAGCCAATTAGCGACCGAAAGTCAGTCGCTAATTTGGCGACTACCCCCTGTCAGTCGCCAAATTAGCGACTACCACTTCAGTCTCTATTTTCCTCATTTAGCGACTGAAATTGCGGTCGCTAAATTTATCGACTGACTTTGGTCGCTAAAATCAGAAAAAGCGACCAAGGTCTGCGACTGGTGTTTAACGACTGAAGTCAGTCGCTAAATTGAGTTCAGCGACTGACTTCAGTCCCCATAATCGGTCGCCTGTTTTATTTCTTTTTGTAGTGCATTTACTAAATAATTAAGGAAATGGGCCATGAAGGGATGAACCATGAAAGGGGAGTCCGCAGGTGGAGGAAGGTCAGATGGACCAGGAAGCGCGCAAGGGAAGGCGAGGCCCACTGGGAAGAACGTCCGTGTTTAGGAAAGAGTTCAAGGAGAAGACAGGGAGAAGTCGGGGAGATCAAAGAGAATGGAGGGAGATGTCGTGTTATGGAAAGAGTTATTATAGAAGTTATATTCCTTTCTATAAATGATGTGACCATAATTAGAGCATATTTAATCCCCGAATTAGCTTTGTTCCCATGCTTTTTAGTGCATATTTGGGTCATTTATTATCTTTAGTCCTTTGTTTTGCATATTCTTTGAGGTTTTGTTTCCTTGGTAGGAAAGGACTGCAAACCTTGCATTTTCATGGCAAAATGAAGCTAAATTGATTGAATTCAATAACCAAGCATCAAAGAGAAGACAATATTAGAAGGCCTTTGTACATACTATAGTAGATGGGCAATGATGAGAAAAGATCCTTGCATCCCCGAGGAAATCCTCAAGGATTTTATGAAGAGAAAGGAAGAAAAGAAGAAAGAAAGTAGCTGTAAGACAATCCGAGCGGATTGTCCACAAGACGCCCGTCCAGCAAGGGCAATCCGAGTGTCTTCCCCTAGTGGACGCCCGTCCAGAAACAGCAGAATCCGCCCGTCCACCCCAACAATCCGCCCGTCCAAAACACCCCCAATCCGCCCGTCCCGTGCCCTGGACGGTCGGATTGCGAGTCAGCCATTTCGTCTTCTACAAGTTTCAAGGAAGGATGCGCATATTTTTCTAAGACCGGCAAAAAGGAGACCGGAGTCTCCCTTGAGACCGGCGATTCCTCAAGGACTTAATCGTCATTTAAGCCCTTAGTAAACCCTAATTTATGTAACTAATCCCCCCCTATAAATACCCCATTAGGCTAATTAGAAGAGCATGTTCTTCTTAGCAATCTTTAGTGTAGTTAATATCAATCAAATCTCTCTTTAATCTTGTAATCAACATTTAATCAAGTTTTAATAAAAGTTTCATTTCCTTAATCTCTCTCTTGTTCATCCTTTGTTTTGGGTAATTGAAGATTATGTGGGTTATTATTGGGAGATTGACAACCTTCCAACCAATCATCAAGTACTTCTATTATTCTTTGCTTTATTATTGGAATCATTAGTAGGTATAACTCTCTTAATCCCATTTAATTATTGATAATTATCTTCATTTATTCATCATCTTTTACTTTGTTGGTATGATTGACAACCTTGTTAGTATATTCAACATGATAATGAGTGAGTAGTTTCTTAGCTAGGGTTAATGGGTAATTAGGGGAAACCAACATGGGGGATGATTCATGTTTAAATTAATATGTTTTCATAGTTTATTTGCTTACTTGTTGTGATCTCAACTTATGCACATGTTATGTTTGATGAAATGCGAGCGTATGAATCCTTGCATTTTTTACCCATCACCTATCTTTTCAATGAGACTTGTAAGACATAAACCAACTCGAGTCTCATTAGACCATGCATATAGTTGAGTAGGGAAGATTAAGTCGACTTGTAGGTGTTGTACAATCTAATCGATTCGGCTCCGGGACCCAAACTTTCCTAGGATTGTAAGATATAAACCAACTCGATCCATCACAACAATAATTGCTTGCTTATAATTTGAGAATATGTTTGTATGATCAATTCCCATGAATCCCCTATGACCCCATGACACCCTAGTGCCTTTTATCAATTGTTTACACCCCTTTTTAATCATCTTGCTTGTTTACTTTTATTGCTATTTAGTTTAGTGATCTTCTACTTTAAACCCCAAATTGTGACACCCTTAGACACCACTAGTTGCAATTGAAAATCTCAGCTCAATTCCCGTCCCTTGGGATCCGACCGTTACTTGCCTCTTTACTAATTGTAGAATTGTTTGTGGAGTTATAAATTGTGTTTTGGTCTAGGTGCTCCTAACGACAAGTACCGAAAACTAAACCTCCAAGTGAGTCTGACCAAAAATGGCGCCGTTGCCGGGGACGGTGTTAACTTGATTTAGATTTTCTTATATTGTTATTAGTTGTGTCTTTCTTTGCCTTGGGGAAGTAAAACTCCTCAAGGTTTGGTCTAATTATTTTCAAGTTGTTTGATATTTTGCATGTCTAGAAGATCACAAGGTAACTTGTTACCCTTTGATCACGAAATTGAAAGGACTTTGACAACCAATAGAAGACTTGCTAGGAGAACTTTGAGAGGTATTGGTGAGGTTGTAGATATTCAACCAAACACTATTGAGTTCATCAACCCTTTTTCAAGAGAAGATGAGGAGAACCCAACACAAAATCCAACACTAAATCAACCCACAATGCCTAAATTTTCATCACATTCCGTACCAACCGAGGAGAACCTACCCAATGGTACTCCCACACCACAACATTTAACCGGAAATTTTATTGCCAAATCCGCATTTGTCCAATTAGTCGAAAGAAGCCAATTTGGGGGGATGCCTAGTGAAGACCCTCACTCTCACATGGAGACTTTTTGCAACTATTTTGATGCGATTTCTCAAACCGGTGTAACTCAAGACCAAATTCGGTGGGTCTTATTTCCTTTTTCTCTAATTGGCACCGCAAAACAATGGTTGAAAGGCCTTGATAAGGCTACTCTCAGAATTGATTCTTGGAAGAAGTTGGCTCTAGCTTTCTACAAAAAGTTCTATCCACCGGAAAAGACTAGCATACTAAGAGCTCAAATTACGGGCTTTAAGCAAAGAGATGAAGAATCTTTGTATGAAGCTTGGGAGCGATTCAAAGGAATTTGTCGCTCATGTCCTCATCATGGACTTAGCGAGTGGTTCTTGGTACAACAATTTTGGAACGATCTTTATGAAGACTCAAGAAACATTCTCAACATGGGATCAAATGTAATGTTCACCGAAGTTGACGACAATCAAACTTGGAACAAGATTGAGGAAATGGCGGTCCATAATTCACAATATAGTAGACCTCGCAAGGCTACTAGAGGAGGAAAGCATGAAGTGGACTCTATTACTCAATTCGGTGCTCAACTTAGTGCTCACATTGATACCATCAATTTGAAGTTCGAAAAAACTATGGCTAGACTTGAAGAAGCCTCAAAATCACCAAAGCATCATGTTAATGCCATGACGGCATCTTCATCAATCCCAAGTGGGATATGTGAGAATTGTGGAACTTTGGGACATGACCAAAGTGAATGTAGGGGAACAAATGAACAAGTGAATGTTTTTCAAGCATACAAGAGTGGTACCCCTTATTCAAACTATTACAATGAAAACACCAAATTCCACCCAAATCTATCATACAAAAGCCAAAATGTTCAAAACCCTCAACCAACTTACACACCACCTCCCATGAGAAACCAAAATCAAAGACCCTTTTACAACCAAAACCAAGGTTACCAAAATCAAACTCCATACAATCAACAAAATGACCAAGGTTTTGATGTTCAAAAAGCGGTCCTCCAAATGCAAAAGAATCAACAAGAGTTTTTCACTCAAATGCAAAAGGATAGTCAAGAAAAGGAAATTACCATCAACAACATCCTAACCCACACCAAAATGTTGGAAACCCAATTAACTCAACTAACATCTTCAAGCTCACAAAGACAAAAGGGGCAATTACCACCTTAAAGTAATCCCCCGAGACATGAAACGGTTAGTGCCATTCACTTGAGAAGTGGTACGAGGTATGAAGCACCGGAGAACCAAGTTGAGGATAAAGTTGTGGAAGCTAGTAACAAAGAAGAAGTTGTGCAAAACTCCAAGGATGGAGAACCATCAAAAGAAGAAGTTTCAAAGAAAATGAAGACAAAGCCAAGGATAAGGAGCCCATTGTGATTAGACTTCCTTTTCCGAGTCGCCAAGCCAAGCCCAAATTTGATGACCAACTTGGAAAATTTATGGAAATTGTGAAGAATTTGGAAGTCTCGATTCCTTTCACGGAATTAATCAATCACGTGCCGGCCTATGCAAAATATATGAAAGACATCCTTACGAAGAAGAAGTCGATCCGGAAGCTTGGGACTATCGCCTTCACTAAGGTGAGTAGTGTAATACTTCAAGGGAGTTCACCTCTAAAACTTAAAGATCCGGGAAGCTTCTCAATACCGTGTACCATTGGCGACACCACGATCAACAAAGCCTTGTGTGATCTAGGGGCTAGTGTGAGTGTTATGCCGTACTCGGTGAGTAAAAGGTTAGGGATGGGAGAGCTTAAATGCACCAATATCACACTCCAAATGGCCGATAGATCGACGAAGACACCATTAGGGATATGGGAAGATGTTCCCGTAGGAGTTGGGAAATTTTTCATCCCGGTTTACTTTGTCATTGTTGACATGGAAGAAGACTCCAACATTCTAATCATTCTAGGTAGACCTTTCTTGCACACCGCGGGTGCGGTGATAGATGTGAAGCATGGAGAGATCGCTCTAGAAGTGTGAGATGAAAGCATAACTTTCAATCTTGACAAGACCTTGAGAGCTCCCCGTTTGCATGAACCATGTTTTATGGTTGATCATTATTGCCGGAAGGATGATAGGAAGAAGTCGGAATTCCAATGGAAGAAGAAAGTCGATGATGCTCCATTCAAAGAGCAAGAGAATTGTAACAAAGAGAGCTTGAGAAGCTCACCAAAGTCAAGCAATGAAGAAGATGGCCTCATTGGCCAAGACAAGAAAGTGGGAGAGTTGTCTCTATCAACTCAAGAGATCTTTAGTGATCAAGTAGATGAAGTTTGTGGTCTTAGGGACGATGAGTTTGAAGGGATTTTCAATCCCTACATTGGTAATGCTATCGATAAAGACCAACATGAAGGACAACAAGTGAAAAGGTCTATTGAAGATCTTTATCATCACAACGAACAAGCTTTTGACTACTTCTTCAAGGTGTTGAGCAACATCAACAACACCTTGGACATGTCCCCATGAAATCTCACTAAGGATGAGAGTTTGGTGGAGTCCTCTCCAAACCACCATTTGTAAATATTCCTAACTCCCTAACTTGCATTATAATTCTTACATTGCATTTTTTGTCATTTTTGGATTTTTATGCTTTGATCAAGAGATTTATCATTTTTGAGAGAAGTGAGGGAGGGACTAATGATTTTATTGATGTGTAGTGCTTTAGCTTAGTGTGGGGATAGCAATTGCCTAGGCTATTCATGCCTTAGTAGTGCCCCTACAATGAAGAACACAGGATTTGAAGAATGAAAATGACACGGGATATGCAAGTGCACGGATGGAACTGAATCCGGGTAGACTAGGAGGAATCCGAGCGTCCTTAAGGGGAATCCGCTCGTCTTAAGGGAATCCGAGCGTCTATGGCGGGTACCGTCCGTCCAAATAAGCTGCAAAGTTGAAAATTTTGGACTGTTAGAGAATCCGAGCGTCCCAGCTGAGAAGACGCTCGTCTGAAAGAATCCGCTCGTCTTTGCAAGAAGACGCCTGTCTTTTTGCCAGTGCAAAATAAGAAAAGTTCCTGTAACAGAATCCGCTCGTCTTCAAGGGAATCCGCTCGTCCTGGAACTGAAGAATCCGCTCGTCTTCACTGAAAGACGCCCGTCTTTAGGCGAGATTTCCTGAACCCATATTAAGCAGAATCCGAGCGTCCCGAAGGGAATCCGTTCGTCTTCCCCCTGCAGATTTGAAATTTCGGGTGTTTTTAAATACCCCTCCCACATTCATTCATTCATTCATTCATTCATACATCCAAAACACTACCCATAAACCCCACAACCCTCATCCTCTCCATCACCAAAAAGAAGATTTCCTCAACCAAATTCAACAAAATCAAATCCAAACTTCTTTACAACATCAATTAATCACTCCTTTTCCAACAATAACCAATCCAAGCACCAAAATCTTCAACCTTTGAGTCGATTTTTGAAATACAAAGGCAAATCCTTTCATCTTAAAATCAATTTGGGTATAATTGGAAATTGAAGATTTTCAATCTTTTCTTGGTATAATCATCAATGGCAAGAACAAAAGGGTCAACAAAGGCACTCAAGGCAAAGGCACTCTCAAAAAGGTAACAATGCCTTCAAGCAAAGAAAGCTTCAATGGCTATGGTGGTTGCTAGTGCAAACTTGGAAGTTCAACAACAACAAAATCCTCGCTTGGAAGCAACAACAACAACAACTCCGGAAATTGCTCAATTATCAAACTATTCGGAGGTAATTTTCATTTCTAACTCCCATAGGGATACATTTGCCAAGTATGCTAAGAAATCCATTCTACCCACCAAATTCATATGTGAAGATGCCTTGAACAAATTGGGTGTCCTTGAACAAACAAAAGCCTTCTTTGAAGCCATGAGGTTGGGAAAATTGTTTACTACAAGAGAATTGACATACCCCTCCCTTACCTTGGAATTCCTAAGTTCATTGAAAGTGACTAAGGTAGAGACTAGAACATATATCGAGTTTCGCCTTGCCAATGTGAATAGGCGCATCACCTTTGATGTTTTGAGTAAAGCATTAGGTCTTAGTGATACAACTCGTTATCATAAGAAGCCCAGAAAGTATGACCCCGCCCCTCTTTGGGAAGCGATTTCCGGGAAGAAATTTGAGAACTTTCATGCTTGTCGCGCTCTATTAGTCCACCATCCGGGCATTAGAGTGTGGCACAAGGTCATCGGGAATACTATAATTGCAAGAAAATACACTAATCACTTTACAAAGCTCGATTTTGTTCTACTTGAGTCGGCGTTAAATGTTGGAAGGGAATTCACTAAGCCTTACAATGCTCTAAGGCTTTTGGGGGAAAGATGGCTCAATATTGATTGTGGTAAGGAAGGCACCGCTTTAATCGTAACTCGAGGTCTAGTTACTCTCTTGGCCAAGTACTTTGATCCAAATTTTAACAAGGATAACACCTATGTGGCGATCAAAGGGGGTCATCTCATTAACATGGATGCCATGATTAACAAGTACAAGTGGGTCAAGCATAATCCTCTTGACACCAACTATGGGTGGCTCACCAATGATGCTAGATCTTTCACTTTTCCTTCCAAGATATGCCGCTTGAGTGCTCATAGAACAAACTACCTACTTCCACTCTCAAAAGGCGCCGAGTACATCATCCGTCAACAAAGGGGCGAAATTGAAGAGCTCTCCTCCTCCATTGTCACACCACCCTATCCATTCAAATATCAAGAGTTCAAACCCGAAGGTGTTGAAGTGGGCAATGATTACATGACTCTACTTATGCAAGAGATGCATAAACAAGCTTACAATGATCGAGTAGATGCATACTTGGCCCAATATCCACCCCTTTTTCATTTAGCTAGGCAAGGACTGCTTGATCCTTCATGTCCTTTGCCTAGTTCGGCGGATAGGGAAGTCTTCTTTCCAAGCACATCTAGGAGTGAAAGACCGGGTGAAGATGGGAATGTCGATGATGAGGTTGATGATGATGAGGGTGTTGATAAAGAGGTAGATGATAAAGAAGAAGAGGCTAATGAAGATTATGAAGGAAGCGAGCATGGAAGTGAAGAGGGAAGTGGTGATGAGTCCACTTCTATGGAGGAAAATGATGACAATGATTATATGGTGGAGGACTAGCAAGCTTTGGAGGCTCCTACCCTCTTGAGGTTTGTCTACTTCTTTCTTTGTTTTATTTATTTTTATCTTGATCATAGTAGGAGAGTCCTAGAAACATGAGGACTAACACCTCAGCCCCATTGAGGTGTTCTTATTTCATTGTTCCCATTTTGAAAATCCAAAATGACAATTTAGTTTCATGCATTGCATCTTGTGTGCATGAACTACCCCCAACTTTAGGACATTAGAAATAATTTCTATCTCGGTTTGGGGATTACATGCATACGCAACGAGAGGTAATCTAAATTACGCTCTCTGTCATAAACAAAAACCCATGCATCATGTAGTGTAGATTAGTATAGCTTGCATTTAGTATAGAATTCATGCATCATGATTGCATATTTTCCCATCATTTTGGCCATTGAGGACAATGCCCATATTAGTGTGGGGATGGGGAATTCTAACTTAACTTTTATTCAAAAACCTAAAAAAATCAAAAATTTCGAGAAAAATCAAAAAAATTGAAAAATTTGAAAATCCCAAAACAAGTTCATTTCCTTTGTAGTGTAGACTTGTATATATTATTGTATATATTGTGTTTGTTCTATCCTTGTTCACATTGATCGACTACGCCACATCAGAGACATGAGGATATTGAAGACCGCATGGTATGATCTTTCCAATCTCCTTTTTCCTCTTTATGTTAATGACTATGTGGCTTTATTTTGATTGATGCGGTATAACAATGTGAATTTAGGACTTGCATTTAGATTATATGGCATATTAGTTAATAGAATCATTTACATTAGGATGTTTATATGTTAGTTGCATCATGGCATGTAGTTGCATGTTAGAAAAATTTTGGGAAACCGTCTACTTGGGAAGCTTGACAAGTGTATATAGGCCCTAGTAGATGCTTTTTCTTCTTAAGACTTTGCTTGTTAGAATACTTGTAAAACACCCTAGGGTGTGTCATCCTAGTATCTTTTGACCCATGGATTAAGGCCTAGTCAAGAGTACCTTGTGGTGTGATAACTCCTTGGCTACCGTTTATTCCAAGGTGACCCTTAAAACCATGCATCCATCATCCATGTTCTACCACATTTTTGTCATCAAAGAGAATGGGCACAAAAAGAAATTGTTTAAATTTGAGTTCAATGAAATGAAAAGTGAAAGAAAGTTTGCAAAATGCATCAAATGAAAAGAGGAGCAAAATAGACTCCTAATGCTTCAAATATAAGGCACCCTCACTACCTATGGGGTGACTTTGAAAATGTTCAAAAAGAAATGCAAAAAGTTGAAAAGGTGTCAAGTATTGAAATGCCAAAAATCAAAAGAAATGGCAAAATAAAGTGTTCTCAAATGTCAAATGCCACAAGAAATTGGGGGGAAAAACAAAAACAAAAGCAAACACCTAAAATGAAACTCAAATATCTATTGATCCCTTTATCCATCGTATCCATTTTTGTGCATGGTAGAGAGGGGACGACCCTTCTTCTTGTCTAGGCAAGAGGGGGGAATTCCGCGATCCTCCAGTGTTTCTAACACCATAGGGAGTCTACTCTTGACAAAAGCATTTAACGATTTAGGACAAAGGTACCCTAGCTTGACACAATTTGGAGGTGATTTATTGGTATCCTTCTAGGCTTAGTAGTTTGAAGAAATTGCATCTATGAAGGAGTGTGTACCCTTGAATTGCTTCCCTTGTAAACAATTTCCGCCACTTAGATGAGGAAAGTGGCTATTCTTTTGTAGATGCATCCATTACTTGATTTTGTGTGCTTAATGTTTGGATGTGTCGCCATTTTGGAAAGACCCACCATGCCTTGCAAGAAGGCATCTTACATCCTGGTTGTCTTGTTGTAAGTTGAAGGGGCGGAGTGAGACCCGCTAATTGTCTCATATCGGCTATGCTATTAGGTTAGTTTAAATAACGTTCCTAGTCTTTGTCACCTCTTTACTCGGGACGAGCAAAGGTTCGGTTTGGGGATATTTGATGTGACCATAATTAGAGCATATTTAGTCCCCGAATTAGCCTTGTTCCCATGCTTTTTAGTGCATATTTGGGTCATTTATTATCTTTAGTCCTTTGTTTTGCATATTCTTTGAGGTTTTGTTTCCTTGGTAGGAAAGGAGTGCAAACCTTGCATTTTCATGGCAAAATGAAGCTAAATTGATTGAATTCAATGACCAAGCATCAAAGAGAAGACAAGATTAGAAGGCCTTTGTACATACTATAGTAGATGGGCAATTATGAGAAAAGATCCTTGCATCCCCGAGGAAATTCTCAAGGATTTTATGAAGAGAAAGGAAGAAAAGAAGAAAGAAAGTAGCTGTAAGACAATCCGAGCGGATTGTCCACAAGACGCCCGTCCAGCAAGGGCAATCCGAGCGTCTTCCCCCAGTGGACGCCCGTCCAGAAATAGCAGAATCTGTCCGTCCACCCCAACAATCCGCCCGTCTAAAACACCCGCAATCCGCCCGTCCCGTGCCCTGGACGCTCGGATTGCGAGTCAGCCATTTCGTCTTCTACAAGTTTCAAGGAATGATGCGCATATTTTTCTAAGACCGGCAAAAAGGAGACCGGAGTCTCACTTGAGACCGGCGATTCCTCAAGGGCTTAATCGTCATTTAAGCCCGTAGTGAACCCTAATTTATGTAACTAATCCCCACTATAAATACCCCATTAGGCTAACTAGAAGAGCATGTTCTTCTTAGCAATCTTTAGTGTAGTTAATATCAATCAAATCTCTCTTTAATCTTATAATCAACATTTAATCAAGTTTTAATACAGGTTTCATTTCCTTAATCTCTCTCTTGTTCATCCTTTGTTTTGGGTAATTGAAGATTATTTCGGTTATTATTGGGAGATTGGCAACCTTCCAAAAAATCATCAAGTACTTCTATTATTCTTTGCTTTATTATTGGAATCATTAGTAGGTATAACTCTCTTAATCCCTTTTAATTATTGTTAATTATCTTCATTTATTCATCATGTTTTACTTTGTTGGTATGATTGACAACCTTGCTAGCATATTCAACATGATAATGAGTGAGTAGTTTCTTAGCTAGGATTAATGGGTAATTAGGGGAAACCAACATGGGGGATGATTCATGCTTAAATTAATATGTTTTCATAGTTTATTTGCTTGCTTGTTGTGATCTCAACTTATGCACATGTTATGTTTGATGAAATGCGAGCCTATGAATCCTTGCATTTTTTACCCATTACCTATCTTTTCAATGAGACTTGTAAGACATAAACCAACTCGAGTCTCATTAGACCATGCATATAGTTTAGTAGGGAAGATTAAGAGGACTTGTAGGTGTTGTACAATCTAATCGATTCGGCTCCGGGACCCAAACCTTCCTAGGATTGTAAGATATAAACCAACTCGGTCCATCACAACAATAATTGCTTGCTTATAATTTGAGAATATGTTTGTATGATCAATTCCCATGAATCCCCTATGACCCCGTGACACCCTAGTGCCTTTTATCAATTGTTTACACCCATTTTTATCATCTTGCTTGTTTACTTTTATTGCTATTTAGTTTAGTGATCTTCTACTTCAAACCCCAAACTGTGACACCCTTAGACACCACTAGTTGTAATTGAAAATCTCATCTCAATTTCCGTCCCTTGGGATCGGACCTTTACTTGCCTCTTTACTAATTGTAGAGTTGTTTGTGGAGTTATAAATTGTGTTTTGGTCTAGGTGCTCCTAACGACAAGTACCGAAAACTAAACCTCCAAGTGAGTCCGACCAATAAACGTGGTAGGATACACCTAAGGTTCTTACCCTATAAATAGCCAAGGAAACCATCAAAGAAGGACATTCAAGATCTCACATACACAATACCTTGTGCTAGCTAACTTTACATTCCGTCTCAATTGTATTCATCCTCTCATTCAAAGCTAGCGCAATATCTGGCAGGGTACCGTCCCTCCCACGGATGTTCCCACGTAGGGTTTTCCGCGTCACCAAATCTTACGTGTCAATTTATATTTCGTACTTTATATCCCTATTTAAATATCAAATACAAACGATCAATTAAGCGACCAACGAGTAAGACCGCAATGACCTAATACAATTAACTTGGTAAAAATAACCTAAACATTTTGGCGCCCACCGTAGGGCATTGTGGTCGTCAATCGTTGATAATCCAAATACGCGATGGATAAGCAAGTGTCAGAAGCCCTGTCAGGGAGTAGTCAACCGTCATTGCCACCAAACTCTACTCAAAACACGGCATCAACGGTGTCAACTCAGGCTCCTGGGCACACCTCAAGAATTATATCTACGACAAAAACTTCTTTAACTCCCAAAAGCCCTACTGCCGCAGCCCAAGCCAGATCAGATAAAAATACAACGAGCTCAGGCCTCACCTCGCCACCCAGTCCAACACAAATCCTGCTCGCTGGCATAGAAAACCTTCAGAAGGCCATGGAAAACATGAGAGAAGACCAGAGGAAAGCTGAAGCTGCAACAAGGAAAAGAGACAGAGAGCTATGACACAGATAGGCTTTCTGACGTAGCAGTCTGTCACATCAGCAAGCAAGGCAGGTGAAGGAAGAGCTCCAGTAGTGGATCTAACACAGGGGGCATCAGGCAGCAGGAATCCGCTTCGACAGATACCAGCTAAACTAGTAACAAGGCTAGATCTAGCTACAGTATCATTAGATGAAAGGATAACCCCGAGAGGGTTAGGATACCTCACACCAGATAGCTGGCAGCCAGCCAGCCATGTGGAAGCACGACCAGGTAGCCTTCCTGTGGGTAATCTCATAGCAACCAATCAGGCACCTGGCGTAGGGTCCACAGGCAGCCTGCAGGAGAACTGGCAGCAGGGAACACTCGTGACTACAACCCCATTAGCTACCACGACACATCAGAACCTTCAAGAGTTTGGACCACGAAGCAGCGTACTGAATCAGCAGGTAGCTGACAGGCGAGCCCCAGAGTCAAGAAGCATAACTAACCAGCAATATTTGGAGTTAACGCAGATGCTAAGCAGGGTCCCAGGATTGCCACCTCAACTTGAGAAGACGACACATGACAGTTATGCCGACTCATCATTTGTGGACGCCATATCCTTTACAGCCATGCCAAAGGGATTCACGAATCCAAATATGCCTCTCTTTGATGGCATGACAGATCCCTTTGACCATATGAGGCAGTACAAGCAGAAGATGATGGCAGTGACAGCTGTAGGGCAAGTTAAGGAGGCTTGCACGTGCAAGGGGTTTGGATCCACATTGACGGGGCCAACACTTCAATTGTTTGTAAGCCTGCCTAATAGGTCGATCTCCACATTTTCTGAATTGGTAAATGCATTCATCTAGCAATTTGCAAGTAGCGGGAAGCAACAAGAGCATACAGGAGACCTATACTGAATCGTCCAGGGAGTAGGAGATACTATTGGGGAATACAACACCAGATTCAACAACGAGAAGGTGGCAGTTCAGGAGTGTAATGTTTCAACAGCAGTAGAAGCTTTCAGGAGAGGCCTCCTCCATGACTCCGAGTTGTACAAACAGCTAACTATGCACCCTTGTCATAGCTTTGAAGCGGTACAAGAAAAGGCAGCTGCCGCAATCAGATTAGAGGAAGACATTCTAGCCAGAGCCAGCCTGCCTAATACACCAAGCATATCCAGCACCTCAGTCGAAGAGAAATCAGCAAGAAAGCAGTCTACTAGTAAGAGGGATGAAAGATACATGCCATATGGAAGGGAAGTTAACAGGATCGAAGAGAATCGATAACTCCCTACTCTAGCAGAGTACGGATTCACTACGGGCATCGGAGGAATCCTGAAAGCACCGAGGGAGATGGGACATGGAGTAAGGTGGCCCAAGCCACCAGTAGAAGGACAGGCATGGCTAAAAGATAGCAAGAAAAAGTGTGAGTTCCATCGTGACATTGGGCATAACACTGAAGACTGCTACACGCTGCGAAGGGAGATCAAGCGTCTGTATGAGCAAGGAGAACTGAGCCACCTATTACCACGTGGGGGCAAGCAGCCGGATAAGGTAGGTTCCGCGAACCCTGCAACTCCACCCACATGCACCAAGATAATAAACGTGATAACAGGCGGCTCAGATCTAAGTAGGTTGACATACTTAGCAGCTAAAAGGCACGCCACTGAGACTAAGGGACATAGGTCATCAAATTCCTGCAGAATTTCTCACACTGATCTACCTGTTGTTGCCTTTGATGAAGGAGATATATGTGACGAACGGGAACATCACGATGCACTCATTATCACCGTGTCAATGGCTAAATGTATAGATAGAAAGGACCTGGTAGATACAGGTAGCTCAGTCAACATGATCATGCTGAAAACCATAGAAAACATGGGGTTTAGTGAGAATGATTTACAAAAGAAAACCATCCCGCTAGTAGGATTCAGTGGGCAGACAGCCAACTCACTGGGCGAGATAGTCATCCCAACCTATGTGGGAGGGGTCAACAAGCATATCAGGTACCTGGTCATAGACGGACCCTCCACCTACAATGTCATCCTGGGAAGATCGTGGCTGCACCAAATGAAAGCAGTCACCTCAACATATCATCAATGCATAAAATTCCTCACTCCATGGGGGGTAGAAACAATACAAGGAGATCGGGAGGAAGCTAGAGGTTGCAACAAGAAAGCACTAAAGTGCACCGCCAGCCCTCCAGCAGAGCAAATTACAAAAGCAGCCTGTCCAGGACGAATACATTGAGCCCCCAGCTGAGGAACTAGATCAGATCAACCTGAACAAGCTGCACCCAGAGTTGACCGTGCTAATTGGAGCTGCATGCACAGGAAACCGAAGGCAGCAACTAATCGAATTTCTACAGGCTAACATGGATTGCTTTGCGTGGTCGCATGACGACATGACAGGAATAGACCAATCCATCATAACACATAAACTCTGTGTGGACCCAAAATGTTAACCCATCCAGCAGAGACGAAGAAAGTTTGCAGCTGAGAGGAATAAGGTGATTAATCAGGAGGTAGGCAGCCTTCTTGCAGCAAAAAAGATAAGAGAAGTAAAATATCCAGAGTGGTTATCCAACATGGTGGTGGTGCCGAAGAAGAATGGAAAATGGAGAGTATACGTGGACTTCACTGATCTCAATAAGGAATGCCCTAAAGATCCCTTCCCGCTACCTCATATCGATGCAATAGTGGATGCAACAGCACGACATGAAATGCTGACATTCTTGGACGCATGGAGTGGCTACAATAAAATCAAAATGGATCCTGCAGATCAAGAAAAAACAGCGTTCATGTCTGAAAGAGGGATATATTGTTACAACGTCATGCCATTCGGCCTTAAGAATGCAGGTTCCACATATCAAAGATTGGTCAACCGCATGTTTAAAGAGCAGATAGGAAGAACTATGGAGGTATATATTGATGATATGGTGGTGAAATCAGAGAAAGCTACAGATCACATGCGGCACCTGGCAGAGACATTCAACACCCTGAGGGATTACAAGATGAAGCTAAATCCATTTAAATGAACCTTTGGAGTGTCCTCTGGTAAATTCTTAGGCTAAATTATAACCCAAAGGGGGATAGAAGCCAGCATCGAGCAGATCAAGGTTGTGCTGCAATTGGCACTACTACAAAAATAGACGTAATGCAACATTTTGTATGCAACACTTACGGTTTGTGTTGCAATTTTTAGTTAATTAAGTAACACTTTAATTAAAAATGTTGCTTTTACTTATATAAGGCATCACTTTGAGATAAGTGTTGCAATGTATTACCGTAAATGCAACGGTCTTATACAAATGTTGCATTTTGTAGCAACACTTGAAGCAACACTTTTGTCACATAAGTAATATATACCCTAAAATTTTTTAACTTTTTGGTTTTACCGCTTAACTATTGTGAAATGAAAAATTAAAAATTAAAAAACCACATTTTGCGTCGCCAACTCACACATTCATTCATTCAATGTCAATGTTACAGTAATCCATCACCGCCTCAATTCATTCATTCATTATTAACTCATTCAATCTCACAAGGCACTACTACAAAAAGAATTCCCCAAACTGATTAAAATCACCCAAACCCAGCCAAGGCATTCCTTCATTTTTCATCAGCCAAACTCCTCACCCCCTTCCCAATTTTCGAGCGACCGTTCATCCTTATATACGGTCGCCACCATTTTTCGTCTTTAGCCACCACATAATCACAACCTCCTGCCATCAACACCGGAACTAAGGTAATTCAAGGTTTTTTTCTACTCCAATTTTAGTTTACTGATTTAGGGTTTTTCCAATTTTGGTTTTGATTTTTATTATAATGATTTATGATTTATGGATATGAGTTTATGTTCTAATTGTAGTATCTTCTGGATTTGTCGTGCCCTTAGACTTGGATGCTGCCACCGAGGTCTGTCCTCAACTTCACAATAACCCAGATTCTTAAGTAATCTTCAATTAATTATGAAGCTGGTAGAAAATTCTTCATGTTAAATTGTTATGGAACGATTTTGTGACATCTGATTTGTGATTCGTTTGTTGTATTTGAATTATAGATCACGTAAATGTTTAGATCAAATGGTGTTTGTCATTTGTTCATTTTCTTCTCTGTTTTTCTATCTGTCACAATGTCAACCCACATATGATGCTGTTATAGTTATACTGCAGTTATTTTTTAATGCACCTGAACTATTTGTTGAAATGCCCCATTGAGTTATTTCAAGTGTTGCTGTTTCTGGTTGTTGTTCCTTTTTCCTAGTTATATGCCAGCCATAATATAGTTATGGCTCCGTCTCATTCATCTGTTTACCTCTTTTATTCTCTGTGAGGGGTACTTTAATCAAAGGTAAACAAATGCTTGGGACGAAAAGAGTATAAAAGACTCGATGCTAGCTGGGAAAAGTACCAGGCAGCCTTGGATGCTACATGTTATTTCTTGCCATATAAGACTAACTACTATAGTTTCTGATAGATATACTAGCAAGAGCCCTTGGGATTCGGAGGGGGAGGAAGGATTTATGGTGTTCTTTTGTAGAATTATTCCTATGCTATGATGTTTTTTATTACTCAGTAGATTGTTTTTTGTTTCTTATAAATTTCTGTTTTATACATGCTGGAACAACACATCGACAAATCCCTTTTTATACGTGCATTTGCATTTACTGTCAGGGATGGAATTCATTTTCCAGCTTGTCTGAAACTAGTTATTTTTGTTATTCTAGAAGTGAAATCATATCCACTTTGCTTTTCAGGCTCTCAGGTTTTTTCCCACTTTCTACTGGTGATGATAGCATGTCACGATATCGAGCAGACTTTCAAGAAATTGAGGTACTTGCAGTTCCAGAGCTTACTGTTAGACATTGGCCAGGAACTCGTGTTACCTAGAGGTAACAGTAGTGAATACTTGAACCTGATAGTTGTAGGCTCGTAGTTATACGGGTGAACTTCTGGTATAAAACCGGTCTTTTGCTTTAGGCTGCTTGTAGTTTTTATTTTAGTGGATTTTGTTGTAGTATTTCACCAAAAATAAATGCTTTATGTTACACAGCCTTCAATTTTTTTTTTCTGTGATAATGATAATGTTGTTCCGACACTGTACAGGTGTCTGAGCTTATGTGAGGATGGCTGTGGCAACCGACCACCCTTGTTTGGTCCTTGATGGATGATGAATCAAACTATTCAGGTGCTCTATTCACCCTTAATAAGTTTCTTACATACTCTCTGGATGCAAATACTTTAGTGTTAAGACATTGGCCAGGGACTTGTGTTACCTAGAGATAACAGTTGTGAATACTTGAACCTGATAGTTGTAGGCTTGTAGCTATACGGGTGAACTTCTCGGTATAAAACTGGTCTTTTGCTTTAGGTCGCTTGTAGTTTTTATTACTTTAGTGGACTTTGTTGTAGCAGTATTGGACCAAAAATAAATGCTTTATGTTACACAAATTTTCAATTTTTCTTTCAAAGTGATAATGTTCTTTCATGACAAAGACCTCATCTAGCATGCATCTGGATAGTGGGGTTGGCTGCGTTCACTTAATTTGCATTTTATATTTTAGAGGGCCTGCTTGATAGCTGATAGGATCAAGGTTGAAGATGTTAATTAAGTAGAGCACCTAATTTGAGTATATTCATTTTTTATTTGTCCTAATCATCATTTCTTATGATTGGAACTTATGATGCAGAATTATTAGAGTTAAACAGTATTCACAATGGGCCTGGTAACAAGTTACGCGTGGAAGCTATGAGCGTGCTGTCTATCATATATTTATGCTATGCATTATGTCAAAAGCAATGGTGTAGATATGGATACTCCTCTCGGAAAAGTAACAATATCAATGAAAGTAGTTGTGTAATTCATTATTTACTTTATTGTTTTAGATTATATGTAGTTCAGGAAATTGCAAGCAGATTTGGTGTTACAAGGGAACAACAAGACCAGGCTGCTGTAAGTCATCTCGAGAAGGTCTCTGAGTCTTTGGTGTGATTATTATGGCTGGACAGGCCTACCTTTGCAGATCAAACTCAAACGTTTCACATAGGCTACACCTTGTGTACAATCACGTACTCTATTTTCTGCACGTCCTTGTTAATTAGTTGTTCTTTAATGCATTATTTATTATTTCGTGATAATTAAGTGTGACGTATCATCTATGCCTATTGAGCCTTTGAATCCTCAAATCTAATAATGTTCTATTTTTTATGTTTCAGGTTGCATTTGAGGTATTAACAATGATGACGGGTTGATTTTTTGTCCGGTTGGCAACATATATATGCTCACAATACAAGAATGAAGACTTATAATTAGTAGCTTTCAAATAGTCGTCGTTAAGAATTATTATTTGTTCTATTTAAACATTTGTTATATTTGTTTTAGTTAAATAATTGAACATTTGCAATAGAAGTTCTACTTTTGATCCTTTTTTGAAATGTAATTGACATATTTTTGAGACTGAATCAATTGAATGCACAATTAGACAGAATTACAATTGTTGCGTGCCTTACAAGTCCTTATGTCGTTACACTTTATTAAGTGTTGTTTTTGAATAAATTAGTGTTCCATTTGTTTATTTTAAGTGTTGTTTTGGGACGTAACCAGTGTTGCGTTTCCAAAATAAAAATGTTGCATTAATTTCATATAAGTGTTGCTTATCAACATGAAAAGTATTGCATTAGTTCAGGAAGTGTTGCTTTTTTTACATAAGAAATGTTGCATTAGAAGATAAAAAATGTTGCCTTTGCAATTGAAAAAGCGTTGCATAAACATGACCAATGCAACACTTTTCAAAAGTGTTGCTTCAGATTAAAAAGTGTTGCATTAAGCGTTGCAATGACCTAATGCAACAAGACCTGATGTAGCACTTGATTAAGTGTTGCATAAACTCTATTGCAACATTTATATGACATTATGCAACAATAGCAAAGTGTTGCTATAGAATCTAAATGTAGTAGTGTGGAGTCACCTGAAAAACCAAAAGACGTTCAGAGACTAGCTGGCAAAGTAGCAGCTTTAAGCAGGTTCATCTCAAGGTCCTCAGACAAGCGCATGCTATTCTACGACATACTAAGAAAGAGCCAGAAGTTTGAGTGGACTGCAGACCACGAGCAAGCATTCAGGGAGCTGAAGCATTATCTCAGCAACCCACCACTGCTGTCGAAACCGGAGCTAGGAGAACCACTGTTCCTTTACCTAGCTGTCACCGAGTTAGCAGTGAGCGTCGTTCTAGTCAGAGAGCAGGAGAAGGAACAAAGGCCAGTTTATTATGCAAGCAAATCTCTGCTGCCGGCAGAGACCAGGTACACATCTCTTGAAAAGTTAGTGCTAGCTCTGGTAGTGGCATCTTATAAGCTACGCCCCTATTTTGAGTCCCACACCATACATGTCGTGGCCAACTACCCGCTGAAATCCGTAATGAGGAAACCTGAGCTATCAGGCTGGATGTCAAAATGGTCTCTACACCTTAGTGGGTGTGATATCCAGTACGACCCCAAGTCAGCAATCAAATCACAAGCACTGGCAGACTTTGTTTCGGACTTTAGCCCAGCCATCCAAAATCTGGCAGACGAGGAAATCTTGACCCTAGAAGGGGGCAGGAAGACAGAGGTATGGCAGATGGACATCAACGGAGCCTCCAATAAGAGGGGGGCAGGTGTAGGGTTAATCCTACGGTCACCACATGAGGATCTGATGGCACAAGCAATAATGTGTGAATTCAAGGCAACTAATAACGAAACAGAATACGAGGCTTTGATACTAGGAATGTAGCTAGCTCTGGAGTTGGAAGTCAGGAACCTACACATATCCAGCGAATCCTTGCTGATAGTCAACCATGTAAATGACGAGTTCATAGCCAGAGACTAAAAAATGATCGCATATTTAAAGGTAGCAAAGGAGTTAAAACAGAAATTCAAAACCTACAAGCTCAAGCAGATTCCCAGAGATCAGAATATAGAAGCAGATGCCTTAGCAACTCTGGGGGCAACATTCAAACCAACAAAACTATCCAACATTCCCATCGCGCACACATGCTGGAGCCTTCTATTCAGAAGGCAGACGAAATAGACATAGGAGAATTGGAGGATCAGCAAGACGAACTGGGAGTTCAGACAGCTACAGAGGTCGGGGGAGACTTCTAGCCAACTGACCAGCCGCCTGATCAGCCAGCTACACAAGCAGATGACTGGGACTGGCGGACGCCCTACCTAGACTGGCTGCGTTCATAAAAAGCTACCAGACGACATGAAATAAGTAAGAGGCTTCAAAATGAAAGCCTCCAGATTTATACTGATTGATGATATACTTTTCAGGAAATCAGTGGCAGGTCCGTACTTGCGATGCCTGGACAAGCAGGAAGCACAGACCGTGTTACATGCTCTCCACTGTGGTGAATGTGGAAACCATGCGTGGGCAGGAGTCTGTCAAAAAAAGCTCTTAGACAAGGCTACTTTTGGCCCACAATGAGGGCAGATGCAGCAGAATATGCCCTTTAGTGTGACGCCTGCCAACGTTCAGCACCAATGATCCATCAGCTAGCAGAGCCCTTACACTCTATCATTTCTCCCTGACCATTCATGAAATGGGGAATGGACATAGTAGGCCCCCTACCTAGAGCCACAGGAAACAGAATATGGATGCTGGCGATGATAGATTACTTCTCTAAGTGGATAGAATCAGAAGCATTCACAGAAGTAAAGGACAAACAGGTCATCTCTTTCATAAAATGCAATATCATCTGCAGGTTTGGCATCCCATCAGAGATCATATGTGACAATGGCTCACAATTCATCTCTAACGATGCTGATGGATAATGTGCCAGATGGAACATCACCTTAAAAAAATCAGCACCCAGGACTCCAAAATCTAACGGGCAAGCTGAGTCCAGCAACAAAATTATCATGGACAATCTGAGAAGGAGGTTACAGGATTTAGGAGGAAAGTGGGAAGATGAATTGCCACTAGTGTTATGGTCAGACAGAACGACGCCAAAAATAGCAACAGGCCAAACACCCTTCAGCCTCGTGTTTGGTGCGGAAGCAGTCATTCCATCAGAAGTTCTAGTTCCCACCCACAGGTATGGATGTATGACAGGGTAACTGAACAGCGCACAGATGGTCAAGAGCCTGGACACAGTACACGAGCTGCGAGCAAGTGCAAAGATACGTCTAGCTGGCTACAAGCAGTCAGTTTCTAGGAGTTATAAAAGGAATGTGAAAGTCAGGCTCCTGGAGGTACGAGACCTGATTCTATGTGAAGTGTTTCACAACACTAAAAATCGAAAGGCAGGCAAATTCGCCTACAAATGGGAAGGACCATACCAGGTAGAAGGAGTTGTTGGCCATGGTGCATACAGATTGATGACTATGGACGGTCAAATCATACAACGCCCATGGAACATACTTGACCTGAAGAGATATTACTTTTAATAATAAGTAGATTTTAGCCTACCGAGTAATGTACTATGAAAAGTCAAATTATTAGAAAATAAAAAAAGAAAAAGTCTGGTAGTAGGCATACTACGATTTTCATGTCCTTTTTCGATACCTTTGTTTCTTTCAATTTTTAAACTACTATTGGAATGGTGTGGTCTGAAAGCTTCCTCGGACCACAATTGCTCTGGTACCCCATGAGATGGCGTCAGGGTACTTCACATCACCCTGATACACTTTTCTGTTTTTAGGCTTCTCTAAGTGCGTCACTCTGGATCCTAATGTCTATGGTACGTTGAAAGTGTATCTAGCAGGACTGTCAACTGCCAACGCGGGGTGACAAGGCACATGGCACTCCAACATGCCTAACCTACTTTCTCCACTAGGAGCACCCTCACCAGGCGGACTGTGGAACATACGAAAGAGAGCCCGGTTGACAGCTGAAACGCTTACCCAACTACCCCTGATACCACCACCTAGACGTAGCTCGCACTAATCGCATTTAATCAGGGCCCCAGCATGCATGCACACATATATGGAACATAGGATCTCAGAGCTGCCAGGACCTGCAGCGTCCCATTGGTCCTAGAATGATGATAAACTTGCCTAAGTTACGCCTCTGTTGGCCCTAAAATATGATGAACACACCTTGTGTCATGAACAAGGTTAAGTAGTCAAAATTGCGGCATACACCTAAATCAGTCATCAGACTGACACGGCAGCTATCTGAGTCTAAATCAGCCTTTTCAGGCTGACACGACTGGTCTAAATCAGCCTCTGAGGTCATTAATGTGACCGATAATTAAGAAGAAGTTTTTTTTGCCCCGCCAGGTAGCATAGGCAACGATAGGCAACGATACAGGGTCTCCAACTGCTTTTCTTCGCCAACATCAGGCATCAGGATACTCAGATCAGGTTGAACCGGGTACAGGGTCTCCAACTGCTTTTCTTCTTCTTCGATGGCTTGTTGAGTTGGAAGATCCTCAAGGGCAGCATGCATCCCGCTGATCTTTCCCCGCCAGGTAGCATAGGCAACGATATTTGTGGCCAGGGTCATCAGCTCACTGATCCTCTCCTCAGAACACTTCAAGGAGTCAGAGAATGTACTGCAAACCTCCTGGGTGTGAGCTAGATGATCAGCTCCTTCCTTCAGTTTCTTCTTCGTGCCAGCTAGATCTGCCCTTAGCTTAGCCACCCGTCCTCTCAAATCAGCACGCTGCCATTCCAGATCCGCAATGGACCCAGTCAGCTCCCTGTTCTTGGCGCTAGTAGCACGGCTGGTGGTTTGCACTATGTTGAACATCTTCCTGTTGTAGAGAGCAGATTAGAAGGTCTGGGGGCAAGGAAAGTTAAAATTAGCAGGAATTGAAGATAAGTGTCGTAGAACAGGCGGAAGAAGGAGGACACTTACCATGAAAGCATTATGCACATCATTTTCAGCCATCTCCTCGGGCCCAAACTCCGAGAAGGCATCCACCAGGGAGGGGAAGAGTAGCTGGTCAATCTCATGCCAGTATGGCACCTTGTCAACGTTGCCAAAGCCATCTGGGAAGTGAGCGATGATGCCACCGCTGGCAGAAGCACGAGGGCTGGCAGAAGGAGTGGGAGGATAATGAGACAACGGGCTAACCTCTAAAGGTTCAGTCCGAGCAGAACTGGAGTGAGTAGGAGGTGACTGGAAAGCGGCGACAGAGGCACTCCTCTTGGAGGCGGAAGCTGTATCAGGGCTGGCAGCGGCTCTCTTCCTCTTATCGCTTTCAAAAATGACCTCCAGAGGGTTAACTTTGGAACTTGAAAGCAGCCATAATTTCAGGTGGCAGAAACACTAGGTAAGCAACAAGATAACATGCAAGCAGAGATGGCATTAGGCAACTTACCAGAAGACATGCTGTGAGCTGTCTGTTGTGGATTGGAGGAAGAAGCAGATGAGTATCCGGGTAGCAGATCAGGAAATTTCCTCTCAGATAGAGGGATGCAGAACAGTTTGTTACGAGCAGGAATCGGGGCACCAATACGGGTCAGGTAACAGGGACCTGCACGAAAACGACGGAGTAAGCCAGTAAGCATTGATATGAACGAGCCAGGCGTCAGGAAAGCTACTTACTCGAAGTAATAATCCATTATTCGAAGATATAGTCAGCAGGCGGCTGGATAGAAGCCTTCCTCATGTAGAAGATGTCCTCAAACCATTTCTCGTCCCTGGACTTTGACACATGCTTGAAGGGAGTCTCACCAGAACCCCGGAGCAAGAACTGGCCTCTTCCCAGGGACCTAATATCATACAAATGGGCCAGATCGCCCAGAGAGATAGAATTGCCAGTATTCTGGGAGGCAGCTAAGGAGTAGATCAGAACCCTCTAGATGGTGGCAGAAATTTGCGCCATAGCAAAGTTGTTGGTAAAGATGAAGTCTTGGACAAGCTTTGGAAAGGGCAAACGGAGGCCATATCTAAATGGGTATAGATAGAGACAAACCCACCCTGGACGGATGGCATCGTCTTTCTGACCCGGTTCAGGGATGGCTATGTCCACCCCATCACCGAGACTGAGCATACCCTTGATTAAGGGAATGTCGGCGGCAGTCAAGGCAGAGTTACAGTCATGGGGATGAGTGAAAAGATTCCACGAAGGGAAGATGGGGTCAGGGTTACGATCAGTTGGGGTGGAGGACGAAGAAGCTTGTCAAGTTTTTCCCATAAATGGAAAGGAAAGGAAAAAAGAAAGAAGAAAGGAGAAGAGGGAAGGAGTACCTGGTGAAGTGAACCGCGGTGGGAGCACAAGAAGACCGGCGGGGAAGACAAAAGAAAAAGGTAGGAATAAGAAAGGGGGGTTTTTTGAGGGAAATAATGAAGTGAACAACTAAAGTAAGGAGGGAGGTGAGATTATAAAGGAAGAGAGAGAGAAGGGCGTGAGAAATGAGGAGGTAGGCGGCGAGTAATGATGAGTGCGCAGGGAAGTGTGCGAAATGACGGCTTACGGTTTTAAAAATCAACTACGTAAATTCCTTGTTCGACAACTTGAAGCGTACCTCGCAAGGAATTGGGGGCAAACTGTTTGGGCTAAAATTTACATAATAGGTAGAGCCCACTTAGTA
The DNA here is from genome assembly GCF_048544455.1 of Silene latifolia. Classification (NCBI taxonomy): domain Eukaryota; kingdom Viridiplantae; phylum Streptophyta; class Magnoliopsida; order Caryophyllales; family Caryophyllaceae; genus Silene; species Silene latifolia. The sequence continues at coordinate 116,143,137 of NC_133536.1, read as the reverse complement.
AATAATTAAGGAAATGGGCCATGAAGGGATGAACCATGAAAGGGGAGTCCGCGACTGGAGGAAGGTCAGATGGGCCAGGAAGCGCGCAAGGGAAGGCGGGGCCCACTGGAAGAACGTCCGTGTTTAGGAAAGAGTTCAAGGAGAAGACAGGGTAAGTCAGGGAGATCAGGGAGAATGGAGGGAGATGGCGTGTTATGGAAAGAGTTATTATGGAAGTTATATTCCTTTCCATAAACGTGGTAGGATACACCTAGGGTTCTTACCCTATAAACAGCCAAGGAAACCATCAAAGAAGGACATTCAAGATCTCACATACACAATACCTTGTTCTAGATAACTTTACATTCCGTCTCAATTGTTTTCATCCTCTCATGCAAAGCTAGTGCAATATTTGGCAGGGTACCGTCCCTCCCGCGGTTGTTCCCACATAGGGTTTTCCGCGTCACCAAATCTTACATGTCAATTTATATTTCGTACTTTATTTCCCTATTTAAATATCAAATACAAACGATCAATTAAGCGACCAACGAGTAAGACCGCATTGACCTAATACAATTAACTTGGTAAAAATCACCTAAACAATATTAATTGATTAAGTTTAAGTTTAGACCAAGCATCCAATGGCCTAGGATTGAAGCCACCAATTCTGAAATCAAGAATGTTTTGCTTAACCTAGTGCAAGATAACCAATTTGGGGAAGGTCCTTTGGAAAACCATAATGACCACCTCAATGAGTTTCTATAGAACTGCAACATGTACAAAATGAACAGCATCTCCGATGATGCGGTCTGCCTTCGGTTGTTCCCCCGCTCAATTAGGGGATCGTCTAAGGATTGTCTAAAGAATTGTGATGCCGATTCACTCAAGACATGGGAAGAGCTTTCCTCGGCCTTTTTGAACAAGTATTTTCCACCATCAAGAATGGCCAAGGTTAAAAGTGAATTGCAAGGATTCACCTAAGAAGACGATGAAACATTGTATGAAGCATATCAAAGGTATAAGAGGCTACAAAGGCTATTCCCACATAATGGCATATCCGAAGCCGAATTGGCTAACAATTTCTATAAGGGATTGACTCAAGACCTTAGGCTATCACTTGATGCGGAAAAATGTGCTTTGGATATTTGGGGTCATAAATCGGCCAAAGAATTAATCGAGGAGATTGCATCAAGAACCATGGATTGGGGAAGTGTTAGACAAGTTAGAAAAGGCAAGAACAAGGACCCTAGTTAGGTGCTAAATGTTGAGGTTAAAGGGATGCTAGATGAATTAACCCAACAAGTTCCTTTGTTGAATTCTAAGGCTTCTAACTCCGACATTAGACAAATTTTGTCATGTGAACTTCGTTGGGAACAAGGCCATACTCCAATCGGGTATCCTTTGATTGTACCCAATCAAGAAGAGTGCTATGAGCAAGTCAATAGGTCTGGGAATTTACAAATGCAAGGCAAGGCTTCAATAACAACCAAGTTTTTAATGGAAAAAGGGGTCACCCTCTCTTGTCCAATGCCTCACAAAACATCCAAAACCCAACTACTTCCTCACCACCACAACAAAGGTTCAATCAAAACCCACAATTTCAAAGACAAATTCCTCCCGGTTTTTAAGGAAAACAATTTGTTACTCAAAACAAACAACCATTTGAGGTATTTAAGGGACAAAATTTCAACCAACCTCAAAACCAAAACATTAAAACCAAAACTTCTAAACACAACAAAAGCCCTCTTGGGAACAAGCCTTTGAGCAATTGGTGATTGTCAATCAAAAATCTGACTCCATACTTGACAATCATATTGCTTCACAAGGTCGGGTTAATGACGAGATAAGAGCATCTCAAAAGGCCACGGAAACTCATGTTGCCCAAATTTCACAACAATTGAGTCAAATGGCTCAAAATCCGGACAAGTTTATAGGTAACACGGTTAATCCAAGAGAAATGAACGCGGTATTCTTATGAAGAGGGAGGCAATTGAAGGAAGTTGAGAATACGCCAAAGTGGAAGAGAAATAGGGTTGCTAATGATGATTCAAGAAGCAACTGGTGGAGGTTGAGGTTGAGAAGCCTCAAGAGGTAGAGATGGCGGATATACCAAAGGAGAATGATCCTATACCAACCAAAGAGAAAGAACCAATTCCTCAAACCAAGGATTATGTTCCACCGGTACCATTTACACAAAGGCTTTCCAAGCCAAGACATGAGAAAAAGTATGAAAAGTTTGTTGATATCATGAAAGGAAATAATGTAACAATTCCTTTCCTTGATATGATTACCGGAATTCCATCATATAGAAAATTCCTTAAGGATCTTGTCACTTTGAAGAAGAAGAGTGGATAGGTGCAAACTATTAACCTCTCCAAGGAATGTAGTGCTATTCTTACTCACACCAACAAGCTTCCAAATAAGCTAGAAGATCCGGGTAGCTTCTCAATTCCATGTTCTAGGCAAGGAGTGGCTATAAAAAGGGTCATATAGATATATGTTTAAGTTTTGATATTGACAGGTGTGTGCTTCATTCTATATATACTCTTGCTCGTAATTGTTTGTTTAGTCTTTACTAGATTGACTTAGGATTACAAGTTGAGCAAGTAATGTTATAACATCCTTGGTTATAACATTGACGATTTGTTAAGCACCGTTCAAGTAATGTTATAGCAGCTTGAGCTATAACATTGAAGATTCTTAGCGTCATAGTAATTGTAACAAGTTTCAAGTATGATGATCACTCAAGCAAAAGGATAGATCAAGTCTATAACAAGCTCAAGAGGAAGAGAAGATCCTATTACTGAAGATCTCCAGGAGATTAGCTAGTATAGGTCTTCATCTAATAACGGTAGTTTAAGAATTAGTATTGGGAAGGTAAAGTTATATCTATTTCACCTATTACTTTACTAACCAAGCTTAATGTTATAGTTGTTTCTATTATAACATTAAGTAGCAATTTTATACCACGATTATAATAGTTTTAAAATCATTTTCAAAAGATAAAATTCTACAAATGTGTTTCAAAATCATGTGTGTATATGATAGAGATGAAATATGGGTTGTTATAACGAATAATTTGTATTTCTATATTGGTTAGTAAAACGGCTTATGGGTCGTCATGCTACCTAGGGTTTGCTAGATTATTTAACCTAACCCTAATCCAAGGAATGAATTTTCGACCTAGCTGGACACGGCCAAGGGTTCGGCCGCACGGCCTTGAGCCGTCTTGGTTTCGTGAGTCCTCTAGTACAAGTAAACTATCCAATTAAATCTTATAATATTTTTACAAGATATTCTCATATCTTAAATATATATTAGATTTAATTTGTTTACTTATCTAAAAATCATAGAGATTAAATTAAGCTAAGATAAGATTTACTTTTATCTTATTTACCTAATTTAAGTTGTCTCTTGGATTAATTTAAGGAAAAGATAGGATTTGTTTCTTGTGAAATAGTCTACCTATATCACGACATCTATTAGGGTTTCAATCCAAACCCTAATCTTCCTCTCTACTATAAATACACATGATAGTTGTTCAATGAAAAGAAGCTTTTCGAAATACATAATTCCTTGCAAACAATATTGCGTTTAATTTTAATTGGTTATTTTTATTGTCTTGCATTTGAAAATCTTTACGAAAAGTCGTGCTATTTAAATTTCTTATTACTCTTAAGGTTACGTTATAAGATAATAGTACTTAATATTGTTTTTTACTCGTTCAATTTTGTGAACACTTAGAAGAACAATCAAGTGCTTTCTTAGTAACTTAAGATAGTCAAATCAAATACCTAGTGATATTCAAATTAAGTTATAACTAGAGTTAGTTATACGAGTTGGGTTGATAATTTTGTAATCCGGAGAAAGGTACTAAAATTATTAATCGAGAATAGTGGACGTAGGCTTCGACGTGTGAAGCTGAACCACTTCAAAACCGTGTGTCTCTACAACTTTCATTTTCGTTCATTTCATTAAGTCCATAATCACCTAGTTAATTAGTTAAAGTTTAATCAAAAAACTTTAAATAATTAATTGCTTTGATATAAAATAAAAACTGGGCATAAGTTTTTAAAGACTCAATTCACCCCCCTCCCCCCTCTCGAGTACTTCGACTGTGATAGACTCTTCAATAGGTATCAGAGCCTCGTGCTCTTGATTGCCTAACCGCAAAGAGGTTGATCCGTCTATCTTTTTATGTTTTTGTTTTATCTTATTTCTGCTGCCTTACACGTGTGAAATGGATTTCATGTATCTTAAGTGTCCTATCTTTGATTAGAAGAATTATGGACTTTGGAAAAACATGATGACACACTACATAAAAGGACATGATTGGGAGTGTTGGACGATTATCAAGACTGGACCAAACAAAATTTTGGTCGCATCTTCGGAAGGCACTACTTATGAGAAAAAGGAAGAAGACTATATTGAGGCTGATTAGAAGAAGGCTGAGAAAAACTAGAAAGCGATAAGCCTGTTACAAAACGGCATGACATCGACCGAATTCGACCGTTTTTCTTCTTGCACTTCGGCCAAGGAAATATGGGATGGTCTTGAGTTGGCCTATGAAGGAACGTCGGCTTTTAGAAAATATCGTATTGACATGCTGATTCAAAAATATGAACTTTTTAAAATGGAAAAGAATGAATCACTTGATAGCTTGTCAGCACGATTTTCTACTATAGTCAATGAGCTCAAATATCTTGGTAAATTGTTTAACTCCGAGGATATTGCTAGAAAAGTACTTAGGAGCTTAACCAAGAAATGGCATCCCAAGGTCACAGTTATGGAAGAAGTTAGGGATCTCACCTCTCTACCTTATGCAGAACTTATTGGTGCTCTCATGGCTCATGAACTCGTCTTGGATGACGATGAGGCCGAGGCCAGTAATAGTAAGAGCATGGCTCTACAAGCTTCTGCTAAGTAAGAGGAAGATGTTGAAATAGAGGACGAAACGGTTTTGTTTGCTAAACGATTTAATAAACGTATTTTCAGAAATAAACAAGAAAAATCATTCAACAGCAACAACAAGTCCTATAATAAGAAATCTTCTGAGTCTAAGAATACGTTTGCTAACAGAGGATGCTTCAAGTGCAGAGAATCCAGTCATATGATTAAGGATTGTCCTATATGGGAGAAAATTAAAGACAAAGCAAAACGTGAGAAGACCAAGAAGGAATTCAAGCAAGTGATGATGGCATCATGCTGGGGAGATATCGACACTAAGGACGACAAAGCATCAGAAGAAGAGGAAGTTGCTATCCTATGTCTAAGCAACGTCAGTCTTGACCTCTTTTCAGACAATGATAAAGATAGCGTGGACTCCTACTACTGCTTTATTGGTGATTTCGATTCAGAAGAAGAAGAAGAGGTAAGCTATCTTAAACTTAAGAAAAGTGCTAAGAAATTGCCGAAGAATGCTTTAATTCAATACTTTGAGCAATCTCTCTATAAGTGTCACGAACAAGAGATGGAATTGAAAGATTTGAAAGAACAAATTCTCAAGATTGCTGAAGAGAATCATCTCCATAAAGCAAAGGTCAAAAAGCTCATATCTAAAGTTACAGCTAATATGGCAACAACTTCAGATGTGACAAATGCTGAGAAGAAGGCTCTTGAGTTTAAAGTTATAGCTAATGAAGCTATAACCTCAGACATGAAACTCAACATTAAGCATCTTCAAGCCAAAGTTACAGCTAATGAAGCTATAACTTTGGAATTGAGGAAAGTCAAAGACCTTCTTGAGTCAAAGGCTACGGCTAGAGAAGTCGTGATCTCAGATCAAAAGAAGGAGATTGAATCTCTAACTCAGCAATTAAAGGAATCTAAAACCGTTCTATCAAATACTAAAAGAACGCATACCCAGACGGTACAAGTTCTCAATGACAGATTCCAAAACTTTCGTGACAATTATGAAGAGACTCACTCTCCCAAGGTCGTAGAGTCAGACCATTCCAAATACAATAAAGAGATACAGTCTTTAAAAGAATTACTCTTGCATGCTAGAAAGGTTCACGAAAAATGGGAAGGTAGCACACATGTCCTAAATTTCGTAACTGAGGAATCAGATAATAACATGAAAATGGGATTAGGGCACGAGTGCTTTGGGCGTAGAGATCATTTTAAATGCAAATCAACCCCTTCCGAACAAGATTTCAGATGAAGAAAATATTCAAATCTCCCAGAATACTTGATTTGCAATTACTGTGGTCATACTAGTCATATCCAAGAAAACTGTGTCAAACATGCTCGAGATTTAAGAAAAGGAATCAACTTTGTTAAAGCTTCTGACACAGTTTTCGAGGATAATGATTGTACCCCATATGAACCAAGTACAAATGAAGAACGCAACAATGATCATCGTTGGTTCTATAATATGAGCTTCGATTTTAAGAAACCTACCATATCAAAACAAACACCTAAACCTTAGGAGTCCTTCAAAACCACAGCTCCTCCAAAACAACCTGAAAGACCACGACATAAGGAACCCACAACTCAACCTAAGACAGTTCCTAAAAAAACCCATTCGCCTCCAAAGTGTAAAGTTATAAAAAAGGTTTGGGTTAGAAAGGATTTAGTTTTTAGGGTAACTAACGTCAAACGACCCAACTTAGCTTGGGTACCAAAAAACTGTCTCTAATAATTTTGCAGGTTGTAGTGAAATAAAATAACTTATGGTACCTTGATAGTGGATGTTCAAGGCACATGACTGGAGACGTAAATTTATTTCTTTCACTTGAGCCCTTCGATGGAGGCATGGTCACATTTGGCGATAACAAGAAGGGTAAGATTATCGGTGTTGGTAAAGTTGGAATATCTTCTTCTCATGCTATTAGTGATGTTTATCTTGTTAGTGGTCTCAAACACAATTTACTGAGTATCTCTCAATTATGCGACAAAGGAAATAAAGTTGTTTTTTATTCAGATTCTTGTCGAATAATAATTGAAGGAACAAGTACTGTTGTGCTTGAAGGACATCGTAGAAGGAATGTTTATATGATTGATCTAAATAATATTCCTACTAGTTCGTTCACATGCATGAAAGTAACCACAGATGATCCGTGTCTTTGGCACAAACGATTTGCTCACATAAATTCAACAACGTTGAATAAGCTAAAGAAATGGGATTTGGTTGAAGGACTTCCCTCAATCAAATTCGATCAAGAAACATTATGTGACTCGTGTGCTCGATGAAAACATGTGAGATCATCGTTCAAACCCAAGAGAATGGTAAGTACTAATGAACCACCAGAACTTGTGCATATGGATCTATGTGGCCCTATGAAGGTAAGAAGTAGAGGTGGATCCATGTATGTCTTTGTTCTAGTTGATGATTATTCTAGATATGTTTGGCCAATATTTCTCAATTCAAAAGATGAAACTTTCGAAGAGTTTGTAGTTCTAATGAAGCTTTCCCGAAACAAATATAAATCCATATTAGTATCTATTCGTACGGATCATGGCACGGAATTTGATAACCATGCTTTTATATAATACTGTAGCGAAAATGGTGTTGGGCAAAACTTCTCGGCACCGTGAACGCCACAACAAAACGGTGTTGGTGAACGTATGAATAGGACGTTGGGGGATATAACACGCACTATGCTATTGTGTAGTGGACTACCTTGAAATTTTTGGGCTTAAGCTTTAGCACTGCATGCTATGTTCACAATCGAGCTTTGATTAGACCCATTCTCCAGAAGACTCCTTATGAGCTTTTTAGGGGACGTAAACCTAACAAATCACATCTACGTTGCTTTGGGAGTAAATATTTTGTTCATAATAATGGCAAAAATAGATTAACCAAATTCGATCCCAGAAGTGACGAAGCTGTGTTTGTTGGTTATTCTAATCATAGTAAAGCATATAAGGTCTTTGATAAGAGAACCTTATTCATCGAAGAAAGTATTCATGTTGTTTTTTATGAGAATAATATGTTTGATAAAGCTAAACAGGGTGAGGAAGAAGACTTGAACAAACCTGATTTCCGACTATCCAGAGATGATCTTCCAGAATTGGATGAGGAAGATAACGAAATTGAGGGCACAAATGATGAACAAGGAAGCCCTTCGAATGATAAAGGAAAGAGAACTGAGAGTTTAGTTGATGATACTAAAACCTCTTCTCAATCCAAGCAACTGGAGAGAATAAAGTTATAGCTGATGATGCTATAACATCAACTCCGAGCCAGCAAACTAGATCCAATGTTATACCTGATTCTGTTATAACCCCAAGATTGGATTGAGGGGGAACAAGGCTTGAACCCCAATCATTCCAAGTAGGTGAGACTAGTTCAGATGAAGATGTGCCTCCTGTTTCTAAGAAATGGAGATATAAGGACTCTCATCCAATGGAAACCATCCTAGGAAGTCTGAATGAAGGTGTTCGAACTTGTAGAAGACTTAACAACTTTTGCTCGTTCTACTCCTTTCTCTCAACCATTGAGCCAACTAATATCAAAGAAGCACTTGTAGAACCAGATTGTATTGTTGCTATGCAAGAAGAGCTTCGACAGTTCGAACGGAACAAAGTTTGGCATTTTGTTCCAAGACCTAAAGATCGAATGGTTATCGGTACAAGATGGGTTTTTAGAAACAAACTGGACGATACAGGAGTAATTGTACGAAATAAAGCCAGATTGGTCGTACAAGGGTACAATCAACAAGAGGGAATTGATTATAATGAGACCTTCGCTCCTGTAGCCAGACTTAAGGCTATTAGATTATTAATAGCATTTGCTGCTCATAAATGAATTAAACTTTATCAAATGGACATTAAGACAACATTTCTTAACGGGTATTTGAATGAGGAGGTTTTTGTTGAACAACCTCCAAGATTTCTCGATACCAAGTTTCAAAACCATGTTTTCAAATTGGATAAAGCCTTGTATGGTTTGAAACAAGCTCCGAGGTCATGGTACGACAGATTCTCAAAATATCTACTTGAGAGTGGGTTTAAAAGAGGATCTGTCGACAAAACCTTATTTCTGAAAACCGAGGATTCCGATTTACTAGTTGTACAAATTTACGTTGACGATATTATTTTTGGTTCAACTAATGATCGTTTATGTAAGTATTTTTCAGAATTAATGACCTCGAAATTCGACATGAGCATGATGGAAGAACTCAAGTTCTTCCTTGGACTCCAAATTCAACAAACTGCTGAAGTAATTATGATACACCAACAAAAATACATCAAGGAGCTAATCAAGATATTCGGTATGGAAAATTCTAATTCTAAGCCAAGTTCTATGGTTAAAGATAAGAAGTTGACTTTGGATGAAAACGGTAAGTCTGTCGATGAGACGACTTATCGAGGTATGATTGGCTCACTTCTTTATTTAACTGCAAGTCGTCCTGATATTATGTTTAGTGTACGCGTTTGTGCTCGATTTCAATCGTGCCCTAAAGAATCGCATATGATTTCAGTTAAGAGAATCTTGAAGTATTTAATTGGTACATCTAAATTATATCTATGGTATCCTATTGAGTGTAATTTCGATCTCATAAGGTATTCAGATGCAGATTATGCAGGTTGTTCACTTGATAGAAAAAGTACTTCCGGCATAGCTACGTTTGTTGGACCATGTATTATTACATTGGGGGTCAAAGAAGCAAAATTCCGTTGCATTATCTACAGCTGAAGTTGAATACATTACCGCGGGTTTGGTATGTTCTCAACTTTTATGGCTTAAGCAACAGTTATGTGATTACGGTGTTAATGTTGGATGTATACCTATATTATCCGATAACACGAGTGCCATAATTATTTCTAAGAACCCTGCGCAGCACTCACGAACTAAGCATATAGACATTAGACACCATTTTCTACGTGATCATGTAGATAAGGGGAACATAAGACTGGAATTTTGTAGTACAGAAAAACAATGGGCTGACATTTTTACCAAAGCATTGGCTAGAGAACGTTTTGAGATTTTACGGTTGGAAATTGGTTTAATTGGTGGAAATTAAACTTGACACAAATATTTTATTTTCCATATGACTGACTAGATTTGACGAGATTGTATGACTGTGTCTGTATTTTTCGTTGCAAATTTATTTGTGTTAAATGTTATATTATATTACGAGAATATTCTGTCTGCTAGTCATGTATATCTTATGCTCTATTACAACCCATAAAGTCGGTAACAAATTTTATCTATCATATCTCTTTACCAAAATTCCTTACTATAATTTTATCTTTTGCCAAAACTTTATCTAACCATATCTCACAAAATATTTTCCCTAATCATATTACCCAAGCTTTGTGTGTAATTTGGTAAGTAAATAAAAACAAAAAATCTTACAAAATCTACTTACCTAATCCTACACGCCACCCTACTCCCTTTCCTAATCCTCCACAAATTCAACATACCATAATTCATATTAGCTATACCCCATAAATACCTCATCTCCATCCGTCACAATTACCTCACAACTCTCAAAAATTTACCTCTCTCAATACTTTTCCACACTCAACCTTCAAAAATTAATTACCATCATGACACCTCCTTCGACTCGCCTCCACTCTCCCTCAACTCGGTCCACAACTCGGACCGGGTCCTCTAAGACACCATGCAACAAAACCTTTACCCTTACCAAAACTCCCTCATCTCAACGAAACCATAAGCCTACCAATCCCGATCATAACCGGGTTGATCCTAACTTAGAGGGGAAACGACGAAAACCTAACAAGGGTAAAAAGAAGGTTGTTAGTTTTAAGAATTCGGTTGAAGAAACCGAGGTAGTGGTCAATCAAGATGGTCCTCAAAGAGTTATGTTTCGTGAATATATACGAAATGCAACATTGACGGGTCTTGATAAGGTTCGGCTTACCGTAGATGAAAGGACTCGGGTAAACCGTGTTATGAGATACGGTATTCATGGAGGACGGTCCTATTCCGAGAAGTGGTATGGAAAATTTGAAGCTTTAAAGTTTTTCAAAGACATCTTAACCTATCAAGAATGGAAAAAGGTTAGCTCTTTCGTCAGTCCTATATATCCGATTGAGGTAATCCAATTTTATTCTTCGGTTTCTATGAGGAATAACATGTTGCATGTAATGGTCAATGAGTCCGAAGTTACCATCTCCCTTGACGATTTTTGCACTCTGTTTTCGGTCCATGATGATGGGATCGAAATCAACCCGAGTGTAAAATGGGGGGATGTAACGGAGGAATAGAAGCTCAAAATTACAAGGTCTTTTGATGATGGTGCTACCGTGTCGAGTAATATGTTAGCGGGTCCGTTCACTCCTAAGTTGAAGTTCTTCTTAAATTTTTTTTGGAATACGTTGTCCCGAGGAGAGGTGGTTGTGGTAAGTTGTCGAGTTAGGAAATGGTGTTGGTCTCAAAGTGGCTTGAAGGGACTAAGGTTAGTCTTCCTCGTCTTGTTTTTCATAGGATTATTCAAACTAGTATTTCCGTCACCGAGGAGAAATTGTATACTACCTTGGACTTGCCGTTTGGGATGTGTATTTCACGACTTTTGGAAAATAAGGGGGTTGTCGGTCCTACTAGCTATGTGTTGGAGCTTGCGTCCTCCACACATTAGTGTGATAACATTTGTAAATCTCTTACAGGTTCACAAGGGTATACTTCGTATATTTAATCAGTTGATTAACGTTTACCTAATAACGGTTGGCTTGCTAGAAAGTTTGACGTTATTATCATACAGATGGCGGTGATCAACTGGTCCCTAATGGTCACACCTATAGGATGTGTTTGAGAAATGTGGTTATAGAATATAATCATATTGATGCCCAATATGACTAAATAGTTAGTCAATGTGTTGATGAGATAATTATTTAATGAAAATTAAATAATATTAGTTAAGACGATTAACTGTCAATTCTTAAATTAAATATAATAAGTTGTATTTAATTAAATATATGTAATGTTAGCTTGGACGAATTAATCTGTTAATTCGTAATTAAATATAATCAGTTATATTTAATATCAACAAGATGAATGTGTCATAGTGGTAATAGTGAGGGTACACATACCAAGAGGTCATGAGTTCGATCCTCACTAGATGACAATTCAACACACTTTATATATTTTTGGAAAGACCAAAAATAAGGAGAATATTACTCCTTATTTCGGTCAGTTTGGCCGAAATTGGGAAAGATTTTTCTTTCCTAATTGACTCCAAAATTTCGGTCAGTATAAGAAAGAAAGGGAGATGTTTATTCTACCCTAATTCTTTTTCTTGACCTAGCCAATCTCTCTCATCAGAAAAACACAAAACAACTAAAAATTTACAGAAAATTTTAGATCGATTCTAGCACAATTAATAGGGCATATCTCATATCGTCTTGGGTGCAACTGATAGGCGAATATCAATTTTGATATTGTTCTTAGGCCAATTTTGCTAGGACTGAAGGTTAATTTTGAATCCTTTATACTTTGTTTATGTATTTTGTTTATGACCTTTGATCATCATTGTTAAAATCGTTATAATCCTTCTAAATTAAGGGAAGTATACAGATTATTTCCCACAAGTGGTATCAGAGCAATAGGCCACGATTTTGATTTTGATGATTTTCATAAATTTGTATGTGAACAATGAGGGTTTTTGGAAAAGAAAAGAATTAGGGTTTCAAAAATTTTTGGGTTCGGCAAAATTTTTTTTTTGAGCCGAATTTTTTTTTCTCTGCCGTTTTTCTTTTAAGTTTGATGATATTTTTCCATTTATTTTTCATATTATTGTTTTTAATCAGTTAAAATTATCATATGAAAAATTGGTAGTTTTTGATTTAATGCAGATTAAGTTAAAACTAAATGGAATCGTCATGTTTATGATAAAAAGAATGTTTTTGCTATATAATTTTTGGCATATAAATTAATCATGTTTATTATTTCATATGCTAATCATGTTCTAATAGCAAAGGTAAACAATTTTGTCATCAAATCTTGTTTTAGGGCATATTGTCGCAAAAGAAAAAAAAAGGGGCAATTAGGGTTCTTGTTTTTTTTTAGCCATAATTTTTTTTTTGGTTCTGCTACTGTTCACGGCAGAAATTTTAAAAAAAAAAAAAAAAATTGGAAAGTTTTTCCTTTTGTTTTCCTAATTGCCGAAAGGAAAAATATTTGGAAAGTTCTTTTTTTCCTTTTGTTTTCCTAATTGCCGAATAAAAAAAAGGGGGGGCTGTTTTTTTTTTCAGCCGTGTGCAGCTGGATTTTAATAAAAAAAAAAATTTTTTGTTGTTTATTTCTCCAGCCGAGTACAATTTAAAAAAATTGGTTTTTGTTTTTTTTTTATTTGGCCAATTAGTTATTGTGAATCGGTTCACAATTTAAAGATACCGAGTTATTTTAAAGCAGTTTAAAATTTTGACGGATAGAATTCATATTACAAGTTTAATATGGATTAAGAATGAAATTAATGTGATTAATTGCGGAATTGTCACTTAATTTAATTTAAATATGTGGTTTGGATAAATTAATCAACATAATTAAGGAATTGTGTCATGTATGTTTAATTTATTTTTAGTTGATGCTTTTAATTTTGTTGAATGAATCGAATGAATGATTTTTATTTACGTATTTAATTTTTGCAATCGGTCGTAATTTGTATTACTTAGTGTGGCCTTAGTCAACTTATGTTTTCGTAATGAAGGAAACATGATTTTTTATGTAATTATGAGATCTCGAGTCTCCTTTATTTTAGTTTTGGGTTTTGAAATTAGAATGTAATAAATAGGTCAATTATGTAATTTTATTTATTGTAATTTCAAAGAAGACTAAAGATGAAGATTCAAGCTCACTCCCGCTACATGGATCAAGATGGAACATCAAGACAAGCTTCTCGGGTCCAAGGATGGATTCCAAACTTGTATTTATTGTTCATGTTGATAGGATAGGCCACACTAGGACTTTTACTGTTTTTTACGTTTTTCATTATTATTGCTTTTCATTCACATGTTAGTAATTGCATCATATTCCGCCTAAAACCAAACCACCTACTTCTAAAATGCATGAAAATTGACTCATATAGGTTGTATGTTAGTTTTCATGGACATGCAGATGTCACAGTCTATAAGCCATCGCCTTAGTTTATTCATTCTCGCATGCTAGATAATAGTTAACTTAAAATGAATTAAAATAAAGATGATGGGGTCTTCCTCTAAAACGGAAATTGAGATTAGTCTTTATAAGGGCAAACATCTATGAATCCCTTCTTCGTCGGTAGGCCTAATATGACCCATTCTACGTTGGGTAAGTAGTTGTGTTGACTTAGTTTACCTCAACATCATAGTCCGAAGAGTTTCTCGTGATTATGATGGACTAAAGACAGAATTTACAGAAATTTATCGACCAAGAATTCTAACGGTAGAATTAGCTAAAAGGTTAGCTTATCAATTTGCAGAGAATTGAGTCTTGGGGTCATTTATATAATTCTTGAGGGAGGTCAATTGTATAAAGGTTTTGAGTCTTCGCGTTATGACATTAGTTCATTAGACTTAAAATCAAAACGATGCACATGCTTATTATTTTTTATTCTTCTTTCGCAGTGTAGAACACGTTTATTATCGATAATACTGTTACAACAAATGGCTGGAAATAACGCAATCCCAATGCGTAGTGCCACACTAGATCATTCGTCCTGGCTAAAAATGTTCATTGACCAAATGAATCAGTCCACTCGACTGAAGAATGATGGGTCCAATTTTGCGGACTGGGAGGCGGCACTACGGAATGCTGCCACTGCTGACGGTAAGCTCAGGTATTTAACTAAACCAATACCGGTCAACCCAGGCCCAAATGCAGGAGTCAACGAGTCACTCGCTTATAGTGATTTCGTTATGGAAACGGGTGCGATAAAGAACGTACTCATCTTTGCAATGGAAACCAATTTGCAGAGACGCTTCATTGCCCAAGGCGCAAACAAGATTTTCACCACGCTCACTAACGAGTTCTCAAAGGCACCGAGAATCATTACATATGAGCATACCTGTCGCTTCTTTGATGCGAAACTCCAGAATGGCCAACCGGTTAGCCCACACATTCTTCACGTGATTGAGAATGTCGAGAAGCTGGAGGCACTGAATTGTAAAATCAGTGAGAGCATTGTCATTGACCGAATGCTTCATTCTCTTCACGATGGTTTTGCCCTTTTCAGGGCGAACTACTATATGAATGACTTAAAAAAGAGTCCTCATGAGCTACACTCCCTTCTCGTATAGACCGAGAAGGATATGAAATTGAGTGGGAGCGTGAAACAGGATGTTCTCACGATTTACAAAGGTAAAGGTAAGGGCAAGGCTCAAGGCGACCTAGTTGTAGGTAAGCCAAAGTTTAAGAAGCCAGGAAATGGTAAGAGTGGGCCTGGTGAGACTAGTGGCTCACAGGGCAAGACAAAGAGCAAGGGCGGTGACATAGAGTGCCACCATTGTCACAAGACTGGACATTGGAGGAGGAACTGTCCCGTCTACCGTGAGGACATCAAGGCAGACCGCGTCGTTCCTGTTGGTATGTCATCTTATATTCATATGATTGAGATTAACCATGCAAGTTTCGGAACTTGGGTACTAGATACTGGTTGTGGTTCTCATCTGTGTAATCATTTGCAGGGCCTAAAGAACATCATACCTCTCGAAAAAGGTGATGTGGACCTGCGAGTCGGGAATGGAGCACGAGTTGCTGTTGCCTCGAAGGGAACATATGTAATCCAACTCCCTAGTGGTTTTGAGTTATCTTTAAATAACTGTTACTATGTACCCAGTTTATCTAAGAATATTATTTCTGTTTCCGTACTTGCTAAAGACGGTTTTGCATTTTCAATAAAGGATAATAGTTGTATTTTCTCTTTTAATGAAATGATTTATGGCAAAGCAGTTTCCATGAATGGAATTTACATCTTAGATCAAACCACGGAAGTATTACACATGAATAATAAGAAATTAAAGGTTGGTGACAAAGATCAAACCTATCTATGGCATTGTCGAATGGGACACATAAATGAGAAACGCGTGAAGAAACTCGTCGATAATGGGACAATTCCCGCATTCGATTTTTCTACATATGGCACGTGTGAATCATGTCTCATTGGCAAGATGACTCGAATTTCCTTCAAAGGTGTTGGAATGCGCGCTAGTGACCTATTAGGAGTCATACATACGGACGTATGTGGACCTATGTCAATTACCGCTAGAGATAGCTATAGATATTTTATCACTTTCACGGACGATTTGAGTAGATACGAATATGTCTACTTAATGAAGCATAAAAGTGAGTCCTTTGAGAAATTCAAGGAATACCAGAATAGGGTACAGAACCAACTGGGTAGAAAGATTAAAGCACTCCGTTCAGATCGGGGTGGCGAATATCTTTCAAATGAGTTTGATCAACACCTGAAAGACTGTGGAATCGTTTTGCAGTTAACTCCACCTGGAACACCTCAATTAAATGGTGTGTCCGAATGGAGAAATCGAACCTTACTTGATATGGTTCGATCCATGATGAGTCACACGGTAGTGCCTGATTCATTATGGGGTTATGCCCTTTTGTCAGCCGCTCTTATACTTAACCGAAGTCCGTCTAAAGCTGTCAACAAGACTCCATTTGAAATGTGGAAGGGAACGGTCCCCAACTTGTCCTTTATTCGGGTTTGGGGCTGCGAGGCTTATGTCAAATGGAGACACGAGGATAAGCTCGGCCCGCGATCTGTCAAGACATACTTTATAGGTTATCCAAAAGGAACATTTGGTCATTACTTCTATTCGTCTACCGAACATCGAGTTTTTGTTGCGGCTAGTGCGACGTTCTTAGAGAAAGAATTTCTCGAGAACAAGTCGAGTAATAGAACCTTCGAGCTGTCGGAGATTCCAGAACCAACAACCGAGGAACAGATGAAGGAAGTTGTACCTCCAACTGATGATACGGTTAATATTCCTGAGGGACCTAGGAGGTCAGGTAGAGCCTCTCATCCTCCGGACAGATACATTGGTATGGTCGAGGAGAATGACGTTTTACTTCTAGAAAGTAATGAACCCGCAACCTATAAAGGTGATATGGCATGTTCCGACTCAAAGCTATGGCTTAAAGCCATGCAATCCAAGATGGACTCCATGTATGAGAATAACGTATGGGATCTAGTTGATTTACCTAATAAGGTAAAACCTCTACAGTGCAAATGGCTTTACAAAATAAAGCGTTCTGTAGACGCACAACCAGATATCAATAAGGCACGACTTGTGGCAAAAGGTTTCACTCAAGTGCAAGGATTGCATTATGATGAGATTTTTGCACCTGTAGTCATGCTACGTTCCATTCGGATAATCTTAGCGATTGCCGCATTTCATGATTATGAAATTTGGCAAATGGATGTGAAAACCGCCTTCTTAAACGGTTATTTGGAGGAAGAGTTGTACATGGTGCAACCCGAAGGTTTCATAGATCCAGAGCATCCTAAGAAAGTATGCAAACTTAAGCGTTCCATTTATGGACTTAAGCAAGCTTCTCGGAGTTGGAATCATCGTTTCGACCAAGTGATAAAAGAGTATGGTTTCACTCGATCGGTCGAGGAACCATGCTTACATATCAAGTCGAGTGGGAGCAAGATTGTATTCTTGATATTGTATGTCGATGACATACTCTTGATTGGGAATGACATTCGTCTCCTTTCTTCGGTTAAAGAATGGTTGAAGAACCATTTACAGATGAAAGATCTGGGTGAGGCACAGTGTATTTTGGGAATCCGTATCTACCGAGATAGATCACGACGGACGTTATCACTTAGTCAGGAGTCTTATTTGGATAAGGTTCTTGAGAGGTTCAGCATGACCAACTCCAAGAAGGGGAACCTTCCTATGACGAATGGGATGCAGTTGAGCAACTCTCAGTCACCCACGATGCCTGAAGGGATTGAGCGCATGAGTCGTGTTCCTTATGCATCTGCAATAAGATCGATCATGTATGCCATGATATGCACACGTCCAGACGTGGCATATGCATTGAGTATGACGAGTCGGTACCAAAAGACTCCAGGTGAAACACACTGGATAGCAGTCAAAAATATCCTCAAGTACCTACGGGGGACTAAGGATTGGGTATTGACTTATGGAGGCGATACTAAGCTATGCGCAACCGGTTACGCAGATGCTAGCTTCCAAACGGATCGAGATGATTCAAAATCTCAGTCCGGGTTCGTCTTCACTCTTAATGGTGCTGCGGTCAGCTGGAAGAGTTCCAAACAGAGTATTGTAGCAGATTCTACTACTGAATCCGAGTACTATGCCGCTTCAGAGGCAACAAAGGAAGTGATATGGATGCGTCAATTCTTATAAGGGCTTTCGGTAGTTCCTAGTTCGAATGACCCGATCACCATCTATTGTGACAATAGAGGTGCCATCTTCCAGGCTAAGGAGCCAAAGTCTAGCAACAAATCTAGACATGTACTTCGGAAAGCTCACCTGATCCGTGATTACGTGGATCAAGAAGAGATAGTGATTGACAAGATTGCGACGGATGATAACATCGCGGATCCTCTCGCCAAACCGTTGAATTATGATAAGCCTGTAGGGCATGTTAATTCCATGGGAAATTAACATGTTCCTGAGTTGTAGTACTTGATTATGGATTAGATACATTATCTTTTTCATATACTATTTATAACTTCATCGTTTTATATATATAATATTTTTGTTTTTCATGTGGATTGTACTAACAACATTGAACGCCACAAAGTGAACTGAATTACATTATATTTGTTTTGGTCCGTAATCGCCAATGTGAGCTGATAACTCCCGCTATTATATTGTGCAGTCGATTGATGGTGGGTTCAATGAGCCATAAGTCAAACGGTTGACTGATCGATCACACATACGAGATTATGACGATACCTCGTAGGACAACTTTTTGTGACAACGTAATGGAGTCCTAAATGTTTAATAACATTCGGTGCTAGGTCGTGGATATGACATCCATTGTGTTCCTAGAGTCGATTCTTTTGACTATCGACTGTCTCTAGAGATTAAGGCAGTTTTTGGGTGACTTTGGTTTCTTTCTCACGGTCTGCCGTAACTGGAGGCTAAGTAGATTTTTTCTGGGTCATTTCATACTGCGCTTACATCTGCAGGATTCGAGTTGAAGAAAATATCCAACCCTTATCAGGTATAGTTATTTCTCAGGGCCACTCGAGGAGTTGTAACTGAATTGCATGGCCATGCTCGAATGTTGATTCATTTATCAGTTAAGTTACTCTCTAGTCGGGGAAACCACTCTTGATTGTTTTACATTGAGTGGGAGAAATTTTATAGGATATGAGAATCGGTTATCACACATACACTTGTGAGGACAAGTGGGAGTTTGTTGGAGCTTGCGTCCTCCATAAATTAGTGTGATAACATTTGTAAATCTCTTACAGGTTCACAAGGGTATACTTCGTATATTTAATCAGTTGATTAACGTTTACATAATAACGGTTGGCTTGCTAGAAAGTTTGACGTTATTATCATACAGATGGCGGTGATCAACTGGTCCTTAAAGGTCACACCTATAGGATGTGTTTGAGAAATGTGGTTATAGAAATATAATCATATTGATGCCCAATATGACTAAATAGTTAGTCAATGTGTTGATGAGATAATTATTTAATGAAAATTAAATAATACTCCCTCCTATTCTACATAACCTTCCTTATTTCCTTTTTCATCTATTCACAATATCTTCCCTCTTTCCTTATTTAGTCAAGTTTTATACTTATTTTAATCAACCCACCCCACAACAATACCCCACAATACACCTACTTTATCTTATTTTAATCACCTTACCCCACAACAATACTTATTTTAATCACCTCATCCCCACAATACCTTCCCTCTTTCCAATTATCTCACCCCACCACAATACTTTAACTTATTTAATTCCAACACCCTTAATTTTCGTGCCACCCATGAATAGGGAGGATTATCGGGAATAGGAGGGAGTATTAGTTAAGACGATTAACTGTCAATTCGTAAATTAAATATAATAAGTTGTATTTAATTAAATATATGTAATGTTAGCTTGGACGAATTAATCTGTTAATTCGTAATTAAATATAATCAGTTATATTTAATATCAATAAGATGAATGTGTCATAGTGGTAATAGTGAGGGTACACATACCAAGAGGTCATGGGTTCGATCCTCACTAGATGACAATTCAACACACTTTATATATTTTTGGAAAGACCAAAAATAAGGAGAATATTACTCCTTATTTCGGTCAGTTTGGCCGAAATTGGGAAAGATTTTTCTTTCCTAATTGACTCCAAAATTTCGGTCAGTATAAGAAAAAAAGGGAGATGTTTATTCTACCCTAATTCTTTTTCTTGACCTAGCCGCTCTCTCTCATCAGAAAAACACAAAACAACTAAAAATTTACAGAAAATTTTAGATCGATTCTAGCACAATCAATAGGGCATATCTCATATCGTCTTGGGTGCAACTGATAGGCGAATATCAATTTTGATATTGTTCTTAGGCCAATTTTTCTAGGACCGAAGGTTAATTCTGAATCCTTTATACTTTGTTTATGTATTTTGTTTATGACCTTTGATCATCATTGTTAAAACCGTTATAATCCTTCTAAATTAAGGGAAGTATACAGATTATTTCCCACACTATGGTGTTATGATTAAAGATGAGATGTGTGAAACTCATCTAAAGTTCATGAAAATTGGTGAAATTGGACCCGACTTGATGTTCTTGGCTAAGGGTAATGTGGTGGAGAAGCCTTCGGATGTGGTGTCGGTTGTGGAACAGAAATTGGACTCGTTTATGATGAGTTGTTGTAAAAAATTAGAAGTTCAAAACAAGTTGATTGCGGATTTAGTCT
Source organism: Silene latifolia (assembly GCF_048544455.1). Taxonomy (NCBI): domain Eukaryota; kingdom Viridiplantae; phylum Streptophyta; class Magnoliopsida; order Caryophyllales; family Caryophyllaceae; genus Silene; species Silene latifolia. Next base: position 116,122,337 of record NC_133536.1, on the reverse strand, counting down.
CAGGTTTGGGTAAGGAGAAGGATGGGGCTTCGGTTTCGAATGGTTCGAATAATGTCGAGGTCTTAGCTTACTTGCATGGGTTGGAAGATCGTGTTGATGCTATGGCTCGTGATGCGGCTAGAGCGGCTAAGGAGTGCGTTCGTCATTCCAGGTCATTGGCAAATTTGGCTAGTCAAGGAGGGGCGAATTGGCGTGAAGGGAAGGCTATGCATGAGGATATGAGGGTTATTTACGAGCCTACTAAAGCCTTGTCCTTAAAGGTGCTCAATTTTAAGTCGTGCCTCGCGGCACAAGCTAACCATGTTCGGTTAGGCTTTGATTGTCTTGACTCTCTTGAGTTTATGACCCGTCCCAGTTATGTGAACCCGAATGTCGTGAAACGCGACAATACTTAAACCCACCACAATCCTTTCCTTGCTCTTTTTAATATTAGACTTTATATTTTGGATAATTGTCTAATTCGGCCCATTTTGGGTTACACTTCTATTCGGCCCATTAGGCTTTATAACTTGTTATTCCATTCGGCCCATTGGCATTAGACTACTTGGTTTGTACTAGACATATGCTATATTTTGCGTTCTTATCGTAGATTATTTTCTCGTTTTATAATCTTTCTTTGCATGATTAATACGTGTCTCGATCTATATTATTCTAGTTGTTTCATGTTTTTTTCTCGTCTTTTCGATGATGTCAAGAGGGGGAAGTTAATGATCATGACTTATGTATTTGCCTAAGCTTGCTGCTTGCCAGAACCTTTAATCTCTTAAGGTCCTTAGATGGTATACTTTGTATATAAGTGGCTTGTTCTTGCGTTTAACTGTCTATGACTTTATAGTATTATGTTGAGGGGGAACTTACATTTAGTCACAAATCGTAAGAGACTTGTCATCATCAAAAAGGGGGAATTTGTTGGACCATATGGATATGTTTAAGTTTTGATAATGACAGGTGTGTACTTCGTTCTATATATACTCTTGCTCGTAATCGTTTGTCTAGTCTTTACTAGATTGACTTAGGTTTACAATTTAAGGAAGTAATGCTATAACATTCTTGGTTATAACATTGACGATTTGTGAAGCATCGTTAAAGTAATGTTATAGCTGCTTGAGCTATAACATTGAAGATTCTTAAAGCGTCATAGTAAATTGTAACAAGTTTCAAGTATGATGATCACTCAAGCAAAATGAGATCAAGTCTATAACAAGCTCAAGATGAAGAGCTTATGATGAAGATGAAGAGAAGATCCTATTACTGATGATCTCCAGGAAGATTTGTTAGTATAGGTCTTCATCTAATAACGGTACTTAAAGAATTAATATTGGGAAGGTAAAGTTATAGCTATTTCACCTATAACTTTACTTACCAAGCTTAATGTTATAGTTGTTTCTACTATAACTTTAAGTAGCAATTTTATGGCACGATTTTAATAGTTTTAAAATCATTTTCAGAAGATAAAATTCTTCAAACGTGTTTCAAAATCATGTGTGTATATGATAGAGATGAAATATGGGTTGTTATAATGAATAATTTGCATTTCTCTATTGGTTGGTAAAACGGCTTATGGGTCGTCATGCTACCTAGGGTTTGCTATATTATTTGACCTAACCCTAATCCAAGGAGTGTATTTTCGACCTAGTTGGACACGGCCAAGGGTTCGGCCGCACGGCCTTGAGCCGTCTTTGTTTCGTAAGTCCTCTAGTACAAGTAACCTATCCAATTAAATCTAATAATATTGTTACAAGATATTCTCATATCTTAAATTTATGTTTTATTTAATTTATTTACTTATCCGAAAATCATAGAGATTAATTAAGCTAAGATAATATTTACTTTTATCTTATTTACCTAATTTAAGTTTTCTCTTGGATTAATTTAAGGAAAAGATAGGATTTGTTTCTTGTGAAATAGTCTACCTATCTCACGTCATCTATTAGGGTTTCGATCCAAACCCTAATCTTTCTCTCCACTATAAATACACATGATAGTTGTTCATTGAAAAGAAGCTTTTCGAAATACATAATTCCTTGCAAACAATATTGCGTTTAATTCTAATTGGTTATTTTTATTGTCTTGCATTTGAAAATCTTTACGAAAAGTCGTGCTCTTTAAATTGCTTATTACTCTTAAGGTTACGTTATAAGATAATAGTACTTAATATTGTTTTTTACTCGTTCAATTGTGTGAACACTTAGAAGAACAATCAAGAACTTTCTTAGTAAATTAAGATAGTCAAATCGAATATCTAGTGATATTCAAATTGAGTTATAACTAGAGTTAGTTATACGAGTTGGGTTGATAATTTTGTAATCCGGAGAAAGGTACTAAAATTATTAATCGAGAATAGTGGACGTAGGCTTCGACGTGTGAAGCTGAACCACTTCAAAACCGTGTGTCTCTGCAACTTTCGTTTTCGTTGATTTTATTACGTTCATAATCACTTAGTTTATTAGTTAATGTTTAATCAATAAACTTTAAATAATTAACTGCTTTGATATAAAATAAAAAGTGGGCATAAGTTTTTAAATACTCAATTCACCCCCCCCCCCCCCTCTCGAGTATTTCGAGTGTGATAAACTCTTCATCTATCCTATTTCAGATAGTCGGTGGGTGAGCCCGGTTCATGTAGTTCCTAAGAAAGGAGGAACGATGGTTGTTAAGAGTGATAAAAATGAATTTATTCCTACAAGAACGGTAACCGGGTGGAGAATGTGTCTGTATTATAGAAAGTTGAACAAATATACCCGGAAAGATCACTTTTATTTGTCGTTCATGGACAAAATGTTGTAGCGGTAGGCTCAACATGATTATTTTTGCTTCTGCGATGGCTACTCAGGATTCTTTCAAATCCCTATCCATCCAAGTGATCAAGAGAATACTACCTTCACGTGCCCTTTTGTCACCTATGCATATAGGAGGATGCCAATTGGGCTATGTAATGCACCCTCGACATTTCAACGTTGTATGATGTCCATTTTCTCCGATTTTATTGACTAAGAAATGGAAGTCCTTATGGATGATTTTTCGGTTGTGGGAAAATCCTTTGAAAGTTGCTTAAAAAACTTGAAAAAAGTGTTGAACATGTTGGTCGGTCCGCTTTGAGCTTAGATTTCGGTTACTTGTCGTTAGGAGCACCTAGACCAAAACAATATTTATAACTTCACAAACAACTCTAATATTAGTAAAGAGGCAAGTGAAGGTCGGATCCCAAGGAACGGGTATTGATGTAGGATTTTCGATTGCAAGTAGTGGTGTCTAGAGGTGTCACGATTTGGGTTCAGATAAGAAGATCACTAAACTAAATAACAATAAAAGTAAACAAGCAAGATGACTAAAATGAGATGTAAACAATTGATTAAAAGCACTAGGGTGTCATGGGTTCATAGGAGATTCATGGGAATTGACCATACAAATATATTCTCAAATTATAAGCAAGAAATTATTGTTGTGATAGGATCGAGTTGGTTAATATCTTACAATCCTAGGAAGGTTTGGGTCCCGGAGCCGAATCGATTAGATTGTACAATACCTACAAGTCGACTTAATCCTCCCCACTCAACTATATGCATGGTCTAATGAGACTCGAGTTTGTTTATGTCTTACAAGTCTCATTGAAAACGTAGTTGATGGGTAAAAAATGCAAGGATTCATAGGCTCGCATTTCATCAAACATAACATGTGCATAAGTTGAGATCACAACAAGCAAGCAAATAGATTATGAAAACATATTAAATTAAGCATGAATCATCTTCCATGTTGGTTTCCCCTAATTATCCATTAACCCTAGTTTAGGAACCTACACACTCATTATCAAGTTTAACATGTTAACAAGGTTGTCAATCATATTAACAAAGCAAAACAATAAATGAAGATGATTAACAATAATTAAAAAGGGATTAAGAGAGTTATACCTAATGATGATTCCAAAATAATAATGCAAAGAATAAAAGAAGTACTTGATGATTGATGGAAGGTTGTCAATCTCCCAATAAACCCAAATAATCTTCAATTACCCAAAAATAAAGGATGAACAAAAGAGAAATTAAGCAAATGAGATTTGTATTAATATTTGATTAGAAGTTGATTACCAGATTAAAGAGAGATTAGAATAATATAAACTACACTAAAGATTGATAAGAAGAACCTGATAATCTAGTTAGACTAATGGGGTATTTATAGTGGGGATTAGGTGCACAATGTAAGGTTACTAAGGGCTTAAATGACGATTAAGTCATTGAGGAGTCGCTCCTCTCAAGAAAAGACGTGTCTCTCCTTTTTGCTAGTCTTCCAAAAATATACGCATCTCAAATGAAGAAAGATGAGGACGTGTCCCGCTGGAGTAGAATCCGAGCGTCCAAGGGTCAAGACGGGCGGATTGGGGAGTTGCTGGACGGGCGTCTGGGTGGCTTGGACGAGCGTCCTGGGAAGCTGATGGGCGGGCGTTCCGATGGTTTGGACAAGCGGATTCCGCCTCAGCTTCCTTTTCTTCTTTTCTTCTTCCAACAATCCTCCGGGATTTTGTCGGGGATGCAAGGATCTTCTTCATCATTGCTCGTCTACTATATTATGTACAAAGGCCTTCTAGTCTTTTCTTCTCTTTGACGCTTGGTCATTAGATTCGATCAATTTAACTCTATTTTGCCATGAAAATGCAAGGTTTGCACTCCTCTCTTACCAAGGAAACAAAACCTCAAAGAATATGAAAAACAAAGGACTAAAGATAGTAAATGATCCAAATATGCACAAAAAAGCATACGAACGAGGCTAATTCAGGGACTAAATATGCTCAAATATTGATCATATCAAATATCCCCAAACCGAACCTTTGCTCGTCCCGAGTAAAGAGGTGACAAAACTAGGACCCTTATTTAAACTATCCTACTAATATAACCGATATGAGACAATTAGCGGGTCTCACTCCGCCCCTTCAACTCACAACAAGACAGCCATGATGTAGGATGCCTTCTTGCAAGGCAAGGTGGGTCTTGCCAAAATGGCGACACATCCAAGCATTAAAGCACACAAAATCAAGTAATGGATGCATCTACAAAAGAATAGCCACTTTCCTCATCTAAGTGGCGGAAATTATCTAAAGGGGAAGCAATTCAAGGGTACACACTCCTTCATAGATATGGTTTCTTCAAACTACTAAGCCTAGAAGGATACCAATAAATCACCTCCAAGTTGTGTCAAGCTAGGGTACCTTTGTCCTCAATCGTTAAATGCTTTTGTCAAGAATAGACTCCTTATGGTGTTAGAAACACTGGAGGATCGCGGAATTCCCCTTCTTGCCTAGACAAGAAGAAGGGTCGTCCCCTCTCTACCATGCACAAAAATGGATACGATGGATAAAGGGATCAATAGTAATTGAGTTTCATATGGGAGTTTGCTTTTTGTTTTTATTTTTCCCCATAATTTGTGACATTTGACATTTTGAGAACATTTTCTTTTTGCCATTTCTTTTGATGTTTGGCATTTTCAACACTTGACAATTTCATCTTTTACATTTTCTTTTGAACATTTTCAAAGTCACCCCAATTAGTAACGAGGGTGCCTTATATTTGAAGCATAGGAGTTTTTATTTTTGTTACTCCTCTTTTCTTTTGATGCATTTGCAAACTTTTTTAACTTTTCATTTCATTTCTTGAACTCAATTTTTTTTTTTTGAACAATTTCTTTTTTTGCCCATTCCCTTTGATGACAAAATGTATCGTAGAACATGGATGAATGATGGTTGCATGGTTTCAAGGGTCACCTTGGAATAAACGGTAGCCAAGGAGTTATCACACCACAAGGTAGTCTTGACTAGGCCTTAATCCATGGGTCAAAGGATACTAGCATGACACATCGTAGGGTGTTTTACAAGTATTCTAACAAGCAAAGTATTAAGAAGAAAAAGAATCTACTAGGGCCTCTATACACTTGTCAAGCTTCCCAAATAGACGGTTTCACCAAATTTTTCCTAAATGCAACTATATGTCATGATGCAACTAACATATATACATCCTAATGCATATGCTTCTACCAACTAATATGCCAAATAATCTAAATACAATCCTAAACTCACATTGTTTTTACCGCATCAATGAAAATAAAGCCACATAGTCATTAACATAAAGAGGAAAAAGGAGATTGGAAAGATCATACCATGCGGTCTTCAATATCCTCATGTCTCGGATGTGGCGTAGTCAATCAATGTGAACAAGGATGAACAAACACAATATATACAAATCTGTACTAAAAAGGAATGAACATGTTTTTGTATTTTCAATTTTTCAATTTTTTTGGACTTTTCGAAATTTTTGATATTTTTTTTTTTTTGGATTTTGGATAAAAGTCAAGTTAGAATTTCTCATCCCCACACTACTATGGGCATTGTCCTCAATAGCCAATACGATAGGAAATTATGCAATGAGTATGCATGATTTCTAAACTAAATGCAAGCTATACTAAGCTACACTACATGATGCATGTGTTTTTGTTATAGCAGAGAGCATAATTTAAATTAGCTCCCGATGCATATGCATGGACTTCCCCAAACCAAAACAGACATTATTTCTAATGTCTTGAATTTCGAGGGAGTTTATGCACATGGAATGCAATGCATGAAACTAAAGATTGTCATTTTGGATTTTACAAGTTGGGAACAAAGATAAAGAACACCTTAATGAAGCCAAGGTGTTAGTCCTCTAATGTTGCTAGGACTACACAAAGTAAATGATCAAGATAAAATAAAAACAAGAGAAGTAGACAAATTATAAATGAGGTGTAAGAATGTAGAAGCCTCCAAAGTTTGCTAATCCTCACCCATTGTATCATCATCATCATCATCATCTCTTGAGGCATTATCAACCTCCATAGATGTGGAATCATGTCCACTCTCACTTTCACTTGCTTGTTCTTCCTCACTTTCCTCTTCCTCTTCTTGAGCTTCTTCTTCTTGAACTTCTTCTTCTTGATCACCACCCTCATTAACAACCATCGCCTCTCCACCTGGTCTACTACCACTAGGAATGCTAGGAAAGAATACTTCCCTATCCGCCCAACTAGGCAAAGGACAAGACAGATCAAGAAGTCCTTGCCTAGCTAAATGTATGAGGGGCGGATATTGGGCCTTGTAAGCATCCACTCTATCATTGTAAGCTTGCTTGTGCATTTCCCTCATGAGTAGTGTCAAGTAGTCATTTCCCACTTCGACATCCTTGGGTTTGAACTCTTGGTATTCAAATGGGTAAGGTGGGGTGATAATGGAGGAGGGGGGCTCGGCAATTTCGCCCCTTTGTTGTTGAATGATATACTCGGTCTCTTCGGAGAGTGGGATAAGGTAGTTCGGTCGGTGAACATTCAATCGGCAAATTTTGGAAGGCAAGGTGAAGGATCTAGCTTTATTTGTTAACCACCCATATTTGTCGTCAAGAGTGTCATGCTTGACCCACTTGAACTTGTGAATCATGGTGTCCATATCAACAAGATGGCCTCCTTTAACCGGCACATAATTGTTGTTTTTGTTGAAATCCCGGTTAAAATGCCTAGCCAAATGGGTAACTAGTCCTCCATTGATAATAAAGGCGGCTCCTTCTTTGCCACAATCGACATTAAGCCATCGTTCAACCAAAAGTCTTAGAGCATTGTATGGCTTGGTAAATTCCCTCCCAATGTTCAAGGCCGACTCAAGAAGAATACAATCGAGTTTAGTGAGATGATTTGTGCCATTTCTAGCTATCAAAGTATTCCCAATTACCTTGTGCCATACTCTAATGCCCGGATGGTGGACTAAGAGAGCACGACAATCATGAAAGCGCGCGAATTTCTTTCCGTAAATTATCATCCAAAGAGGAGCGGGGTCATACTTGATAGGAGTCTTTGTATATTTCGGATTATCACTAAGGCCTAATATCTTACCCAATTCGCCATAAGTTATGCGTCTATCAACATTTTCAAGACGAAACTCGATGTTGCTTCGAGTCTCCACCCTTGTGACTTTCAAAGAACTTAAAAATTCCAAGGTGAGGGAGGGGTATGTCAATTCCTTCATTGTAAACAATTTACCCAATCCCATAGACTCAAAGAAGGTTTTGGTTTGTTCAAGAACACCCAATTTTGACAATGTATTTTCACAAATAAACTTAGTTGGCATGATGGTTTTCTTAGCAAAGAGAATGAATTTCGCCCTATAAGAGTCAGAAGTGAAAGTTACCTTCGGATAATTGGATAATAGTTCAATGACCGGAGTTGTTGATGTTGTAGCTTCCATAGGGGAACCTTGTTGTTAAACCCCCAACCTTGCCTCATGGACTAACAATGCCTTTGACAATTGTTTTGGTTGAAGAGCTAGTTGCCTTTTGGAAAGTGTCTTCTTTGGGGGTGCCTTGTTACCTCCTTTAGTTCTTGCCATTCTCCTTTGCTTTATTACACCAATGAGAGATTGAAATCTTCAATTTTTAGTTATACCTAAATCGATTTAGGATGAATGAATGTTGCTTTGTATTCTAAAAATCGACTCAAAGGTTGAAGATTTTGGTGTTTGAATCACTTGTTATTGCAAAAGGAGTGATTAATTTTTGTTGTGAGGAAGTTTGGATTTGATTTGGTTGAGTTTTGTTGAGGAAATTTGAATTTGTTGATGGAGAGGATGAGGGTTTTTTGGGGTTTTTGGGTAGTGGGTAGTGTTTGTATGTTGAAGAAATGAGAATGAATGGGAGAAAAGGGGTTTAAATGAACCGTTATATTAGAAAGTGCAGCAGAGGACGAGCGGACCAGGCATTGGAACGGGCGGATTCTTCAATGTTTGGCTCGGGAAAAGACGCCACAGGACAAGCGTCTTGCTTCTAAGACGAGCGGATTCCTGGGTAGAGACGAGCGTCTTTCTGGGCGGACGCTCAGATTCCTTTACAGAGAAAATCCCAGATTTTTGCCACTAAAAAGACGAGCGTCTTTTGTGAAGGACGGCCGTCCAAAATGAGACGAGCGGATTCTCAGCTGAGACGCCCGGATTTATTTACAGACCAGTTTTTTTGTATTCTGCAGCTCTACCAGACAAGCATCTGGTGACTTTGGACACTCAGGTTCTTTAGGACGAGCGGATTATCCGTTTGGACGCTCGGATTCCTCCTTGACCACACGGATTCAGGTCCATCCGTGGGTACTTCGTACCCTTGTCATTATCATTCTTCAATTCTCGTGTTCTTCATTGTAGGGGCACTACAAAGGCATGAATAGCCTAGGTAATTGTTATCCTCACACTAAGGAAAAGCACTACACATTAATAAAATCATATGTCCCTCCCTCACTTCTCTCAAAATGATGAATTTCTTGATCAAGGCACAAAAATACAAACTCAAAAATGACAAAAATGCAATGTAATAATTGAAATACAAGTTAGGGAGTTAGAATATTTACAAATGGTGGTTTAGGGAGGACTCCACCAAACTCTCATCCAATGTGAGATGTCAAGAGGGCATGTTCAAGGTGTTGTTGATGTTACTCAACACCTTGAAGAAGTAGTCGAAAGCTTGCTCATTATCATGATAAAGGTCCTCAATAGATTTTTGAACTTGTTGTTCTCCATGATGATCTTGGTTCATAGCATTACCAATATAGGGATTGAATATCCCTTCAAACTCATCATCCCAAAGACCGCAAACTTCATCTACTTGATCATTAAAAATTTCTTGAGTTGATAGAGACAACTCTCCTTCTTTCGTGCCTTAGCCAATGAGGCTATCTTCTTCACTTGTCATGAGTTAGCTTTTCAAGCTCTCATTGTTGCTATTTCCTTGCTCTTTTCATGAAGCATCATCCACTTTCTTTTTCAATTCCAACTTCTTCCTATCATCCTTCCGGCTATAGTGATCAACCATAAAGCATGGCTCATGCAATCGGGGAGCTCTCATGGTCTTGTCAAGATTGAAAGTGATGGCTTCATCTCTCACTTCAAGGGTGAGTTCTCCATGCTTACATCGATCACCGCTCTCGCGGTGTGCAAGAAAGGTCTTCCTTAGATAATAGGAATGTTGGAGTGTTCTTCCATGTCAACAATAACAAAATCCACCGGGATGAAGAATTTTTCAATTCTCATGGGAACATCTTCCCATATCCCTAAAGGTGTCTTTGTTGATCTATCCGCCATTTCAAGCGTGATGTTGGTACATTTGAGTTCTCCCATTCCTAGCCTCTTGCTAACCGAATATGGCATGACACTAACACTTGCCCCAAGGTCACATAGAGCTTTGTTGATTGTAGTGTCACCAATAGTGCATGGAATGGAGAAGCTTCCCGGATCCTTGAGTTTTGGAGGTGAGCTCCCTTGAAGGACGACACTACTCACCTTAGTGAAGGCAATAGTCTCAAGCTTCCGGATTGATTTCTTCTTCGTAAAGATGTCCTTCATGTACTTTGCATAGGCCGGAACGTAATTGATCAATTCCGTGAAAGGAATCGAGACTTCTAAATTCATCACAATCTCCATGAATTTTCCAAGTTGGTCATCAAACTTAGGTTTAGCTTGACGACTCGGGAATGGAAGTCTAATCATAATGGGCTCCTTCTCTTTGGCCTTTTCTTCACTTTTCTTTGAAACTTCTTGATTGGTGGGTTCTTCTTCCCTAGAGTTTTGCACAACTCTTTCCTTGTCACTAGCTTCCACAACTTCATCCTCAACTTGCTTCTTTGGTCCTTCATATCTCATACCACTCCTCAAGTGAATGGCACTAACTGTTTCATGTCTCGGGGGATTACTTTAAGGTGGTAATTGCCCCTTTTGCCTTTGAGAGTTTGAAGATGCTAGTTGGGTCAATTGGGTTTCCAACATTTTTGTGTGGGCTAGGATGTTGTTGATGGTGATGTCTTTTGCTTGGCTATCTTTTTGTATTTGAGTGAAAAATTCTTGTTGATTCTTTTCCATTTGGAGGACCGCTTTTTGAACATCAAAACCTTGGTCATTTTGTTGATTGTATGGAGTTTCATTTTGATAACCTTGATTTTGGTTGTGAAAGGGTCTTTGATTTTGGTTTCTCATGGGAGGTGGGGTGTATGTTGGTTGAAAGTTTTGAACATTTTGGCTTTTGTATGAGAGATTTGGGTGGAAATTGGTGTTTTCCTTGTAATAGTTGGAATAAGGGGTGCCACTTTTGTATGCTTGAAAAGCATTACATTCGCTTTGGTCATGTCCCAAAGTTCCACAATTCTCATATATCCCACTTGGGATTGATGAAGATGCCACCATGGCATTAACTTGATGCTTTGGTGATTTTGAGGCTTCTTCAAGTTTAGCCATAGCCTTCTCGAACTTCAAGTTGATAGTATCAATATGAGCACTAAGTTGAGCACCCAATTGAGTAATAGAGTCCACTTCATGCTTTCCTCCTCTAGTAGCTTTGCGAGGTCTACTATATTGTGAATTATGGACCGCCATTTCCTCAATCTTGTTCCAAGTTTGATTATCGTCAACTTCGGTGAACACACCATTTGATCCCATGTTGAGAATGTTTCTCGAGTCTTCATAAAGACCATTCCAAAATTGTTGTACCAAGAACCACTCACTAAGTCCATGATAAGGACATGAGCGATAAATTCCTTTGAATCGCTCCCAAGCTTCATACAAAGATTCTTCGTCCCTTTGCTAAAAACCCGTAATTTGAGCTCTTAGCATGTTAGTCATTTCCGGAGGGTAGAATGTTTTGTAGAAAGCTAGAGCCAACTTCTTCCAAGAGTCAATTCCAAGAGTAGCCTTATCAAGGCTTTTCAACCATTGTTTTGCGGTGCCAATTAGAGAAGAAGGAAATAAGACCCATCGAATTTGGTCTTGAGTCACTCCGGTTTGTGAAATCGCATCACAATAGTCACAAAAAGTTTCCATGTGGAAATGAGGGTCTTCACTAGATATCCCCCCAAATTGGCTTCTTTCGACTAATTGGATAAATGCGGATTTTGCAATGAAATTTCCGGTTAAGTGTTGTGGCGTGGGAGTACCATTGGGTAGGTTCTCCTCGGTTGGTACGGAATGTGATGAAAATTTAGGCATTCTGGGTTGATTGTGTGATTGATTTTGTGTTGGGTTCTCCTCACCTTCTCTTGCAAAAGGATTGATCAACTCAATAGTATTTGGTTGAATATCTACAACCTCACCAATACCTCTCAAAGTGTTTCTAGCAAGTCTTCTATTGGTTGTCAAAGTCCTTTTAATTTCGTGATCAATGGGTAACAAGTTACCTTGTAATCTTCTAGACATGTAAAATATCAAACAACTCGAAAATAATTAGAACAAAACTTGAGGAGTTTTACTTCCCCAAGGCAAAGAAAGACCCAACTAAAAACAATCAAAGAAAATCCAATCAAGTTAACACCGTCCCCAGCAACGACGCCATTTTTGGTCGGTCCGCTTTGAGCTTAGATTTTGGTTACTTGTCGTTAGGAGAACCTAGACCAAAACAATATTTATAACTTCACAAAAAACTCTACTATTAGTAAAGAGGCAAGTAAAGGTCGGATCCCAAGGAACGGGTATTGATGTAGGATTTTCGATTGCAATTAGTAGTGTCTAGGGGTGTCACGATTTGGGTTGAGATGAGAAGATCACTAAACTAAATAACAATAAAAGTAAACAAGGAAGATGACTAAAATGAGATGTAAACAATTGATTAAAAGCACTAGGGTGTCATGGGTTCATAGGGGATTCATGAGAATTGACCATACAAACATATTCTCAAATTATAAGCAAGCAATTATATATTGTTGTGATAGGATCGAGTTGGTTTATATCTTACAAACCTAGGAAGGTTTGGGTCCCGGAGCCGAATCGATTAGATTGTACAACACCTACAAGTCGACTTAATCCTCCCCACTCAACTATATGCATGGTCTAATGAGACTCAAATTGGTTTATGTCTTACAAGTCTCATTGAAAAGGTAGGTGATGGGTAAAAAATGCAAGGATTCATAGGCTCGCATTTCATCAAACATAACATGTGCATAAGTTGAGATCACAACAAGCAAGCAAATAGATTATGAAAATATATTAACTTAAGCATGAATCATCCCCCATGTTGGTTTCCCCTAATTACCCATTAACCCTAGTTTAGGAAGCTACTCACTCATTATCAAGTTAACATGTTAACAAGGTTGTCAATCATATTAACAAAGCAAAACATGATGAATAAATGAAGATGATTAACAATAATTAAAAAGGGATTAAGAGAGTTATACCAAATGATGATTCTAAAATAATAATGCAAAGAATAAAAGAAGTACTTGATGATTGATGGAAGGTTGTCAATCTACCAATAAACCCAAATAATCTTCAATTACCCAAAAATAAAGGATGAACAAAAGAGAAATTAAGGAAATGAGATTTGTATTAATATTTGATTAGAATTTGATTACAAGATTAAGAGATTAGAATAATATAAACTACACTAAAGATTGATAAGAAGAACCTGATAATCTAATTAGACTAATGGGGTATTTATAGTGGGGATTAGGTGCACAAATTAGGGTTACTAAGGGCTTAAATGACGATTAAGTCCTTGAGGAATCGCTCCTCTCAAGAAAAGATGCGTGTCTCCTTTTAGGTAGTCTTCCAAAAACATGCGCATCTCAAATGAAGAAAGAAGAGGACGTGTCCCTCTGGAGTAGAATCCGAGCGTCCAAGGGTCGGGACGGGCTGATTGGGGAGTTGCTGGATGGGCGTATGGATGGCTTGGACGAGCGTCCTGGGAAGCTGCTGGACGGGCGTCCCAATGGTTTGGACGAGCGGATTCCGCCTCGGCTTCCTTTTCTTCTTTTCTTCTTCCAACAATCCTCCGGGATTTTGTCGGGGATGCAAGGATCTTCTTCATCATTGCCCATCTACTATATTATGTACAAAGTGTTGGATTAAGTGTCCTCCGACAATAATGCGATCACAACTATCGATCATGATGATCACATGGTTAAATCTCATATTTAAGAATACATGTGGGAAGTAATATTTTACAGTCAACTGGTCCACACATATCGGTAATAATTGGCTGACTAGAGTTTGACATTACTGTCATACGACGGTGGTGACCAGTTGATCCCCTTAGGTCATACCTAAAGGGTGACACTCTGAATTGATTATTTAATTGATCGTATGTCGATACGGATTAATTAAATTGCTAAACATTGACGGACGAATTTATGATTATAATTGACGTGACTTATTGTAATTCGATTAAATAAGATACGGACTAAGTAATTAAATTGTTTCATTACTTAGATGAAATTATTGTTTACGGAAACAATTGAAACGGAATGAATAAATTATTATAAATACAGAATGTTGTAATTTATGATTCGGAAATCCATTACGGTACAAGTAATTATGAATTACTAGGTTAATTTTATAAGTGACATATTTTATTAATATGTTGATTTTTAATTGTTAAAAATACATTTTATACACATAATGTCATGAAACATGTTACATGTGACAAATTGACAAATAAATTATAAAAATGGACTTTCCATTTTACAACATATGTACCGAAATTATATGGGGAGGGTTGGGGTTTGTATTATGTTTTATGTTATATAAGAAACATAATCATTAAACCTAATTCATAGCCATGCACACCTAGTTGCATTGCTTTTGTGAAGAGTATCTTAGCCATGCATTGGCCCTTGCCACCCCCCCCCCCCCCATACCCGGTTTTCCCTAGAGAAAAGGCCAAGGCTTTCTACAATTTATATTGATACATACACTAAGATATTCACTAGTGTATAATTCATTCTTTTACACAACCAAAACTTAGAGAAGTTTAGAGAGAAAAATACTCATATATTTCCTTCCTCTTGGCCGAATAGACAAGAGACAAAAATAATATTTTGGGTCATTTTCAAGCTAGATTATTAATATTACTAGATCATATTATTACTAATCTTTAAGAGTAACACCTTGGGTATAAATCTTTGGGAGGGATTCAAAGCTTGAATCCTTGTATATCCAATATTAGGAAGCTCAAGAACAAGTGAGTAGGGGAACTCACTTGTGCCCAAAAACCGAAATCCATAAGCTTGTATGATGATTTCTTCTCTACTCTTGTTCAAGTTTGAATGCATAAGATCTAGATTTAATTTTATGATTAAATTAAATGTCACATATATGAATATGTAAATTAATGAGATTATAAATTCTAACAAGTGGTATCAGAGCCTTAGGTTGTTTCCATGCAAATCGGTTTATAGTTTTTCCGAGTTATATGATTAACATACAAAACTAATTAATTTGGTTTTATGAATGTAAACCTAAAAATAACCTTGCATGTTAAAATTTTCTGGTCCTAAGTGATTTTTAGGATATTTTGGTTTATTTATGGATTTTATTGTTCATTTTATATAATATTGGCATTAAAATGTGATTTTTATGATAAAAATGTCATTTTTAGACTAAAAATAGCTAAACTTCGAATTTTTTAGTTGTTTTTGGATATGTTTTCACATATATTATCTACTGATGGCCTTTAAATGTTCATGATAAAATGAGTTGTTATGCTCGAAATATGGATTTTTCAAGTTAAAATCGTATTTAAATGGGTAAATAGGTTAATATGAGTTATATTTTGAATCTGGTCATGGAAATTTAGTATGTTGTCACATGCAATTTTACAAGATGTGTGTAAAATATTTGGCTATAATGAAGTCTTTATGCATGATTTATGAATTTTTGATGAAAACTCACATAAATAGTGACTTTAATTAGTAAAAATGCTAAAACATACTTCATGACTAAGGAACAAAAACGTCACATGTTGCATTTTATCATATATTTCAGATATAAAAGTGAAAAGATGATAAAAATAATTTTTCTCATATTTTTATGGTGATAATTGTTAAAATCGATAAACCGCAACATTGTTTTTCTCGATAAATTTTCGAAATTTTTAACCTAAGTTTTGAACATTATGAGTGTCATGGTATTTTTCCAGAATTTTCATGAGTTTAAATTTCAAATTTTGAAATTATTTGAAATTTTTATGATTTAATATGAAGTTTATGACATAATTTTGTATTTTAGGTCCATTCATGAACAATATTAAGAAATCTAGGTTAATTATTGTCAAATGCTAGTGGAGACTAATTTTGAGTCCTAAGATGGTTAGGGTAATTAACTTGTACATAAATATGATTTTATGTAATTATTGTTATTTTAAAAGGTTAAATCACGCAAATCCGTAAAAACCGATTAATATACGATATTGGCTCCTTAAAGGCGATTTAGCATAAAATTGGGCATGTTCATACATATTATAATGCTGCATTTTATTTATGATTGTCATATTTTAATTTTATGTAATTTTAGAATTATGTAATTTTACTCAGTATGGCCTTAGTTTTAATTGATATTACCCGAAATGTATGGGAATATCGATTCGGTTGTAATTATTGTGATTGTAACACCCCGGTTTATAAAAGAAGTCTTCGTCAAGACATTCCCTAATAAACCGGGTTGTTACCATCTCGGTTTCCCGAGGTAGTGAATAACAAATTAAACTACAAGGCAATTTATGTAATTATTTTTAACTTAATTATTACAAAACCTCTTTACGTCAAATTACAAGAACTAACATAAATAAAAGTGAAAGTCTTCTAGATGATGATCTGGCTACTAAGTCGTCTGATCCTGTGTCTCACGCCCATCCAGCTCCCGTTCTATCTCTTAACCTGTCAAGTCTGCTCGCCAATATTTGGGTCATCACAGGTGTTCACGAATACACAGGGTCAACCACGAGGTTGAGTAGGGAAAACAATAAAACAACAAAATATGATATGCATGCTCCTCCGTCACCTCCATCTCCATCTCAACTCATATCTCATATCTCATAACTCATAACCCGGAACGCCCAGCCATACCGATCCCCGGTAGACTATATATATCGACCGTAGCCGATCTGCCAGCTCGCAGCTGAGGACACCAGGGCAAGTCCTGCAGAACCCGCCTGGGCCTTATCACAACATCATCTTCACCACACCACATCACCACAACATCCTCCATCTCCAATGCATATGAATGCTCAAAAGAAATTAATACAACACAATATATATATCATTGAACTGATCAATCATAAAATCATGCCGGTTACGAGATGTTGTGATAACATACTCAATACGATCAATTCAGTCAATCACCTTCCAGTATATGAATCATAACGTAAATTAACAACCACGAATCAAGTCAACGTTCACAGCTTGGTCATATGAAACACAACAAGTCAACACAATTCAACAACAACGATAATAAGTCAAGTGTATTTCCCTACCTCAAAGTGCCAGCAAATCCAATTAAGCAGTTCAAGCACTCCAGAAAATAAAGCAACGAATCTGATTATCGATCCTTCACGAATCCGTCAACCAAAACAATTATAATATTTATAATTACTAACTACTAAATATAGAAATCTCCCAAAATAGAAGGTTTCCCAAAATACATTCCCGACACCAAACTTAAGCCCAACTGATAACTAAAATAACCCGATTAGTATTTGACCCAACTTCCCAACATAGGAAGTTACTAAAGTAGAATTTCTTAAAATGGAAACTTTCCCGATATGGTAACTTTCCTATTAAACCCGTCTCTAATTAATTAATTATTATTAATTATTATTTTATTTTAAATAACTCGGAACTTAAACCAAAACGATAATTAGAGGATTTAAACGAATTATACGATGAAACGAATCAAGCATTTGAACAATTCTAACAATCCCGACTCAAAACCGTCTCTAAACATTTTGAATAACTCGGGAATTAAATTAATTAACTGAATATGATAAATAAAAGATTACGAATTTAAACGATTAAGAAAACCCGAATCAAACATAAAAACAACTCGAAAAACCCGACTCCACAACCCGTGACTTCTCACTCGCCTAAACTCCTCACGCGCCGCCTGAACCACCGCGACAACCACCAGGCATGCTGCCCACTTCGACCCCACCACCAACAACCACCACCACTGGTCGATCGCCACCGGCGAGTCGAACCGTAGCTGCTAAAGCGCCTTAGCGGGGGTTGCCGCCACCAACCCACCTTTGCAACCCCACGCCGCCACGATATCAACAAGACACTATTCTATCACCACCATTATGCTCGCCGCCAACCCACGCACACAGACACCATAGCACCATGGTTTCGACCTCCCCCTAGTCCACGGTGGCGCCACCCCAAACCTATCCGTCTAACCTGCCTGAAACTCGCACTCAAACCCGTTTTGATTGTCTCTGTCGACAAAGCCTCCAGTCGCCATTTCCACCGCCTATAATCACCCTAATCGCCACCAACAGGGGCGTCTCTAACCACCCATTACCAATACCCAGACACCAACCACCCTTATCCCCTCCCTAAGACACGCAACAACCATCAACAACCCGACAGAAAAACAAAAACAGAGGGAAGGTTGAACTCTTACCTTTTTCCGCCACCACACAGCCACCATGGCCACCCACGGTCGTCGACAATTTCCCCTAGCTCTTCCTTGCTGCGCCGCCAACACCCCAAGCTCACTCTCTCTCTCTCGTTTTGCGTGAAAGCTGGTGTTTGGTGTTGGTGAAGAAAGGAGGCGGGTTGAGGGAGTAAGGAATGAGAGAGGCGGGTTGGTTAGGGTATTATTAGGGTTAGGGTTAGGGTTTAGGGTTAGGGTTTAGTTGGGCTTAGGGTTAAATGGGCTGAACAGTTAATGGGCCAACTCAGATGGGTTAGCTCATAATTCGAATTTTTATAAACCCGTCACAATTAGCTTATATCGATACAACGCGGGTTAAGCAAAATAACTTAACGAAATTATCGACTCAATATTAACTCGACTTAGTTAGTAATATAATATGTATAATAATTAATATATAATAATATCCGTTTAATTGGTTATATAAAAATACGGGGTATTACAGTCTTCCCCCCTTAAAATGAACTTCGTCCCGAAGTTCGCTCCCATACTCAAACGTCAGAAGGGTATTGTATATCGTACATACGGACGTCACGCATTTCTAACACGGTCAACACACACTTTTGACACATCAATTAAACATAACAAACACGAAATGTTACATTCTGCCCTCCTAAAAATAAACTTCGTCCCGAAGTTTAACTCGTCTTTACTTAACCCAACTAACTACAACTAATAACTACCTGGGAACACAATTGTATAACAACTAAATAATCACTTGAGAGCACCGTCCTTTTCCATCTAAATTCCGATCTCAAACTCAAATAACTAGATAACCATGGTCACACTGGACCGTAAACATAATTCAGCTCATAGGCTAACGCATAACTCAATACCAGTAGTTTAACTACACTCCCCTATTACACATCAACCAACTAAAGAAGTAGGAACAAAACATATAGAACTCATTTGCATAGGTACCCCACAACTAAACATCGACTTGGTCAAAACTACAATCTACAAGCAAGTGCAATTTAAGCATTAAGATTTTACAATCCTACCCGACTAGAAACATGGTTACGTCCTCGTAACCTCTTTTCAATTTTCATATACATATGCAACAAAATCATTATCAACCACATGTGACAAAAAAGAACATATGATAAAAGATTGCGCATTGACATTAAGGTCGAAACAAGGTTTTATTATGGGATTAACTGATTGTCAACAAGTAACATTTATTACTAGCTCATGCTTAACTTAAAAACACAACATCAATCTAAAGAACAACAAGAAAGGAACCAAGGTTTACACGGTTTCACCACTAAACAAATTTGATGATCAATTATAGACTATGAACGAGCGAGAGCAAAATCAACAAAACAATTTAAGAACTTCTCACATTGCAAACATATAACAGAAAATAGATCTACCACTACCATCCATCACACTCACAGGATCTTATTGACATGTCCGTACAACCATTTACTCACCCACTGGTTTAGGTCACGAATTGGGTCGATGAATTTAAGCAATCAACAACATACTCATAATTCATATTTTAAATTATAAAAATTGTTTGCACGATATCAATTCTGAAAACATATTTCCCATAAAAAGTAACTACATATGATCTATGACAACAACAACATCACTTTCATATCCCACATATGTTTCACATTTTAGCAATCATATCTTTCAATTGTGTCTAGCAACTTAGTATACTCATTTTCAGCAAAACAAAAGATATCGTATAAATAACTTAGACATATACATTTGCCATCATACACTTCGTAGAACACTAGCTATGATAAAAGATTAACAACTTGAACAGCTTCTCTGATTTGCATGATTGAATAATTAGGCAGCTCGTAGGCTCAATTAAATGTAACTATAACGACTATCATTTAAACCAATGCATATCATGTGAATCATCAAAGGGTTATCCTATTATAATTGTCAACATAGTTATCATAACAATCCTTATTTTAATATAATTGATAGTAACGACTCGAGAATATAGATATGCCAATTGTCGTGTTATATCAAACAGTTTCCTTTATATCACACCCATACAATTGCAAGAATCACTTTAGCATTTTATGACATTGTAATAACGAACATATTCAATAAGAAATAACAACACTGTTTATTATCATGTTATAGGTTTAGTTCAACTGAAATAATTTATTGCAATGAAAGTAATAAGTATAACTATAGGCACACAAATTCGCATAGAAGACATTAGAACTCAGATGACATCCTACACGTGTGAACATTTAGACACAATCATTACTACCACCCATGTGTAAACATTTAAACATAACTTTATAATATTCATGCGAGTATATTAGAACAATCAAGTTAACATTTAACGCCACCAACTTACCAAGATATGATAATATAGTTTTATATTTACATATATCTGACCACTATACACTATGATGAACACACTAGAGATATTGCAACATGCCCAACATATAAAATATGCGCACAACTGGACTCGTATAAAATATTATCAAATTAAGCTATCCAATTTTACTCATACTATCATGCCAACAATGTTATCAACTAAGTTTTGATTTTATCACTTGTTAAGATACATAACTACTGAACATGCGTGCTACTATCGTCATATAAAGCATTATAAATTCACATTACTAAGGCTCATGAATTAATCAAACGACTGTATGAAAATTCAACATAGAACACACATTTTAAATGTTTTGATTCACGTTGTAACTTCCAAAGATCACGAATAAATAACCGTTCGATTAAAACTTGATTCATATTATTTTTATAAAACACGGAGAGTTAAAAACACAGGGGAAAAAGAATTAGGTCTAAAGCACAAAAAATTCATTTTTAAAGAATTTTACAACTCAGTTGGTCCAAACAAACATGTGACAGCAATTGGTCCAAAACTTGGGTCAGTTTGCAAAACCAACCGTTTAATATAGAGACATAAAGAATTTTCGTGGCTTATCAATTTGAAAACCTATGCGACTCTTTTGACCGATGGAGTTGGAATTATGCAAAAACTATTAATATCAAACATCACTGCACAGGAACTTCCTAACCACAGCTCACTAAAATATTTATTACTCCTAATCCGTATATCATATAAGCATGAAACCAACGCCAAATGAATACTAACTCCCAAGGTTATCTCTCATAAAATTTTCATCCATAGGCAATAAACAGAAAAGAAATGGCAGTAAGGTCAATTAAAGAGTACAATCAAACAAAACAAGTTTCAGCACTAAGTCGTTCATTTTCTATGTCCCAAACTCTTACAACCATGCTATCGATACTAACTCATCCTAACTTAAATCTCACACTGTGTATTTCGTAACATCTACCCCATAGAATCCTTTCGCATCTCGATCTACTCCTTACATCTAAATCACGATTGCTATGACTATAAACATGCAATTCAATAGTGTTTCTAATTACTATCACAATACTATACTAGCATGGCTTTGGGATCACATAACCGCATATTACTTAGTCATAGTAGTGCTATCAGCACATCATTCAACATCCACCTAGGTAACTATCATCGACTCGCAATTATTTTCATGCTCACGTCTAGCACAACAATTCATTGATTATTAACCTGAACTCGAAATTTTATTTCTCATTTCCACAACATTATATGATCACGTCATCATTCATACAAAATACTTACCGTAGCGTTGTCTGCGAGAATGGTTAGAATATATGGGTCTCAAGGTATACATCAACTCGATTATGCAATAATCAATGTATCAATCAGTTCACACTTAGGCAACGATATATGAATTTCCTGTTCAACCTCTAGCAACTTTTCTACCCTTTCTCTCATATACACTCAGGGTTTCCGGGTCAAACTGAGAGGGCCGCTGGTTCGGTGTGAGGGGGCCCCTAACTCATACCTTACCTTAGTGTGCTCCTAACAGTTCTATCCCGGGGTTCATTTTAATTAGACACATCCTAGGTTCATTGGGCTCATTGGTTTAGGCCTGAGGATCGTTCGCTCTGATACCACTTTGTAACACCCCGGTTTATAAAAGAAGTCTTCGTCAAGACATTCCCTAATAAACCGGACTGTTACCATCTCGGTTTCCCGAGGTAGTGAATAACAAATTAAACTCCAAGGCAATTTATGTAATTATTTTTAACTTAATTATTACAAAACCTCTTTACGTCAAATTACAAGAACTAACATAAATAAAAGTGAAAGTCTTCTAGATGATGATCTAGCTACTAAGTCGTCTGATCCAGTGTCTCACGCCCATCCAGCTCCCGTTCTATCTCTTAACCTGTCAAGTTTGCTCGCCAATATTTGGGTCATCACAGGTGTTCACGAATACACAGGGTCAACCACGAGGTTGAGTAGGGAAAACAATAAAACAACAAAATATGATATGCATGCTCCTTCGTCACCTCCATCTCCATCTCAACTCATATCTCATATCTCATAAGTCATAACCCGGAACGCCCAGCCATACCGATCCCCGGTAGACTATATATATCGACCGTAGCCGATCCGCCATTTCTTGTTGAGGACACCAGGGCAAGTCTGCGAGAACCCGCCTGGGCCTTATCACAACATCATCTTCACCACACCACATCACCACAACATCCTCCATCTCCAATGCATATGAATGCTCAAAAGAAATTAATGCAACACAATATATATATCATTGAACTGATCAATCATAAAATCATGCCGGTTACCAGATGTTGTGATAACATACTCAATACGATCAATTCAGTCAATCACCTTCCAGTATATGAATCATAAAGTAAATTAACAACCACGAATCAAGTCAACGTTCACAGCTTGGTCATATGAAACACAACAAGTCAACACAATTCAACAACAACGATAATAAGTCAAGTGTATTTCCCTACCTCAAAGTGCCAAAGAAATCCAATTAAGCGATTCAAGCGATCCAAAAAATAAAGCAACGAATCTGATTATCGATCCTTCACGAATCCGTCACCTAAAACAATTATAATATTTATAATTACTAACTACTAAATATAGAAATCTCCCAAAATAGAAGCTTTCTCGAAATACAATCCCAACACCAAACTTAAGCCCAACTGATAACTAAAATAACCCGATTAGTATTTGACCCAACTTCCCAACATAGGAAGTTACTAAAGTAGAATTTCTTAAAATGGAAACTTTCCCGATATGGTAACTTTCCTATTAAACCCGTCTCTAATTAATTAATTATTATTTTATTTTAAATAACTCGGAACTTAAACCAAAACGATAATTAGAGGATTTAAACGAATTATACGATGAAACGAATCAAGCATTTGAACAATTCTAACAATCCCGACTCAAAACCGTCTCTAAACATTTTGAATAACTCGGGAATTAAATTAATTAACTGAATATGATAAATAAAAGATTACGAATTTAAACGATTAAGAAAACCCGAATCAAACATAAAAACAACTCGAAAAACCCGACTCCACAACCCGTGACTTCTCACTCGCCTAAACTCCTCACGCGCCGCCTGAACCACCGCGACAACCACCAGGCATGCTGCCCACTTCGACCCCACCACCAACAACCACCACCAGCTGGTCGATCGCCGCGGCGAGTCGAACCAGAGCTCGCCAAAGCCGCCTTAGCGGGGTTGCCGCCACCAACACCCACCTTTGCAACCCCACGGCCGCCACGATATCAACAAAGACACTATTCTATCACCACCATTATGCTCGCCGCCAACCCACGCACACAGACACCATAGCACCACCGTTTCGACCTCCCCCTAGTCCACGGTGGCGCCACCCCAAACCTATCCGTCTAACCTGCCTGAAACCCCCACTCAAACCCGTTTTGATTGTCTCTGTCGACAAAGCCTCCAGCCGCCATTTCCACCGCCTATAATCACCTTAACCGCCACCAACAGGGGCGTCTCTAACCACCCATTACCAATACCCAGACACCAACCACCCTTATCCCTTCCCTAAGACACGCAACAACCACCAACAACCCGACAGAAAAACAAAAACAGAGGGAAGGTTGAACTCTTACCTTTTTCCGCCACCACACAGCCACCATGGCCACCCACGGTCGTCGACAATTTCCCCTAGCTCTTCCTTGCTGCGCCGC
Source organism: Silene latifolia (assembly GCF_048544455.1). Lineage (NCBI taxonomy): Eukaryota > Viridiplantae > Streptophyta > Magnoliopsida > Caryophyllales > Caryophyllaceae > Silene > Silene latifolia. Next base: position 116,097,822 of record NC_133536.1, on the reverse strand, counting down.
CAACACCCCAAGCTCACTCTCTCTCTCTCGTTTTGCGTGAAAGCTGGTGTTTGGTGTTGGTGAAGAAAGGAGGCGGGTTGAGGGAGTAAGGAATGAGAGAGGCGGGTTGGTTAGGGTATTATTAGGGTTAGGGTTAGGGTTTCAGGTTAGGGTTTAGTTGGGCTTAGGGTTAAATGGGCTGAACAGTTAATGGGCCAACTCAGATGGGTTAGCTCATAATTCGAATTCTTATAAACCCGTCACAATTAGCTTATATCGATACAACGCGGGTTAAGCAAAATAACTTAACGAAATTATCGACTCAATATTAACTCGACTTAATTAGTAATATAATATGTATAATAATTAATATATAATAATATCCGTTTAATTGGTTATATAAAAATACGGGGTATTACAGTGATCTCGTATCATTGTTTTGTAATTTAATAGATTTATTTTATTTTTATTACAAATGTATAATAGGAAATTATGTAATTTATTTACTCCAGAGTTCCTTGAAGACGGTGCCACTCGAGAAGGCGATCCATCAAAGAATGTTGCCTTGAAATATATGCCAAGACCGAAGTTCAAGGGACCAAAGGAGTTGGGTTCCGAATTTGTAATAGTTTATTAGATTTACTATTCTAGGAAGGCCATACTAGGATTTTATTTATGCTTTGCATTTTATTTATATGTTGCATGCATCGCTAAATCGCCATAACTAAAACATGCATTATCATTTTATCGAGTATGTCGACCGTTTCAATTACAATTATCGTAGTTCACCGCTTTAGTTCACTTAAAACGTGATAGATAATAAATTGACCTGACCTCTCGCTAAAATAAACAATTGAGACTTAGCCTTACCAAAAAGTAGAAACCATGAAAACCTATTTCATGAGGGAGTGCGCTCGGCCCTACTGGGGTACAAACCTTGTTACGTAGAGGAAGTGGGTGATAAATGTCTATCCACCGAATTCATGTTGATAAGGGATAAATCGGCCCTACCGTGCCCAAGTTGGTGTGGATTTGGATCAAGGACACATTTATTCGAAATTTGGATTGAGCTCAACGGAAGTATTCGTGACCGTAGTCGCATGAGTTCCGGGCTAAAGTTAAATATTAATGTAATTTTATCGACCAAGAGTTCTAAAAGTAGAATCGATTAAAGCGTTAATCCACCGAGTTATATTGATAAGGGATGAATCGGCCCTACCATGCCCAAGTTAATATGAATTTGGATCTTGGAATCATTTATCAAGTTGGGTAGAGGTCACTAGATAAAAGTTATAAAACTTGTTTAAATTAAAATTTACGAGTATTATTATTATTTTGAAAACGACAAATGTTTTATTCCTTCTATATTTTGTTTTGTAGACCACTTTTATTTCTCATAACAAATGGCCGCACCAAACACCAACGCTGCACCTCTCACTAATGTTTCATGGCTCCGATCCTTCATGGATCGTTGTAAACTTGAAAAGAATGGGTCAAATTTCAACGATTGGGATGCCCAACTCAAATTAGCCGCCCAAGGTGACGACAAGCTTCGTTACCTCACCGAGGCCTCTCCACCCGAACCTAATGCTAGGTCGAGTTCCGCCACCAGGGAAGCATATGAGGCTTACCACAAAGAGTCCGCCGCTATGAAAAATGTGTTGATTTTTGCTATGGAGGCGGATCTCCAAAGGAGAGCCTTTAAAATGGGCACCGCTAATGAAATCTATTCCAAACTTGCGACAATGTTTTCACAAACACCGAGGATCATCCAATATGAGGCGGCCTCGGCATTCTTTGATCTCGATTTTAAGGAGGGCCAAAAGGTTAGCCCTCACGTGCTCAAGTTGTTGGAGCTAGTCGAGACATTGAAACTTCAAAAGGTTGAAATCCCCAAAGAGCTCATTGTAGATAGGATTCTACACTCCTTATCCAAAGTCAAAGCGTATGTTCAATTCCGGGTGAATTTTAACATGCAAGACAAGGACGTGTCTCTTGAAGAGTTGCACAAATTACTTGTGCAAGCCGAAAGAGACATGGGGTTAAATGTTAACCCACCTAAGGATGTGCTTAATATAAGCACTAAGAGCAAGGGGAAGTTCAAGAAGAATGGGAAAAAGGGTAAGAGGCAAGCTCCCATGTCCACCAAGGCTAAGACTTTTGAAGCTAGCACTTCCAAAACCAAGAAGGGTCCTCTTGACAAATGCCATTATTGTAATGGTGTTGGACATTGGAAGAGGAATTGTTCCAAGTACCTTGGTGACATCAAAGCTGGAAAGATCACTCCAGTAGATAAATGACTATCCTTTCTTTTATGTTTCTAATTCAACTATGGTATTGTGATACAAAGTTGTGATAATGTATCCTCTTTTTATTGTAAATAGGGCCTCCTCCAAACAAAGACAAAGGAAAGGAAAAGTAAGCTTGAGAAATCATCAAGGAGCTAGGAGTAGCTTCCAATGAAGCTTGGCTTTTTATTATTGTCTTATTTTAAGTTATGTTTCGGATTTTTAGAACTATTTTGATTTCCGTGTTCGACATAGAAATAGTTGATCCTTTCTAAAACAATGGTTGTATTTTGGATTATGGTGGCTTGGTTTTCAACCCAAGTCACCCCTTTTATCGTATTTATTTGTTCTAAAAATTCGTCTTTATATGCTTGCACATAGAAACATATGATCATCTACTTTAAGTGATCCAATAGACAATTATAATGATGGGATTCATTATATGTCCACAAGCTTAAGGCTTGTGTATGATCAATTATAAAGTGATGTTGAGTTGATGAACTCTCCTAAAGGAATGTCAATTACCAAGTACACTCATCAAATCTAAAAACTATTAGTCAATCTATGAGATAGTCCTCCTTCTACTTCAAAATCATTATTTGTGTCTCATAAGTTATCTTTGAATATCTAGTGTATTTATTCTAAAGATAAAGTGGGAGAAAAATGAAGACACAAAGAATACAAAGAATAATTTGTATGCTTGAGTAAATGAGATCTACGAAAGAAAAAAAATGATTTGTATACCTAAATAGATAGTATACATGAATAGATGAGATCTATGGTCTCGAATAGATGAGATCTACATAACAAAAAAGAGACCAAGTGAAGTAATCAAAAGAATATGTTCTTAAGATAACTACACGAGGAGACCAAAAGAAAGTTTTGATAGAAAATGACTAAAGAAGATAGAAAATGAGTAAAGAAAAGTCTCAACAAGAGATTTTGCTAGTTTATGACCTAGATATAAATAGAGTTTCAATATTGATATTTACTTAAGAGCCTAAATGAAACAGAGTTGCATCTTCGAATATAAATGAGATTTATGATTAAAAGTTGCAAAGGAAGATATGCCGATATCTACAAAATCTAAGTTAATTGTTAACCACGCGAGTGTCATTACTTAACCTCGTTATGAAAATGAAATGGTTAAACCTCCTTCCGAAAAACGGTATTTTGAGAAGGACGTGTATTAAATGGAATTTCACTTTTAAATAATGACATTGCTACGCATCATTATAAAAATGAATGAGTTAGAGATTAAAATCTCTTTCCATAAGTTTAAGACTGAAACCTTTTCAAAATAGGTATTTTGAAAGGATATGCTGGGAACATATATGGTTTTAATCTTAATAACTTGGCAAAGCAAAATGTATTTCAATTCTTGAAATTTTTCAATTGAGTAGTCAATTATGAAACATGTGGAATTGAGTGGGAGTTTGAAATTATCATGTGAAGACATGAAATTTAGTGGGAGCAATCATCTTGTAAAATTTATAACTCATTACTCATTGAGAATGACGAGCTAGTACTATCTTCACAAAGAAGTATTTGAGTTTTCAATTCTGGATGAAAATGGACTGTGATGAATCCAATCACATCATGGGATGTTGGATAAGTATTGAGATATACACATCAAATCAACGAGAAACATAGGTTATTCATATCGATGAAAATGGAATTACCATAAGCAGTCATGGTCATTCATTGAACCTAAGAATGGTTGATCACATGATTAAAAATTACTAATGTTTCTGCCATTAGAATAATCATGCACATGTCCTATAAAGAATCATGTGCTTAAGAGAATGATGACTCATTGGTAAGCCATAGAAGAATTGTCATGAATTCTCAAGAAGAACTAGTGAGCTATTCTAGTGTTTGACAGAACACTCTGTTATGTGACAAGAAGTTGCACATATTGAAATTCGAAAACACGTAAGGATTTATGAAAATCCTAAGCTATTCAAGCTAAAGGGAGAAATAAGAAGTTTGAAAAGATACTTGTTATAGTAAGAAGTTACTCAAAACTAGTATTTTCTAATATGCTAGGACTTATGAGAAGTGCTAGGCTAATCATCTTGACGATTTGCAAGACCCTACAAAACGTATACCTAGTGCATTGTGAGTTGGTAGAACACTTGACCAGTGCAAGTTATATCATCCACCACAATTCGTTGGTTATGTGACAAACAACAAGAAAGTTCTTTCAAGACAAAGAACCTAAACCTAGGTTGGGAACCTAGGTGTGTACTTAGTAAGGTTCATGCTATGAGAGATAACATGAATATAAAGGAAAGTGCAATACGAAAAGTATGAACACATGGACACATGGTATGTTAAACGTTTATTGCAATCAACAAGTGTTTTCACGCTTGTATACATCACAAGGTAGTAATATGATATTGACTACCCGAATGTGATGTCCACATTTGTCGTTTGAGTTATTATTAACTCACCTTATACTTTGTTACATCCAAGCGGGTTGTAGAGACAATTGAACCCCATTAAAGTGAACACTGATTAACATTGTATTCGCCCATAGTCACTTACATGAGGTGACGTCTCGAAGTGACTAGAGTGTGATACGATTGATGGCAAGTTTAAGTGCCATGGACTCATGTGAGATGACTAGTCGATCACATAGGCAGACTGTTAGGAACACTTTGTCGGGCTAATGACCGCTTATAGAGTTCTGGCAAATTTATATAGCCTTGTCGTGGCGAGAGCTACTATAGTATTCTAATGAGTCGATTCTTTTGACTAAAGACTGTTCGCCTAAGGTGGCACAGTTTCAGATTAACTTTGATTTATGTTACTACGACCTTCGTAAATGGGGTCAAATGGGCATATTCTGGGTTATGATGGTTGTGGCTAGTCGAAGGGAATAAGTGCGATAGGAATTGTCCACCCCTTGTCAGGGTTATAACAATATATCAAGGCCACTCGAGGAGTAGTGAATTGGAAATGCGTGGCCACGCTCGGAAGGTATCTATGGTAGATAAATCCGGTCAATCAGTTATTCTCCAGATCGAGGAAACCACTCTCGATATGATCACTTGCAAGTATGACCTGAAAGATACCTTGCATTGAGTGGGAGATAGTAATAGGACAAGAGAATTGGTGACGCACACTTGTCAAGGACAAGTGGGAGATTGTTGGATTAAGTGTCCTCCGACAATAATACGATCACATATGTCGATCATGATGATCACATGTTTAAATCTCATATTAAAGAATACATGGGGGAAGTAATATTTTACAGTCAACTGGTCCACACATATCGGTAATGATTGGCTGACTAGAGTTTGACATTACTGTCGTACGACGGTGGTGACCAGTTGATCCCCTTAGGTCATACCTAAAGGGTGACACTCTTAATTTATTATTTAATTGATCGTATGTCGATACGGGTTAATTAAATTGCTTAAAATTGACGGATGATTTTGTGATTATAATTGACGTGTCTTATTGTAATTCGATTAAATAAGATACGGATTAAGTAATTAAATTGTTTCATTACTTAGATGAAATTATTGTTTACGGAAACAATTGAAACGGAATGAATAAATTATTGTAAATACAGAATATTGTAATTTATGATTCGGAAACCCATTATGGTACAAGTAATTATGAATTACTAGGTTAATTTTATAAGTGACATATTTTATTAATATGTTGATTTTTAATTGTTAAAAATACATTTTATACACATAATGTCATGAAACATGTTACATGTGACAAATTGACAAATAAATTGTAAAATGGAGTTTCCATATTACAACATATGTATTGAAATTATATGGGGAGGGTTGGAGTTTGTATTATGTTTTATGTTATATAAGAAGGATAATCATTAAACCTAATTCATAGCCATGCACACCTAGTTGCTTTTGTGAAGAGTATCTTAGCCATGCATTGGCCCTTGCCACCCTCCCTACCCGGTTTTCCCTAGAGAAAAGGCCAAGGGTTTCTACAATTTATATTGATACATACACTAAGATATTCACTAGTGTATAATTCATTCTTTTACACAACCAAAACTTAGAGAAGTTTAGAGAGAAAAATACTCATAAATTTCCTTCCTCCTGGCCGAATAGACAAGAGACAAAAATAATATTTTGGGTCATTTTCAAGCTAGATTATTAATATTACTAGATCATATTATTGCTAATCTTTAAGAGTAACACCTTGGGTATAAATATTTGGGAGGGATTCTAAGCTTGAATCCTTGTATATCAAATATTAGGAAGCTCAAGAACAAGTGAGTAGGAGAACTCACTTGTGCCCAAAAACCGAAATCCATAAGCTTGTATGATGATTTCTTCTCTACTCTTGTTCAAGTTTGCATGCATAAGATCTAGATTTAATTTTATGACTAAATTAAATGTCACATATATGAATATGTAAATTAATGAGATTAAAAATTCTAACACAAAGTCTTTCTAGTCTTGTCTTCTCTTTGATGCTTAGTCATTAGATTCGATTAATTTAGCTCTATTTTGCCATGAAAATGCAAGGTTTGCACTCCTCTCCTACCAAGGAAACAAAACCTCAAAGAATATGCAAAACAAAGGACTAAAGATAGTAAATGACCCAAATATCCACTAAAAATCATAGGAACCAGGCTAATTCGGGGACTTAATATGCTCAAATATTGATCACATCACAAGTGTCAAGAGAATCATTTAGTCTTGAAATGGGAAAAGTGCCACTCCATGGTATAAAAAGGAGTTGTCTTGGGACACATAGTGTCTGATAGAGGTATTGATGTAGACAAAGCTAAGGTAGAGGTCATTGAGAGTCTTCCACCTCCGACAAATGTTAAGGAGTGAGGTGTTTCCTTGGACATGTGGGGTTTTACCGCCACTTCATCAAGGATTTCTCTAAAACTGCAAGACCCTTGACCGAATTGGTAGCTAAGGATACTCCTTTCGAATTCACTAACCGTTGTCATTATGCTTTTAATTGGTTGAAACAATCTTTGATAAGTACTCCAACTATACAACCACCGAATTGGAACTTGCCTTTTGAGCTCATGTGTGATGTAAGTGATCAAGCCTTGGGCGCGGTTTTAGGCCAAAGAATAGATAGAAACTACATGCCATTCACTATGCAAGTAAGACACTTCATGAAGCTTAAATCAACTATTCGACAATGGAAAAAAAGCTTTTAGCGATGGTGTTTGCAATGGAGAAGTTCTAGTTCTATTTGGTGGGAGCCATGGCGATAGTACACACCGATCATTCGACTTTAAACCAGTTGCTCATTAAGAAGAAATCAAATCCATGATTGATCTGGTGGATACTCTTGCTCCAAGAATTTGACATAGAAAATAGAGACGAGAAGGGGGTTGAGAACGTTGTAGCCGACCACCTTTCTAGATTGTTGAATTTGAATGCAAATGATGGCCTCCCAATAAATGATTATCTACCCGATGACCATTTATTAGCCTTGAGTTTAGGAGAAGCACCTTGGTATGCCGACTATGTCAACTACTTGGCATCAGGTGTAGTTCCTTATGGTTAGGACTCAGACAAGAAGAAGAAGTTCTTTGATGACATAAGGCAATATTATTGGGAGGATCCTTGCTTGTACAAGACTTGTGTTGATGGCATTATTAGGAGATGTATAACGGAGAATGAGTTCCAATCAATCATTTCTCATTGTCATGATCTTCCTTGTGAAGGACATACAAGTACTACCAAGACCGGGGCCAAAATATTGTAATGTGGATTTTATTGGCCATCCTTGTTCAAGGATATGGCTTCATATGTCAAAGCTTGTGACCAGTGTCAAAGGGCCGGGAACCTCTCTAAGAGAAATGAAATGCCGCAAAACTTTATTTTGGAGATTGAAGTGTTTGATGTATGGGGAATTGACCTCAAAGGACCTTACCCTTCCTCTTATGGCAACATGTACATCCTAGTTGGGGATGTTTACGTATCAATATAGGTTGAAGCAATTGCCACCGCAACGGATGATGCTAGAGTTGTTAGCAAGTTTATGAGGAAGGTAATCTTTCCAAGGTTCTGAGTGCTCTGTGTCTTGATAAGTGATAAAGGGTCCCATTTTATTAAGACTAAGTTTGAAGCTCTTTTGATGAAGTATAGACTTCAACACGGTTGTGGAATTGCCTATGACGCACAAATAAGTGGACAAGCTGAGATATCAAATAGGGAAATCAAAGCGAAATCGGAAAAGAGGGTGAGTAGCTCAAGGAAGGATTGGGCAATGAAGCTTGATGATGCCTTATGGACTTATTTGACCGATTTCAAAACCCCAATTGGTGCCTCTCCTTTTCGGTTGATATATGGTAAAGCGTGTCACCTATCGGTGGAGCTAGAGCACCATGCTTATTGGGCAATCAAATATCTCAACTATGACTTGAAGGAGTCTAAAGAAAAGCGACTTTTGGATCTCAATCTCTTGTATGAATTTTGGCCAGATGCCTATGAGAATACTAAGCTTTACAAAGAAAGAACAAAGAAAAATTATGATAAGAAAATTCTACAAAGAAATTCAAGGAAGGCGATTTGGTCCTCCTTTTCAATCCACGTTTAAAGCTCTTCTCGGGGAAGTTAAGATCAAGATGGTCGGTTCCCTTCATGGTGACACGTGTTTTCCCTTATGGCATGGTGGAAGTAACGAATGGTGATCGTACTTTCAAGGTCAACAGGTTAAGATTGAAGCATTACGCAGCCGGGTCACCCATGGTGAAGGAAGTGTGCACACTAAAAACTCGCCTCTTCATGTCTTTATTTGAATCCTGTTTGTTTGTGAAGCTTGTATTTGAATTGTTTTATTGGTAACTTGGTCGAGCCTATGACATAAAACAAGGGCGCTTCATGTGAGGAAACCCATGCAGTAAAGTCTTTGTAAAATTTCTTGACTCGATGAGGGAATGTAGGTACTTTGTTTAAGGAGAAATGGTCGTCTAAAGAAGGGATTATCAAATCCCGAGTGCTTGCTATTTGACTCAAAACTCCGAGGTAGAAGAAGGCTCCATAGGTGGAAGTGCTTTGGAGGGGTTTAATTTTGACTAAGGATGACGACTTGCTATGGAAGGGTGCAATTTTCCCTACCAAGGGTGCAATTTCCTAATTTTTTGCAGCCGAGACACCTAATTACACCTGACCGGGTGAAACTTATACCCGTTCGGGTACAATTCACTCCCTCGGTAGCATGTCAAAATACAAAAAACACGCAAAAAAGTGAAGATACTCGATAGGGTACAATTGTACCCGACCGGGTACAATTAGCTCCCTCGGTGACACACCCGTTTTTCCGTATTTTTCCCTTATTCCTTCAGCTTTTTTTCACTTTTCCACTTACCATCTTCAACCTCATCACTCCCTCTCTCCTCTAAACACCAAAAACTACTAAAATGGCACCAAAACCCAAGCTTCATCCTCCATTTTCAACCACTTCCCCTCATCAAAATCCTCCCAAATTTTACCAAAATCATCCTTGCACCTCCTATTTTTAGATCCCTTTAAAAATACCGGTTTCCACCCTCAAATATTCTGATACTTTCGGGATTTGTGCTATTTTTCGGGTTGGTGAACCTCATATTTTGGGTTCAGGTCTATATATTCAAGAGTTGCAGTTTTTTGATATTTGCAAGCTAAGGAAAGGATCACAAATGGCAACTTTAAGGCAAAGAGAAATTTTCATGGGTGCACTATCATCTCGTTCTAAGGTAAACAATCCTCCTTGCTATACAAATAATGAGTATGATGTTTCTTTTAGTGACAAAAAATAACTTACCTCATTTAATAAATTTGTGGGGGAAAATTGGGAACTTACTCGGTGGGCACGTGGGGAAACAATGGATCATATGCGTATCAATAAGGCGGTTGAGGTGTTATGTATTACAATCGGTATTGCAAAAATATTTAATGTGGATGTTGAAACTTAACCCACCCTTGGGGCGAAATTCCTCGCTACGTTTGAGGACGTTATCGCAAATGACTTTGGCGACTCGACCCTCTCTTTCCAACTAGGAAGGATTTCGCACCGTATAACTTTGAAGGATTTTGGAAATCATTTTGGTTTTAAAATTTGTCCTTGGGGAGGGTATGGACCAGCTCACCATTCCGACCACTTAAACTCCCGTACTGAATTTTGGAGGCAAATAACCCGTAGGACAGACTTTAATAGCGGAGAAAAAAGTTCCGCAAAAATTAGAAATGCCGTTCTTTGGTATTTTGCTAGAATTTTAGCTATCTCACTTTTCTCCTCTGCCGAGACACAACACAATTATAGTGTCTTGGCCCATCACTTATTACAAGATGTCGTTTTCCAAAGAGAGCATTCGGTTGACCTCACCACCGCGATAGCCACGCACTTGCTTGGCATTCTAGCTGAGCCTAAACGGACAATATTTTGTGGGGGTCTTATTACCATTTCGGCTAATTCTCTTGGATTAGAGCACAACCACAAAAGTGTAGATGAGGGAATTTGGCTTGAGGAGACACATTTACCTTAGCTAAGGGAGGTTAAGGGTCGTTTATTGTATGCAATTACGGAGTCTCGCTACCTTATTTTACCAAATGAGTTGGACAAGACCATTACCAACCCCTTGAATTGCGGAATGCCTTATCGAGAGAAAGAGTATGAACTTGTGAATTGAAAGTGGAAAAATATAGTTCATGAGGGGGAAGAGGGGTTTATTTTGTAGGGACCGGGGGATAATGAACCCATTCAACAAGTTCCCATTGTTCCCCAACCTAGGGTTTTCCGAGATGACTTGGGGGGGGGGGGGGGGGGGGGGATGAAACTCAACCCGATGTCCATGTACAAGAGCCTAATGTTGACAATATGGGAGAGGTGCGCCACTCTACCTTTGATGTTGGGGGGTCTTCTAACCCCATGAAGACCAACTAACATCCAGGCACCTCCCAGCCCACTCAAAGTACCACCTTTGACTCCCTTTCTACTTTTGACTTTTCCAAACCCATGAACCAAGATGCCAACTTTAATTACCAACCGCAACCGCAACCGCAACCACAACCACAACAACCTAGCCGACAATCTTTCCATGTTCCCTCCTCAAGTCAATGGCATAATATGTTTGGCATGATGAGGGAGACTAGAGATTTATCTAGGGAGACTCGGGACATTGGTACTAGTAACCGTGCCTACGGTGAGGAGACCCAGAGAATCATCCTTGAGAACCAAAGACTTTTTTAGGAGAGTCATGGCTATGTTAGGGACACTCGAAATATGGCATGACTTCTAACCTCTATGGTAGACGGAACTCAACCCGTCTAAATGTTATCTCCGGGGTACAATCCGACATGTTAAGGCAATTAGAAGTGCTAACATTACGAAGCTTTGATGCCCGCCGAAACTCTTATAACCAACCACCAGCCAACTTGCAATAGCTTAGTTTCTTCGTTTTCTCTTGAACTTTTTGTCCTTCTTGTCCTTTACCTTAATTTGTTTTGAATTGATTTGTTGTATTCCACCTAGCACCTAGCACCCTTGATGAAGTCGGGTGTCTTTTATTGCTCCTCTTTTAAAAATCCAAAACCGTCGGCTTGCTCCCCATTACTCAATCCAAATTTTTTTATGTCTCCCTTATATCCAAATTTAACATATTAGTAGTTGCATTAGAACCCTTGTAATATATTAGCATTAATCTTTATATAGTTTGCATTCATATAAGTAGCATTATACTTTAATTTTTGTAATATAATGCATGTAGTTGCATTCATATAGCTCATAAACTTAATCAAAAAAACAAAATAAAAAAATTGAAATATTTGAAAATTTCTAAAACTGTGTCTTTAATTTCCGAATTTCCTCTACACATCTTTGTAAACAAATAAGTTTGGGGAGGAACTTCACTAATTCAAAAAAATTTACCAACAACCTGCATTTTCTTTCAAAATATAAAAAAAATATTCAAAAATATGTTCTTTTATTTTAAATAAAATTTACCTCTTTCCCCCACTTTATTTTTTGAATATTGTAAATACTAAGTATGGGGAGGAGGCCTAAAAAAACACAAAAAAAAATGTTCTTTAATTTAAGAAAAATTTCAGAAATACAAAAATATGTTCTTTAATTTCAATTTTTTTTAAAAAAACTCAAAAACATGTTTATTTTATTTATTTATTCACTCCCTACATTTCGTTCCATAGAGGACGATGCAAATACCTAGTGTGGCGAGGGAAATATCCACCGTGTAGACATTTGTCTATATTTGTAAATACTTGTACATATGAGAAAATCTCGAAAAAACACAAAAAATTGAAAAAATTAAAAAAACAAATCTCATAAATATGCTTGTATATATTTGTATTTTGTCTCTTTTAACATGTTTGATAGGCGCATACCATATGGAGCATTAGAGGCGCGGGATTAGAAGATGCTTGGTATAGACTTTCCAATCCCTTTTTCCCTATCCACTCTCTTTACTTGCTTATATTTTTGAGGAGGATGGGCTTGAGTTTATGAGGATGCTCAATTTTTGGAGATTGTGGATTGTGTGGCTATGTGTTCTACGAGTTAGATATAGCATATAGGATGCATATATTTGTGTGGCATTTAGTGTAGAATTGACGTTGCATATAGGATGTTAGTTGCATTCACATAGTTGTTCATATTTAGGTTGCATTAATGTCATATCTCATATTGTTTGAAAATAATTTTCATGAGTTTGAAAATGGGAAGAAAACGTATTTTCAATGATGATAATTGTTTTGACCATGCTTTTTCCCTCTTTATAGCTTGTTTTAATATAATATTTTGTTAGTAGGGTGTTTGCTTGCAAGCACCTGGGGAAAATAGGCCATTTTGACGAGTATTGACCTCCTTGTGAGACTTACCAAGCCTTAGGCCTTCCCTAAATGTCGACATAACTACATATATGCGAGGATTAGAGCCTCCAAATAGGTCGGCCCATCTATAACCAACCCCAATTAGGAATGAGCGTAGGTCTCCTTACTTGGTACGCTACATCATTACGCACAAGTGTGGCATCATTCCTTAATACCATTGGAAATGCTTGTCTCTTTTTGTATGCATGTTTAAAGGCGATTTCAAAGAATAAAGGAACCTTACATGACCATATTAGCTTATTTTATGCCCTTTCTATCTTGGTCCATTTTTGTTAACCACTATGAGCCATAAGCCCAATCTTTGATTAACCAATGTTAACTAGCTACATCCCAAAAACAACTCTCCATGGTCGAGTAATTGCCGGTAGTAGTTGAGTCTTCAGATGTGGTTCGGAATCTTGAAAAGTTGGGTGTATAAGTGCATAGTATCACATGAGTGAATTGAAGTCTTGATTTGGCTAAGTCTTAAATCAAAAGAGGTCTATCGAAAAAAGAAAAAAAGGAAAAAAGAAAAAAATATATATATAGCCTAACAACATTTCTTAAACATCATTAAGGGATTGAAAAGGCATTGAAAATAAAGATGAATAATGTTTTTGTTCAGAAGGTTCAATTATCAATGATAAGCTGGGTGTCTAATGCATATAAGTGGGAGCGTTTACCTCCCAATGTGTTTCAATGACTTAGATGATTCACCCATCAAATGGGTCGTGTTTAGGATTGAAGAGTTGGAAATCTTGGCAATTACTTGATGATAGCTCCACTTTCCCAAATGGTGCTTGCACCGATCCCTTTCTTACCTAAACCCTGAGCCCCGTTGGAACCCATCACCTTTTTGCATGTATATTATCTTTTTGTATTTCTTGTATGGTTGGAGGAAGAAATACCACATTAGATTGCGGGAGTACCTCGCAAATCGTAGTAGGAGACTGATTTTACTCCATTTTGTACAAAATCACTCGAAAATCAGGAGCGACGAGTGAATACCGTGACGAGATCGGCATCTAGATCCCCGTTTTGGTGGCCATTGGCTTGGTATATAGTCAAATCATGTGTAGTGTCATGTACAACTCAAAATCTTGGCTAATTCTCCCCCTTTTCCGCCTTAGAATTTGTTTCTTCGACAACTTTTTTTTATGTCACATTGTTTGGCTTGAGCTTGATCTACGAAATTAGCATCTTGTTATTACTTTGGAACGGTAATTATCAATTTTCAAACTTTTGTATAAAATGTGGACTTGGCCGCTTAGATGAGGAATGTGAGTCACCTTTTGAATGATGCTTCCAATTTTTAAAAAGTTTTATGTTCTTAAATGAATGGTTGTATTGCGTTTTTCTTGCAAGACCCTACTTGTCTTCCGAGTCGTGCTTTACCTCATAAGCACAACTACTTGAGTTGAAGGAGAGTTGAGTGCGCTAATACTCATTCGGTTATTACTACTAGAATAAGATTAAGCGATGCTTATATTGTGCATACTGTTCTCTAGCTAGGGGGTGTATCCTAAATCCAATATTTACTCGAGGACGATCAAAGGTCAAGTGTGGGGAGATTTAAAAACATCATTTTACCACTTATAATTTGATACTTAGGACCCCTTTTTTGTCGCCCCTTAGCTAGCTTAGTATGTCACTTTAACTCATTTTAGCTTATTCTGTGTCTCTCCCACCAAGCCTTGCACAAATGGTATTTTCGAGATATGTTACTTGTTTTTGTTGAGCTTCTTCTAGGTACCTTGCTCGGGAACTCTAGCGGGACAGAGGTTGAGCGGAATTAGCTTAAAGAAAGGAAGCAAGAAGGTGAAATTGCAGCCGAGGGAGTAAACTCTACCCGACTGGGCACAATTATACCAGGTCGGGTATATCTTACTCGCTTTGTGTTTTGGACGTTTTTAGGCCAGTTTTTTGCATTTCACCCGACGGGTATTATACCCGGCCGGGTACACGTCACTTCCTCGGTAGCAACTTTCGTCTTCTCTTGTATTTCCTCCTATCTTTTGTACTTCATATATATAGCTAACTTTCAAGAAAATTAGGGATCCAATCCTAACTACTGAAGAAGATTTGTATGGTTAAGAGAGGAAAAACTTACATTCCTTTGTAACTTGTGAATCATTCTTCATCAATCAAGAATATAATTATTGTTCTTCCTTTGTTCTTCATTATTATTCCTACTTCTCATTGTTTGGTATTACTTCTTTCCGGTGTGCGCCGGTGACGGCTTTGTGTGAGGTGGCAGGTGATGTTGCCATCGTTTTTAATGGCTGTCTGGAATATCGTCGGCGTAGGTCAGGGGCAGTCAGCGGTGACAGAAGGTGTTTATTGATGATGACGACGTTGGTGGTGGTGAGGCTACTTGTGGTCTTCGTCGTGGTGGTGGTGGCGGCGGCGGCAGTGGTAATGGGTTGTGGTGTCATTGGGTTGTGATGAGTTTGGTGGATACACAAAATAACAGCCCGGATACATCCGATATTAACATCGGATACGCATGGTAATGGTGGTGACAATGGTGGGGGAGGCGATGGTGGCGGTGGTGGTGGTGACGGTGGCGGTGAGGTTGTGGCAGCGATGGGGTGGTAGTGGCAGCAGTCGGTGCTGGTGGTGGTGGTGCTAGTGGTGGGAAGTAAAGTTTGGGGTGGATACGTGTATGAATACTACTAGATACGTATTTGAATACTACTGGATACACATACAATATGTGTATCTGGAAGTATTGACATGCGTATCTGGAAGTATTAATACGTGTATCTCGAAGTATTAACATGCGTATCTGGAAATATTAATACGTGTATCTAGAAGTATTAACATGCGTATCTGGAATTATTAATACGTGTATCTGCAAGTATTAGTTAGTGTTAAAAAGTTGTAAAAGTGTATCCAAAATTTTAGTGTGGAAAAAGTGTATCTAGTTGTGTTATAAAATGTATTTGAATAAGAAGTGTATCTGAAAAGATAATAAAATGTATCTGAAAAAAAAAAAAAAAAAAAAAAAAAAAAAAAAGTGGGTTTAAGGTAGTTCGTACTGAACCCGTTATATATATATATATATATATATATATATATATATATATATATATATATATATATATATATATATATATATATATATATATATATATATATATATATATATTTATAAAATCTGGTTGAATCGTTGTGGATGCGCCACGTGTCCTATACAGCCTTAATGACAATCATTAATTACAGTTAATCATTTAATATTAGCATAATAAATGCTGTATAAATCTCAGCAAAATATTAATTATAGTTTAATAATTTATTATAAAATTATATAAAAAATTACGGTAATTTGATTCTAAATTTAGTAAAAAATTATTTTGATAAAAATTCAAAAATATAAATAATTACGTTCATTGCAAAAAAATGCTTTCAATTGAGTACAATTTGATTATATTTATTGAAATATTTTGATATTTTACATTTACGTAAAAAATATTTTGAAAAAGTTATAAAACTTAGACAATTAAATCCGGTAAGAAAAAAAATATTTGGGAGAGTCTTTGTATTTATTAGAAATAGAACTTAAAGAAAACTACTAGGAGATAAATTTTTATAGTGTGAGAATGAAAAAAATTATATTGCGAGAAATTGAATACATGTGAGATTTTGATAGGTTTAAATAGTGTGATAAGGAGTGTATGTGTGTACAGTAACACATTGATCGCGAGTAAATTAAAATAATCAAAACAAAAGTAATGATTATTAAGTAATATAGTATTATAAACGCCATGAAAAAAGTAGAAAACACGTTACATTTTTCTTTAATATATTCAATTAAATATGTATAAGTCAAGTATAAAATATTGATTATGACTAACTAAATATTACATTTAGTTAAATATTTTTTATGTTATCTTTTAAATACTTTGAAGTTAAACCTAAAAAAAAAAAATTAAGGAAGTTCAATCTATTATATTTACAGGTAATTTATTAAACATCATTTTAGAAAAATAATATAATTTATAGTTGTTTAAAAAACAAAAGGTTAAATTTCTTATAGATATGTTTGACACATAGCACTTGCAGCACACAATCAAAAGAATTGAATAAGTTTAGTTTGGACGCTATATGTTTGATACATGAATATCACACGTTTTACATAAAAAAATATAAATTACATAAAATTATATTCACATCATTTTAAACAAATATTAACTTATTCGGAACATAATGTATTATTAAATAATATAATGTGAGAACTCAATGTTCATCGTTGCGTTATTCGAATAATATTTATTTTAATTAATATGATATTAGATAAGTAACAAATTTATTTATAAAAGGTTTATCATGCATAATTAATTATCATTTATTTGTTTTAATAATTAAAATTGTATGTGTTTTATTTTAAAGCATAGAAGTTAAACCTAAAAAAAATTAATTTGAGAAAAATTAATTTATTTTTATTTCTAAGTAAAAATATTAAATATCATATATGAATTATATTATTTTTCTTCAATTAAAATAATAAAATTTTAAAACAGGCCGCGCGAAGCGCGGGATACTACCTAGTTGTTTTCATTTGCTTCCCTCTAGATCCTATTTGCAAGTAGTTGTTGGGAATTGTTGTTTGTTGCTAGATTAGTCAAAATCTCTCTCTTATTTGTTTTTTTTTTCTTTTTTTATGTTTTTAGTTGAGGTTCTTCCATACAAAGTTTGCACCTTTGATTGGTTTCGATAAAATTTGTTCCTTCTTGAATTAATTAATCATACTCTTACTTTAATTAATAGATCTCCTTATTTTCTATAGTTAATTGCATATTTAATTGTAGAAATCAAATTATTACCATGTTTATTTTCAAAGCATCTACCTTTATCAATTGTCTTGCCATGACAAAGATGAATAATGGGTAGTCTCCTCACTAAGGTGTAGTTAGGTCCGACATGAGTAATTAACATGCATAATTCCACCTAAATTTGTTGTCAAGGGGGAAATTAGTGACGTTTTTATTGGAACTTGTTTTATTTGACATAGGTAAACGATTGAACGTAACAATTGGTAGTCTCATTTGCTACTTGTGTTCGACCCTTTATTGTGCAAAGATAGGCGCACTTGCAAGGTTAAAACTTAGACCATCATCCACGTTCGAGTGCGCTCACACAACAAGAAAATTTTTACCACCTTAATTATCCCAATTTGATCTTTGATCAGTGGGAGTTATCTCATATCGGTTCTTCGAGTCACTAAAGGAATATACCCTTGTGACTCATACACTATAAGGCCTTAACAACATAGCTTAGGTACACACTCAGAACTATGGCCTGGTTTGATTTCACTCCACGTGAATACGCAGGCAGTCCTGTAACCAGGACACAACCACCCCAACCATCAACTTCCATCCTCAATTAACATCCCTTCCACAACCAACACCTCTTTACTGGGGGCTCCTTCTCATCACCTAGTCTCCCTTTTTACCACATTCTTGGGTCATCATCCCATCCTGGGGGCTTCTCTTCCGAGATGCCACCCTTACGTCATCCTTCCTATTACCGCTCGAGTCGCAATTAAGTCGAGCTAGTGTTTGTTCTGGACAATGGCAATGTCTTAGATCAATTATCCGAGTTCATGCCTTAAGAAAGGGTCTATTGTACAGCAAACGGTAGCGAAAGATATACAAGAAGACATCCAATCCATGCCATACCGTTTGTGTGTCATAGTTCTATCGGACCTTCTACCTTTGCGAACTAACACGCGTTGTAGCCCATATTTGGCTAGGGGTTCCGCATACATAGGCAAAGTCATCCCTGCGTCGTATCGGAATCACCCCCATGTCACGTCAGTTAAATCTATATCTATATTTTGTAAGTCTGTTAGTCTGCATCCGTATAAGGTCTACGGTGCGTCGGTCATGTGTCTAAAGGCCATTGAATATGCATAGTGTATTACAGACGACAAATTCCGTATTTCAAGTTTTAGAAAACATTTATAAAGAAACAAATTTTGCAAAACCTATGTGCTTCCTCATTGGAGGTCCATGTGTCGATTGATTACGTGCATATGTGTTTACGTGTTATTTTTCCTGTTAGAGTGCATATTTGTGTATCGACTAACCATGCAAAGAATGCTCGCTCCAAATGGGGGCTTCGCTCGAGTCTTCATTTTCCCCAGCGGCAGTCAAATCTAGCAGTATTCCCTATGAATACTAAAGGTTTTTTCCCCGACGATCAAGATGCTCCTAGTCGTCGATTTTCCTCAGCAAAAATTCATTGTCCCTCTACAGCCTTTGCATTTCTCGACAAGCAGAGTTCGTTTGAGACCAACCCAAGCTAAATCCCACTCAACAGTTTCTTCCAGGCGGTTATACTACCTGCCTCCTTGTTCCGCAGCACTTTCTGCTAACGTTCTACTGACTACAAGATTAGTGTTACCAAACAATTTCTACGAACGTTCCGCTACCCATAAGCATGTTTTCCTCGGCGGTGCCCATAACATCCTACCTTACTTTTTTTTAAGCAAATTATTTTCCAGGCGGTGCCCATAACGTCATGCGTACTATTGTTATGTTATGTTCCCCATAGAGCTCGAGAGAAATATCTCCCGAAAAGTTATGTACCTTCAGATCTTTCAGAAACTTGTCTTAATCCTCCAGAGTCATCCATTAAGATAACTTTCAGATAACCCTTCGAATAGTTTAGTCCTTCATATGTTCTTCCTTCATAGATAACCTTCAGGATAATCCTTCATATCTCCTTCCTTTAGATAACCTTCAGATAATCCTTTCATTAACCTTCAGATAATCCCTTTAGTACTTTTTAGAAGTTCTTTTCAGTTATATCCTCATTTTCAGTCCTTAAGAGTGTTATCCTTTAGCCTTTGCTTCAGAGGCAGCCTTCAGAGTTAGCCTTCAAAAATATTAAGTTTTCCAGAAGCCCTGTCACCCACAATGCCTCCAGTCACCAAGTTATCTTCAGACAAATAAAGAGTTTTATCGAAGCGCCTCTAGTCCCGTTTCACCCAGGGGTGTTACGGGTTTGTTTATTCTTATGGTTGGCGAGCTTCCCACATAGTCTAATGGATTTTAAAGGACCCTCCCGGGAAGTCGACAGATTTTAAAATGTTCCCAACAACAGGTCCTTGGCCGAGACCCCTTGAGCCAC
Source organism: Silene latifolia (assembly GCF_048544455.1). Lineage (NCBI taxonomy): Eukaryota > Viridiplantae > Streptophyta > Magnoliopsida > Caryophyllales > Caryophyllaceae > Silene > Silene latifolia. Next base: position 116,077,592 of record NC_133536.1, on the reverse strand, counting down.
TTCGTGTCGCCATATTCTTCAGGTTATAATCTTCGATTGACCTCAGGGTTATACTTTGACTTTCATCTTGTCCAAGCCTCAGTCAAAGTGGGGGCAGTGTAAATACGTGATTTCTGAACCCCTCCCCCCGCCAAACACCTAGTGATTATTAGGTTGCATGTTTAGCATATGTTGCGATTTTATGACGTTTTATAAATAGGTTAATAAAAGGTAACTCATACACTTGTGTCTAACCCTTGGTTGTCATCAAGTGTCATTAAGTCGTTTTGGTAGTAACTAGAGTCAAATCAGAGTCCGGGAGCAAAACCGTCCTTTGTAATCACGAAACCGTCAATCCCGAGTCAAAAAGCAATGTGCTTCTCTACCTATGGTTTGGATGTCATAAAATGTTAGGAGTATATCTCATTTTGAGTCTCATGTCACTTCGTTAGGCTAAACTCATGTTTACATTGCAAAATGTGCATTTCATTTTGCTAAAATTATAACCCGAGCTTTAGGCCATTTTACGAGGTGATAACGAATCTTTTTTGTCTGTGTATTTCACGTATCGTTCTAGATCTTTCACTTATGTTTCCAATGCCACCGAAGTCACCACAATCAAAGTCTTCTAGAGAAAGTTATGCCAAAAATACAGCAGGCTGACAATCGCGCTTTCTTGTGCAAAAGGAAACTACCCGAGAGAAAACGCAGCAGTAGGTGCGCCTCTTCTAAGGGTCGCAACAATTGCTGCGCCTTTTCTCAAGGCTTACTTTTCATCCAAGTTTTCGTGTTTCAACCTAAGTCGGTTATCCTTTCCTATTTCCTTCCATATCCCTTTCCTAAACCTTACCTCGTAATTAGTATAAATAGAGGCCTACGCCTCACATATTTTTCACGCGAGTGTCTTCCCTTCTCTTCTACCTTTGCATTTTAAGACCGCGCTCTTTATTTTCGATGCCTACGTGCTTGCTCTACGCGACCACGTAAGCCCACATCATTCTGGGTACCAGTCACATTACATAGACCGACCAATTTGACCACAACACAATCACATTAAACCAATCTTCTTAAATCCTTTTTCAAGGGCACTTTTATATTTGCATAGATCGAGTCGAGTTACCATTAAAAGCCGATTTAATTAAATCTCGCAATGTGAACATCTAAGTCTGAGGGTGTAAAATCCCACTTTAATCTTGTTTTATTTATGTATTTGTTTTTGTACGAATTTATATTATAAGCACGCTCAAAACCTTCTTCGAAAACCTTTTTTAAAACCTTTTTTTACGAAACAGCAGAAAAGACCGTCGAGAAGGAACCCAACAGCTATTGCGCCTTCTGGAAGGATCACAGAATCTGCGGCGCCTCTTCTAGAGGCTGCTTAGTTGTTGTTGCTCTCCTCTTTCTTCCTCGTGTTCTCTATTGCTCGTCTTTTCCTTATTTCTTCACTCTTTCTTTAAATGCATGTTCCAGTTTCTTAATTTATTTATTTTTAATCTTTTCGACTTAAATCCTTTATAATCGATATTTGCGAGTTTTCGTCATAAATTCAAACCCGAATTAATGAGACTTGATTTCTCCCTATCAAGTCGCTTGAATTCATCTTTTGTACATTGTTTTCAACTCGTTTTCAATTCTAATCCTTTATTTTAAAATTTCTGTTTTGATCTCGTTTTGTTTTAACCGTTTAACTCGAGTCTTGTATATAAACCGACTTCGTCTTTTATCGTCTTGTAAAACGTCATAAAATTCGTCTTAAATCCTCCATTGACTTAAAATCTGACAATTATAGTATATTAACATGTGTAAATCACTTCCTTTGAATCGTACATTAGTAATCCAATAAAAATTAACCAACGAACATTAACAAACAGCAAGTCTGAATTTCACAGTCATAACCTAACTCGAGAACAATCACATATATTGATGTGCCTCTTCTAAAGGACTCACCAAATGGTGCGCCTGTTTTGAGATGGTTTCTTCTTCCGAACTCGTCTCACTTTGACATAGGCTTGCTAATTAGGCTTCTAATCGACTATTATCCTTATTATCACCTCTAATTTGACACATCCTAATATTCCTATATTCCAATTTCAATTCTTTTATCTCTTTTAATTTTTTTTACTACATTTTTTTTATTTATTTTCTTTTATTTCTAAAACTCTTTTGAGCATGTTTATGATGCAAATTCAAATATTCACTATAATTTATTTCTTATAATTTGTAATATTTTATATTTATCTTATATTGTTTATTTATCTGGCACATTCACATGTAATCAACCTAAATTTTAACTTTAACCCCCAAATGAGTCCTAAATTGCGTGTCAACCGATATAGTATAAATTCACATACTACGTTTAAAACATGTTTGTTGCATAGCATGCATTACAATTGGCAACATATCGAGTATAAATGACTTCCCTAATCATTAGTAGAGGACGCTATCGAGGCGGGCGGGATTAGGTGTTCAAATAAAACGCTTCCTAATACGTACCCTCGCCCCTTACTTAAGATCTCTGTGAACATCCGTGTTCCTCAGCATCACGAGAGTCATTCAAGAAATAGAATGCTAAGGCTAACGAATTTCTTAGTGTTCATGTTACTACTTTCTGTCTTGACATGACATGAAATATTCGAATGGTTCCAATTTTCCATAAAAATTGGTGGCAACTCCATAAGTGCAGGCTTGTCAAACCATTCACCGGTTCCAATGTCTTTCAAATCGCTAATGGCCCATGACGCGCTTTGGTTCACACCGGAGTTCCGTGAGATGAGTGCCGCTTCAAAACCAGCGTGCGGCGCAAGTGTATGTGTCCACACCAGGGCCCCTTTCCCATATGCTGAAGCAATAACTTTGTAGGATTATCCTCTATTGTCGTCCTCGACACCACCAAGGGCATAAAGATCCTCGGACAAACCAGTAGTCGCCCGTTTGAAGAGGCCATCTTCCTCGAGTGTTAACATAGATTGTGCTTGATAGAAAGCGAGAAGATGATTGCTTTAACGAATAATCATCCCAACACCTTGATATATAGGATTTAGGCCCGAGACCAATTTAAGTACCAATCGACTATTTTACACAGGGGAGCTGGAATTCTTTAACTGGTCTGCCAAAGACTTAAGTCGTTGGCAATAGGTAGAAGCGGAGGGAAAATGTGATAACTCGATTTGTAACACCCCAGCCCAAACCATGGGTCGGGAACGGTCACTTACGGTAGATTTCCAGGCTATATACTTGGCCCACAGATCAAAATGTGTCTTCTTCAGCGCATTTTGTCCTTATTCATGTGCATCCCGGGAAACTTCCTAGGAGGTCACCCGTCCTAAGACTACTCCGACCCAAGCACGCTTAATTGTAGAGCTCTTTTGCATGGATAACCAGAAAAGAAAGTGCACTTTGTTGATATGAGTAGTACTTTCAATCCCGTTAAGCACTTTTCAGATTTTAAGCCTATTAATGGATCTCTTCATGGGTTACCCAACCCGAATAACATCTTCGGTTCAGTTACGTATTACACACCACCACTTGAAGAATGTAACATCCTCATTGTACCTGGTAGCATCTGACCATAGGCTCACCACACGGTAGGAGGGTTGCTCTAATACCACTTATGACATCCTGGCCCAACTATGGGTCAGGAGCGGTTACTCATGTTAGCATGCCAGGCTGTGTACATGACCCATTGATCAACAAGGGTATTTTCCAGCGCATTTTGTTCTCACTTATACGCATCCCAGAAAACTTCCCACGATGTCACCCATCCTAAGACTACTCCTAGCCAAGCACGCATAAATAAGGAGTTCTTTTTCATGGATAACCAAAAAAGAAGGTGCATTTAGTTCATATGAGTAGTACTTTCAATCCTTTAAGCGCTAGCCATATTTTAAGCCTACCATTGGACCTCTTCAAGGAATTACCCCACTCGAATAACGTCTTCGGCTTAGTAGAGTTTAGCTTAGTGGAGTATTACATGATATGAGAGAACTCATGTTCCAGTATCACGGCTCGGGAATTTTTATTATCTTGAAAAATTTCTTCTACAATGGTTTCCAAGAGTTTTGTAGTTATGGTGAAATAGATTCACTGAAGGACCGTGGCGTTGAGGGTTTACCAAATCTCTTTCTCGTCATCAGTTGAAGGTGGCTCGGGAGCGACTTTGGGTGTGACGATATGGTGTAGCATGCGTGATGAGCGTGTTGTTGTACGCTCTCAAACAATATTTATAGTCTCAAGAAACTACTCTTAGTGGAGCGGTAAGTAAAGGTCGGATTCCAAGGGACGGATATTGGATTAAGCTATAAAATGCAAGTAGTTATGCCTTTAAGTCACAATTTGTTCGGGCTGAGATTGTTATTTAAACTACATAATAAAGGAAATGTAAACAAGTGGAAGGCAAAGCAAAGTAAGTAAACGGGGATGTAAATAATTGATAAAAGGCACTAGGGTGTCATAGGTTCACAAGAAAATCATGATGAGATGACATAAATAAGTTTCATAGATGCAAGCAATTTATTGTTGTAGTAGAATCGGGTTAGTTTATATTTTACAATTCCTAGGAAGTTTTGGGTCTCGGAGCCGAGGCGGTCAAGATTTTACAACACCTACAAGTCGACTTAATTCTCCCTATTCAACTATATGAATGGTCTAACAAGCCTTGAGTTTGTTTATGTCTTACAAGTCTTGTTGAAAAGATAAGAAAATCCTGCTAGGTTGTCAATCAAGTATCTCATCAGCATAACTTATGCATAAGTTGAAACTATAACAAGCATGCATTTATATATTTTTATTAAGTAAAGATCTACTCCATGATTAACTTCCTTAATCCCCCATTAACCCTAGTGAAGGAATTACTCACTCATTATCATGGTGAACATGTTAACAATGGTGTCAATCATCTTATCAAGTCTAAACATGATTAAAGAGTAAAACAATAAACAAGGATTAAGTAAGGAGTAAGAAATTGTACCAAACTTATGATGAACAAATGGAAAGGAAAGAATAATCTATATAAAATAATAAAACAACCATCACATATTTTTTCCCTCCAAAACCTCACTCCACATTTAACATAGATTTTATGATTCCTTAAAAATAAGCCCACTAACTAAATAGCCCAATATATAAAATTTATTTTACTCTCCTATGAGACTGTCTCATAGCAAAAGACGGGTCCAATACGAGATAATAGCCCAATAATAAAGAAGGTTAAATTAAAGTGAAAATAAAAAAGAACCCTCTCTCATTCACACTAGCATTGCAATCCACACCCAGACCACCATTGCCGTTCACCTCCACTCCACCTCTGTTCCTCCGACGTCTCTTCGGTCAACGTCCTCATAACCGGCACCTACTCCACCGCCTTTGCAATCTACATCCTCCTTGCCTTCACGATTATCATTCTCATCACCATTGTTGGCACCTTTATCTCCTTCCATTTATCAGTTACTATCAAGGTTTGGTTGAAGAAGAAATCTGCATTGAAGCTGATGAATTTGTTTTGGTTGAAGAAAGAAGGTGATTAGCAAAGCAGTAGTGGGGTTAGTCGACGGTTTTTAAGGAGTATTGGGAAGATAGAGTTGCTGATTTTTTTTTTCTCTGAAGTATTTGATTATTTTATTAGGTCTTTTAGTTAATGGTAAGAGACATTATAGAACAATTTGTGTAACATAAAATTTATACCACCATATTTTATTTTTGTTTTTACTAACTTCTCTATATTTTAAGGTCTCCATAATATCATAATTAATTTTAGAATTTTGTGGTTTTTTTTAAATAATTTTCATATCCAATATAGTATATACAATTGTTTGATGGCGTGAATTTAATTTTTTTAAGCATCATATTTTTACTCAATTAGACAATATTGTTTAATCATGCAATTTAGATAATCGTTAGTCTCAAAATCATTCCTTTTACGTTTTTAAACCGGTGTGAATAGCTATTTGTTAAAGAGTATCACAGTACCACGGGCAATAAAACAGATGAAAACATGGTTAAAAATAAAATGAGTACACGTATTATAAGAATATATACAAAGTTAAAGAGTCGTTTCAAGTCATGATTAACAATATAATTATATAATGGTCATGAAAACGATAGATGATTACAATGTTATATCAATAACTTCTTTAGAGACTATCTCCGATCTCCCTCAAATTTTTTTATTAGTTAATGCAATTTATACGAATGAAATTTGATTATGAGTAAGTTGACATTGTTTAAAGATTAATAAAGGATTAAAGGGTATGCATTAGAGAGTTTTGATTGGATGTATATTTAACGTTAGCTAACATGAATAAGGGGTTTACACTCTAGAGTTTCAATGACCTAATTCTCAATCACAAATTATACTATGATATGATACCCTAATATGGTGAGACCACATAAAAATGACCATTTTATGGTAAAAATTTAGCTTTGGATATTAAAAGTTACCACTATTTTGTTACTAACAGTGACTACTTAAAAAAACCAATTATTTTTACACATAATGTTCACTATTTCTTATAAATTGGTCACTTTTACTAGTTTATATTCTACTTACATTGATAAAAGTGATCAATTTCTTATTTATTATAAATAACAAAACACAAACCATAAATTTTTTTTTTAATTTTCCGCCTAAATACTTACCTCATACTAAGCACAATTTTACCAAAATTCATTAACCCACTAATCAAATGGACCACAATGATCATCAAATTTATATCTATTAACTCATACACGACTAATATTGACTATAGTTGTTCATGGGTCATCCCGCGCATTAGGCCTGCCCGTCCAGCCCCTTTATTACGTGGGCTTGGACAATTATTTTTTACCCGAAAAATTAAGAGGGCGGGCCAATCCCGGCCCGCCAAGTTAAATGGGCGGGTATGGAGAACAAGATAATCTGGTGGACCGGCCCATTAGGCCCGTTTACTATTTAAATCATTTACTTTTCCTCTTAAAAAAGACATTTTAAAAGAACATTGTATCAATTTTATATGGATGTGGAATATTAAAATAATACGTAAACTATAAAGGTTAAAATATAACGAAAATATTTATATATTCGGTGTCCTTATATATTTTAAGTAATAAAACATCTAAATTGAAGTTTCGTGTTACAGCCCATTAGCCCATGGGCCGCCCAGCTTTTGACTAAAGGGCGGGCAGGGCAAGGATAATTGGCCCACAATTAAGGCCCGAACCACCGACTAAGGTCTTAAAGGGCAACATTTTCCTTCACAGCCCGGCCCATGTCCGGCTCAAGCCTGATATAGTGTTTAAATGCACCAATTTTCCTCTTTATTTCATGTTTTCTAACTCAATTTGAGTCGGCTTTATGTGTCTTGCATTGCATTTTGAGGCCCGATTCCCTAGTCTATCATCATGCCCGTGTCGCAGGATTTGGAGCGGAAATGGAAAAATCGGAGGAAGCAAGGCCATTGGATAGACTAAGCATGAAGAAGGAGGAGGAATTGCTGAGGAGGTACTCCCAGCCAGTAGGCCGGCAGCCAGTCAGTCGGCTGGGACTACCTACACACTTAACATTTTGGAGTTTTTGGTGGAAAGTTACAGCGAACTCCCAGCCGGTGCTAGCGCCGGCAGCCGTCCACCCGGCTGGGAGTAGAGGCCAATTACAGAAGTTAAACTAAGAGAGGAAAAAGTCAAGATGCATTTCCTGCCGGCGGACCACCGGCTGAAGACACCTGATGACTTCGAATTTGCCATTTTTTTCCAGCGAACTCCCAGTCGGGCCAAGCACCGACATCCAGCCCACCGGTTGGGAGTACTCCTCCGCATTTTGAAGCCCAATTGTAATTTCGCCCTAATTGTGATGCAATCTATAAATACCCCCTCCCTTAATCATTTTAGACACCATACCTTAGATTTCAGAATTCTCTAAGTTTATGCAATATTTATTAAGAAAGTATAAATCTTTCTTTAATTACTCCTTAATTACATACTATATTAATATAGATCTACTTAGTTTCAATTGTTTACATTTGGTTATTGGGTTGTATTTTGGAGATATTGAAGAATTTCTTCCTTAATTCAATCAAAGTATCAATCTTTCCTTATTGTTGGTATAATTCTCTTCTTATTTACTTTGTTTAAATCAATAGTTTACATTTCAATTCCTTATTTTCATTTTTATAATCTACACCATGTTTTCCATTGTGTTTAGTTGTCTTTCTCAATTTGTTTGCATTTACTTTTTGATTATGTGTGAGTAGTGACCCCCTAGGGTTTAGGGGGATTCTAAGTGGGATTAGAATGGAATGATTGGGTGATGAGTATGTGGGTTGTGGGTAAATTGTTTAGTCCTCCTATACATGTATATAAGGTGTTTGATGATTTGCATGAGTGAAAGTTCATGTCTTTCTTCATTATTTGCTTAAGTCCTTTATTTATGAAAGTTTATGGGGGATTTTTATAGCATGATTAGGAGAGGATTGTATGCTTGATGATAATTAGGTGTCATCCTTAGGAAGGCCAAGTCTTTGTGCCAATTGCCTAGACTAAACCTTACCCTTGATCCCTTCATTCACCCATGTTCACTTTTACCCACTTAGATGAACCCGAAGACCTTAGTCTTTAATTTAATTGTTTACACCTCTTGCTAATTACTCATTTTAGTTTATACTTAGATTTCAATCAACTCCCCTTATTTCCCGACTAAACTAGACTCGCATTAAATTAAATATAGACCCCTCCATCCTCGTGGTTCGACCCCGATTAATACTACTTTTAATTGGGTTTATAAATATTGTTGATGGTAAAGAATTGACAGCATATTATATTCAAATATCTTTTTACTCGTCAAAGCCCGCATTTGAATAGCTCTAATATTGACTATGAAATGAGCCCACCATGTTAACAAAAATGAACCTCAAATTGATTTTCAAATTAATTTTGTACCAATTTCTACCAGTCAAATATTGAATACCTTGAAACTAAAAAATAAATTCAACTTAGTTTATGACTTTTGAATGTGTACATCAAAAGATATGAGACACGAGTAATGTTATGGGGACATAGAGACCAAATATGTTTCGCGATTAACGGGTCGTACAATAATTTCAAAAGCTCGGAGAGATTTTAGAATGATCATTTACATATACTGATTAGTATATCAAATAGAAAATAATTTATAGAGATATCAAAGTGTGTAACTCATAAGCGTTCTTTCCTTTTATGCCAAGTTTTCAAGTGTATACGTTAACTGATATTGTTTTGACTTAATTCGTAATTCTACTTTTTATTTTGTCCTCATTTCAATTTTAATTTTTGTGCAAACATTTCAAAACTTATCCTATATGGTAAAATTTGCCGATATTTTGAAATTATTAACTTGCTTTAACATAGGTGTAAACATGTCGGCATATGCATGCCCTAATCAAAGATATGAGATACATACGACGGATGTAAGCATAATATACAACAAGAGTGTAACTATGTTTTTACAATTAATACTCTCTTAATACTAATGTTATTTTGAAAAAAAAAAATTAATACTATAATTTAAATATGTAGATTATTCTGTTATAAAAGTATTGTATTTGTAATTGTAATGGTCAAGTATATAATTTCCGTGTAACATCTAGGAAATCAATTGACTCAAATAAGAAACCAAAACAATGTTGTAAATTTAAGAATTTATGAAAAATTTTATATATACAATCTATACACGCCCTTGCAACTTCGCACGGGTCCTAAACTAGTAGAAGAAATAAAACTTAATTGATGATGAAGAGTTGTCAATTCTCCAATAAACCCAAATAATATTCAATTACCCAACTAGATCTAAGAATTCATGAACAATAATTAAGGAAGGATTAATATGTAATTAATCTAATTGGTGTCTAATATATTCTAATGACTTGATGCTAATCTCCTATTACAAGTGAGTATTTATACTAAGTACAAGTATTGGGTTAACTAAGGGCTTAACGATTAAGCCCCTTAAATGAAGTCCAACACCTGTAACGAAAGACGCTCGACCTCCTCTTGATGGACGCTCATGCTGTAATGAAAGACGTATGTCCTGCTTGTGGGACCCTCGGGCTGAGTGTTGGGGACGCTCGGGCTGCTTCTGGGACGCTCGTCTTAAAGGGCGGCTTGGCTACTTCTGCATTTAGCTGCCTCATGATCTGAGGGGATCGTTGAGGAGCCATGGGGGTCCTTCGTCATTGCCCGTTTACTTGTTCTGTCAATATAGGCCTTTAGTGTATGTCTCCTCTTTCATGCTTGGTCATTAGTTGCGATAAATTAAGCTCCATTTTGCTCTATACACGCAAGGCTAGCACTTCTTCCCTAAAAAGGGCACAAAACCTCAGAATGTGCAAAATAGGAAGATAAAGATAAGAAACGACCCTAATGCATGCTAGAAAGCATAGGAACGGGGTTAGATAAGGGACTAAATGTGCGTAAATACGAGTCACATCAAATATCCCCAAACGGAACCTTTGCTTGTCCCGAGTAAAGAAGTGACTAAAATTATGACCTTTATTATAACATAGAGGACGTGAGACAATTAGCGGGTCTCACTCGGCCTCTTCAACTCACAAAAAGACATCTATGAGGTAAGATGACTTCTTGCAAGGCAAGGTGGGGCTTGCCAAAATGGTGATGCATTCAAACATTAAGCACATAAAAACACGTCAAAGTATGCATCTACAAAAGAATAGCCACTTTCCTCATCTAAGTGGCGGAAATAATCTACAAGGGAAGCAATTTAAGGGTACACATTCCACCATAGATATTATTTCTCCTAGTTACTAAGCCTAAGAGGATACAAACAAGTCACCTCCAAGTTGTGTCAAACTAGGCTACTTTCGTCCACAATTGCTAAATGCTTTTGTCAAGGGCGATCCGATGGGGGTGGAAGGATAATCCTTATGATGTTAGTGGCATATGACATAATAAATCTCGGATTCTCTAAAAGTTTAAAGGCCAAGGATCATCCCAAGCTCAACAAGGTGGCATAACAAAAATAATTTTGGGGAATGAAGTGCTCAAGTAAATCAAAAAAAAAAATAGTGGATTTGACTAAGTTTCAAAACTTGGTCCTTATTTCAACTTCCGCATTTCACATTTCAAAACTTTGATATGGGGTTTGTCCCTCCTTTTCTAGTGTCCTTTGCTTTCGGCAATCGCTTATTAGGCAACTGGTTAACCTCTAGAAAATATCTCTTGGGGTGATAGACACTTTGTCTTTGGGCGGCCGAAATTGCAACCGTGTGGGGGCCCAATTAAATGGATCCCGCACCAAAGCACATTTAAGTGGTACGCCTCCATCAAATTTCTCGTCATTTCAACAATGCAAAATATTTGAGGTTTCCTTGGCAATAAAAACGATTCCACATCACAAAAACTTTTGAAATGAGCATTTCAAACTTATTAATGAAAAGTATTTTTGGGTTGCCATACCACCAAGTCAATCAAGGTCCCCTAGATAAGTGGATTAACTCCATATCACATCATAAGGTTGGATAGGTGACACACATGCAAACCCTTAACTAGGCCTTATACCATGGGACAAAAGATACTAGTATGACACATCCTATGGTGTCTTGGGAGTATTCTAGCAAACAATGTCTCAAGGAGCAAAAGTATCTACAATGGTCTTATATACACTTGTCAAGCTTCTCAAATAGGCATTTTCACAAAATTTTCTATTATGCAAACTAAATGTCATGATGCAACTAACATATATACAACTCTAATGCATATGCTTCTATCACCTAATATGTCATTCAAACTCTTAGCAACACATAGGTTTGTACCGTATCAAGAAAAAGTAACCACATTGTCATTAACATATAAGAAGGAGGAAAGAGATTTGGAACGATCATACTATGCGGTCGTCTATTTCCCTCGTGCTTCGAATGTGGCGTAGTCATCCCAATGTGATAAGAGTGACAAACAAACAAATATATACAATACAATTCTATGCTAAAAAGGAAAAAACATGTTTTTTGAATTTTTAAATTTTTAAATTTTTATCGTTTTTGTAAAAGGTTAGATGTTAGAATTACCCATCCCCACACTAGTGTGGACATTGTCCTCAATGGACAAAACGATAGGAAATTATGCAAGTGTAAATGCATGAAGCTTATATGGAATACATGGTTGCGATACTAAATGCATACTACATGAAATATATTACAAATGGTGCAAGCTAAACTATTCTAAATGATGCATGCTTTTGATTATTCGGAGAGCTAATTTAAATTAACTCGAGATGCTTGTGATCAAACTTCTCCAAACGGGTTAAGGCTATGAAGGGAGTTTGGCCACAAGGCCATGCATGCTATGAAAATTGTTGTTTTGGATTTTTCTAGTGGGAGTAAAATTTGTCATCACCTTGATGTTTCTAAGGTGGAAAAAGTCCTTTGGTGTTACTAGGACACACACTAGGCAAAATCCAAAACAACAAGAACTATTCAAACTAAATTATTATGCAAGTCAATTTTTGACATGGAAATGCGAGAGTAAGAAAAAGCTCACGAAAGCCATGGTGGGTCCCTCTTTACCCTTTTCCACCAAGCCAAAGAACTCTTTCATTTATCATCATCATCTCCTCCAAGCTCATCACTCCAATTCCTACGAGTTGAAGCCAACTCGTGGGGATCCTCCTTTTAGCTCTTCTAAGGCTTCCTCCTTCTAGCTTCCTAGAAATGGATTGAATGTTATAGGCTCTTTCAGCCTAGGCATAGCTTCCCACTAATTGAATTTCATGTCCTTTACACATCAAATTTGATTAGTAACCCTCCCTCACTTGCTCTTATGTAAAAAATTATGCTTAAAGCAAGGAATTAAAATGCAATGCAAGAAGTCAAGTACAAGAAAGTAAATTATATATTTACAAGTGGTGATTTAGGGAGGACTCCACCATACTATCCGCCAATTCAAAGCTTTTATCATGGTGGGAGAGGCTCAAGGCGGATGGCCTCAACTTCTCCTATAAAAGCTCCTTCATAATAAGGCTTGATCCGTTGACCATTGACTTTAAACCGATTTCCTTATTATGACCTTATCTCAAAGTCTCCATACTTCCCAACATTTGTGATCACAAAGGGACCCATCCATCGTGAATTCAACTTTCCGGGGAAGTGCCGATATCGAGAGAAATAGAGGGACTTTGTCTCCTTTGAGCAATGCTTTTTGCTTGATCCTCTTGTCATGAAGCAATTTGGTGCTCTCTTTGTAGATCCTTGCATTTTCATATTAGTGAAGCCAAAATTCCTCCAACTCTTCAATTTGCAAGACCCTCTTTTCTCCACTTAGCTTCACATCAAGATTCAGAGCTTTGATTGTCCAAAAGGCCTTATATTCCAACTCAATTGGCAAGTGACAAGCATTTCCATACACTAACTTGTAAGGTGAAGCTCCTATGTGGGTCATATAGGCCGTCCTATAAGCCCAAAGAATGTCATCAAGTTTGATGCTCCAATCCTTACGAGTGTTGTTAACAACTTTCTCAAGAATTTGCTTGATCTCTTTATTAGAAACTTCGACTTGACCGCTTGTTTGAGGATGGTATCCCAAGCCGGTTCTATGTTGAATATCATATTTTGTCAAAATACACTCAAGTTTCTTCTCATTGAAGTGTGTCCCACCATCCCTAATAATAGCTCTAGGGACACCAAACCTTGGAAATATCACTTTTATTAAGAGCTTGGTCACCGTCTTTGCATCGTCGGTTGAAGTAGCAATTGCTTATACCCACTTTGACACGTAATCAACGGCAACTAGAATGTACTTGTTGCCTTGGGACGATACAAAGGGACCTTAGTAGTCAATTCCCCATACATCAAAGATTTCAACTTCCAATATGCCTCGTTGTGGCTTCTCATTTCTACAGGATATGTTCCTGGTTCTTTGGCAAGGATCACAATGAAGGATGAATTCTCTAGCATCTTCAAACTTGGTGTGCCAATAGAAGCCCGATTGTCGGACTTTGGCAATGGTCCTTCTTGCTCCATGATGTCCTCCATATGGGGATGCGTGGCAACTCTCCAAAACTCCTTGAAATTCCCATTGTTGTACACACTTTCTGTGTAGACCATCACCACATGCCTTATATAGATTGGGGTTATCCCAAAAATACCTCTTCACTTCAAATAGGAATCTCTTCCATTGATTGTAGTTCAGGTTTGGGGGAAGAACTCCTTCTACAATGTAGTTTGCAAAATCAGCAAACCATGGTGTTGTATGTCTTTCGAGTTGTGTGTGGATGGCCATTATAACATCATCGGGAAAAGAATCGTTGATGGGTGTATCTTCTTTATTGTTATTAAACCGAATCCTTGACAAGTGATCCGCAACTTCATTCTCGGCCTCTTTCTTGTCTCTTATCTCTAAGTCAAATTCTTGGAGTAACAATATCAACCTCAACAAGCGTGGTTTTTATTCTTTCTTCACCAAGAGATGTCTAAGAGCACGGTGGTCCGAGAATACTATCACTTTTGATCCAAGTAAGTAGGAGCAGAACTTTTCCGAAGCATACACTATAGCAAGAAGTTCCTTTTCCGTGGTATCATAGTTGACTTGTGTGGCCAGTAAAGCTTTCTTGAACCGTTGGCCAAGAACCCCGCCAACGGCATAGTTGCTTGTATCACACATTATTACGAAAGGCAACTCCTAATTTGGGGGTGGAATAATCGGTGCCGAAATTGGAGCTCCTTTAATCCTATCAAAGGACTCAACACACTCATTAGTAAATTATAATTGGGCATCTTTAAGCAAGAGTTGAGTGAGGGGTTTTGCTATTTTGGAAAAATCTTTAATAAATCGTCGGTAAAACCCCACATGACCGAGAAAACTCCGCACCCCTTTAACATTCACGGGTGGTGGCAATTTCTCTATCACCTCAACTTTAGCTTTATCAACCTCGATGCTCTTTTCGAAATTAAATGACCTAAGACAATGTCACTTTTCCCAATTCAAAACAAGGCTAACATCCTCGCATTTTTGCAAGACAAGTGACAAATTATGCAAACATGACTCAAAATCTTTCCTATAGACACTAAAATCATCCATAAACACTTCCATTATGGTTTCTAGATAGTCGGAAAAGACACTCATCATGTAACATTGAAATGTGGCGGGAGCTGTAGATACCCAGTATCTATCGAGTCTCCAACAAACACCCGATGATTATCGGACTACAACATGCTTAGGAATCACAGCGTTTAATCGACAGTTTTGTACAACTATACATCGGAAAACATAAAACGATTTCGAAAACAAAACATTTCAAAACTTTTCAAAAGTACCTGGAGTGTTTAATCTATGACGACGGGGTCACAATGACACTAACTAGAATCAAAACCGACACCGGACCAAAAACCGACTCAAAAATTCAAATCTCGACTCCAAAAACGAGTCAAACCGAGTCAAACACAAAAAACACAAAACTTTTCAAAACTTCCATGTTAAGTATTCCCGGAATGCTTCATGGTTAAGTACAAATCATGTCATCTAAAATATAGGAAAAAACAAATCATGATTACAATTGCGTGATAGTGACAAGACAACTTGAAGACCCGCGAATTGGCTCGCGCCTCTTCGTGTAGCCCATGCGGCCACGTCGCTCAAAACACACACAACCACCCCATTTTTCTATGAATACGCCTCAAATGCCACCATTTGAAGGTAGGCGAGTGTCCGTCCCCTCATTTCTCCCTTAAAATTCTAGACTCGACTTCTCATGTCACAAACCGACACGTGTTTTCGACCTACCGATCGAAAACACAAGCCTTACACATTGTTTGGTACCGTCATCGTGCATTAAATAACTTGACCGACCATCTCGACCAACTACCCCATCACTAAACTTAAAACACCCTTTTTACATTGCTAAAACGGTTTTCAAACCGAGTTTTCCGACCAAACAAGTTGATACATTTTCGTCGATTTCTCGTCTCAAGCCTAACATGTAAGTATGAGGGTGTAAAAATCCTCTTCTATCATATTTTTCATCTGTTTTATGACTATAACATGGTAAAACATGCATAACTTGATCCAAACATAGGTTAAATGAGCCAAAACAAGATTTTGGCCGGAGACAGGGGCTACCTGTATAGCAAGTAGGCTCGCGCCTAAACCTCCTCTCAGGCCTTAATCTAGCCATGTTTGGTCTCATCTTCCTCTTTATTTCATTTCTTATTTGTAATCGCTTTTTACCATTTCAAATCATTTCCATGACAAACTTTTAACTATAAAAAATTTTTCACCCGTGGTTCCTAATACCATGACGGTTTAATTCGTGTTTCGGTGATACTATTTGGTTAATTACATTTTAAATGTTATTTTAAAACCTTTTATTTCATTTCTTTACATTTTTAAAACAAACATATTAGTCATAAACACAAAATCATCCTTGGTTCTACATACCATGTCGGTTTTATACCCGACTACTATGATAAACATTGACTAATCATAAACAAATGAACTTAAAACAATTAGTTCATAATCATTTTCAAAACTATTCATGTCAAGCTTGCAAAATCGAACCCGACATCGAATATTGTCAATACAATGACGATTATTCAAGTCTCGTTCTTGATATCAACACAAAAGCGGTCTAAACGACCTTTTCAAACCATTATAGGTTCCAACACCCTCTTTTCAAACCATTTATACAAACCTTTTAATGGTCAGAAGACGTCCCTTCAATCATTTACAGACTCGCGCCTAAACAGACCAACCATTTTCTAACTTTCTAACCTGGACAGGTCTGTTTGCATCGCTTGATGGCTCGCGCCTATATAGGCTGCTTGATGCAGACCCTGTTTCCTTCCAGCAGTTGTCTAGGATAATCCCGACTTCGGATAACGCGAATACAGAACGGATCATATGACAAATCTGCTCTTTTACATTGTATTTGCAAAATGCCTTACTAAGACAAATGGATCACGTTATGCACCTTAATCCAAACTCGGTAATTGGATGTTTAATTTTCGTCTTGCATGCAAATCAACATTAAATCCAACTTGACATCAAATACTTGATACTTGGATTAAACAACCGACATAGAAAGCTCACATCTTACGTTCAAACTTGGATTAAAGCTCACATACTTGATACTTGGATTAAACAACCAAGATCGATAAGTGGAGGCCGCTACCACAGGCGGAATTGGGTGTCCAATTCAAGGGCTTCCCAATATACCTTCACCTCTTACTCAGAAACTTTGGATAGTGGACGACCTTATCCAGGGCGTATAAGAGTCATTATAGAGATAAGATGCTAAAGAGGGACGATTCCTTATCTTTAGTACCAATGTCTAACACATTGCTTTTTGCCTTGGTTGACCTAGGTATAAAGTGGATTCGAATGGGTTCCAAGCATCCCACAAATGCTTGGTGGCGACTCCGAACATCTCTTGCATCGTTTCGAGAGCCTTGCTAAGACGAAACCGAACGAACTAAAACGATCCGGTCAAAAGCATTTTTACGCCGCCGAGCGTGGCTTTCAAAGAGACCGGTGCATGTCCACAGATCAGTTGGTCGTGCAGGTGGCTATGCCCACAGATTAGTCACTCCACTGGGGAATACTAGGACACTTGTGTCTTTGTGATCCCTAGATGGTGAGACTCGAATGAGGTCTTGGTTGAAATGCATTAATTTATATTACTGTCATAAGTCGGGTTCCTTGTCCGGGCCCACAACCTAACCCTCTGCGACCAATTGGCTCGTCTCGTCGGCGTGCGTTTTCTCATCCCCTTGTTTGGAATCCCGATTGAGTCAAGCATACTATTAACGTTACACATTTCTGTTTCGTCAAAGGGCTTTCTTTTCCTTCGATCACGGGTCTAGGGCACCTCCTTACACATTTTATTTGGATTGATATCCCTCTCGAATATCGCGGTTTGATCGCTTGGTGTGTAACCCACCCTTTTAAGCCAAAACCCGTGTAAGTATTATGAACAATATAATGAAACTGTGAGTGCTTATGTGTTATGTGATAATAAGTCCTTCCGTTTCATTTCAAACTTTCAAACCATTTTTTGCACTGTTATAATGGCTGTTTCAAACCTCGGTCTTTCGCCGACCGTCTCACTTCAAAAAGCACGCCTTTTTAGACCGTCGTAATAACAATTTTCAAACCTGATTTTCTACAACCATTTCAAAAAGCACGCCTTTCTAGGCCGTCGTAATGACGATTTTTAAACCTGGTCTTCTACCACCATTTCAACCAACACGCCTTTCTAGGCCGTCGTAATGACGGTTTTCAAACCTGGTTTTCTACAACCATTTTAAAAAGCACGCCTTTCTAGGCCGTCCTAATGATCATTTTCAAAATTGGTTTCCTACAACCATTTCAAAAAACACCTTTTTACGCGGTTATTTCGCCGCGTCAAGATTTTAACCCGTATCGCGCCGACACAATGGCTATTTCAAAACCCGAAAAGGCACACACCCTTTTTTGGAGACCTTTTTTCAAATCTCGAGGAACATACACCGTCCTCGACACCTTTTCAAACCCAGAGGACGTCTACATTGTTCCGGAAAAGGGCAAACAAGCAAAAGAGATCGGTCATGTTACCCAATCTGGACGCCTCTACCAGAACCAAAACAATAGTGGACACTCAACCCAAGGTTCCCGTAAACTCGATCCTTAAACAACTCCAAAAAGCAATGGCTAAAATTTCAATTCGGCAACTGATTGCTACATCCTTCGAACATCAGCAGGCTTTGCTACAAGCCTTGGGAAAGTTAAAGGTTCCCTCTACCTCATCTCTATAGAAGAAGTTGTGGCACATATGACAAGGGATGTCCCCGATCTGAGCAACCTGGTCATCTTCTCTGATGAAGATATCCCTCCATTCGGAGCCAACTATAACCTGGCCCTTTACATCACTTTACAATGCCTTAAGAAGAATGTACCTATGGTTCTAGTGGATGACGGATCTACACTCAATGTCATTCCCCTCAAGATCGCTCACAAACTGGGTATCAAAGAAGTTTATTTGGCCCCAACCAATCAATTAGTACGCGGCTATGACGGCACTCGTAGTAAGGTTACTGGGCTTATCACCCTGACCATCACAATCGCAACTGGACCCATGGAAAGACAAGCTAGTTTTTAGGTGGTCGACATCGACGCCTCTTTCAACTTGCTTCTGGGACGCCCCTGGATTCACGCCGTCAAAGCCATCACCTAAACTCTCCATCAGAAAATCAGGGTCCCTTTCAACGGGAAAACAATCACAATTCCCGCTTCCCCGATCAAGGCCATAATGAAGAAGGGAATAGCCTCTCAAGTCATTGAGGAGGACGACAGCGAAATGTGGGGATTCCAAGCTATGAATGCCATAACCAATGAATCAGCATCCTTTGATTGTTATCGATTCTCCAACCTCACGGTCAACCGCATTTTAATGCGCCAGGGTTATTTCCCGGGCCTACCTCTCAATCCGCTGAAGAGCACCTTGCCTCCCTTGAAACAGGTCAAGGTTTCCAACGCCCCCTTCGGGCTAGGTTATGAGCCTACCGATGAAGACATCCAGGAGATCATTCTCCTAATACGAAAGCGCAAAAAGCACGGAGTCATCCTCCGTCCCTACCATTTGACTCTCAATGGATACTTCATCCCCGAGGGAGAATCCAAGCTCTAAAACTACTTTTTCGAGCCAATCTATGACTCTATCACTAAGTTCAAGCACTCGGGCGTAGAAGTCTTTCAAGACTTCTACTTCATCCCCGACGAGACCAAAGCTGCACCGACCAAATCTGAATTGACCCCATGCCTCGACGGACAAGCCGTCAGTCTCCTCTTCTGAGAGGACAACATCAAGCACCCCGGCTATAAGGACATCATCAACATTGCTCTAAAGAATAACCAGTTCAATCCCACAGCCTTAACCTTTGATAATGACCCAGAGAAAGCTACACAAGGCTGGAGGAAAATTGTCAAGGGGACTGATCGCAAAGGCCGCATTCTCAAGGTCACAACTAGAGAAGGCCCTATGTTCAAGGAGGTAAGTAAAGAAGTGTCTAAGTCTGAGTCAGAGTCTGAGTCTGTCTTAGCTCCATGTACTCATGATGTCCCGGTCAAGGTCCCATTTCCACTGTTTTATCACAAACTTGTGGCTGCTTTAGAGGCCGAGTCAACTAAGGTTATCCCCACTCCCATGGAAGGTAGCAACCTAGAGCTTGTTCCAGGGGCCACCTCCTCTATAGTGTTGCCTCTGACTGCCCATGAGATGTCTGTCCTATCCAAGCTTTTCGCTCAAGTCGACTTAATGAACGCTAAGTTTGATTATGACTCGTTTCAATTTAACAGCAATGCAATTCTAAACGACCATGTGGAATTTGACTTGAGTGACTACCCACCTATCCTAGCCAAAGAGCTTGACAAACGAGAAGATAGGACCCCCATCATTGAGGAGACCGAACCTATTAACATAGAGACCGATAACACACCTCAAGAACTTAGGATAGGGACCACCCTTGACCCCTCAGAAAGACAGCAGTTCATCGTGTAGATACCTCATTTCTAGACCTTCCGCCAACCACCTAGTGATGATTGGGCCGCATGCTTGGTACACAGAATGATTTATGACAGTCCATAACTTTATCATCAGGTGATAGCTCAAACACTTGTGTCTACCCATTGGTCGTCATCTACGCACTGATACGGTTATTTTGACAGTAATTAGAGTTCATTTGGAGTCCAGGTAAAAAACCGCTTCATATTTCTAAGAAACCGTTTAAAATGCCGAGTCGGAATGTTCTAGAATATTCCAGATATTATTCCATAATTAAATTTTATATCTTTTGGTAAATATCTCCTCTATGTCATGTTTTACGGAATAAGGAAGTAGAGATCTACCGCAATTTCATAATAGAAACCCGAAAATCTTTCTTCCGCAGGAGGAAACCTTTGGGGAAATGACGCAGCAGGTGCTACGCCTCCTAGAAGGACCGCAGCACTTGCTGCGCCTCTTCTCCAGCCTGTTTTGGCTGTTTACGGAATCTTTCCGTGATTTCATTGCAAAGTTTGTGTCATTTCAAAAATCTTCACATTTTTTTGGTATAAATAGAGGCCTTCCGTCTCCATATTTTTCAAGCGAGTGTCCACCCTTCTCTTCTTCCTTTGCATTCTAGACCTTGCTATAAGCGTTCGACACCTACATGCTTGATCAATCTACCACGTAAGCTCAGACCATTCTAAGTACCATTCACGTTGCATGACCGACCAATTTGACCACTACACATCAATCAATTAATCTAAAATCCTCCAACGAGGGCACTTTTTACATACATTCGAGTCGAGCAATCACTAACGTTAACTTAGTCAATCTCGTTTTGTCAAACATGTAAGTCTGAGGGTGTAAATCCCATCTTTTTTATTGTATTTTATTTTACATACCAATTAATTTAAGATTTACGTCGAAAGTATACTTAAAATCCTTTTATAAAACTGGTTTTACAAAACAGCGGATACCAGACATCGAAAAGAAACGCAGCAGCAGCTGCGCCTCTTCAAAGGGTCGTAGTATCTGATGCGCCTCTTCCAGAGGCTGTCGCTGCTCCTGCTCTTCTTCTTCCTCGGGTTTCCTTTGTTTTATTTTTTTCTTCACTTTTTTCTTATTTTCTTTCATTCTTGAGTACATAAACCATGATTTAATAATCCTTTTGAATTATAACGTTTTATTTTGACTTAGATCCCTTATAACTCGATATTTGCGGGTTTTCGTCATTAAATCAAACCCAGATTTTAGAAACTCGATTTGTCCATATCAAGTTTCTGGGATTTGTCTTTGGTACATATTTTCTTTATTTGATTTCAGTTTATCAAACTGTTTTCGATTTTCAAGTTCGTTCCTTTTTGTGTTCTTAAATAAACCTAACTCAATTTAATTCGTTCCAATTCGTTTTAATCCGTTTTTATTGTTTTTATGACGGTTCCATACATAATTAACATGCTAAATTACTTTCACTCGAGTCTAATACCAATAACCAATCGTAAACATACCAATGAATATTAACAACCCACGGTTCTCACTTCACAGCTAGAGCTAAACTCAAGAACAGACGCATGAACAGCTGCGCCTCTTTCGAGGGACGCGGCTGATGCTGCGCCTGTTTTGAGAAAATTTCTGTCCCTGAACTTCCGTTCCCACTTTGAGGTAGTCTTTAATTACGTATTAAATTAACTAATAATCATAATATCGCCCTTAATCTAACCTATTTTTATTTGTCACTTTAATTTCTAACCTTTTATTTTCCTTTCTTTTTTATCTTCAAAATTCCGTCTTGAGTGTTGTTAAGCCTGGAAATTCGCAGATACCTCAGGATGACATTCTACCCCGACCTGACCATCAGGGTATTAGGACGTCAAGCTACCAGGGTACAAGAAGACAGGCGTCAAGTCATGGAGAGGATAACGGTTGAAATATCAGGACGATATTTGACCAGATGACTATATTGTTAACAAATATATGAATGATAATTGGAGCTTTAATGGAGAAGATTTGGTAATAAAGTGCAGTAATTAAAGGAGCAATAATGCGCATTAAATCAAGCAATTATGACAGAATACTCAGCACTGATGAGGTAGATCCAGCAGCCGTTCAGCATGGACTATATAAGGAAGCACTTGAAAATTATTTGAACACACAACGCAATTCAACTGATCGTCTAACATACAATTCTCTCATACAATACTTGAGCTATTTTACAGTAAATTGTGTTTATTACTCAATAATATAGTGAAATCCTCTCCTGGCTTGGTGCCCGTGGTTTTTTCCCATTTAAGGGTTTTCCACGTACAAATTCCTTGTCTTATTTTTACTTATTTATTTTGCTTTATTTTTCTTATTTCGTACCCTGCCCTGCATATTCACAGATAAGTTCGAGCTACTTAACCCTGCCTAGACCTGCCCTTACCTGATTTTGCTTTGCGCAAAATCCATACAAAATAATTGGCACCCACCGTGGGGCATCTAGCTCTTTAAAAATGTTTTTCCTTATCTTACAAAAATCCAAATAAACTATAAGAAATGGCCCAGCCTACCATCAAAGAACAACTGAATGCAGCCCTCCAACAATTAGCTGAGTTGGAAAGCTTGAAAGAGAAAGTAGCTCAAACTGAGGCTGAAATCCTTCAGTTAAGAGAATCTGAGTCGGCTCTGAAACAAAAATATGAAAAAACCCAAGGAGCAGGCTCTAGATTCCAGCCAGGAACACCATTTGCATCGATTATCAAAAACATTGATTTCTCCAGCTTTGGGAGTCCAAGTGGCTCTAAATTTTTCAATGTTGATGGAGATGGTGAGCGAAATAATAACAATGAAAAACCTGATGAATCTACAGCAGCTATCATGATGGCAATAGTCCAAGAAATCAAGAAGCTGAATGAAAAATTCGAAAAGATACTTGGAGTTCCTGCCAGTTTGGAGGAGGCTGCCCCTGACAGTTATGCTGATTCACCTTTTATAGACGAAATAGCAAAAGTGGATCTGCCTAAAAAATTTGTGATTTCGTCTATGAAAATTTATGATGGAACCACAGATCCACAGAATCATGCATCTCTCTATAAACAGAAAATGTTAGCTACATCTATCCCTAGTGAATTTAGACAAGTCTGCATATGCAAGGGGTTTGGAACAACCCTGACCGGACCTGCTCTGCAATGGTACATCAACCTGCCAACCGGGATCATCCATTCTTTTGCCAACCTGATCAACAACTTCAACCAGCAGTTTGCAAGCAGCAGGGAGTTGGAGAAGCGGTCCAGCGATCTTTACAGGATTATACCGAAGCCAGAGGAGTCTCTCAGGGTATTCCTCGCCAGGTTCAACAAGGAGAAAGTGTCTGTTCCCAGATGTGACGTTGGAACAGCAGTAGAGGCATTCAAGCAGGGGTTACTACCTCATAGTGACCTATACAATGAACTCACTAAGTATCCCTGCCATACCCTCGAAGATGTCCAGGCCAAGACCCTTGCGTATATCAGGCTGGAAGAAGACAAAAGCTACAAAGTCAGATCATCCAATGGATCAAAGGACTATGAAAAAAGCAATAGGAAGAGCAACAAAGGAAACAATTATAGACCTACTCCATATTCCAGGCCAGACCATTCAGAAGTCAACCTGGCACATGAATATCATGGTAAGGCTTGACAACATGGGATCATTAGTCAGATGGCCCAGGAAGGTGGAAAATACCAACCCTAGGAGAGACAACTCAAAATAGTGCGAATTCCACATGGACATTGGACATACAACAGATGATTGCTTCACCCTGAGAAAAGAAGTGGCCTACGTGTTGAAATCCGGATATCTAAAGAACCTGATCAGGACGAAAGGCAGAAACGCAAACCAGGGCAAAGAGAACGAGGACCATAAATAGGACCGTAACCTTCCTCCACCACCCCCAATCTATGAAGTAAAATTCATATCCGGTGGATCGGAAATTTGTGGCCTGACCAGTTCAGCAGCAAAAAAGATAGCCAAGACGCTAAGGACTACATCACCTTGTAAACCGGATCATGTTCCGACAATCACTTTCAGTGATTGTGACCTGGTAGGAATTCTTGATGTTCATCATGATGGCCTGGTAATTTCTATGCAGATTGGAACCACTGTAATGGGGAGGATCCAAGTGGATGGAGCCAGCTCAGTGAACCTGATCATGCTTGATGTACTGAAAGCCATGAATATTGGTGAAGATCAAATCACCAAGAAATCCAGCGTCTTGGTAGAGTTCAGTGGAGAAACCATAAGCACATTGGGAGAAATTCATTTTCTAACTTATGTTGAAGGAGTCTCATCCTTTGAGAAATTTGGAGTCCTGGATTGCTTGTCATCAGACAATGCAATTCTGGGCAGACCCTGGATCCATAATGTCAAGGCAGTACCATCAACCTATCATCATTGCATCAAGGTTCCAGCAGACTGGGGCATAGCCACAATCAAAGGAGAACACAAAGCAGCCCAAGAATGCTATACAGCAGCCGTGAAGCCTTCCAAGGCAAGTAAGTCTCTTGCATAGTAATTACCGTACCCTGTCAGGAGCACTTATGTGGCACCATCCAGGATTGGAAAAGATTAGTTAATCCTAGACCCTGAGTATCCTGACAGGTATGTTCTAGTAGGGTCTGATGCCCCAAACTGTGTCAGGCCAGAACTGGTAAAATGTCTTAAAAATAAGTCATCTTGGTTTGCTTGGTCTCATTCTGATATGACTGGAATTAGCACTGATGTAATTACACATAAACTTAACATTGATCAATCTTTTAAGCATGTGCAATAGAAAAGACGAAAATTTGCACCTGAAAGAAATGCGATAATTAACGAGGAAGTGGAAAAACCTGTGGATACGGGAATGATCAGGGAAGTAATGTACCCTGAATGGTTAGCTAACATGGTTGTTGTGCAGATGAAGAATGGTAAATGGAGAGTTTGTGTAGACTACACTGACCTGAATAAAGCGTACCCTAAGGATCCATTTCCCCTACCACATATTGATGTCATGGTAGATGCCACAACAGGGCATGAGGTGCTGACTTTCATTGATGCCTCCAGTGGATTCAATCAAATAAAAATGTACCCTGCTGACCAGGAAAGTACTGCATTTATTATAGAACGAGGCATATACTGTTACACAGCCATGCCTTTCGGTCTGAAGAAATGTAGGGGCAACGTACAAGTGCCTGGTCAACATGATGTTCAAGGATCAAATAGGTGATATCATGGAAGTCTATATAGACGACATGGTAGTAAAATCTAAAAATGTTGTAGATCATGTGAAGCATTTGAAAATAGCATTCCAGATATTGGAAAAATACAACATGAAACTCAACCCTGCAAAGTATTACTTCGGAGTCTCTGTAGGTAAGTTCCTGGGATACTTGGTGACAAAAAGAGGCATAGAGGCCAGCCCTGAATAGATAAAAGCCATCCTCGAACTTCAATCACCCAAGTCTGTCAAAGATATTCAGAAATTGACAGGCCGGGTAGCTGCCCTGAATCGGTTCATATCAAGGTCCTCTGAAAGGTGTAAAACATTTTACAACCTGCTCAGAAAAAATAAACAGTTCCATTGGACACCTGAGCATGAAGCAGCCTTTCAGGACTTGAAATCGTACCTGTCATCTCCACCTTTATTGGCTAAACATGAGAAATGAGAACCTCTGTTAGTATATCTATCTGTCACTGACATAGTAGTAAGTGCAGTCCTGGTAAAGGAACAAGAAGGTCAGCAACATCCTGTCTATTATGTAAGTAAAAGCCTGCTAGATGCTGAAATGAGGTATGGATTAGTTGAAAAATATGTTCTAGCCATCATTATGTCATGTGCTAAATTACGTCCTTATTTTGAGTGTCACCCCATCATAGCCAGGACCAACTTACCCATAAAATCTGTCCTACGTAAGCCTGAATTGTCAGGTAGGATGGCCAAGTGGTCAGTTCAACTCAGTACATAAGATATTACCTTTGAACCCAGGACAACGATCAAATTGTAGGCCTTAGCAAAGTTTGTGGCTAATTTTAGCCCTAACCTAGAACCTGACCTGAAAAAAGAAGTTAACCAATTAGAAAATAAAACCCCGGACCAGGAATGGACTTTGTTCATAGATGGGGCATGCAATGCCATGGGGACAGGGTTAGGATTAGTGCTTAAATCGCCACAGGGAGTGTGATAGCTCAGGTTGCAAGCTGTGAGTTCAAAGCTAACAACAATGAAGCAGAATATGAAGCCCAGATAGAAGGTTTAAAGATTTGTTTAGATCTCGATGTTCAAAACCTAAAGGCTGGACCATACCTGAGATGCTTAGAGCTTGATGAAGCTAAACAAGTACCCCAAGAAATTCACGATGGACACTGTGGCAACCATAAAGGAGGAAAACGCCTGGCAAGTAAAGTACTCAGGACAGGCTACTACTGGCCGACACTGAGGGCTGATTGCTTGGAATACTATTTAAAATGTGAAGCATGTCAACTTCATGCACCAATAATACATCAGCCATCTGAACTTCTTCACTTAATTTCTGCACCGTGGCCATTCATGAAGTGGGGCATGGATATTGTGGGGGGAAACTACCTGTAGCTCCAGGACATAAAGTATTTATGTTGGCCATGACCGACTACTTTTCTAAATGGATCAAAGCTGACTCTTTCAGGCAGGTAACTGAGAAAGAAGTAATATCCTTCATCAGGACGAATATCATTTGCAGATATGGAGTCCCATTAGAGATAGAATGTGACAACGGAACCCAATTTATAGGGAAAATAACTAAAGCATTTTGCCAAGAGTGGAACATTAACCTGGTCACATCGACCCCTGGATATCCAAAAGCTAATGGTCAGGTTGAATCTAGCAACAATGTAGTCATTAGCTGCTTAAAGAAGAAACTGAAGAGAGGACGAAGCAGATGGGGTGAAGAACTTCCATTAGTGCTATGGGCAGACAGGACAACTCCGAAACATCAACAGGCCAAACACCCTATTCCTTGGTGTATGGCTGTGAGGCTGTCATCCCTGCAGAGGTCCGGGTACCAACATCAAGATATAGCCTGAACAATGTCGAAGCAAACAACAGCCTAATGCAAGACAACCTGGTCCTAGCAGAAGAACTAAGAGACGCTGCCAAAATCAGGATGGCATCATATCAACAAGCAGTAGACAGAACTTACAACAAAAACGTCAGGATTAGAGTCTTCAGGGAAGGAGACCTTGTCCTATGAAAAGTTTTTCCAAATAAAAAGGAAAAATCGACAGGCAAGCTAGCCCCTACGTGGAAAGGCCCTTACTCAATTGACTCAATCGTCGGACAAGGAGCATACAAGCTCCAAACATTAGAAGGAGAAATGATGCCAAGATCATGGAATGTAACACACTTGAAACTATTCCATGTATAAATTCTATGTCAAGCCTGAACCAGGTAAAACTTATATCTTTGCTATCAGTGATTCAACCTGACGTGCTATCTGGAAAATTACGTGTTTCACATGTCTTATGTGCAATCCATGTCTATATATGCAACTAACCCAATTTCTCTTATTTTTGAATCCTGAACAATTATACATGATAAATGTTTATATGCATAAATATTCAGGATTGAGGGCTACTCTACTGTACATTAGACCTCTCATTTACGTAGTTTTTAAAACTTTTGCACTTCACTATGCCTAACGAGTTGGTAACCATCACCGGATACGGTAAATAGCAGGACCAATCAGGCATGAAATAATTGCCTAACCTGACTAATTTGCTGCACACATCTATAACCGGCTGGACGCAGCAAAACGGTGCAAGGGTATTTTATCCTGACCATCAGTCTAAATGCCCTCCTGACAGGCCGAAATACCAAGCCCTACGGTCAGGCATGAGACATAAGCCCTCATGACAGGCCGGTTTTCTCACCCCTTCAACCACTATGGCAAAAACTATATGTGGTTGAATGACTAACGACAGCTTTAATCGCAAGACATGTTAACATGGTCAAAAATTTAACAGGTTGACAGGAGTGGAGGAACAAGGCTCAAAGAAAATCAAAAGCAACAAAGCATCAGGAAATAAGCAAACTAAGCCAATAAAGGCCATTACCATCACAAAGCCCTTACCCCCTGGGCAAAGGCACCAAAATATTTGTCAAGACCAGGGATAAGCTACCTGACCCACCCAAAAACAAGAAAATAAAATTGTTTGTCCAGGTACATCCCCCCTGGATGGGCCAAATACCATCAAAGAAATTTAAAATTAATGCTCCTCTTTGGAGACAGTACCAGCACTTCCACTCTTGGCCTGATCAGCCTCAGCATCAACATCCTTCTCCCCTGGAGAATCGACCTCCTGTTCATAGCCCATATTATGCAGGTCAGGATACTTAGAAGCAACGAAGGCCATCTCAGCTTCAGGGTTCCAGTTTGCCCTGGCCTCCACGGGCTCTGACATAGCAGCCACTTTTCCCTTGATATAGAAATACAGGGAAGCATCATCAAGCTTGAACTCCAAATCGTCCATCTCCAGGCTAAGCTCCACATTCTTGTCCATTGCCTCCTATAGAAGTTGTTTGCTTGAGCTTGCCTCAGCCTTGGCAGCATCCCTCTCAGCCTGTACCTTCGCTAAATTAGCAGTCCCTACAGCTAGATCAGCCCGAGCAAAATCCAGTTCAGACTTCAGCTTATCATAATCAGATCTCATAAGATCAATCCTGGCCACCAAAGAAGTAGCCTTATAAGCATTATGGAGACAAGCTGCAGCACCCTGAACAGAAACATAAATAGTGTAAATATTACTCCCTCCATTCAACTCCACAAGGCCGTTATGCTTTATCACGTTTGCCAACGTGGCTTTTACACGGCAAATATCTTTAGTTACGTATTTCCAAAAATTATAAAAGTTAGATATATTTAATGTACTCTTGAGACAAATCAAATAAGATCTCACATGAATATTTTTTCACTTATGTATCGAGAGAAAATTATCGTTGAATGTCCGCTTGTGAATAGTGTGCAAAAGAGATAATGGCCTTGTGGAGTTGAATGGAGGGAGTATGTTATAAAAATAAAAAAAACCTCTAAATAAAAAATGTATACATATTACAAAAAATATACACAATAATAATAATAATAATAATATAATAATAATAATAATAATAATAACAATAATAATAATAATAATAATAATAATAATAATAATAATAATAATAATAATAATAATAATAATAATAATAATAATTATAATAATAATAATAATAATAAAAACTATATGCCTCTCTCACAGCAGCCAAGGCACTTGCCAAAAGACTGACGGAATGATCTACTGATGCAACTGCATGAGTAGCAGTCTCAATAGGATCAAGGGTGAGCATAACATCAGATTTGGAAGTAGCATAATCCCTAATTTTCACCCTAGCAGCCTCCACATTTTCTACCCTGGCTCGCACTTCCCTGACTGGGGCAGACGGATCAATTTCTTCCACTATCCTCTTCTGGGCTACTGGACTTGTTTCAACAGGAGCAACAAGAGTAGTAGAGACCTTGGGAGTAGCAGGCAACTCAGTTAAATCAATGACATGCCCAGTATCGCCACCTCTGAGGGAACTCTCTTCCTTGACCTTGGCCAGCCTGATAGAATGATAAGCGATACCAAATCTGGCAAGGCGAGTGGATGACCTAGTGGCTAAAACACGAGATACTATATTAGCAATAAAGACAGGCTTTCATGAAAAAGCCAAAATAGAAAGAAAACTAAGACCAGAAAGAGGCCTCTAGCAGTACCTTCAGTCTTCAGGCAACAAGGGAGGTGACCAGCTTCACAACAAAGAGGTCAAGTCCTCTCCATTTGAGGAATGGCATGAAAGGCAGAGACATTTGCATTAAGGTACTCAATTTCAGAAACCCAATCATCAACTGCAAGCATGGGAGGTATGGCTCGTTTTAATTTATTTATTTTCTTTAAAACTATCAAATAAACATGTAGGATAAAGGGAAAAGTCAGAGTACTCACCAGCAACACAAGCATCATAGTTCAAATACGTCAGATCAGGGCCCACAGAATTGGTCCTGATAAATATGTATCCAGCAGCCCAATTCTTGTCATGACCGCTGTCCAGATTGCTGAGAAGAGGAGTAGTAGAAGGCTTGTCCTTGAAACTAATGCGGCCAGGACTGTTGCTCTTGACTGCATAATAAGCCTTCAAGTCCTCCAGGGAGAAGGAAATATTGTGTCTCTTGCATAGATACTCAATTGGTAGGAAGGCACACCGATTTCTTTAGTAACATCCACCATAAGTGGAGAGAAAAGAAGCTTACAACCAGCCCTAAAGGCCCAGTCATGAATACAGAACCAACCATGACATGCCCAGTCAGCCCTGATAGGAGAATTTTCTGGGATCCAGACTTTGGAATCACCAGGAATGATTCCCTTATCCTTCAGCACTTTTCGAATTCAGGTTTCAAACGGTTTGGAAGAGACTGATAATCTTTTAGAGCTTTTGTGGGTTTAAATTCGAATTCACTTTGAAAAATTGAAATCATCTCAAGAGGAGGATTAATTGGTTTTTCAACCACAAGAGGTTGAGCAGCAGAAGACGCAGGGAGATTTTCAGAGGTGGTTTCTTCAGGGTTTGGAACAAATGGAGTTCCAGGAGACATCACTCCCCTGGAAGATTTCTTTTTTTTGCAGCCATTATCGAAAGTTTGATTTATTGAAGATTAAATTCTGGAAATTAAGGGAACTTGAAGATGAAGATTTTTAGAGAAAATGATCGGATTTTTGGTGGAGTTAAAATCAATGAAGTGAAGGCTATTTATACTTGGTGAATTTAGGGTTTTCAACTGCAAGTTGCAAAAGTAATTATGAAGAGTTGCAGTAACTAAACACGCATCACACCTAACCGCTAATTAGTCGTTACAGGATCCAATCAGTCATAATACAACCGTTAGAAGCAGTTTTCCAAAATCAGAGGTTTTGTCCTTATTTCTGGCCTGACCCAGCGAAAATAAGGAGATAAGGGGCAATTGTTAGGCCTGGAAATTCGCAGATACCTCAGGATGACATTCCACCCCGACCTGACCATCAGGGTATCAGGACGTCAAGCTACCAGGGTACAAGAAGATAGGCGCCAAGTCATGGAGAGGACAACGGTTGAAATATCAGGACGATATTTGATCAGATGACTATATTATTAAAAAATACATGAATGATAATTGGAGCATTAATGGAGAAGATTTGGTAATAAAGCGCAGTAATTAAAGGAGCAATAATGCGCATTAAATCAAGTAATAAAGACAGAATACTCAGCATTGATGAGGTAGATCCAGCAGCCGTTCAGCATGGACTATGTAAGGAAGAACTTGAAGATTATTTGAACATACAACGTAATACAACACATACTCTAACATACAATTCTCTCATACAATACTTGAGCTATTTTACAGTCAATTGTACTTATTACTCAATAATATAGTGAAATCCACTCCTGTCTTGGTGCCCGTGGTTTTTTCCCATTTAAGGGTTTTCCACGTACAAATTCATTGTCTTATTTTTACTTATTTATTTTGCTTTACTTTTCTTATTTCGTACCCTGCCCTGCATATTTACAGATAAGTTCGAGCTAGTTAACCCTGCCTTGACCTACCCTGGCCTTATTTTGCTTTGCGCAAAATCCATACAAAACAAGTGTACTTTTGTGGACACGGGCCCACGGGGGTCGCTCGGGTAGAAAACGAGCAAGCTTTTGCATTTGTGGAGTCGCCACCAATTTATTGTGGAAAATTGGAAACCGTTAGAATACGCCGTGCCATGTCAAGACACAAAGTAGTGACATGAACACCAAGAACTCGTTACTCTTAGCATTCTATGTCTAGAATGACTCTCGTGGATGCCAATGAACACGGATGTTCACAGAGATCTGGAGTAAGGGGTGAGGGTACGTATTAGGAAGTTCTTTTGATTGAACACCTAATCTCGCCCGCCTCGATAGCGGCCTCTACTAATGATTTGGGAAAATCATCTGTACTTGATATGTTGTCGATTATATGCATGCAATGCAACATTTATCGTTTTAATCCTATTATGTGAATTTAGACTAAGTCGGTGATCAAGTAGTTTAACATGCATTAATGTCGAGGTAGAGATTTAGGTTAATTGCATGTAAGAGCAAACAAACAATAAATAATAAAGAAATACAATACAAATACAATAAAGAAAATTACAATAATTACAACGGGTTAATTGATTTATGGCGAAAATATACTTAAAACGGATGGTTTTAGAAAAAGAAAGGGAAAATAAATTAGGTTAGAAAATAAACAGATTAGTGGTGATAATACGAGTAATAGTTAATTAATACATAAGCTAATAACTAGGTCAAAGCAACAACGGAAGTTCGTAGGCGAAATTCAACCGGAACAAAGCGCAATGCTGTCGCCTCCTTTGGAAGAGGCGCAGTGCTCACTGCGTCTGCTCCTAAGGTGAACTCTTGCTGTGAAGCCGGAATTGCATATCGTTAATGTTCATTGGTGATTTAAACGATCGATTATTGATATTTGACTCGGATAGAAGTGGTTTAACGGATTATTTACATGCAAATTGGTCGTGAAAACAATAAAAGACGAGACAAAACTAATTGGAACGAATTAATTACAAGATTAATTACAAGGTTAATAATGAATAAACAAACTAAAACAAATTAATTAGGTTAATTAGGTTATTAATGCTAAACTAAATTACTGATTATGACGATGATGATAATTAACAGATGAAAATATACAAAAGATGAATTTCAGAGACTTGATATTGATGAATCGAATCTCTAAAACCCGGATTGATTTAAATGACGAAAACCAGCAAATATGAATTATAAGGGATTTAAGTCGGGAATTTAAAAGATGATAAATTATTAATGATTTACATGTTAAAATTATTATGTTAAAATTATTGTGTTAATGAAATAAGAACAAACAAAGACAAAGCAAAGAATAAACGAACGAACAAAAGATGAAGGAAGAAGAAGAAAGCAGGAACTGCGGCAGCCTCAGGAAGAGGCGCAGCAGGTGCTGCGTTCCTTCTCGACATCTGTCTCCCATTAATCCGTAAAAAGGGTTTGAATAAAAGTTTTGTAAATCGGTTTTGAATATGTTTTCGACGTAAACCTTACAATAATGATTACAAAAACTAAGTACAATAATAAAAGATGGGATTTACACCCTCAGACTTACATCTTTGATGAAACGATGTTAACTAAGTTAACGTTTAGACATGCTCGACTCGAATGTACGAAGATAGTACCCTCTAAGAGGAAATTAAACAAGATTGATTAAGTTGATTGATGTGGAGTTGGTCAAATTGGTCGGTCATGCAAAACCAGGCTGGTACTCAAAAGGATCCGAGCTTACGTGGTCGAAAGTTCAAGCACGTAGACGCCAAAAATCAAGAGCGTTGTCTTAGAATGCAAAGGGAGAAGAGAAGGGGCAGAAACTCGTGTGAGAAATATGAGGACCGAAGGTCTCTATTTATACTAATAACACGAAGGAATTAGGGTTTCGGAGAAACTTTGGAAGTGAATCTCGAAAAGATTTGAAAATACGCAGAAAGGAACTGGGGAAGAGGCGCAGCAGCCACTGCGTCTCTTGGAAGAGGCGCAGCACCTGCTGCGTCCTTTCCCAAGTGGTTTCCTCTTGCGGAAGAAAGATTTCAGCGTTTCTATTATGGAATTGCGGTTTGATCTCAATTTCCTTAATATTTTATATAATATTTCCGGGATATAATTTGCCAAAGAGATTAAAAGGTTGAAAATATGGAATAGAATATCCGGAACATTCCAGAATATTCTGACTCGGCATTTTAAATGGTTATTAGGAAATGAAGACGCTTTTTGATCCGGACTCCAAATGTACTCTAATTACTGCCAAAACGATCGTAATGGCGCGTAGATGACGACTATGAGGTAGACACAAGTGTTTGAGCTATCACTTGACAATAAACTTATGAACTGTTGATACCCGTCGTTGTGAGTACCAAAGATAAAATTTATAATCTCCTATTAAGACTAACCTAGGCTAGTGGTAACAGGGTCGAACCACAAGGAGGCAGTTGTAAATTCTAGTTGTCTTATAATCAGTCAAAGGTAACAATTATGGGGGTTGGTTTGAATTGGTCTATAGCTAATAACAATAAAAAGAAAATAAACTAAAAGAACGATTTAAACAGATAAAAGAAGGGTGCTAGGATGGTCGGGTCATTATAGCTTCGGCGGCAGCAAACTAAGTCGGTCTAAATCGAACACAGGTAAGGCGGGAAATAAGAGGTCCTCTCGGTCCACTCCTAACATATAGCATCTCTCGATCTCGCTATAGGTCCCTAATGTCACTAATACTAACTTTCGTCCTGAAAAGCGACTAACGGTCTAAACTATACCTATCTTTCGATCTTAGCACAGTTTAGTCGAATTAATTGATGGTCAAGTAACTTTCCCTATCTTTCGATCTAATGGGTCAGTCACAAAATAGGTATCTAACTGGTCGCATGCATTCGATTCGTTAAATACAAGATTAAAGACAATTAAAACGAGGGATATCCTTACAAGGTCAGTCGATCGACTTACAAGGTCAGTCGATCGACTGACACGCGGGTTCAGTCCGTGTTCAATCTAATGCCGCCTAGCCATAAATTGCCTACATCCTAGCACTAAAGATTTAGCTACTCATGCTAAAGATGAAAACAACAATGAAACTAATGACAATTACGGAATTCCTACTTAAAATAAATAACAATGATGATGGAACGATAATTGGCTTGGGAACACTAACTATCAATTCTATACTAACAATGGAAATAAAACAATAAAACCGAAATTAGGGAAGAGTCAATACCGAGATTTAGGAGAAAAGATTAAAAGCAAAGGCAGAAATCAAATGTTAAGTCGATAATCCAAAACCCTAACTCGGAAATAAGCTAAAACTAAAAGTACTGTATTGTGATAGAAACTTAGATGAAAACTTGATATATTATTCGATGCTGAAACTAGACGCTGGTGTTACGTTATATAGCAATCAACACAACAACTTATTTCTAAAACCTAAACTTCACGGGCTTCCTAAATCTCGTCTGGAATCGAAATCTGGTCGATCGACGGAAGGTGCTGGTCGATCGACTGCTCCTCAGCAACAGTAGCTTCTGGAACCCGAGCCTTGGTCGATCGACTGACTAGGTTGGTCGATCGACTGGCTGAGCTGCTACTTGACTTCTTTTAACTCGTGGACTTGTCTTTTGGGCCTTGGATTGCGCACCAAGCTCGTTCCTTAAGCAATTCCTTTACGTCATTTGCAATGCAGATTACTCGGGGACGGATTTGGCTCGATTTCCGCTCAATTCTTCACATTTCTGCAATAAAGTACAAAAACACGGAAGTAGAGGAAAATAGGGAAATATAGGCATATATTGCACATTTGAGCTCTGAAATGCGTGTAGAAAAGAGTGTGAAACATCGTATTTTAGACACGCATCAAATCTCCCCAAACCAAACCTTGCTTGTCCCCAAGCAAGAACTAGACTCGGTCTAATGACCCAATGGAACGAGTTCAATCTCAGAGCGAGATGCACAAGTAAAGCCTAAGCCAATTTAATGCACAACTAACAATCAATCAGTAATGTGAATCATGCAAACGAATTATAAAGTCGTTAAAATATTGCTGAACCGTTGACTATAGAGACTTCTCAAATTGGACTCTCGCGGGTCGCTCAAATCACTCAAATGAGCACAGGTGATATAAATGTAAGATAGAAAGAATTACTTTGTAAAGACTCTCACCTAACTACGACCTATGAAAACATGCCAGCAATAAAATATGAAAGTGATCTCTACGACCGTACATACGCATTCCAACCAAACAGATGACCAATGACACATGCCGAGGTATATATGGGATATGTGAGGTATGGGTAAGAAGAGGCAAAACATTTTATGGTAAAGTGGAGGTACAGGTGATCAAGCTAGCACCAAAACAGAACCATATAACAACATCTTCTTCTTGCTCAAAATCAAACGAAACGGTGCTATAACAAGCACAAAACTCACAATCTTCAAACTATCAAATCAATAAAACTCCCCATAGGATATAAACGAAACATGGGAGCAAAAATCGCCAAAAGATAAGGATTAAAATATGCGAATTGACTTTTTTTTTCTTTTTCTCTTCGAACTTCAGTCGATCGACTATATTGGGCAGTCGATCGACTGCTTTGAACAGTACAGAACTCTTTTTTTTTCTTTTTCTTTCGAATCATTTTTTTTCATCTTTTTTTTTCTTTTTATTTCTTTCTTTCCTTCTTTTCATCTTCCCAACTTCATCTCAAGAGAGCAATGGCTACCAAAAACGAGTAACAATGCCAAAAAAACCAGACTACTAGCTTGACGGGGCAGGCTATATGTAGGGTGTAGCAAATGGGACAAAAAAGGGATGTTTTTGGCAGTGTGGAGTTTATGGGCAAAATGAATAAAGGGGACCTCTACCACATGTGTCGACAAACCACAGACCGAATGCATACAGGTATTAAGTAGATCAAATTCATATTCATGCAAATTAAGGAAACATGTCTCATAAGGAGAACTACTCACATTCCTAAATAAACCGGTCATGAATGACACCAGTTATAGGCTCTAAATCTCAGAAATATGATGTAGGTTGCCAATTTTCAAAGTCAAGTCTCAAGTTCAGCAAATGAATTAACGAAAACTCGTAGATATGCATTTACGATTCTACTAATAACATGTTAATCTAGCAAGGCTCAGGCAAAACAGGTGCAAATGCAAAATCATCCTAGAAATACTACCGTTCCGACTCGACCTATATGCTAAAATAAACGTGCATTTTTGTTTGAATTTTTTGAAATTTTTCAATTTTTTTGGGATTTTATATATAAAAGAAATGAAAACAAAGCAATGCAAAACAAAATTAAACGTGAATGCAAGCAAGTGATATGCGACGCAAAACCCTTCCCCAAACCAAATCGCACAATGTCCCCATTGTGCAAAATCATGTAATGAAGAAAAATGGAAAACGGGAATTTGCGAGAATATAAAATAAAACATAAAGACATAAAGGAAAGACTTGGGAACTCACAAGACTTTAAGCGCAAAGAAAGGAAACCTCCCAAACCAAATAAGTGAGCTAGGAGGTTTCGAGCTAGCTAAGATGCTACCAATAAAGGCCTGAAAAGACAAACAAAACCACGCATAAGACCGAAGAAAACAATTTTGAAGCGTAAGAATTGTGCATAAATGAGATAAGCGAAGAAATAGATAATTCGACGGAAAATAAAGTGGAGTAGAAAACTCCCTTAGGTCCGCATATCGACCAAACACAGCAGGGGAGAGGTCGTGAACGCATATAGCAGCAGCAGTGGTCGATCGACCTAAAGAGGCAGTCGATCGACCAGGTGGCGAGAACAGTGGCTTCTGTAAACCTGCAGTTCAGTCGATCGACTAAGTGTGCCAGTCGATCGACTGGAAACACTGCTGCAATGTCTTATTTCTTCGTAATTGCTCAATGATTTGAGCTAATAAGCTCTAAATACCTGCAAATACACAATAGTACGCGCCCAAAATTGCGCAAAACCCAGAACAAAGTCTAAAGTACTTAAAAATCCTAACAAAACAAAATAAATGCGAAGTTTTCGCGCACACAAAAGCAATAGAAAATAGTTCGAAAGCAATAAAATGAAGTTTATAACGAACTTGATCAACTAATAGTTGATCAAAAAGGACCATGGTATGGCCCACTTCGTCGGCTTCTGGCTACTAGAGGTAGCCTCAATGGTGCTCATATTATCAGTTGCACCCTTCTTAGCTTCAACAGTCGGAGAGCACAAAATCGATCGGCCGTCATCTACCCAATCAAGGACTCCTTGGGATCGTTAGACTCCAAATCGACCATCTCACCTTGGTCGGCTCATTTTCTACTTCCTCATCGGTCCCATAGCTTAGGCATCCAAGACCTCCTCTTTGAATGATCGGCTCTCTCGCGGCTGGAATAACTTGCAGCTTGCTCTTCCCCAAACCAGCTCCTGCATTATTTAAAATAACAGATTCTTCCTCCTTCTTGCTCCCAATCTGGGGCGGAGGGGTTAATACAGCAGTAGTAATAGGGACAATCGATTCAGGAAGCACAAAGTACGATCTCTTTTCGGAGACCGTATTACA
Organism: Silene latifolia; assembly: GCF_048544455.1. NCBI lineage: Eukaryota > Viridiplantae > Streptophyta > Magnoliopsida > Caryophyllales > Caryophyllaceae > Silene > Silene latifolia. Next base: position 116,038,956 of record NC_133536.1, on the reverse strand, counting down.
AGTAACAGGCCACATGGCGTCCTTCTTTTTAGCAGGTTGGGCAAAAATAATAGAATGTTTCCCAACCTTGAAGGTCAAGGTTCCTAAACCGACGTCAATAACTGCACCAGCAGTGTGCAAAAATGGCCTTCCCAAAATGATGGGAATATGGTCATCCTCAGGCATATCAAGGACAACAAAGTCGACAGGGAAGAAAAACTTCCCTATCTGGACGGGTATGTCCTCTAGGACTCCTATGGGCTCGACCGCAGATCGGTCAGCCATCTGAACTGTTACTCAGTTATTGCAAACCTGGTCAACTTAAGCTTTCTAGCTAGACTTAAGGGCATGACACTTATGCTCGCTCCTAAGTCACATAAAGCCTTTTCGATAGAAAATGTACCTATGCTACAAGGAACGGAAAAACTGCCCGGGTCTTCTAACTTATGGGGCGCAGTGTGAGACAAGTAGGAGCAAGACTCTTTAGTTAACGCAACAGTGTGAACATGTTCAAGCGATTTTTTCTTTGACAACAACTGTTTCATAAACTTAGTATACGCTGGCACTTGGTTAACTAACTCAAGGAAGGGTACCTGAACATTCAAGCTACGAATAACTTTCTCAAATTTACTAAAGGATACATGTTCCTTCGTCGGCACGAGTCTCTCCGGATATGGGGCTGTAAGGAGTACCTTAGCCCTCTCCTCTAAGTCGCGTGTGCCGGCGTCCTTGGACTTTGGCTGGAAGTCCGTCACCTTTTCTTTGTTGAAGCTAGACCCCTCCTCAGACCGTCTCAAATGAGACCCATTAACCGTCATTGGATCGAACTTCGGAGCCTGGATCGACCCATCAAGACTCGGTCCGCTTCAAAACTTTCGGGACCGTGGTACCCCGAAACAAGTGGTCTCGTAGATTATTTGGCATTAAAGGACGAAATTCTTCAACATCAGCGGTGATATTGGTCGATCGACCACCCTCCTCGATCGATCGATCGACTGGTTGCACAGCCGAAGCTCCTGGAACCCGTGTTTCAGTCGATCGACTAGGTACTTCAGTCGATCGACTGAAACTACTGGTAGACGTCTTTTTCTTTGATTTGTTCGTTGAAGCTTTCTCTTGACTTATTTCTGGCTCATCTTTCTCGACAGCATCCTCAACCATGGCAGGACCATCAAGGGTGGACCCGCTCCTCAAGGTGATGGCATTTAGGGTCTCTTTTTGTTCGGGTTGAGTGGGTAAGTGTCCGGGAGCTCGAGTGTTGCTTTTACTAGCCAGTTGAGCAATTTGTCTCTCAAGTAACTTCATCCCGGCCTCTCTTGCTTGGGACTCCTTTAGCAACAGATTCTTAAGCTCGGAGAACTCGAGTGATTGTTTGTTGTTGTTGCGGCACATAAGGAGGTTTTTGATACTGCTGTTGCTTTTGATGAGGGGGTATATAGGGTTGTTGCTGCGGCGGAGGTTGGGTTGGATTTTGGACATTTTGGCTTCTCCAACTCAAGTTCGGGTGCGGTGGCTCGTAATAGGTGTTCGTCTGCCTATAGTGTTGAAAGGCAGCACAAGATTCAAAAGGGCTAGGGCAATTTTTCGAGACATGGCCCTCAACTCCACACCTTTCACAAAGGAAGGGACCGTCAGACACAGCGTTGACTTGGTACATTCCCCCCTTAGAGGCTCCTCCTAGCTCATACTTGTCAAATATTGCGGTGAGAGCCTCAAGTGCAGCAACAGAAGAGGATTCAGCAGCTCTCCTCTGGTTTCCCCTCGAATTCCCATACTCGGCCTTGTGGGTAGCTAGATCGTCAATGATCTTCCACCCTTTGGTTGCTCCCAAATTTTCAGCAAATCTCCCGTTGGCTGCAGCATCCAAAATGGCCCTCTGATCATCGTACAACCCATTGTAGAAATGGTTGCACAAACTCCACTTTTCAACCCATGATGCGGTATAGTTTGCACTAACTTCTTGAATCGGACCCATGCCTCGTGGAAATTCTCATCTGGCCCTTGTTTAAAACCCGTGATTTGAGCTCTAATAGCGATCGTCCTTGAAGCAGAGAAGTACTTCTTGTAGAACGCCAATGCCAATGTATTCCAATCATTGATCTCCAGAGCGGTCCGGTCCAAATCTCTATACCATTCCCTTGCGGCATCACGAAGGGAGAAGATGAACATGGTCTCTTTGATTTGATCCTGGTCACGCCACCGTGGGGAATGGAGCAGCGAGAGTCGATAAAAGTCTCCATATGTCTTGCTGCATCCTCATTTGCGCTCCACCAAACCGATTTCTCTCGACCATGGTAATGTAGGCAGGCTTTGGTTCGAATTTCCTGGCATCTCCCGGTAATTCGAACCCCTTATATAAGTTGTCACCGTCGGCTCGGAAAAACTAGCTATACTTGCTTCCTCGGCCATGACTGGAATTTCCTGAGAAGTAACTCTCGGTGAAGAAGTGGAAACGGTGAAGATCAGGGTCTTCTTGAATGATCGTTCTCGTGATAGCTTGACAGAGTACTCAGCTCTTCCTCTGTCGGTAATACTCTTTGTTTTCGCCTCAACTCGCGCAAGGATCTCTCAAGCTCAGGGTTCAATGGTACTAATTCTCCACCCTGTGACCTGCGCATAAGATGAAACTACAACAAGAATATAAGAAAAGTTTAAGGAACAAAAGTCCCTTAAACTGAGAAAGACTGAAAATAAGAACAACTAAAATTAGGACTATTGCCTCCCCGGCAACGGCGCCAAAATTTGATACCCGTCGTTGTGAGTACCAAAGATAAAATTTATAATCTCCTATTAAGACTAACCTAGGCTAGTGGTAACAGGGTCGAACCACAAGGAGGCAGTTGTAAATTCTAGTTATCTTATAATCAGTCAAAGGTAACAATTATGGGGGTTGGTTTGAATTGGTCTATAGCTAATAACAATAAAAAGAAAATAAACTAAAAGAACGATTTAAACAGATAAAAGAAGGGTGCTAGGATGGTCGGGTCATTATAGCTTCGGCGGCAGCAAACTAAGTCGGTCTAAATCGAACACAGGTAAGGCGGGAAATAAGAGGTCCTCTCGGTCCACTCCTAACATATAGCATCTCTCGATCTCGCTATAGGTCCCTAATGTCACTAATACTAACTTTCGTCCTGAAAAGCGACTAACGGTCTAAACTATACCTATCTTTCGATCTTAGCACAGTTTAGTCGAATTAATTGATGGTCAAGTAACTTTCCCTATCTTTCAATCTAATGGGTCAGTCACAAAATAGGTATCTAACTGGTCGCATGCATTCGATTCGTTAAATACAAGATTAAAGACAATTAAAACGAGGGATATCCTTACAAGGTCAGTCGATCGACTTACAAGGTCAGTCGATCGACTGACACGCGGGTTCAGTCTGTGTTCAATCTAATGCCGCCTAGCCATAAATTGCCTACATCCTAGCACTAAAGATTTAGCTACTCATGCTAAAGATGAAAACAACAATGAAACTAATGAAATTACGGAATTCATACTTAAAATAAATAACAATGATGATGGAACGATAATTGGCTTGGGAACACTAACTATCAATTCTATACTAACAATGGAAATAAAACAATAAAACCGAAATTAGGGAAGAGTCAATACCGAGATTTAGGAGAAAAGATTAAAAGCAAAGGCAGAAATCAAATGTTAAGTCGATAATCCAAAACCCTAACTCGGAAATAAGATAAAACTAAAAGTACTGTATTGTGATAGAAACTTAGATGAAAACTTGATATATTATTCGATGCTGAAACTAGACGCTGGTGTTACGTTATATAGCAATCAACGCAACAACTTATTTCTAAAACCTAAACTTCACGGGCTTCCTAAATCTCGTATGGAATCGAAATCTGGTCGATCGACGGAAGGTGCTGGTCGATCGACTGCTCCTCAGCAACAGTAGCTTCTGGAACCCGAGCCTTGGTCGATCGACTGACTAGGTTGGTCGATCGACTGGCTGAGCTGCTACTTGACTTCTTTTAACTCGTGGACTTGTCTTTTGGGCCTTGGATTGCGCACCAAGCTCGTTCCTTAAGCAATTCCTTTACGTCATTTGCAATGCAGATTACTCGGGGACGGATTTAGCTCGATTTCCGCTCAATTCTTCACATTTCTGCAATAAAGTAAAAAAACACGGAAGTAGAGGAAAATAGGGAAATATAGGCATATATTGCACATTTGAGCTCTGAAATGCGTGTAGAAAAGAGTGTGAAACATCGTATTTTAGACACGCATCAACTGTCATAAATCATTCCGCGTACCAAACATGCAGCATAATCATCACCGGGTGGCTTGCGGGAGGTGCAGAAATGAGGTATCTACAACTTTTGACGTAAATCAATTAAGTCATTGTAATTCATTGTAATTTCAATTATCGTTATTTATTTATTGCATGATTTATTTTCTTGTTTTTCACATGCAATCAATTCTTAATCCCAATTCGACATAATTAGTTGCTAAATTGTTTGTTCAGCGACTTAGTTAATTTTCGCATGCTAGAATTAATCTGTGTTTGTTGCATTGCATGCATATAATCGACGACATATCAAATATGAAAGGTTTCTCTAATCATTAGTAGAGGCCGCTATCGAGGCGGTCGGGATTAGGTGTTCAGTAAAAGGACTTCCTAATACGTACCCTCACCCTTACTCAAGATCTCTGTGAACATCCATGTTCATTGACATCCACGAGAGTCATTCTAGACATAGAATGCTAAGGGTAACGAGTTCTTAGTGTTCATGTCACTACTTTGTGTCTTGACATGACACGAGGTATTCGGACAGTTCCAATTTCCCATAAAAATTATGGCGACTCCACAAATGCAGGCTTATTCAACCTTTCACTGGTTTCAATGCCTCTCAAATCGGTAACGGCCCATGACGTGCTTTGGCTATCCAAGGTTCCATAGTAGAAGTGTCGCCGCCTCAAACATACACAACGCGCGGGTGCGCGCGGCGCAGGTGGCCCATGTCCACAGTTTGGCGACTCCGCTGAGGATGATACACTTATGTGTTACCTAGGGTGAAACTTGAACGGGGTTAGGGAATAGTTTATACGAGACAGTTGTCAGTTTTCATTACTCGACCTTTTTAGGTCATTTTATTCGGCCTTCTTAGGCCCAACCTAACCCATTCGACCAATCGTCCCGTCTGGATGGTCCAAATTCTTATCTGGGCCTAAGGATAGATAGCGATTGACGTCAACCATACCGTGATACATACTCTTGTTTGTATCAAGGGCTTTTACTACTCGAGGAAATGGACTAGGAACCGACCTTACTCTTGTTTAGCAGGGACCTCTCCATAGACCTGGGTTTGATTGCTTGGTATGGCAACCCACCTTTTTAAGCCAAAACCCTTTAAATGCACTCAGTATACCGTTATAATGCCTGTATGAATGTTTGTATCATATACGTGATCACCATTTTGTAAACAAAACCATGACAAAATGTTGTAAAAATAAAATCCTTTTCAACATGTAAATATTTCAAAAGTGGCCTAAAATAGAGCAAAATGAGTCGAAACTCTGTCCAAATGTCTAGTCAAAATTCGGGCCTCAAAACCCATTTTCAAACCTCACTTCGAGTCAGCACTCCTACAACGACACTAGAGTTGCCTAGGACAAATATTTCAAAATTTGTCATTTTCAAACCTCACAGTGGCACACTCCCACTTTACGAGTCAAGTCTCTTTTTGAGTAAGTGTGCTAAAATGGTCGATCGTGTATTGATTCGTCGTCGACCACTTATCCCCAGTTTCCAAGATGCATGGAACTAGTCACGCAAGCATCAATGGACAACCCAGAAATGGTAATGATCTAATCCTAGCTGCGCTCGTCCTTCTCTAAACAAGCCATGACCAAGCTTATGCTCGCCTCAATGCTATTGAAGGTCGGATTGTCGCGGTAGAAACTAGACTTCCTCCTACAGAGAACGATATTCCCGACGTGGTCGTGCATGATAACCTTCCACCTTTTGTTAGACAACGAGAAACCACACCAGGTCTCACTGAAGCTGAAAAGCGACTCCAATACTTGGAAGAGCAACTAATGTACTTTAAGGGAGATGATATCTACAGGGAGAATAATCGCAAGTATGAGGCGGTAACTGCTCAACTGCCAACCAACTTCAACATGACTAACATTCTAAAGTTCAAGGGGCATGAAAACCCTTTGAACCACATTCGTGCCTTCAAGGATTACATGTCTATCAAAGGCATTAAACCAGAGATGTTCTTAAGGATCTTTCCTTAATCTCTCGATACCATCCCTAAGCAATGGTTCTACTCGTTGGAGCACAAGAAAATCGCCACCTGGAACAATGCCGTAATTGAGTTCACTAAGCAATACGCGGATAATGCTGAAATCCAAGTAAACATGTGCACTCTAGCACACAACTTGTTGAACGCCCAGTCGAAGGCACTCTTGTGGAAACGTTCGTGGTTAATTTGACCCCCATATATGCAAACCATTTGAAGTACCAAAACATAAAGTCTTTCAAAGACTTGACAGTGCTAGGACCAAGAATTGAAGACGACATCCGTAAAGGGCTCTTGTCCAAAACGGTAGGTCGCGGATATCAGGGTTCAACGAGTCGTTCTTATGGCTCCACTAGCAAAACCGATGAGGTTAACCTTGTCAAATCATCTTCTATGAAAAATAACCTACAGAGGAAATTTACCTATGTTGGTGAATCGTATTCCACTGCCCTGAAAAGCCTCATGAAACAAGGTAAGCTCCAGCCCATAGGACCTACACCTCACCTAGAGAAGAAGTCTAAGTTCTGGGACGAGAATGCATACTGCGAGTAGCACAGAGGCAAGGAACATGATACGGAGAAATGCTTTAAATTGAAACTTGTAATTCAGGATATGATTGAAGATGGTCACTTACCCATACCACCCGCAAGCAAGCCTTACAATACTCAGAATCCTCTTGGAGTTCTGACTATCATAAATGAAGAATCCACCTTGGATTGTTCACACCTTATTTCTCCAATAGAGGATGAGATTCATGCACTAGAAGGCGAGGAGAGTTATTCTCCCATTTCTCCTACCTTTGCCGATTTTATCGCATGGGCAAACAGTGTGAATACTGAACGTAGCACACAACTCTACACCTTATGACGTGGTCAACCTAGTCTTCCAAGACTCAGTCAAGCTAAGTAACCCAGTCAGTTTTTCAGATGAGGTTTTGCCTCCTTTCGGCGCCAGTTACAACCTCGCTCTATACATTACAATCACATGCTTAAATAAGAACGTACCAATGACTTTGGTGGATGATGGCTCCGCAGTCAGCGTCATACCACTGAAGACAGCATACAAGTTGGGCATGAAATATTCAGATTGGACTTCTACCAACCAAGGTGTTCTAGCATACGATGGAACACGATGTAAAGTAGTAGGGTTAATTAACCTCACTATAGCCACAGGGCCAATCGAGCGAAAGGTTAATTTTTAAATAGTGGACATCGAAGCATCCTTCAATATACTTCTGGGTAGGCCTTGGATTAACGCTTCCAAACCGGTAACATCCACCTTGCACCAGAAGATCAAGATTCTTCTAAATGGCAAAGTAGTGATGATCACTTCGTCACCTATCAAGGCTGTGATAGAGAAAATGGCAAGCAATCATGTAGTCACAAACCCAGTATACGAGGTTGGGGGATTTCAAAGCATAGATCTTATAGAGAGCGAATTGGCACCTCTATAATTCAACCTGTACTCCAATTTGGTGGTCAACAACATACTCAAAACCCAGGGATACTTCCCAGGAATGCCATTAAACCCTATCAAGAAGAATACCTTTGCACCTTACAAATAAGGAAATTCTCAAAGGATACCATTAGGTTTGGGGTACAAGCCCACGAAAGCAGAAGCCTTAGAAATGCTTACTCAGTTCCAAAACCGTAAAGATAAAGGAATCCAGATGCGATCCTATCTCCCTACCTAAATGGATACTTCGTCAGAGAGGGGAGTAAAGAATACTCTCATGGGTTTCCCAAACCTTGGCATTATAAGAGAATACGACTAGCTGGAATCGAGGTCTTCCACCATTGATATTTCATCCCTTCAGTAACTACCGTCAAAACTCGTCAAACACCTTGTTTAGACGAAAAAGACATTAGCCTTCTGTTTGGAGAAGACCGATTCGTCAGGGCAGCGCAGGATGAGATCATTACCATGATACTTCAAGATGATCTTTTCAGCCCGACAACGCTAATTACCGACACCAGTTCAAATCAGCAGAAAGGATGGAGAATGTCGATGAAATGGACCAACAACCAAGGAAAGCTCTTCAAAGTCACTACTGAATAAGGAGAGATGTTCGAAGGAGAACCCGAAGACAATGAATTCGAGTCAGATTCAGAATCAGAGTCTGAGTCTAGAGAAGTCGCTAGAGAATCTTCTTCTGTCGTCACTTCCCATCCCATTGTTTCTCCTAGCATCGCATAGTAACAGCAGCTTGGGAAATGTCCCAGTAGCTCTCCCTTTACCGCCACTGACCACTTAACAAATGGCTTCTTTGTTTCAACTCTTTTCAAAATTTAATATGAATAAATCAGATTATGCTTACTCCTTGTGTTTTTCTGAATGCAATTCTATTTACGATGATAATGAGGATAATTCTAACCCAGACTCAGTTCAATTACCTCCCTATATAATTAAAGAGATACTACAAGAGGGGGAAGGGGCACCAGTTATAGAGAACACCGAACCCATCAACGTAGGAACCGAACTAAAACCCCAAGAACTTAGGATAGGGACGACCCTGAACCCAACTAAAAGGGCCAATTTCATCGACATCCTACACGAGTTCATGGATTTTGTTTCGCTTGGTCTTACAAGGACATGTCAGGGATCGACATGGATATTGCAGAACATCGAATTCCAATCAAACCAGGTTTTAAACCTGTAAAACAGAAGCTTCGTCGGATGAGGACCGAGTGGGCTCTTAAAATAAATGTAGAAGTCGATAAGCAATTCAAAGCCAGGTTCATCAAAGTTTCCGAGTATTCAGGCTGGGTGGCTAACATAATCCCCGTACCCAAAAAGGATGGGCGAATCCGGGTTTGTATTGTTTTGAAAAACTTGATTAAGGCGAGTCGCATGGACGAGTTCCCTATACCACACATCGACATATTGGTAGATAATACATCAGATTACGCGTTGTTATCCTTCATGGATGGGTATGCAGGGTATAATCAGATCAAAATGGCCATAGAGGATATGCATAAGACAGCCTTCGTCACTAAGTGGGGAACATATTGTTATACAGTTATGCCATTCCGGCTAATCAATGCTGACGCTATATATCAACGCACTGCGACCGCATTGCTAAATGACATGATGCATAAAGAAGTAGAAGTGTACATAGATGATATGATCGTCAAATCCAAAGATAGAAAGGGGCATATAGATAATCTTCGCAAATTCTTCCTATAACTGCGCAAGTACAACATGAGGCTCAATCCTCAGAATTGTGCATTCGGAGTAACGTCACGCAAGCTTCTGGGATATGTCATCAGCTAGAGGGGAATAGAAATTGATCCATCCAAGATCAAAGCTTTAATCGAAATGCCACAACCACAAATAGAGAAAGAGGTTAGAGGATTTCTAGGCAAAGTGCAGTATATAAGCCGATTCATATCACAGCTCACTATGATCTGCGAACCTATTTTCAAAAAGCTAAAGAAAACAGATCATACCACATGGAACGACGACTGTCAAAAGGCGTTTGATAGGATTAAGGAGATACTGGCTACGCCACCAGTGTTAATGCTTCCCCAACAAGATCAACCTCTTGGTTTATATCTCACAGTCATCGAAACAGCCATGGGGGCTATACTCCCACAGACTATTGGAAAAGAAGAAAGGGCTATCTACTACCTTCGTAAGAAGTTCTTAAAATACGAGTGTAAATACACACCTCTCGAAAAGACGTGCCTCGCTCTTGTGTGGGCGACAAAGAAGCTACGCCTCTACATGATGAGCTACTCTGTCAAGGTGTATTCTAAAATGGATCCTGTCAAATACCTCTTCGAGAAACCCGTTCTCAACAGACGTTTCGAATGGTGGACCTTAATGCTCTCAGAGTTTGATCTCAAATACATACCTTTGAAAGTCATAAAGAGGCGCGCCGTTGCCGAATTTGTGACACCCCCATACTCCAAGTGCCTTACCAGGACCACTTAGGTATAAGAACGTCACCATCTCGGTCACCCGAGACAGTGATAATCATAAGACAATGAAGAAACATAATTCAAAGATAAAATACGGTTTTAATGATTACATGTTTCAAAACCCAAAACTGTTAACTGAAATACAAGGTACTCAAACGGCCCACTAGCAAAACTATCAAATCTACAAAATATCGTCTGACAAAACGGAAGACTCTTCTAAGTCCCACGTGACGACTCATCCCATCTATCCCATATGCATCATATCATACCTGCTTAATAACTTCTCACCATCCCCGAATGGATCACCAATGTTTTTTAAACAAATAACGGGGTCAGTACTAATTACACAATACAAACCACAATGAAACAAATGCTAAACAGCTCAATCAACACATCTATCTCCAGTCTCCATAATCAATCTCCACACAACTGACTACACACTAAAGTGTGTAGTCCTGCCAGAGTACCCATCGCAACAAGTACTCCACACCGCCAGTAGGTACCGCAGTTGTACCCACCAAATCCCCGCTCATCAACCGCTGAGCGATAAACCCAAGTTTCCTTAATGTGCACATCCCCTCCTGTGGCGGGTTCCACAGAGGGCGAACCAAGGGCGTGAAGCCACTCCCGCAAGTGACTCCACTCCGCCAGGGACACACCCCGAATGTCGCATACAGTTATACAACAACAATCAACAATATAAACCAACAACCGTCACAATCACCAGCAATATAATGAATCAATAATCACAACACGACCACCACACACATCATGTAACTAATACTGAGTAGGGAAACCCTACCTGGAAAGCAACACGAAATCAAACGATCTAAGCAGCTACTCAGAATCTCTCCTCAACAAAGCCTCCTCCTATACATACATACATATTATCACTACCGTAACCACATAATCATAAAAACCCCCAAATTCCCAAATTAGGGTTTAACCAACATTAACCAATTATATAAAAATGATATGTAGAACTTACCCACACCGCAAGGATCACAGCGGTATAAAGAACAATGAAAACCGACACTTTTAGCTCCGGGATTTGCTAATAATGCGGAAGGCTGATTCAACGTAACATGAAATCTCTCTTGACTATGATTTAGGTTTAAAGAAGATGACGGAACTTAATATATATTAATCCGCATTATTAACAAACCCGTCACAAATCACCCGTTAACCGACTTACTCGATCGAGTAACCCTTACTCGATCGAGTGCCACACTTACTCGATCGAGTACCCTACAGGAAGACTACTATTTTGTATATAATCAAACTTACTCGACAGAGTAAGCCCACTCGATAGAGTACCCTCAGACCTATAAAACCGTAGTATTACAGTCTTCCCTACTTAAAAAGAACTTCGTCCCTGAAGTTCAAACCACAACCAAAACAAAAGCACCCAAACATCCTCCCGACACAACAACACAAACAAAACTCAACATAAAACTCCAAAACATACCTCCCAACCAACTCAACCCGAGTCAAAACAACTACTAACCACATCAAAACCAATATAAGAACATGTAAAAACTCTATGCGACCATCTCCTACCTCCCTAAAAGAAACAAGGTTACGTCCCCGTAACCATACATAACTTATCAAAAAGAGACGAGTACGGCTCTCTCATAGCCTCTTCCGCCTCCCATGTAGCCTCCTCACCCTCATGGTTAGACCAAAGAACCTTAAGCAACACTGTCTCACCATGTCTAGTTTTCCTAACCTTTCGATCAAGAATCTGCTTAGGCACCTCAAGATAAGACAAGGACTTATCCAGCTCTATGTTCCCTACCTCTAACAGATGTGACGGATCACTAACATACTTTCGCAGTTGAGATACATGAAACACATTATGCACCCTATCCAATAAAGACGGTAAAGCCAACCGATAAACAACCTCACCCACACGATCTAAGATCTCATACGGTCCTATGAACTTCGGACTCAGCTTCACTTTCTTACCGAATCGCATGACCCCACACATAGGAGACACTTTCAAAAGAACCTTTTCCCCAACCTGAAACTCTATATCCCGTCGATGTAGATCGGCATAACTCTTTTGTCGATCCTGGGCCGCTCTCATCCTCTATTTGATGAGCTTAATCTGTTCCGCCATCTCAGGTACCATCTCTGGTCCTAAAACCACTGCCTCAGCACTATCGTCCCAATAAATCGGACTCCTACATCTCCTCCCATTTAAAGCCTCAAATGGTGCCTTGCCAATACTGGTGTGATAGATGTTGTTGTTAGAAAACTCAATCAAATCCAATCTCTGCTCTCAGCTACCACCAAAATCTATAACACAAGCTCGCAACATATCCTCTAGAGTCTTGATGGTCCTCTCAGTCTGGCCATCTGTCGCAGGATGAAATGATGTACTCATCTTTAAGGTAGTTCCCAAAGACTCATGCAACTCTTTCCAAAAACGTGAGATGAATCTCAAATCTCTATCAAATACTATGTCTTTAGGCACCCCATGCAGTCTAACCACGTTCTTCCGATAAGCGATAGCTAACTGTGTCTTAGTCCATGTATCTTTCATTGACACAAAATGAGTTGACTTGGTCAGTCGATCCACTATAACCCATATCATGTTGTTACCCTATTGACTCCTTGGTAAACCCACGATAAAATCCATAGAAATGGACTCCCACTTCCACTCAGTACCTCAAGAGACTGAATCTTACCTTGTGGTCATCGCTGCTCCCCTTTTACTCTCTGACATGTCAAACAACGAGCCACAAACTCAGCTGTTTCTTTCTCCATCCTAGGCCACCAGAAAGTCTTTTTCAAATCTTTGTATAATTTGTCACCGCCTGGATGTACCGAGTATGGTGTGCAATAAGCCTCTGTCATGATTATCTTTTTCAACTCCTCATCATTAGGAACACACCACCTCCCATCAAATCTCACACTACCATTTGTATGAATAGAGAATCTAGACATTTTCCCTTTCTCTACTCCAGCTCTCCACTCCTCAATCTTGGGATCCAAAGCCTGTTTACTGCGAATATCATCATAAAGGTCTTGCTCAACTGTCAAATCCCCCATAGCATCCCCTTTCTGGATCATATGTATCCCGAACTTCCCCACCTCATCTCTCAATCTCATCAAAGAAATAGTTGTGCATAAAGAATGCACACTCTTTCTGCTCAAAGTATCTGCAACCATATTGGCTTTCCTTTCATGGTATATAATATCCATGTCATAATCACCAATCAACTCCATCCACCTCCACTGTCTCATGTTCAACTCCTTTTGAGTGAAGATGTACGTTAGACTCTTGTGATCTGAAAATACCTTAAAGGTCGCCCTATATAGGTAATGTCTCCAAATCTTAAGGGCAAACACAACTGCACCCAACTATAGATCATGTGTAAGGTAGTTCTCCTCATAAGACTTCAATTGCCCAGAAGCATAGGCAATCACTTTCCCATTCTGCATCAACACAGAACCCAGCCCATTCTTTGAAGCATCTGTATACACCTCAAAGTTCTCACTCCCTTCAGGCAATGCTAAGATTGGAGTTGTGGTCAAACGCTCCTTTAATGTTTGGAACGCCGTCTCACAACTTTCATCCCAACGAAACCTGTTCTCTTTCCTCATCAAAGCTGTCATAGGTCTAGCTATCTTTGAGATATCCTTAACAAACCGTCGATAATACCCAACTAAACCTAAGAAACTCCTGATCTCAGCAACATTCTTAGGTGCTTCCCACTTGGTAACTACTTCAATCTTCGCAGGATCCACAGCTACCCCTTTCTTTGAAATCACATGCCCCAGAAAATCAACATCCTATAAAGAGAACTCGCACTTGGACAACTTTGCATACAACTGATGTTCCCTAAAGGTCTGCAACACAATCCTCAAATGCTCCTCATGTTCCTCTTTAGTCTTAGACAATACTAAGATATCATATATGAAAACCACTACAAACTTATCCAAGAACTGACTGAAGACCCTGTTCATCAAATCCATAAACACAACAGGTGCATTAGATAACCCAAACGACATCACCACATACTCATAATGACCATACCTCGACGTGAAAGCTGTCTTTGGTATGTCCTCCTCTCGAATCTTCACCTGATGGTAACCCGACCTCAAATCAATCTTAGAAAAGACTACTGCACCGCTCAACTAATCAAGAAAATCATCTATCCTTGGCAAAGGATACTTGTTCTTTACTGTCACTCTGTTCAGCTCCCTATAGTCGATGCACAACCTCAAGCTCCCATCTTTCTTCTTCACAATAACAGAACTGGTGCTCCCCACGGTGATACACTAGGGCTAATGTATCCCCTATCAATCAGATCATCCAACTGCTTCCTTAGCTCCTCCAACTCCTTAGGACCCATACGGTACGGTGCCTTAGAGATTGGCCCTGTTCCCGGTTTCAGCTCAACACTGAAATCTATCTCCCTCTTCGGTGGCAACCCCAGAATCTCCTCTGGAAAGACATCTGGAAACTCTCCCACCACTGGTATCTGCTAAACAGTCGGACTCGCCACTCTATGATCCCTCACATGGCACAGGATAAACGGGCACCCCTTCCTCAGTTTGGACTTCAAGGTCACTGCTGCAATCAACTTAACTTTGGGTTTGACAACAAACCCACGATAAGACGCACTAATCCCCTTAGGACCTCTCAAAGAAACTCTCTTTTGATGGTAATCTATCTTAGCCTTGTACTTTCCCAACTAATCCATCCCGACTATCATCTCAAAACCATCTAAAGAAAACTCCAACAAATATACAGGTAGATCAACTTGCCCAACTATCATGGACACACCTCTATATAAACCTCCCACAAGATACAGACTCACCCGAAGTATAAAAACTTCCTCTCTTACAGACTCATACTCACTCAAACCCAACCTTTTAACATGACTCGATGATACAAACGACTGTGACGCTCCCGAATCAAACAAAACAAAGGTATAAACACCAGCAACAAGAAATGTACCGGTGATAACGTGAGCATCATCCTCAGCTGCTTTCTTCTCCATCATAAACAGCTTGCCACCGGACTTCTCCATCATAAACAGCCGGTTTCTGAAAAGAATTACCGCCATTGCGGTTAGTCCCACCGTTGTTGCTTTGACCTCCCATGTTGTTCCATGACCCAGCCGGCATGTTACTAGCATAACTCTGTGTAGGACCCTGTGAGAAACTCCCCTGTAACGGTCTCTGGAAACCCCCACTCACCGTACTGGTGCACTCATGTCTCTTGTGGCCCACACCACCACAGTTATAACAGGTCCTACCCCAACTACCACCACCACTACCACGGCACGCCCATATGAAGCCCCAGAACTAAACTTTGAGCCTGACGAATATGCTCTCGCCTGATTATCGTTACTCTTCTTGTAGCTGGACTGACCACCACCCACGCTCTAAGCTTTCCTCTTCTCAGCACCCCTCTCCTTGGTCATCTCAACAAACCTCTCAGCCCTCCCAGCTCGCTCATAGACTTCCTTTACATCTGTAAGGACTCCCACCGGTAACTTCTCCATAATCTTGGGGGTCAACCCCTTCTCAAACCTTAGAGCTAAATTCTCCTCACTCAACCCTATGTCCTCAGCATACCTGGACTTCTCATTAAACTTGCGGTTGTACTCAGCTACCGTCATATCGAATGTCATCTTAAAATCATCAAATTCTTCTCTCAACTTACTCCTCACATGTTCCGGCACGAACTCACGCCTCATAGCCTTCCTGAACTCATCCCAAGGTATTGCAGGTAGCCCCTGCTTTATATACATCTCCCTAGCACCCACCTTAACCTTATCCCACCACTCACCGACCGCTTCTCTCAAGTAGAACGCAGCTTGTTCCACTTTCAACTCCTCCGGACAATGAACTAGCTCGAGGATATTCTCCATCTCCCTGTGCCAATTATCCAGCAGAATTAGCGCCCCAGTCCCCTTATACTCCTTAGGGTTGAACCTAGCTATGTGAATACTAATTTTGGAGTGATCAAAATCCTTATTCTTTCCCACTCTTTTCAAAGCTTCCGTAAGAGCATCTTGGTGCTCCAACATCTTCACTATGTCATCAACAGTCATACTCTTAGCTCTAGCGTACAAAGCAGTTCATTTCGGCGGTATCTTGTAACTAAACTAGAAAAGGTAGATATAAACACATATCCCACATCTCAAACATGCATACGACCTGTATAAAACCCACTCGATCGAGCCCCTCAACCCACTCGATCGAGTTGAGGTCACTCGATCGAGTTTCCCCCTCTACTCGATCAAGTACCTCAACTCCATAACCTGACCAGAAGGCTACAAAAAACACACTCGATCGAGTTGGCTAGCCACTCGATCGAGCTGACCCCACTCAATCGAGTGCCCCTACCTACTCGATCGAGCACCCAAAAACCTGCTTCTGCCCAGAAAACATAAAACTACCTACTCGATCGAGTCATACCCACTCAATCGTGCCCCTCACCTACTCGATCGAGTGCCCCCCACTTATCTTCCTTTCCCAACTTTATATACAACTTTATACTACCAACATAACGACAATAACAATACATATCTATATATATATACTCAACTCTTTATATACTCAAACAAACAACTTTACTTCCGTATTTCTAACAAGCCACATTATGAAACAAACAACATGCCTTTATTCATCCAACATACAAATCACATAATCATCATTTTCATTCCATACCTCCTATCCCCCACATTCATACATCCACCAACTCACCACGTGTTATTATATAGACAAACAAACAAGAAGATAACACATAAGATCCCGACACGCACCCCATGTGACCATTTCAAAATTGTAGGGTGAGTTCGCGACTTTAGGACGTATCCCAAGCCTTTGCATTAGCTCCTACAACTTCTACCCCGGGTTCATTTTAATTTGACCCCATATGTTCATTAGATTCATTGGTTACAGGTTTCAGGATCGTCGCTCTGATACCACTTTGTGATACACCCATACTCCAAGTGCCTTACCAGGACCACTTAGGTATAAGAACATCACCATCTGGGTTACCCGAGGCAATGATAATCATAAGACAATGAAGAAACATAATTTAAAGATAAAATACGGTTTAAGTGATTACATGTTCCAAAACCCAAAACTGTTAACTGAAATACAAGGTACTCAAACGGTCCACTAGCAAAACTATCAAAACTACAAAATATCGTCTGACACAGCAGAAGACTCTTCTAACTGCCACGTGACGACTCATCCCAGCTATCCCATATGCTTCATATCATACCTGCTCAATAACTGCTCACCATCCCCGAATGGATCTCCACAGATTTTAAAACAAATAACGGGGTCAGTACTAACTACACAATACAAACTACAATGAAACAAATTCCAAACAGCTCAATCAACATATCAATCTCTAGTCTCCATAATCAATCTCCACACAACTGACTACACACTAAAGTGTGTAGTCCTGCCAGAGTACCCATCGCAGCAAGTACACCATACCGCCAGTGGGGGACCGCAGCCATACACACCAAATCCCCGCTCATCAACCACTGAGCGATTAACCGAAGTTTCCTGATTGTGCACATCCCCTCCTATGGCGGGTTCCACAGATGGCGGACCAAGGGCGTTAAGCCACTCTCGCAAGTGACTCCACTCAGCCAGAGACCAACCCCGAATGTCACAGACAGTTATACAACAATAATCAACAATATAAACCAACAACCATCACAATCACCAGCAATATAATTAATCAATAATCACAACACGACCACCACACACATCATATAACTAATACTGAGTAGGGAAACCCTACCTGGACAGCAACACGAAATCAGACGATCTAAGCAGCAACTCAGAATCTCTCCTCAACAAAGCCTCATCCTCCTATACATACATATATATTATCACTACCGTAACCACATAATCATAAAAACCCCCAAATTCCCAAACTAGGGTTTAACCAACATTAACCAATTGATATAAAAATGATATGTAGAACTTACCCACGAAGCAAGGATCACAACGGTATAAAGAACAATGAAAACCGACACCTCTAGCTCTAGGATTTGCTAATAATGCGGAAGGATGATTCAACGTAACTTGAAATCTCTCTTGACTGTGATTTAGGTTTTGTAAAAGTGTTTAAAGAAGATGATGGAACTTAATATATATTAATCCGCATTATTAACAAACCCGTTGCAAATCACCCGTTACCCGACTTACTCGATCGAGTAAGTCACTTACTCGATCGAGTGCCACACTTACTCGATCGAGTACCCTACATGCATACTACTATTTTGTATATAATCAAACTTACTCGACAGAGTAAGCCCCACTCGATAGAGTACCCTCAGACCCATAAAACCGTAGTATTACAGAATTCTTCGCAGATAATCCCATCAACGATACTTAAGCAATAGACACGTGGTCATTTCCAGACGAAGACATCCTTCAGACCAGCGTATATTCTTGGGATCTTTATTTTGATGGAGCATCAAATTTAAGAGATTTTGGAATAGGAGTGTTGCTCATTTCTCCTGAAGGCGAGCATACATCACTTTCTGTCAAACTCCACTTCGAGGTGGCAAATAATGCAGTAGAGTATGAAGCTTACCTCATTGGTCTACAAGCAGCAGTGAGTTTAGGCATTAAGAATCTTCGAGTTCACGGAGACTCATCCTTGATCATTAACCAAGTTACAAGATCTTGGAAAATTCAAAGTGAAAGTCTAGCACCCTATCTGGCTAGGATAGATCAAGTTGCCCGATTCTTCGATCAGGTCACTTATCTACACCTACCTTGTGAAGAGAATCAATTTGGAGACGCTCTTGCGAAAATTTTATCCTTGATTAATATGCCAAACAACATGGTTGAAATACCTTTATGCATTGAACGGCGGTCTAAACCAGCCTACGTACACCACCTTACAGATGAAGAAGAAAGCCCAGAGGAACCCTGGTTCAAAGCCATTCTAAACTTCAAACCTAATGGTACATACCCACCAGATATGGATAAGAGGGGACAACGCGCCATACGCCTACTAGCCTCTCAATACCTTCTCATGCAAGGAGAGTTGTACAAAAGAACACCTCTTGGTGTCGTATTACGTTGCCTTGATCATTCACAGGCACAGAAAGTGATGGAAGAAGTTCACGATTGAGAATGCGGTCCTCACATGAGTGGACCCATGATGGAAAATAAAATCACGCGTCTAGGATATTACTGGATGACAATGGAGTCAGATTGTATTAAATACTGTTGGAGCTTGTGTCCTCCACAATTAGTGTGATAACATTTATAAATCTCTTATAGGTTCACAAGGGTATACTTAGTATTTTATCAGTTGATTAACGATTACGTAATAACGGTTGGCTTGCTAGAAAGTTTGACGTTATTATCATACTAAAGGCGGTGATCAACTGGTCCCTAAAAGTCACAACTAAAGGATGTGTTTGAGAGATGTGATTATGAATATGTAATCACATTGATACCTAATATGACTAAAAGGTTAGTCTTTGTATTTGACTAAAAAGTTAGTCAATGTGATGATGAGACGATTATTTAATCTAATTAAATAATATTAGCTGAGACGAATTAACTGTCAATTCGTAAATTGAATATAATATGTTATATTTAATTAATGTATATAATGTTATCTTAGACGAATTAAGATGTTAATTCGTAATTAAACATAATCGGTTATATTTAATTAGCTAATTATAAATATGCGATATTTATAGTTAAAGTATATATTATACGATATTGTCATAATAAATTGATACAGACCGGTATTAATAAATCGACTACAAGCTGTTGTGTGTAGACTTATCAATGCGGAATAAAATAAATGACAATTTATAAATAATACACTTTATATACATTTTGTAAACTACCAAAATAAGAAGATTAAATCTCCTTATTTTTGGTAGGTGGAATAACCGAAAATAAGGAGATAATTTCTCTTATTATTTTCGGTTGTTACACAATAAAAGGGAAGAAAATATCTCCCCCTATTTTACTCTAACCTAAACGGTTTTAAAGGGTAAAGGGAGACTATTTTCTTAACCTAATTTTTGACCTAATATTCTCTCATCAAAAATCACAAAAAAACCCTAAATTAATTAGTGAATTTGGGGATCTCATTCTAGCAATTTGAGGGGCATTTCTCGGAGCATCTTGGGTGCAACTCTTAGGCGAATATCATTTTGATATTGTTCTTAGGCCATTCTTGCTAGGACCAAAGGTTGAATCTTAATCCTCTACTATTTTGTTTATGCAATTTCATTTATGACTTGTATTCATAATTATAATTTCGTTATAATCCTAATAATCTTAAAGGAAGTATACCGATATTTCCTACAATTGGTATTAGAGCCAAGGCCACGAAATTATTTTTGATGATTTTCATAAATGGATTTTTACAAATTTAAAAAAAAAAAATGGGTCGCGGCTGTTTTGGAAAAAAAAAAATTTGCAGTATGAATTTTTTTTTTTAGGCCGTGAGTTTTTTTCTTTGTTTTGTTGTTCTTATTTCCATTTTTATTTATTAATATTGTTGTTTTAATAAGTTAAAATGATAATATGATGAATTTGTAGTTGTTTTGATTTAATGAGGATTAAATTAAAATGTAAATGGAAATAGTTTTGTTATATGATGTTCATTTGTTTTTGCTATTTAGTTTTGGCATACAAGAGATTAATTTGTTGTTTAAGTATCATGATTCATTAATTTGAATGTTGATGATAATGCCAAATCTTGTTCTAGTAGCAACATTAAACAATTGTTCATAACAAAAGAGATGTTTTCGATTGAGAAAAAAAAACAGTTTTTTTCCAGTTTTAGAGCTTAATGCCGAGTCACAAAAGAAAAAAAAAGTTTCTGTTTTTTTTTTTCGTTTTGTGGTTGTGCCGAGAAGAAATTTTTTTTTCTGGTTTTTGGGCTGTTTTGCCGTGAGCAGTAATAAAAAAGAAAAAAAAAATTTCTTTTTTTGTTTCGGTTATTGTTTTATGCCGAGGGCAATTTTAATAAAAAAAACTGTTTTTTTGTTTTTGGGATTGCCAAAAGAAAAAAAAAAGGGGGAATCTGTTTTTTTTATGCTCAATGTCGTGAGCATTATTAAAAAAAATTTCTGTTTTTTTTCTCTTTTGCCGAGAGCTTTTATAAAAAAAAAAATTTTTTTATAGTTTTTGGCCAATAATTATAATTATACATTTTAATGTATGATTATTTGTTGTGAAAAGGTTCACATATTTAGATACCTAATTATTTTAAAGAAGTTTAAAATGATGTTGGATTAATTCATATTACAAGATTAATATGTATCAAGATTAAAATTATTGTGAGTAATTGAGGAATTGTCACATAATTTGATCAATTAAATAGGTGGTTTGGATAAATTACTCTACATAATTAAGGAATTATGTCTTGAATGGTTAATTTTTAGTTGATGCATTTTTATTTTAGTTGAATGTTTTGTTGAATGGTTTAATTTACGTATTTTTGCAATCGGTTGTAATTTGTAATACCTAGTGTGGCCTTAGTCAAATTATGTTTTCGTAATGATGGAAACATAATTTTTAATGTAATTTTGAGATCTCGTATCTCCTTTAATTTTCTTTAAGTATTATGGTTTTGAAATTAGAATGTAAATAGGTTTATTATGTAATTTTTGAGAAGACTAAAGATGGAGATTGGATTGCCACTCCCGCTACATGGACCAAGATGGAACATCAAGACAAGCTTCTCGGGTCCAAGGATGGATTCCAAAGTTGTATTTATGTTCATTTTGGTAGATAGGCCACACTAGGACTTTATTTTGTTTTACGTTTTTCATTCTTATTGCTTTTCATTCATATGATAGTTAGTGCATCATATTCCGCCTAAACCAAGCCACCTACTAAAATGCATGAAAATTGACTCATATAGATTGAATGTTAGTTTTCATTGACATACAAATGTCACGCTTTATAAGCCATCACCTTAGTCTATTCATTCTCGCATGCTAGATATTAGTTCACTTAAAATGAATTAAATAAAGTTGATGAGATCTTCCTCTAAAACTAAAATTGAGACTTGTCTTTATAGGCCAAACAACTATGAATCCCTTCTTCGTCGATAGGCATATAGGACCTTACTCTCCATGTGACCCCTTCTACGTTGGGTAAGTAGTTTGTGTTGACTTAGTTTACCTCAACATTATAATCCGAAGAGTTTCTCGTGATTATGATGGACTATAGATAGAATTTACAGAAATTTATCAACCAAGAATTCTAACAATAGAACTAGCCAAGAGGTTGGCTTATCAATTTACAGATAATTGAGTCTTGGGATCATTTATATAATTCTTGAGGGAGGTCAATTGTGTAAATGCTTGAGTCTTCGCTTATAACAGTTTTGCATTAGACTTAAATCATAACAATGAGTATGCTTATTATGTTTTTATTCTTCTTTTCGCAGTGTAGAATTCGTTTTATATTGATAATACTGCTTACAACAAATGGCTGGAAATAACGAAATCCCTATGCCAAGTGCCACACTTGCACGCGAGTCCTGGCTAAAAACTTTCATGGACCACATGAATCAGTCCACACGACTGAAGAATGAGGGGTCCAACTTTGCGGACTGGGAGGCATCATTACGGAATGCTGCCATTGCTGACGGTAAGCTCAAGTACTTAACTGAGCCAATACCGCCAAACCCAGGCCCCAATGCAAGAGCTAACGAGTCACTTGCTTATAGTGACTTCGTCTTGGAAGCGGGTGCGATAAAGAACGTACTCATTTTTGCAATGGAAACCAATTTGCAAAGACGATTCATTGCCCAAGGTGCAAACAAGATTTTGACCACGCTCACTAATGAGTTCTCAAAAGCACCGAGAATCGTTACTTATGAGCATACCTGTCGCTTCTTTGATGCGAAACTCCAAAAGTGCCAACCGGTTAGCCCACACATTCTTAACATGATTGAGAATGTCGAGAAATTGGAGGCACTTGATTGTAAAATCAGTGAGAGCATAGTCATTGACCGTATGCTTCATTCACTTAATGATGATTTTGCCCTTTTTAGGGCAAATTACTACATGAATGACATGAAGAAAAGTCCTCATGAGCTACACTCACTTCTCGTACAGACCGAGAAGGATATGAAATTGAGTGGGAGCATGAAGCAAGATGTTCTCATGATTTCCAACAAGAATAAGGGTAAGGGCAAAGCTTCCGGCGACCTAACTATAGGGAAGCCAAAGTTTAAGAAGCCAGGAAACGGTAAGAGTGGGCCTGGTTAGACTAGTGGCTCACAAGGCAAGGCAAAGAGCAAGGGCGGTGACATTGAGTGTCACCATTGTCACAAGACTGGACATTGGAGGAGGATCTGTCCCGTGTACCGTGACGACATAAAAGTAGGCCGCGTCACTCCTGTTGGTATGTCATCTTATATTCATATGATTGAGATTAACCATGCAAGTTTCAGAACTTGGGTACTTGATACTGGTTGTGGTTCTCATCTGTGTAATCATTTGCAGGGCCTAAGAAACATCAAATCCCTCGCAAAGGGTGATGTGGACCTGAGAGTTGGGAATGGAGCACGAGTTGCTGCAGTCTCAATGGAAACATATGTAATCCAGCTCCCTAGTGGTTTTGATTTATATTTATATAACTGTTACTATGTACCCAGTTTATCTAAGAACATTATTTCTGTTTCCGTACTCGATAAAGACAGTTTTTCATTTTCAATAAAGGATAATAGCTGTATTTTCTCTTTCAATGAAATGATTTATGGCAAAGCAGTTTCCATAAATGGAATTTACATCTTAGATCAAACCACAGATATATTACACGTGAATAATAAGAAATTAAAGGTTGGTGACAAAGATCAAACTTATCTATGGCATTGTCGAATGGGACACATAAATGAAAAACGTGTAAAGAAACTCGTCGAGAATGGGACTATTCCCGCATTCACTACATTTGGCACGTGTGAATCATGTCTTATCGGCAAAATGACGCGAATTTCCTTCAAAGGTGTTGGAATGCGCGCTAGTGACCTATTAGGACTCATACATACTGATGTATGTGGACCTATGTCAATTACCGCTAGAGATGGCTATAGATATTTTATCACTTTCACGGACGATTTGAGTAGATACGGATATGTCTACTTAATGAAGCATAAAAGTGAGTCCTTTGAGAAATTCAAGGAATACCAGAATAAAGTTGAGAATCAACTGGGAATAAAGGTTAAAGCACTCCGTTCAAATCGGGGTGGCGAATATCTTTCAAATGAGTTTGATCAACACCTTAAAGATTGTGGAATAGTTTTGCAGTTAACTCCACCTGGAACACCTCAATTAAATGGTGTGTCCGAACGGAGAAATCGAACCCTACTTGATATGGTTCGATCCATGATGAGTCACACGGTAGTACCTGATTCATTATGAGGTTTTGCTCTTTTGTCAGCTGCTCTTATACTTAACCGAAGTCCCACTAAAGCTGTCGACAAGACTCCATATGAAATTTGGAAGGGAACGGTACCTAACTTGTCCTTTATTCGGGTTTGGGGCTTCGAGGCATATGTCAAGTGGAGACACGAGGATAAGCTCGGCCCACGATCGGTCAAGACATACTTTATTGGCTATCCAAAAGCAATGTTTGGTCATTACTTCTATTCACCTACCGAACATCGAGTTTTTGTTGCGGCTAGTGCGACGTTCTTAGAGAAAGAATTTCTCGAGAACAAGTCAAGTAATAGAACCTTCTAGCTGTCGGAGATTCAAGAACCAACAACCGAGGAACAGATGGAGGAAGTTGTTCCTCCAACTGATGATACGGTTAATATTCCTCAGGAACCTAGGAGGTCGGGTAGAGTCTCCAATCCTCCAGACAGATACATTGGTATGGTCGAGGAGAGTGACGTTTTGCTCCTAGAGAGTAATGAACCCGCTACCTATAAAGGTTCCATGACCTGTTCCGACTCAAAACTATGGCTTGAAGCCATGCAATCCTAGATAGACTACATGTATGAGAATGACGTATGGGATCTAGTTGATTTACCTAATAAGGTAAAACCTTTATAGTGCAAATGGCTTTACAAAATAAAGTGTTCTGTAGACTGGCAACCAGATACCTATAAGGCATGACTAGTGGCAAAAGGTTTCACTCAAGTGCACGGATTGCATTATGATGAAATTTTTTCACCCGTAGTTATGCTGCGTTCCATTCGGATAATCTTAGCGATTGCCGCTTTTCATGACTATGAAATTTGGCCAATGGATGTGAAAACCGCATTCTTAAACGGTTATTTGAAGGAGGAGTTGTACATGGTGCAACCCGAAGGTTTCATAGATCCTGAAAATCCTAAGAAAGTGTGCAAGCTTTAGCGTTCCATTTATGGACTTAAGCAAGCTTCTCGGAGTTGGAATCATCGTTTCGACCAAGTGATAAAAGAGTATGGTTTCACTCGATCGGTCGAGGAACCATGCTTATATATCAAGTCGAGTGGGAGCAAGATTGTTTTCTGGATATTGTATGTCGATGACATACTCTTGATTGGGAATGACATTCCTCTCTTATCTACGGTTAAAGGATGGTTGAAGAACCATTTCCAGATGAAAGATCTAGGTGAGGCACAACGCATATTGGGAATCCGTATCTATCGAGATAGATCATGACGGACGTTATCACTGAGTCAGGAGTCT
This sequence comes from Silene latifolia, assembly GCF_048544455.1. Taxonomy (NCBI): domain Eukaryota; kingdom Viridiplantae; phylum Streptophyta; class Magnoliopsida; order Caryophyllales; family Caryophyllaceae; genus Silene; species Silene latifolia. Next base: position 116,013,114 of record NC_133536.1, on the reverse strand, counting down.
TATTTGGATAATATTCTTGAAAGGTTCAGCATGACCAACTCCAAGAAGGGGAACCTTCCAATGACTTCTGGGATGCATTTGAGCAAGTCTCAGTCACCCACGACGCCTGAAGGGATTGAGCGCATGAGTCGTGTTCCTTATGCATCAGCCATATGATCAATCATGTATGCCATGATATGTACACGTCCAGACGAGGCATATGCATTGAGTATGACGAGTCGGTACCAAAAGAATCAAGGTGAAACACACTGGATAGCTGTTAAAATCATCCTTAAGTACCTACGGAGGACTAAGGATAGGGTATTGACTTATGGAGGAGATACTAAGCTATACGCAATCGGTTACGCAGATGCTAGCTTCCAAACAGATCGAGATGATTCAAAATCTCAGTCCGCGTTCGTCTTCCCTCTTAATGGTGCTGTGTTCAGCTGTAAGAGTTCCAAATAGGATGTTGTAGTAGATTCTACCACTGAGTCCGAGTACTATACCGCTTCGGAAGCAGCAAAGGAAGCTATATGGATGCGTCAATTCTTACAAGGACTTACGATAGTTCCTAGTTCGAATGACCCGATCACCATCTATTGTGACAATAGAGGTGCCATCTTCCAGGCTAAGGAGCCTAAGTCTAGCAACAAGTCTAGACATGTACATCGGAAGGCTCACCTGATCCGTGATTTCGTGGAGCAAGAGGAGATAGTGATTGACAAGATAGCTTCGGATGACAACATCACGGATCCTCCCACTAAACCGTTGAATTATGATAAGCATGAAGGTCACGTTGTTTCCATGGGAATTAAACGTGTTCCTGAGTTGTAGTAGTTAATTATGAAATCGATACATTATTTTTTTCATATACTATTTATAACTTCATCGTTTTATTTCATATTTTGTTTTTCATGTGGATTGTACCGACAACATTGAACGCCACAAAGTGAACTGAATTACATTATATTTGTTTTGGTCTGTAATTGCCTACATGAGCTGATAACCATGGCTATTATATTGTGCAGTCGATTAATGGTGGGTTCAACGAGCCATAAGTCAAACAGTTGGTTGATCGATCAGAGATACGAGTAATAACGATATCTCGTAGGACAAAAATTGTGACAACGTAATGGAGTCCTAAATGTTTAAAAACATTCGGTGCCAGGTCGTGGATTGGACGTCCATTGTGTTCCTAGAGTCGATTCTTTTGACTATCGACTGTCTCTTGAGATTAAAGCAGTTTTTGGGTGACTTTGGTTTCTTTCTCATGGTCGACCGTAACTGGAGGCTAAGCAGTTTTTTTCTGGGTCATTTCATACTGTGCTTATATCTGCAGGATTCGAGTTGAGGAAAATATTCAACCTTTATCAGGTATAGTTATTTCTCAGGGCCACTAGAGGAGTTGTAACTGAAATGCATGGCCATGCTCGAATGATGATTCGTTTATCAGTTAAGTTACTCTCTAGTTGGGGAAACCACTCTTGATATTGATCACTTGTAAAATACGACCTCTGTGAATACGGATTTTGCAAATTGTTTTACATTGAGTGGGAGAAATTTTAGGATATGAGCATCAACTGGTCCCTAAAAGTCACAACTAAAGGATGTGTTTGAGAGATGTGATTATGAATATGTAATCACATTGATGCCTAATATGACTAAAAGGTTAGTCTATGTATTTGACTAAAACGTTAGCCAATGTGATGATGAGACGATTATTTAATCTAATTAAATAATATTAGCTGAGACGAATTAACTGTCAATTCGTAAATTGAATATAATATGTTATATTTAATTAATGTATATAATGTTAGCTTAAACGAATTAAGATGTTAATTCGTAATTAAACATAATCGGTTATATTTAATTAGCTAATTATAAATATGCGATATTTATAGTTAAAGTATATATTATACGATATTGTCATAATAAATTATTACAGACCGGTATTAATAAATTGACTGCAAGTTGTTGTGTGTAGACTTATTAATACGGAATAAAATAAATGACAATTTATAAATAATACACTTTATATACATTTTGTAAACTACCAAAATAAGAAGATTAAATCTCCTTATTTTTGGTAGCTGGAAAAATCGAAAATAAGGAGATAATTTCTCTTATTATTTTCGGTTGTTACACAATAAAAGGGAAGAAAATATCTCCCCCTATTTTACTCTAACCTACACGGTTTTAATGGGTGAAGGGCGACCATTTTCTTAAACTAATTTTTGACCTAATATTCTCTCATCAAAAATCACAAAAAAAACCCTAAATTAATTAGTGAATTTGGGGATCTCATTCTAGCAATTTGAGGGCCAGTTCTCGAAGCATCTTGGGTGCAACGATTAGGCGAATATCATTTTGATATTGTTCTTAGGACATTTTTGCTAGGACCAAAGGTTGAATCTTAATCCTCTACTATTTTGTTTATGCAATTTCATTTATGACTTGTATTCATAATTATAATTTCGTTATAATCCTAATAATCTTAAAGGAAGTATACCGATATTTCCTACAAATACGTCAGACATTACAACAATTGCCAGATCTTCGGGAATGTGCAACATGTTCCTCCCTCAATGCTTTATACCATGACATCTCCTTGGCCATTTTCTGCTTGGGGAATCGACATCATTGGGAAGATCACGCCAGCTGGAATAGGAGGTCACTGAATCATTTTGGTAGCTATCGACTATTTTACCAAATGGGTCGAGGCAGCATCATACACTGCCCTTACAGCTAAACATGTGGCAAAGTTCTTACAAACCAATATCATTTGTCGATATGGTTGCCCACATGAGATCATCAGTGGCAACGGGTGACATTTCCAGGTCGAAGCTGTACAATTGTTAGCCAAATAAAAAATCAAGCACCATTATTCCTCGCCTTATAGACCCCAAACCAACGGCGCGGTGGAAGCAGCTAACAAAAATGTCGTCATGATCCTCAAGAAAATGATCGACAATTATCGAGATTGGCCTAGCGAAATACCTTTTGCGCTATGATGTTATCGCACATCAGTTAGGACACCCACTAGGGCTACTCCTTTCTTTCTAAATTATGGCATGGAAGCTGTGTAACCAGTTGAATTAGAAATCCCGTCCCCACGCATTTTGCTTGAAAGTCAAATCCCAGAAGCTGAATGGAATAGGAATCGATATGAGGAACTCGTCCTCTTAGATGAACGAAGGTTGCACGCATTGCATAATATGCAAACATAACAAGCCCGTATTAAACGAGCCTTTAATAAACGTGTTAAGCCTAGGAAAATCAAAGAAGGAGATTTGGTGCTCAAATTCGTCAGAGCTCTCCTACCTGTCAATCCACGACGAAAGTGTAAACCTAACTGGGTCGGACCCTTCTTAGTCAAGTCCATGCTCTCAGGGGGTGCGGTTAGGATTACAGACTTAGATGGGAATGAATTTTCTAACCCTACCAACCTAGACCAGCTAAAACGATATTACCCTTAGCATAGGATAGAAAACGCGCCTCGCGTAACCCATGTGTCGCTCATGAGACACGAAATAAAACCGGCCCCTGTTCAGTTAATGTTTATGTCGCTATTCTCTTGCATTTTGACATTTCGTCATCCTTATATCATCAAATAAATTGAATTGTACTTCCCTTAGGAGTAAGTAAAGCACATGCTTATTTTTTCTAAAGTTCATTACAAGCTCTTGTTTCGAACAATTATTCTTTTACATTTACTCGAACTACGCACAGAGTTTGGTTTCATTTTTTCTAATGAATATGTAGCCAATCCTTCACAGGATACAAGCCTTTATTATGAAATATAAATAGAAGGACATTTGCATTTGCATTTGAAATTCGGCAAGAATAATAAAAGAAAATCACACTAGTTTCTTAACTAATAAATCTTTTATTCATTGTTTCATAAATAGTAATAATATGCCAAATACATATAAAATGAAAATGCTGAAAACAAAAATGCTAGGCTAGGATTCTAAAAAAACCCTGCCATTTATTACAACTTAAATAATAATAATAATAATACTATAATAAATGACTAAGGCTATTCTTCCATTTTCCCTTTGCCTTTGTCACCCTTGTCATATTTCTTGTCTCGACCACGAGCCGGGCGCACTTGTGTTGTCTCCGACCTAATCACCAACGGTCGTTCTCGTGGTCTAGCCTTGCAATTTCGATCCATCACCATCTCTACGGCAGGAGCAGCTTTCGGCTTCTTCGATGGACGAATAACTAGAAATCCGGCCTCTTCTTCCTCTTCAGTCAAGTTTCTTTGGATCTCCTTTGCTACTTCGCGGATCTTGTAATCCACGGGCTCGTGCTTCCTCAGCTTCTCGCGTTCTTCAAGGGTACTTGCCTTTCTCCATTGCAAGTATGAGTCAGATATCCATAAGGAGCCAATAGGAACTGGTATGAACCACATGTTACTCTAGGCCCACCGAATTACCCACTCTCGACAAGACTCCGAAGTATGTTCCCAAGCAGTTTGAGGAACGGTATCAAGCTTCGGAATTTTCTGCCTAAGGCCCACTTGCCTCATCAATCTCTCCGGAAAAATCCAAATCATGAATTCCAAGACAGGGATAAGAACTGACCGTGTCGGGTCGAAGAAGGAGACTCTAGTGACTGACCTGAGATGCCACCATCGCACAATCCATCAAATCAAGGGGCCACCATCAATCTTCAACTTATTGTCCCAGTAGTTGAATACCAGAGTGAAGTCTACCAACTAGAGCCTAGTTCTCATTGCAATTGATTGAGCATGATATTCTGGCACATTAATTGGGGGCTCGATCAACTGCAGCCGCTCTATCAACCAAACCTGCAAAAGAGGACAGGAATTAATACCAATTAATCGATCGAAAAAAACGAAAAAAAAAAAACAAGACGAAAAAAAACGGTCGAAAAGAAAAGGATTCTTACTTGAGAATGACGGGACATCCCAAATAAGGAAGCTCGCGGTTGGCCTTTCTGTTATCCAAACAAAGAATCGTCTCCCCTAAGCAAAGGCATGCTAGGCTCTTGCGCAGCTCCATTTGTTCGACTAGGCTCAATAAACGAGGATTCCCTCTCATATCCTCATCAGCATGCCCTCGAAAGACATAGCAATGCAGTAGGTAAAACCCGAAGGCCCTGCGCCTCGCAACATAGGAAATAATAGGGTCCTCCCTATTTATAAATCGATCGATAGAGTCAAACATGCGGAAACCTTTTGAGGTCACAAGACGGTCCACCTCAGCCTTGGTCAAGACAAGCATCCAAGAAGGGCGTTACCACTTTCACTAATTTGAGACTCAAGATGGATCCTAAATTAAAAGCACCCATGTCGTGTTTCTCAATATTTGTAAACTCTTTCGTCCACTACTTCAGACGGTTTTCAAAGGCATTCATAATTTTGTAATTTTTTTTTTTTGAGAAGATATGAGAGTTTTTATGTAATAGACGGAAGAAAGAAGAAGGAATTGTGTGAATAAAAGCTCACTCGAAGTCTCTATTTATACTATTCGTTGTTTACTAATTTCTGTCGAGGACTGACAAATTGGAGAAATGATGCAGCATCGGATGCGCCTCTTCGAAGAGTCGCAGCTCTTGCTGCGCCTCTTCCCCATGTCTTTTTCCGTGTTCTCAGCCATGGATCTTTTATAATTTCCTTGTGGCTATAATTTCCTATTCCTATAGGATCTTAATTTGGTAATTTTGTCAAAATTACCAAGTTTTATGTTTCCTAATTCTTTTTGGGTTTGCTTTTCGAGACAAAGTCGACATTTTCGCCAAACGAGCACACTTACTCATTTTTATTTCTTTCCTTTTGGGGGGGAATCATTGACTCTTTTTTTTTCACTACATTTCAAACTTACACTTTTATTTTTAATTTTTTTTAGGGGTATCCCTCCCTACTGTCCGGTCATTTTTACTCATTTATGGGCATTTTTGCGCTTTCTGGGCATTTTGTTTCATTTTTGGGACATTTTCAGGCACTCATTTTTACGTTTTTTCATTTTGCGCCAATTTAGGCCACCTATATGCTATATATTTTACGTGTAAGTTCTATGTAAATTTCGGCAGCGTGACGGTGCAAACCGTCACCTACCAAACCTGTTTTTTAAGCTAACCTGGAGGAACAACAAACACCCAGCAGCAAAGGCACTCAGGCCATTATGTACACAACCAAAGACAGTATATACATCAAATTGGTGACTCTCGCCCAAAACAAGGTTCGAAAATTCCAAAACTGTACAAGATATACAAGACAACAACAAAAAGAAGAAGCTAGTCGTGGTGGCCCCTCAACTCATCTACGGTCGCCTCAAGGGAAGAGATCTCGGCGTCCCTAACCGTAAGCTCCCTCAATAGACGAGCCGTCTCCTCCCGAGATTGCGCCAGCTCGCTCTCCAGGTCATTCTCTCTCTGCGTACAAATGAAGAAATGCCTCATTTGAATAGGGTGAAGAAACATTTCGTTGCAACAATAATTGAAATATCAATGAAATAAAATAAGAAAGGGAATGGGAGGTTCATACGTGTCATCCCCGGCCACCTACGAGTGCCTAGATGGCCGTAGCCCGCAGCTAGTTGGCCATCCTCCACAGCGCCACGTAGCGAGACGGTGCCACCTGCATTCGAATAACATAAAAGGTTCAAAAAAGGAACAAAAGCATTCCTATGCAATAAAATAATAAAGACAGCCAAAGCTGGGGGCTTACCCACCTCAGGACGTGATGCCACTCATCCAGGCTAGCGTCGGTCACCTCCTGACCAAAGTCGCGTATCTCCGAGATCGTCGTCATGCCCGCCGCATTAGTGTACTCCAACACCTCGGGGTAAGCTGGGGGCTCGACGCCCGCCAGCTCGATCTACTATAAGGTTCAAATGATTCTTTATTTGATGATCATTCATCAAATCAATTCAAAAACAAGCAAAAAGGTAAAATGCTTACCACGATCGGCCAGTATGCCTGCCTCTGACGAACGAACTCAGAGTACTCCTCGCCAGGAAGAAGGAGGGCGTCACCACCTGCGTCGGCCAAGTCACCCTCCCTGTCAGCCTCAGAAGGCTCCCTAAACATCCTCCAGGGAGGATCGATGAGAACCGTAAAGGTGTCACGAGAGCACTGCCACGTCAAACGCTCGCCCAAGTACCACACAGGTTCCATGGGCGTTCTCAGCAGCAACCGACTCGAGCACCTAGGATGAAGGACCTCAGCCACGAAATCTAGAGCCTCAGGGTAGGTCTCCCAAGGTCTAGGCAGCCACTAAAATAAGAAAACGAAGGGTCATTCCTATGATCGTTTCTAAAAGAGAAAGGGGTCATTCCTATGATCGCTTGATCGCTTCTAAATAAAAGAAAGAAAAGGCAATGTAAACAAATAAGGATCGAAAGCACTTACGCTGTCCAACGTCAGAGCATTTACGCCCCATCGACAAACGTCGTAAGAAGAGCGCTGGCTCTTCCTGTGGCACACCACCCAGTCCTTTACCACGGGGTAAGCCATCGGCTGAGGCTCCATCCTCTTGGGCGCGAAGCTGGGAAAGTAGGAGTACACCCACGCCTGCAGACAGAACAATCATTTATTTTTCTACTTGGCAACAAAGAAATGAAGAAATAATGATCTTTCATAATGCAAAAGAAAGGTTCATACCTCCAACAAGAGTCCAGGATCCACAGTAGCAGGAGAAGTCCCCTTCTCCATCAGCTCCGGATGTACAATGGCCATCATGTAGCGAGTGAAAACCGCAAAGCCATGAGTAACCCAGTCCTAACGACCTAGGCTAATTAGGTCAGAAAGAAAAGGAAGAAGCTTCGTGGATAGCCTGTCCCTCTTGTGTCCGAGGTAAATCGAAGATAAGAACCACCACAACCAAAGGCGAGTCCTCTGCTCAGCAGTACAAGGAGAAGGAGCCACCTTCCTCCCGTCCATCATCACCATCGCCGGGACCATACCTGCAAAGTAGTCCCTGACGTAAGAACTCAGCATCAATCTGGGAACGCTGGAAGCACCTGCCGCCAGGTTCCAGCCGATCAGCCTCCTCGCCTCGGCCGAGTCAACTCTCATGGCCGTCAACGGCCATACCAAAGACTCATCTCCGCACGGCAGACCCGAGATCATGCCGTAGTCCTCCAAAATGACCCCGATCTCTCCAAAAGGCATATCAAAAGTCGAGGTCATGTCCCAGTACCGATCAAGGAAAGCTCGAATCAGGCTAAGGGTAGCCCGAATCTTCCTTTCCCTAATCGCCCGCCAAGTTCCCACCAAAGCCGAGAACGCTCCCAACTCGATGATGGCTTTCTCCTCCTCTGACAGCCTCCCGAAGGCATCCATCATCGTCGTGTAACGGGAAAAGATCTCATGTTCTCGGCCTCCTGTTTCAGTTCAAAGTAAAGCTATCTTTATCATCAAGACAAGTGAGGAATGAAACGGCAAATGAATAGGAAATGTGGTAATAAGAAAAGACAAGTTCAAAACATACTAAACTCCTCGCCGTCCTATAAGACAGGTGGCTCTCTGCCACCCAAATGAGATGTCTACCATCCCATTTCTCGGCACACTCCGGTGCACCCAAAAGCTGGCGGCCACCTCGCCCCACGTTGGCCCTCCTTGGGACCTTCTCAACCTCCTCCTCGATCTGCTCCTGCCTCTCTCCCCCCACGAGAGCACGAGAAAGGGCAAAGTCTATGTCCCTGGTGTCCCTCCTCGATGTAGAAGGCACGTCACCTGCAAAATCCAAATAAATAAGGCCATGTCAAGCTGTGACAAGCCTTTTTGAAGTCGTTTCAAGCATTTTCGAGCACTAAAAAGTGGTTTTTTCGCCATCCTTGGCCATTTTATTTAAAACCCGACCACACATGTGGTAGGTTGGGGCAAGTCAAGCCTAAGTTCAAGACTAGTCGCGGGTTTGAATCGAAATTTCGGCAGCATTTTGCTACATTAGCGATTCTGCCCTAAAAAGTGTCCTGAAAAAGTGGTCACAAATTAAAAATTCGACATGATAGCAAGTTTACCCATTACACTAGGGTTCCAAAACACCAAGTTTCATCAAAAAGGGACAATCCTAAGGTCATTTTCGAAACAATTTTCGAAACAGCTGAGAAACCGTCTCATTTTTCGCTCAAATGCCCAATACTTGACGAAAATTCGAGAAGAATACATGGTTATGTTACTAACATTGCCAATTATCCAATTCTAATGTCAATTTTATCAAACAAACCCATTTGAGGCAAAAGCCCCAAATTTTCGACATTAAAGGGGGAAGAAACCCTAATTTTGCGGCCCTAATTCAATCAAAGTCACAAACTTAAAGCAAATATAAGATACATACCTCGATTAAACTTGATTTATGGCACGGATTGATCAAGTTTTGACGAGTTTTGGTTGGAATTTGAGAAGAATTTGTGTTTTGTTAATTGTGAAAAAAACACACGGTTTATCGGGTTTTTACCCAGACACGAACAAGCCCAAGAAAAGATGCAGCACTAGTGCTACGGCCTTTCCAAATGCCGCAGCTCTTTCTGCGCCCGTTACCCAGCAACGTTTCAGCTCAAATTTTGAAATTTCGTTATAAGTTTGTTATTTTGGGCCCAAGTTTTGTGCGCCTCTTCTTTGACACCTTATATCATATATTTGGTACTTTTGGGCGTTCTTTTCGTCCGGGCCCGCATTTTACTAAACAGACTACAAACCGTCACGATGTTTTATCTCCCAACAAGGATTTTGTCGAACCCAGTTCACGGGCTCATCCTTTATTATCAGGATTTCGCTAGCAACAACCGAGCATATTTCCGGCGGTGCTTAAGACACGCGCGCCACTATCAGTCAAAGCCTCTTTATTTTCCTCGACGGTGTTTAAGACACGCCTTTGTCAATACATTTATATCCCAGGAGAGTTCATGACAGCCAATGTACTTCTAAAGAAGCGGAATTTGTTTGAAAGCAGATACAAGCATATCTCCTAAGAATGATTCAATTCAGACAGAGTCATCCATATTTTCTCTAGCAATATTTTTCAGTGTTGCTCATGACGATCAAGATGTTCCTAGTCGTTAGTACATGCTTCTCCAGCGATATTTTGTAGTATTGCTGTTGACATTCAAGACCTTATATGTTTCCCCAAGCGAGATATCATTGCCGTTCACAGCCACGAATTTCTCAGAAGCAGAGTTCGCTTGAAGACCGACGCAAGCAGATTCTCTAGCAGTTCTCCCGACGTCATGCTGACCACTTTTAAGTCCTTCAGGCCTTTCAGATAATCTTTTATCTTTCAGATAATCCTTCATATCTTTCAGGTAATCCTTATGCCTTCAGACACCAAGTTATCTTCAGACCAAGAGTTCCGCCGAAGAACCTTCAGTCCCGTTTCACCATGCAGATTCTCAGGTATGATTTCTTCTTATGGCTGGCGCGCTTCCTTACGTAGTCTAATGGACTTTAAACGACCCTCCCCGATAGTCGACAGACTCTAAAATATTCCCGACGACAGGTCCTTGGTTCAGACCCTTTGTAATACTACGGTTTTCTATGTCTTTGAGTACTCTATCGAGTGGGGCTTACTCTTCTGAGTAAGTATGTTTTTATACGAAACAGTAGTCTGTCTGATGGGTACTCGATCGAGTATTTATGGCACTCGATCGAGTAAGGGGCACTCGATTGAGTAAGTTACTTACTCGATCGAGTAAGTTGGTCTTACGGGTTATTTTAGCCGGGTTTTGTTAATAACGCGTGATTCGTTTTTAAGGGTTCCGTCACCCTTCTTAATCAGTTTTAAGTTTTCTAAAAACCTTTTAAAGAGAAGAAGAAGTTACGTAGCTTTCATTCATCGCGTTATTAGCAAATCCCAAGGGCTAGGATCGTCGAATTGTCTTGTTCTTTACCGCGTTGAGTTCCTCGCGTTAAGGGTGAGATTCTTGTATAATTTATGTTGTGTTACGATGAGTTTCTTTAAAACCCTAATTGGGTATTGTTGGGGGTTTTGGGTGATTTGTATGGTTGTGGTGGTAATTGTATATTTGTATGTATGCATGTTATAGGAGGAGGATTTGTAGAGCAGACTTTCTGATTAGCTGCTAGATCGTCTATGGTGATTGCTATCTCAGGTAGGTTCACCTACTCAGTACTGTTGGTCGTCTAGAATGTCTTTTGATGAGGTTTGGTTGTTGTAGTGTCGGTGTGGTTGATCGATTGTGATAACTGGTTGTTATTGCGTTATTTCATTTATCGTTGTTGTGGTGCAGCTGATTGTGATTGTTTGTCTATGGTTCTTGAGGTGCGTCCTCAGCTGAGTGGGGTCACTTGCGGGAGTGGCTTCAAGCCCGTTGTTCGCCCTCCGTGGAACCCGCCACGGGAGGGGATGTGCACATTAATGGACATGGGTTTATCGCTCGGTATGATGAGCGGGGATTTGGTGGATACGGCTGCGGTCCCCCACTGGCAGGGCTGGTCCAGTTGACAGTCGGTGATGATGATTGGTTGGAGGAGATGTGATGTGTGTATGTTCTGTTGTGCCTGTGTTGTGTCTGTGGTTGTTGGTGTGTTTCTTCAGTCACTGACCTTGTGTTGTTTTGTCTTGTTGTTTGTTTCTGTTGTGTCTGCCGTGATCCCTTATGGTGAGCAGTCAGTCTTAGTAGGTTGTTATCTGGATGTTAGTTGTGTGCTTGGTGGGATGAGTATTTCACGAGTTACAACAGAAATAGTCCACATAGCTGACAGTAGTTTGAGTTGTACCTTTATATACATGTTCCTTTAGTTTTGTTAATCACTATAATGTAACTTAATTGTTCTTTTATCGACATTTGATTATTACTGTCCTCGGGCAACCGAGATGGTGACGCCCTTATATGCTAGAGAAGGACTTGTTAAGGCTCCTGAGTATATGGGGGTGTCACAAAGTGGTACCAGAGGGGATGATTTTGGAACTTGTAACTAATGAACCTAGTGAATCTAAAGAGTCAAAATAAAATGAACCCAGGTAGGAGTTGTTAGGAGCTAATGCAAAGACATGGGAGGCGTCCTAAAGTCGCGAACTCGCCGAACAACTTTGAACCGGTCACTATGGGATCGTTATGTGTTTGCTAATGTTCTATCGCGTATGTTGAATGATGTATTGTATAGAAATGTTGCAAAATGATTGTGGTGGAATGGAGAATGTGGTAAATGAAAAAGTGTTGTGAACAGGCATGTTACATGATAGTCGGTCCACAATGTTGTTTAAAATTGTTGAAAAGGTGTATGAGAATGATGAATGATGTGGAGGAAAAAGGAAGTAGTTCATATATGATAATATGTGATGAATAATGATGTTGCAGGATGAATGATTTATAATGTGGCTATACTAGTAACATGTGAGTAGGGGGTGTGATATGATTTTTAATAATTTTGTTTGCGTAAAGTTATATAATAAGTTCATATAATTGTCTACTGTTGTATCATATGCACTTGTTAGATGAAGAATGTGATTGAACTAGATGAATTGATTGGAAAAGATGAAGTGGCAATTGCACGAGAATATGAATTTCTTGATTATGAATATGTTTAGGTGACGAAGTGGATTTGTAATATTGTTGTATTAGTAACATGGAAATAGGATTTAATGTATGGGTATGATTTTTGTTATATAAAGTAATAAAGTAAAAGCACACGGGTAGTACATGATTGATAAGTTGAATGTTATATGAGCATGATAGATGTTATTTTTTGGCTTTCGGTAAGTAGTAACATGTGGTCAGGGATAGTGGTTTTACAAGTATCGAGTCGTTTTTGTTCACTTTGTTGATGTTTAAGTTGTTTGAAAGAGAAAATCAAATAGTTATGTTGTTCGATTATAGAGAGGTTATCTTTAAACTGTTATATCTTGAGATGCATAAATGATTTTGATGTGATTCCAATTGAAGGTGATAGCTTGTTCTTTTAAGATTCTAACGATAGGTCACACGCCCAAAATGACCAAGAAACGAGTGAGATATGACCGTTTTACGAAAATTGGACAGTGCTGAGAAATGCGTAGGGTACTCGATCGAGTGGCCCTCACTCGATGATCGAGTAACCCTTACTCGATTGAATAGCCCTGGTGATTTGTTTTATGTGCCTCTGACCTTCACCTACTCGATCGAGTGGCCTGTACTCGATCTAGTGATCCCAGTTTTGGGTCATATGCTTATCTTTTGACTTCGTTGCATATTATATTTAATTCAAAGGTGTTCTTTGGCTTCTTTATGCATTGTTTTACCTATATGTTGGTCCTGATGCGCAAGTTACTCAATCTTATGGTATAAGGAGTGGCACCTGTGGTGAGTAAGAGTTCGTGAGTAGGACATGAGTTATATGTGGTTGTAATAGATAGTGGAAAGAGAAAAAGGAAGATTGGTAAGGCTTAATTCAGGCATAAGGCATGTTTTGTGAGATGAGATGAGTGATATGATTGTGTGTTGAGTAATGAAAAAGTAAGTGAATGTAGTCAAGGGATAATCTAAGGCTAAGGAACGTGAGAATGAATAGATTGAAAGGAAGGATGTGGATAGTAGCAACTTGAGATGCGTAAGGAATTATGGAGGTATTTGGATAGGGATTGTGTTGGTTAAGAATATAAGTAATGAAAGTTCGTTGTAGAGGAATGGAGAAGTGGTATATAGTGAACTTAATGGAGATATGTCGCGACGTGGATTTGTATATAGTGAGTGAGTTTGAGAATTTGTATTATCAAGAGGTGAAACTATTGTCTGATTCCTTGGGCAATTCACGGTATGAAATGAGTTTTGGGATTCTAGAGGAAACTGATTGGTGATAAGTGTGAGAGATAGCATGATACGATAAAATCCATGGTAAGGAAGAGTGAGACGGTACTGATATGAAATAATGAGATGTGAGTTTTAGAGCAATGAGAAGGTAGCCGGATCACTAAAGAGTTAGGTAGAAGTAATAAGGAGTTGAATTGTTAATTGATTTTGTCGAGTGTAGGGAGTAAAACTAGGAAAATGTTCACCGGGGTTATGTGATATAAAAGTAAGGAATCATCGAGATGTATGATACTATCATGAGGACGTGACTTAACGGTTATATAGGAGTCCCAGGACGACATGATAATCATGAGTTTCGAGGAATTAAGGAAAGTAAAAGCGGGGTAAAGAATTTGCAAGATATGAAGTCTTGGTGGTGAGTTGGGTGACGATACAATTATGGATGGAATTGGAAATAATGTTGAGGTAATGTTTGTTAAAGGGTCTGATGTTCGTTATTTGGGATGTTAACCAAAGATAGGAAAGAAACCGTGATGTTTAGAGATGAGTGTAAGAGGCTTGATGTCGGAACGATGGTAGTGTTGAGGTGTTGTCACTAGTGGTTAAAGGTCATGATAAATAGGAAAGATGGCCATTCTAAAGAGGTTGATTTTGTAGAGACCAGATTGATATGTACGGTTGTGAGAAAGTATAAGACGTGGTCTTAAGAGGCGGTTGCTAGTAGTTGAGTATTAGTTGTATGGTTATATTTGGCAGGGGGTGATGGTTATGCGAATAGGAGAAGGTGTTATGAGGGGCATACGAGTTAAGCTCAGGCGAGAGTTAACCTTTATCAGGTGGTAACTTACGTGATCAGGATTGACTAGTTGGATGTGATTACGGGTCTATGATGTGTATAAATGTTATGTGAGGTTCTAACCTCACGATAAATGGTATGGTGTGATTGTTATAAAGTTGTTATTTGAATGTTCTGTAATGCATGTTGGGTACGGTAACTTAATGGAATGATGTTTAAAAAAAAGTGATA